>NC_135671.1:14818044-15541044 GCF_964188315.1 Podarcis muralis
CAAATCCCCTGGGAAAGTCCCCGTGCCAAGGGACTGATTGATGATCTCACCCAGAGGGGCCCACACCTTGTCTGTTACTATTTAACAGTTGACTTCAGATGATGATGATGATTTACTAACTTGCAATTTCTCCCAAGTTCTTACTTCCCAGTTCCTGACTGCTTGGTCATTGCTCTGTGGTGGGAGCATGGAATTCTTCCATCAGTTGGGAAGTCTTTAACTATTAATTGCAGAGTTGGTTGCAAATTTTGCAAAGCACAGCTCATGAGCTGCACAGAGAGAAGAATTTGCCTGCAGCATCCTCCGCCTCAGATGAATCTGAACTTGCATCTAGCCAATTGCTGGGGTCTGCCATTTTCAGATATGTGCTTTTAATCGGCTGCTCTCAAAGGTCTGAGATGGAATAGAGGTTTGGCATGAGAAAGGCCACATTAATGAAGAGCAATTGTGATTATTAATTAATAGCAGCAGAGGCTAATGGACTTTGAAACAGATTTGCAAGGAACAAGAGGACACAGCAAGGTGAGAGCCACGTTATGAGGGAATGGGAAAAGCTTCGTATTAATAGTAAACTAGATCAGAGTAGTACTTTAACACTGAGCAGGCCAGGTGCACACTTTCTATGCTCCTCTGACACTCTGCTTTCACGTGCACAGACAGGCATGTACAATATTATTTCTCCACTACACAAATAGCCATTAAGGTAGACTTTCTGTGAATCACAGACTGCTGCTCTGGGAGCTGGGAGCCTTCTCTGGCATAGCTGATAATTTGTCTACATATTGCCTGGACTACGAGAGAGCAGACAAGAAGAAGGGGTTTTAGCTTGGTGGCAGAGTATCTGCTTCACATGCAGTATGTCCCATGTTCAGGTAGGGATGGGAATTTTTCCTGTCTGAAATCCTGGCATCCTTGCCAGTCCCTTTTAGACAGAGCTGAGCTAGGTGGGCCAACAACTCACTACAAAGTCCTACGTGATATCAAAGGACAAACTGGAAAACATTTCATTTTGAGGTGAGCTAGCTTGCCTTGTGAGGTGACAAGCGAGTAAACCTGCTCATTGGTGATTCTCTAATTATGAATTTTCCATTTAGCAGAGTCTCCAAGTGTCCCTATTTTCCAGGGACAGTCTCAGATTTACAGAAGCCATCTCAGTTTTTGATTTGATCTCAGAATGTCCCGCTTTTCCTTAGAATGTCCCTAGTTTCACTGGAGAAATGTTGGAGGGTATGGAGTTATACAACCCCTGAGCCAAGGAGCTATGCAACCTTTAGAAGACATCTGAAGGCAGCTCTGTAGAGGGGAGTTTTTTATGTTTAATGTTTTATATATGTTGGAAGCCACCCAGAATGGCTGGGGCAACCCAGTCAGCTGGGCAGGGAAGAAGAATGTTGGGGAAATTTGTCACTACGCTTTTTGGAAATGTCTTGTTCTATGCCATCACACTTTCCCCCACTCCTGAATTTGATGATTTTCAGTCCTGGCTGTGCATTTAGATGTTAACGGGTGGGATTAATTTGTCCTGGCATGCTGCTCTCCCTTAGGGTGACAATTAACGTCTTCATAAGCGCTCACTCCAGGAAGCCAAGTTAGGAGTCCTGTTGTTCTTTTCCTCCAGCTATTCAAACCTTCCTCTGTGGCTTGTCTTTCCTGCTGGGGTGTGGTGACTCTTCAAAGGAGAAGCATGATGAAGAAAGTCAAAATTCTTAGGCAGAGGCATTGCACGCCAACATGGGAGTGTTTGAGAGTGCCAAGAAACATGTGTTGGTGACTCATGGTTTAAACCAATGCTCACCGAATAGGCAGACCTGTGGGTGCTTTGTAGGAAAGCATTTAAAATTCAGGTGCCAGATTCGCCACTGGGAAAAATTGAACTCTGCCGCATAATTAAGAAAATTTAGAACTATGCAAACTTTACCATTTTGCATAATTTATTCTGGTTGTGCAAGACATAGAAAAAAGGATGGTGTTATGCAGGACACTGAAGTCGAAACCCTAGCCATCAGGAATTTTGCCATCTCTTTAAGTTGCATGCGTATCTAAATTGCCACAAGGGCAAGAAGGTGGGCTGTTTTTAAATACAGTGGAACCTTGGTTCTCGAACTTAATCCATTCCGGAATTCCGTTCGACTCCCGAAACATTCGAAAACCAAGGTGCAGCTTCCGATTGGCGCAGGCGCCCCGGAAACAATGTTCAATAAGTTGGAGTTCTTGTTATTAAATATACCAAGAAAAAAGCACACCAAGAACTCTGGCCAATATAAGTTTCAATAGTGGGAGTGGTCCCTACTCGCAAATCAATAGCCAATTGTAACAAAAACTAATCCATTCAAAAGTATGTATTCTGACAAGGATTACAAACTCAAGATACACGTTGATCTACCCACACTTAGCTGATGAAGGTGAATACGGTACATTGAAACAGGGCCCTGTCCTGGCTTCTGATCCGTAATTGACTTCTGACTTCTGCTCAGTGATTGAAACTAAGATCTTCACGTCAAATCTGACTATGGACTAACATGAACTTACCTCTGTTCATAAACTCTTATCTCTAATTCTGTAACAATTGTGTTATACATATCCTTATGAGTTTGAGTTTGTAATCTCTGTTTGAGTTTGTAATCTCAATTTGAGTTTGTCATCCTTGTCAGAATACATACTTTTGAACGGATTAGTTTTTGCCCCGGAAACAATAGTTGACAGCTTCATCAGACGTTCGGCTTCCGAAAAATGTTCAAAAACTGTAACACTTCTGGGTTTTTGGCATTCGGGAGCGATTTGTTCGTCAAATAAGCCGTTTGAGAACCAAGGTTCCACTGTAATAATCCCTCTCTGAAATTCCACACCCAGTGCCATATTCTGCAGGTTTCCTGCACTCCCAGAGAATTGCAGTGACCATGCAACATGTCTTCTTGGACTTGAATACACAGAAGCGTCTTTAAAGATGAAAGTATCATTGTGATTGTGAAATGGCTGTTTACACCTGAGATGGAACAGACACGCCCACATCTCTTCAATAACTTGCTGGTTTAATTGCATATTAAAGGATATAAGGCACAATCACCCACAGTTAAGCATGTTCACAGTCCACTAATTCCATGTGGAAGATGAAACACATGATTAAATGGTGTCCCCGTCCCACCATGTTTTTAGATGCATTGGGCTCTTCTTGGTGGAAGATCTGGATATAAATCTAATAAATAAAAGTCTTTGTAGACAGGAATGAATAAACATTGCTGTTTCTTTCATGTCACTTGAAGCCAGCAGCTCACATGACAGCTGAAAGTTCTGCCTCTTGACTTAGCATGGGGAGAGAACCATCAGTGTCCTAGCAAACATTGCATCTCTCGATGGAAATGGGGTCTAATGTTCAAGGCCACTGAGCACTAAGGCTGTGTTTGAGAACAGGCTGGCTAAACAATCTCCAGGGCTCCTGGCTGTCCAGTGAATTGCAAATAATCAATGGGAGCTGCTTGTAGTGCAGAGAAGCTTTGCAGAAAATAAAAGCCCTTCTGCAATAGCCACACCGTTTTAACAAAACTCTTGTGAGAGATCCAAATATATTTTCTCCATCTGTTGTGAGTGAATTGCATTTCCCCCAAATTTGCATGTATTTCACTAAATGAGCATGCACTGGGAAGTGCCAATTAATTGTGCGATTTTACACATCACAAGGCACAATAGTGTTGTTGTTGTTGTTATTATTTATTTGACTTGACTTTTTGCTTGCCCTTCACTATGCAGTCCTAAGGTTGACACTGTTACAAAACAACAACTCTAAATTCCACTCTGCTTAGGCAAAGTGTCTTTCCTGGGACCGGCTAGAGGGGCTGGGAGCTGGGGGCACTGTTATACAGTGGTTCCACTCCTTCCTCCTGGGCCGTGTTCAGAAAGTGGTGGGGGGGGGATGAGTGTTCAGACCCCTGGGCTCTCACTTGTGCAGTGCCTCAGGGTTCTGTCCTTTCCCCCATGCTTTTCAACATCTACATGCAGCCGCTGGGAGAGATCATCAGGGGGTTTGGGCTCGGTGTTCATCAGTATGCGGATGATACCCAGCTCTACCTCTCTTTCAAATCAGAACCAGTGAAGGTGGTGAAGGTTCCTGTGTGAGTGTCTGGAGGCGGTTGGAGGATGGATGGCGGAACACCCTGTGGAACACCCTCCCATCAGATGTCAAGGAAATAAACAAGGAAACCAACAGATCCCTGTTTTGGGAAGTTTTTAAAGTTTGATGTTTTATTCTGTTTTTAATCTGTTGGGAGCCACCCTGAGTGGCTGCGGAAACCCAGCCAGATGGGCGGGGTATAAATAAGTTGTTGTTGTTGTTGAAGCAAAACTATTCTTTGGAAGTTTAAAACAATGTTCTCTGGGAAGAAGGATTGACTGTAAAACCATTCAGGTAGTTGTAGTTCTGTGTGAGGAACAGGGGTCTTCTAGCAATTCTCAGCACATTTAACAAAGCACAGTTCCCAGAATTCTTTAGGGGAAGCCATGACTCTTTAAAGGGGATGCAGGTGGAGCTGTGGGTTAAACCACAGAGCTTAGGATTTGCTGATCAAAAGGTTGGCTGTTCGAATCCCCACAACAGGGTGAGCTCCCATTGCTTGGTCCCTGCTCCTGCCAACCTAGCAGTTCAAAAGCACGTCAAAATGCAAGTAGATAAATAGGTACCGCTCCGGCGGGAAGGTAAACGGTGTTTCTGTGCGCTGCTCTGGTTCGCCAGAAGCAGCTTAGTCATGCTGACCACATGACCCGGAAGCTGTACACCAGCTCCCTCGGCCAATAAAGCGAGATGAGCGCCACAACCCCAGAGTCGTCCACAACTGGACCTAATGGTCAGGGGTCCCTTTACCTTTATGACTCTTTAAATTGGTATCACGGGGCTTTAAATCTATAGTGTGCATGTGGCCTATGACATTACCTGGGTTTGTTGCAAAAATTAAAAACAGCTTCACTGGAAATGCATCATTCCTTTGCCTCTTTTCATTCTGGCCATCTGTCCAGAGAGGAAAAAAATCCCACCAAGGCTTGTCAAAATAGCAACCCTACGTGACCTTCTACAGAGAAGTTTCATGCTAATGCATAAATGGAAAAGCCTTTTGAAATGACCTATATACAAACATGTATCTAGGAGCAGAATTTTAAAAGGCTGCAGTTAGGAATATGCATGCTTGAATTCAGAGGGCTTGGCTTTTTAGTCATGATAGTGCTGTCAGCTTCCTTGCGAAAACTCAGCTATCTCCTGCCTGCTAATGCCTGTATGTTACATCCTATAGGTAGGAAGGCTCTGTTTGCACATGAAAGGGGGGGCACATTTTATTGGCTGAGCTCTGTCACTGTTCAGTAGCCAATCAGAGCTGCTGAGCATTTGCACCTCTCCAACCAGCTTGAAGAAGAGGAAGAGAAGGGGGAGGAAAAATAAACTAGGAGAAAAGTTAACTAGTAACTGACATAGGAAGGTATAAATTGTTGCAGAGTTGCAGAGTTTGACCTGTTTGGCTGCAGCCACCTCACCAACAGGAATTTCTGGCAGAGGCAGAGACAACCATCCAAAAGGTGCGTGCGAAAGAATGTTATACATATTCTGAAAAGTTTATGGAAGTGCGAGATAGAGAGTGGTGTGTGTGTGTGTGCATGAGAGAAGCTTGGGTTTTATTACTGGATAATTGTATGCTTATGTTTCCTCTAACTTATCACAGAAAACCCTTGAACAAAGACTACATTTTGTTACTGGAAGCAGCACAAAGAAAGTGTGTCGCTTTTGTTGCAAGTTGTCCAGCTGTTGCTTTTAAACCAGTGAATATTTCTTTCAGAAGGTTCCGTGCAGCCTTGATATTGACTTTTAAAACGACAATAGTAATAATCATTCCATGCAAGGGATTTTTACCATAGTCAAGAATTGTGTGCGGTACAGAATGAGTGAAATGGTATTAGGATGAATTGTTATAATATCTGGGGGTGAATTTCTCCTGACTAGAGTTCGGGTCATGCTTCGTATGAGCAAAGTGGTGTGTCCACATGTAAGACATCCGCCGAGGGTGTCTCTACCATTCGTAGGGACCCTTCCTCCCCAAGGCACAAATTTTGCACAAAAATAGAGGTTTCACAGCTTAAAGGATGTCAAGGAGGCAGGACTGGGCTCTGGCAGTACCTTCCTCACTTTCAACCCCCCTTTGCGCAAATTTCAACATTTCCAGCTTGTTATCTTGATCAGTGACTGCAGAAAGCTTCTTTTACAATCTGGGGCCCTGCCAGCGAGAACCAAATGCTTGCAAGCTCATTTCATCAGTTGCAAACAACATGTGTTGCTGCCTTAGGCAACTGGGATTGCTGCTAAGTCCCAAACACACCCACCTTTCCTTTCTGCTTTGATCCACACTCAGTGCCTGGAACCTTCTGCTTTCGTAAGTATCTTCATGTCCCGCAAAAAGGAGGTGTGTTGTCACCCAAATTCACTCCAGGCTTGTTGCAGAAACCAAAGGTGCTGCCCAGACTCCCCTTCGTAATTGTTGGTGACTCTCCATCCATGCAGAAGACCTTACCACAGCCAAGTGAAATGTAGATACGATACGATAATCTTTATTGTCACTGTCCCATACAGAACAACGAAATTGAAAAAATCTACATCAGACATTCAAAACCAACAAGCCAGCTATCCCAGCCTAGTTAGCCCCCTAAAAACTCTGATACCCCATAATTAAATACAATATACTCCCATAAGAACTACCTTACACTGCGTTTAAAACCAAAATCGCCTTTGGAAAGAAACTGTTTCTCAGATGGCTAGTCCTAGTCTTTATAACCCTGTAGGGTTATTTCCAGGGTGCGCACTAAGATGGGGGAATCTGTGACCACCTGATACTGCTAGACTACAACTCCCATCATCCTTGAGCATTGGCCATGCTGGCTGGCGCTGATGGGGCCTGGAGTACAACAACTTCAGATTCCCCACTGCCTGCCTGTCCACTAGCTAAGCATGGCAAAGGTGCTTTTTGAAACGGTGTCGATAACTTGCTTGACGTACACTAGAGTTATGCAATATTGCAAAAGAAAAAAAACACCTCTGCAAGAAAAGCTTCAAAAGAACAGCGGTGTGAGATATTTGTTTGTTTGCAAAAAATCTTCCCCTCACCCCCCCCCCCGTGAAAACTGAAAGGATGCAGACCCTCCCAAGTGTCCCTGTTTTCCAGGGACAGTCCCAGATTTACTAAAGCCATCCCACTTTCTCATTCGATCCCAGAATGTCCTGCTTTTCCTTAGGACATCCCTGTTTACATCGGAGAAATGTTGGAGGGTATGCAGTCATGTGACCCCCGAGCCAAGGAGATAAGTAACTATACATCTGAAGGCAGCTCTGTATAGCGAAGTTATCAAATGTTTTATAGTGATACCTTGGGTTAAGTACTTAATTAGTTCCGGAGGTCCGTTCTTAACCTGAAACTGTTCTTAACCTGAAGCACCACTTTAGCTAATGGGGCCTCCCGCTGCCGCCGCGCCGCCGGAGCACGATTTCTGTTCTCATCCTGAAGCAAAGTACGTAACCTGAAGCACTATTTCTGGGTTAGTGGAGTCTGTAACCTGAAGCGCATGTAACCCGAGGTACCACTGTATTATGTTTTATATATGTTGGAAGCCTCCCAGAGTGGCTGGGACAACTGAGTCAGGGACATAAATACTATTATTATTATTATTATTATTATTATTATTATTATTATTGACAACTTCCCTATTTTCATCAGGGAAATGTTGGGGGGTATGAAGGATGCCCCCGGAGTTTGAATTTATACACATTTCCTGAGATCTATGAACGTATCCACAAAGAACACAGGAGCAGTAAAGGAAGTGAAATTCTGTGTGTGTGTGTGAGAGAGAGGGGGGGGGGAGAGGCAAAAAAGGAAGAGGCAAAAAAGAAGTGGTAAGCATTCCCCGGACTGCACCACTTCAAGCTGCAGAGGTGGGGTTCCAGGTAACACAATTTGTGCATACTGCAGCAGCAGTTCTTTTAAAATGCAGCAATTATGCCATGGTGGAGCCTGCTAGGAAGAAGCTTTCAGTTTTCCAGCTGTGGTGCAAAGGCCACCACTTGAATATCCATTGCACCTCAAAAATTGAACCAGAAACAATCCCAGGGTCAGCTTCAGAAAGTGGCACATGGGATCAGGCAGCACAATTGAGCAGTGAATCACATGGCTGCATTCGCTCCAGAAATATCAGGAAAGGATGCAGCCATTCTGCCCGTGATCACCCTTTTATACCCTACACAATGCCTTTAAATGTCAACAAACCAGCTTTGAAAGCTCAGTGCTATGAGTGAGATCATTCTTCATTTTTGCCTTCATATTTCCAGCATATAGCTCAATCACATGCATCGTTCTAGCTGTGGGAGTGGCAGCAAGTAATGTAAGCCTTTAGGAAAAGTAAATACAGTAGCAAAGGTCATAGAATTCTACCTCTTGCTACAGGGTTTATCCTGAACAAATTTACACTGGAGGGGTGAAGGGGGTCTTAAAGATGGGACACCTAGGTCACCTAGAATATGGGATCATAGAATTGTAGAGTTGGAAGGGACCCTGGGGGTCATTTAGTTAAACCCCCTACAGGAATCTCAGCTAAAGCATCCATGACAGATGCCCATCCAACCTCTGCTTAAAAACCTCCAAGGAAGGAGAGTTCATAACCTCCTGAGGGTTTTGTCAATCCTGGTTTAATAGGAAAACTCTTTCTTCTGCTGATACAGAATAAGCATGCGAAGCTTAAAAAGAGGTCCATAGGTCAGTTATTTGTGCTTTGAATGTATGCTGTGATCCTTAAACAAAACCCACATTTAAGGAATCCCTAATTATGAGGGATGTCCAGAAATTAAGCAAGGTCAGATACTGCGCTTAATCCCCTCAGACTCCCAAATTTGGAGATCAAGTTGTGTGACTTAGCCAGGAATTCCATCCCCCCCCCCGGCCCCCTGCAAGAATCTTTACTTTACACTCTCACAGAACTACAATTTCCAGCACCCTTAACAAACTACAGTTCTTACGACTTTTTAAGTGTGTGTGCTGTGCATGCAGCCCAAATCTTAAGGTGATTTGCCTGTGTTTTTTAAGGGAAAGATGGCAGTTTTAGCAGTTATGTGCAAGGGTTTGGGTTAGAAAATCCAGGGAGAGATTGCAGAACTGTATGTCTACCCAAACTGCCACAACACCACCTCCTTTTAAGGTGACCTGAAAAATGAGGATGTGCCAAGAATTTTGAAATCTCCCCTTTCTTATTCCCTCAAACGCCTGTACTTTGGTCCCCAGTCAGTTGCAACATTAACAGAAGGCAACCTTTGTGCTGATATTAGTAGATATTTTGATCTACTGTGTTTTTTTCTGCTTCCCTAAGCAGGGGCCTGGGGAATGGCCAAATTCCAGCACTATTGACAATTCATGTCAATGTCCTGTTGTACCTTTGCCAGGGACTTGAATGAGGCAAACAGCTTTGTTTGCTTAAAATGCCTCTGACGTCTCTAAACTCGGGACGTCCCGTGGAACGGCACTGCCTTTTCTAGTATTGAACTTTTCGTGTTTGGGGAAACATTATTGATTTTAAAGCAGACATAATCATCAGCAGTTATATATGAGACCTGACCCCTAATGGAGAAAAAAAGCCATTTGGGAAATGAACAACTGAAGCAATAATAATAATAATAATAATAATAATAATAATAATAATAATAATTTGTTATTTGTACCCCGCCCATCTGGCTGGGTTTCCCCAGCCACTCTGGGCAGCTTCCACAAAGACCAAAAATACACTAATATGTTATACGTTAAAAACTTCCCTGAACAGGGCTGCCTTAAGATGTCTTCTGAATGTCAGGTAGTTGTGTTGTGAATGACAATGAAACCTGTTGTGTTGTGAATGACAATTTTAGAAATAACCAGGGTGACTCTCTTTGTTAGAGGGGCTGTCTTTGGGGGGGGGAGCACTATGATCCTTGCTTATTCTCAACTGGGTCTCCATCTTCATTTGGGGGTGTGTGGAATCCAAGTCCTCATGACTCTAAAGATTAATTACCTTGAAAGCCCAAAGGAACTGTGAAGAGTAGCAGGTCTTAGGTCAGTGATGGCGAACCTTTTAGAGACTGAGAGCCCAAACTGCAACCCAAAACCCACTGATTTATTGCAAAGTGCCAACACGGCAATTTAACCTGTTGACAACTCTGGGAAATGGGGTGGGGGGCGCCAGAGGGAGCTGTGCACCATGGCCCCGGATATGCTTAAGATGGCCCTGAAGGTATCTGACAAGGCAGTGGAGGTTTAGGGTCAGAGTTTCCCATTTCCTAGATGAACTACCTTCCAGGTTGGTGAGCCTCACCTGCTCCCCGCTTTCCCTCCACATCACGTACAGAAACTCCCTTAAAAGTTTCTAAAAAGTGGAGGTTGACCAAACAAGCAAGCAAAGCAGAGCAGTGATCTGCAATCCAGGCAAGGTTTTAGGGATTGCTGCGCCCCTGTGTGTTGCAGCGGCTAAATGATGCAACTCTACCTTGACTTGCAAACCCCTTTCTGCAGTTTCAGGTGTTGTCCACAAGATAGCAGTTTAGACTCAAAGCATCTTGCATTACAGTTAGGCCTAACATATCCATGTGAAACCCAGAAATTCCTCCTCTTCCTATAAACCTGAAAACCTTTCACGTCCACATGAATAATACCCGGGAAAGAGTGAAAAGCTATACATTAGCAAACAGTAGCAAAGCAAGCCAGGCGAAAGAAGGGGGCTTGTTAGCATCAGGGCAAAGCCTTTGCTGCGTGGAAGATCAAATAGTTACCTAGAAACAAACATTCTAATCTACGCAGATAAGTTTGCTGAGACTGCAGTTAAAGGTGCACAGCTTGGTGTTCTGCTCAACCTGTGGCCTCCCTGAGCACAAAACTACATGTCTCCTGTAGCTAAAGGTAAAGGGACCCCTGACCGTTAGGTCCAGTTGCGGACGACTCTGGGGTTGCGGTGCTCATCTCGCTTTATTGGCCGAGGGAGCCGGAGTACAGCTTCCGGGTCATGTGGCCAGCATGACTAAGCTGCTTCTGGCGAACCAGAGCAGTGCACGGAAACGCCGTTTACCTTCCCGCTGGAGTGGTACCTATTTATCTACTTGCACTTCGTGCTTTTGAACTGCTAGGTTGGCAGGAGCAGGGACCGAGCAACAGGAGCTCACCATTTCGCAGGGATTCGAACTGCTGACCTTCTGTTTGGCAAGCCCTAGGCTCAGTGGTTTAACCCACAGCACCACCCGCGTCCCTTTTCTCCTGTAGCTAGTAGGGATGAGCAAATCTAATTCATGCTAGTTGGGACCGATGGGAGCTGGAAGATGGCAGCATCTGGAAGGCCACAGACTCCCCATCCTTGCTCTGATGAAACTTACATCCTTGGAGGCTGGTTTTGGCTGAAGAAGAAGAGGAGGAAGGTAGCACCAGAAAAAAGATGCAAAATGGTAGTAATAGTTGTTGGTGGGGGAAAAAAATCACTATCTGGATCCCAGCACAACCTAAAATGGACTTCAACAGAAGCAGCATTTTACATTTTGGCTAGGTGGACTTAAAAACAAAAAACAACAACTTGCATTTTGCTTTGCATTGTTTTATTAAACTAGCTATATGTTAGAGAGGATGGAATCAGATAAGACAGAACTTTAAAACGCAATTATATTTATTGCGCAATTGTCTTTTCTTGAATTGGAATATAACTGTTGTGTAACAAATGTAACTTTCTATGTGGAAAAAAGAATATATATATATGTGTGTGTGTGTGTGTGTGTGTGTATGTATATGTATATGTATATGTATATGTATATATTGCTGAGTTCTTTTTAGGAAGACCCCAAAATTGTTGAGTTCTTTTATACAAAAAACACGAAAGTGCAACCTTTCAGAAATTCCCCCTGGACATCAGTTCCACCTTTTGATATACCGATAAAATGCCCTCTTATTGTTCTGCTATTTATAACATAGCATCGTCTGGTCCTATCTTGTGTGGCATCCAGAATGCAAAACAAAACATCAAATGGTTAAAAACATTGGCTTGGACTGTTTTCTAACCTGGGATTATGGTTTGTTTTCAGCCATCATGACCCATCAGTTTCCAGCCCTATCTCCGGAACAGAAGAAAGCCCTCTCAGACACAGCTCAGAGGATCGTGGCCACAGGCAAAGGAATCCTGGCCGCAGATGAATCTGTTGGTGAGTTTTTAAATCACTAGTCAGTAAGACTTCCTTCCTTCCTTCCTTCCTTCCTTCCTTCCTTCCTTCCTTCCTTCCTTCCTTCCTTCCTTCCTTCTTTCTTTCTTTCTTTCTTTCTTTCTTTCTTTCTTTCTTTCTTTCTTTCTTTCTTTCTTTCTTTCTTTCTTTCCTTCCTTCCTTCCTTCCTTCCTTCCTTCCTTCCTTCCTTCCTTCCTTCCTTCCTTCCTTTTTTTCTTTCCAGACTCTTTCTTGCTGGTATAATCTTAATATTTACAACCAGGAGAAGGTTTCGTTTTTGGAATAATAAATTTTCAGAGTAGTTTTACAGTTATATCAAAAATGACAGATTTGGTTATACTATTAGAAACACATACACAGATAATTATGAAATTATTGTGAGGTTGAATAAGTTAACTGTTTATATTTAGACAACTTTTTTGCTGTACTTCGTTGGAAGGAGAAAAATGATCATTTCCTTAATAACATATGAACAATTTATTTAACTAGAGCAATAACATTATAGCATATGTATCCATGTTTGTTAACTGATGAGGTGTTTTTTTTTTAAAAAAAAAAAACTTAGACCGAGTTTTAGCACACATGAAAAACTTAAAACAAATCCTTATTTCCTGAAGAATAGCCTTTGGACTATAATGGAACTTAAATAGAAAACTATCTTTAGAAAGCTTTTTCCTCCAAAAGCATTTTATTTTTAAAAATCTGATTTAAATTTTAAAAATCCGATTTAAATCCGAAAATCCGATTTAAATTTTAAAAAATATTTTAATTTTTTGAAATAATTGATTTTTATCCACCCTGCTTTGCTATTTGGTGGCTTTTCACAGGTACTATGGGTAACCGGCTGCAGCGCATCAAAGTGGAGAACACTGAAGAGAACCGTCGAGCCTTCCGAGACATCCTCTTCTCTTCCGACACCTCCATCAATCAGCAGATAGGGGGTGTCATTTTTTTCCACGAGACCCTCTATCAGAAGGACAACACTGGCAAGCTCTTCCCAAATGTCATCAAGGACAAGGGCATCGTGGTTGGAATCAAGGTGAATATCTTGTCCACAGTTAACTGTACGAAGGCCAAGAGGTCCAACCAGTGTCTTCACACTGGAGAGTCAGTGTGGTGTAGTGGTTAAGAGTGGCAGTCTTGTAATCTGGTGAACCGGGTTCGATTCCCTGCTCCTCTGCATACAGCTGCTGGGTAACCTTGGGCTAGCCACACTTCTCTGAAGTCTCTCAGCCTCACTCACCTCACAGAGTGTTTGTTGTGGGGGAGGAAGGAAAAGGAGAATGTTAGCCGCTTTGAGACTCCTTCGGGTAGTGATAAAGTGGGATATCAAATCCAAACTACTACTACTACTACTACTACTACTCTTCTTCTTCTTCTTCTTCTTCTTCTTCTTCTTCTTCTTCTTCTTCTTCTTCTTCTTCTTCTTCTTCTTCTTCTTCTTCACCTCCGATTTCACCTGTCTCTGCACCTTGGGGGCCGCCTCTCCTCACATGAACCAAACCGGACACTGTGTCCCATCATCTGAGACCTTTCTCCATGTGTCCTCTCTGGGTTCAGCGAGCGGCGACATGAGAACGGGCTTTTTCGGTGTTGGCTCCTCCGCTTGTAGAATGCTCTGCCCAGGAAAGCATCCCTGGAGTCATCCCGATCTGTTGCTTTGCACCAGGCAAAACCTTTCTATTCACCCAGCACTCATTCTTTTAAGTGGGGTAGGTAGGATGTCACAGAGATGTCAGTTAGAAGGGACCCCAACGGTCATCTAGTCCAAACCCCCTTCAATGCAGGAATCTTTCGCCCAACATTGGGTTCAAATCCATGACCCTGAGATGAAGAGTCTCATGCTCTACCAACTCAGATAGGAATCTTTTTTTCCCTATCTACCAACTGAGCTATGCCAATTTAGGGTGTGTGTGTGTGTGTGTGTGTGTGTGTACACAATTTAGGTCTTGTTTTACTGCTGTTCTTAGTCTTTAAGGCTTTTTTCTATTTTTATACACTTTGGTGTAAAAAGCGACTTACTGGTTTTATAGCAAGGGCCCGTGGTAGCTCTATTCATCATCATCATCATCATCATCATCATCATCATCATCATCATTATTTACATTCATATACCCCCTTTAACTTCCAAGGATCTCAAGGTGCTGTCCATGGCTCCGCACAACAACCCTGTGAGGTAGGTTAGGCTAAGAGATGGTGATGGAACCAAGGTTAGCCAGTGAGCTCCATGGCTGAGCGGGGATTCGAACCCTGCTCTCCCAGGTTCTAGTCCAGCACTCTAACCATTACACCACACTGGCTATGAAAGCAGGGATAGTGTGGCATATAGGAGTATTTGGTGCTAACACCTTCCGAGTCATTTGTTGGTGCTATGTAGACAGAAGAACATAGGTTATGCAGTTATGTAGGTCAGGCTCCCTCAGACTCGGCCCTCCAGATGTTTTTGGCCTACAACTGCCATGATCCATAGCTAGCAGGACCAGTGGTCAGGGATGATGGGAATTGTAGTCTCAAAACATCTGGCGGGCCGAGGTTGAGGAAGCCTGATATAGATCATATAAATCAGGTGTGGGAAACCTTTGTCCCTGCTGGCGTTGTTGAGCTACACCAGGCATAGGCAAACTCGGCCCTCCAGATGTTTTGGGATTACAACTCCCATCATCCCTGACCACTGGTCCTGTTAGCTAGGGATGATGGGAGTTGTAGTCCCAAAACAGATGGAGGGCCGAATTTGCCTATGCCTGAGCTACACCTTCCACCTGCCCAGGCAAGCATGGCTAATGGCCAGCGATGGTGGTAGTGGTAGTTTAGCAACATCTGGAGCCCCAGAGGTTCTCCATACATGACATTGATCAAGCGCATACCAGTGCATTGTATGTATCAACCAATCCATAGCTTAGATGCAATGGCCCTGTACCAATCTGTATAGTCATTCTGGGAACGTTTTCCTAATGCTTGTGTTAAACTTCCACAGCTGGACAAAGGCACAGCTCCATTGGCAGGAACGAATGGAGAAACCACCATTCAAGGTGAGACATTTCTTTCCTCTGAACCTTGAAATATGAGAGAGCGTGTCAGTTCCAAACAGAATTTGTTAAACATTCTGTTGATGCCACATCTGTCGGCCCAGGATACCTGAAGGAGCGTCTCCACCCCCATCGTTCAGCCTGGACACTGAGGTCCAACTCTAAAGGCCTTCTGGCAGTTCCCTCCCTGCAGGAAGTGAGGTTACAGGGAACCAGGCAGAGGGCCTTCTTGGTAGTGGTGCCAGCCGTGTGAAATGCCCTCCCTTCAGATGTCAAGGAAATAAATATCTGGCTTTTAGAAGACATCTGAAGGCAGCCCTGTTTAGGGAAGTTTTTAATCTTTCATGTTTTATTCTGCTTAATATTCTGTTGGGAGCTGCCCAGAGAGGCTGGGGAAACCCAGCCAGATGTGTGGGGTATAAATAATAAATTATTATTATTATTATTATTGGCATTAATAGGATAAGTACGGTAACTATACAACTTTCCAAAGACATCTGAAGGCAGCCCTGCATTAGGAAGTTTTAAATGTTTGCTGTTTTATCGTGTTTTTAAAATTCTGTTGGAAGCTGCCCAGAGTGGCTAGGGAAACCCAGCTAGATGGGCGGGGTATAAATAATAATCATAATATTTCATAAAATGTAGACACTGCTTGATTGTGTAAAAATGAAACTCCCTCAAAGCGGCTTGCAAAATGATAAAACCATAACATCAGGGGGGGAATTACGAGAAGTTAAAATTCTGATTAAAATGCACGCTACTTAAAATGCAGCCTTCTACCCTTGGGATAAAGTAAAGGGTAAAGGGACCCCTGACCATTAGGTCCAGTCGTGGCCGACTCTGGGGTTGTGGCACTCATCTTGCTTTACAGGCCAAGGGAGCCGGTGTACAGCTTCAGGGTCATGTGGCCAGCATGACTAAGCCGCTTCTGGCGAACCAGAGCAGCGCACGGAAACGCCATTTACCTTCCCACTGGAGCGGTACCTATTTATCTACTTGCACTTTGACGTGCTTTCGAACTGCTAGGTTGGCAGGAGCAGGGACTGAGCAACGGGAGCTCACCCCGTTGCGGGGATTCGAACCGCCGACCTTCTGATCGGCAAGTCCTAGGCTCTGTTGTTTAGACCACAGCGCCACCCGCAAATCTTCTAAAAGACCCCATCTTTCTTCTCTTTTTTGCCTTCAGGTTTGGATGGCCTTGCTGAGCGCTGTGCCCAGTATAAGAAGGATGGAGCTGACTTTGGCAAGTGGCGTGCTGTGTTGAAAATTACAGATACGACCCCCTCCACTCTTGCCATCCAGGAGAACGCTAATACACTGGCACGTTATGCCAGTATCTGCCAACAGGTATACCCTCTCAATAACTCAGTGTTTTCCTGGCAGCTTGGTGGTGGGAGGGTGTGGCAGCTTTTGGGAACCTTTCCCTATGGATATGAACTTAGAACCTAGTTCATCTAGATGCCCATTACATTTTCACTTGAATCTTCAGCATGGACTAGTGCCCATCGTGGAGCCTGAGATCCTGCCTGATGGAGACCATGACCTCCAACGGTGCCAGTACGTGACAGAAAAGGTAAGGGTGGCATCAGAAGCTCACCATGTTCCTGCACCTCAACGATAATGTCAGGAGAAGGTTGGGAAGAAGTCACACTGTATTAGTGAAGCTTCAAGGAAACACAGCCGGTTCCGGAGGCCAGGCCTAGTGAGCGCAGCAACTCATCCCAGTAGATCTTGCCCCTACGAGGCAGTGGCGAGGACCAAAGGTCTCTGCCATCCCACAGCTTCTCCTCCCTAAGGTCCTTCCCAAGCGATCTGAGACTCCATTGCCTTGTCTGTCTTTGCTCTGTCCTCTTCATACCTCTTCTAGTTCTGGGAGACCAGGTGAGAGGGGAGCTGGTCGCAGCAGGATTTGCAGTATTCTTACCGCTGTTGTGGCATATAAAAATATCCTTCTTTTATCACATGGGATATCTGGAGTTAGTAAACCCAAAAGAAATGCTTCCGGCTTTTTAACAAACGTTTGTCCAAACATTTTCTTTTCAGTTCTTCATAGATACTATACCAAAGGTTTCTGATTTTCTTACACCCCCACCACATATGCAACATTGTTCCTTCTGCCCACTTACACCTCCAACATTTATTTGAGTTTGTTTTATACAACTTTGCTAGTTTACTAAGTCAGATACCACCAACCTCAGCCCTCCAGATGTTTTTGGCCTGCAACTCCCATGATCCCTAGCTAGCAGCAACAGTGGTTAGGGATGGTGGGAATTGTAGTCTCAAAACATCTGGAGGGCCGAGGTTGAGGAAGCCTGCTGTGGAGTAACTCTGCTTAGAGGTAGCAATCCTGTGCACCCTTACTTTGGAGTGGACCCATTTGAATAAAGTGGGACTAATCCTACACATGCATACTCAAACATGTTTCACCCCAACTTCTTCTCGTGTCCCAGGTGCTGGCTGCTGTGTACAAGGCCTTGAATGACCACCATGTCTACCTGGAAGGAACATTGCTGAAGCCCAACATGGTGACTGCAGGGCATTCTTGTCCCAAGAAGTACACCCCCGAAGAGGTGGCCATGGCCACAGTGACAGCTCTCCATCGCACCGTCCCAGCGGCTGTTCCAGGTCTTGCGATCTGTCAGGGTTTTCTTTAAGGGTGTGTCTGGGCCTCCCTGATCTGCTCTTTACCTGATTTACAGATGTGTGTCCATTGCATTTGATTTGCAAAAACGCTTTTGGTCACGTTGCTGGCTGCCAATCGACCAGACATAGGAAGAGACTCCGTAGAATAGCATCTGTCACACCCATGACGTACACTGAAAACATTTTTAAAGCACATGGCTTCCACCTAAGAACTGTAGTTTGTTAAGGGTGCTGGGAATCTTTGGTAAGCTACTGTTCCCAGGATTCTTTGGGGGAAGCCATAGGCTTTAAAAGGATGGCACGGATCAACTGACATTGAATAACACAAATGTTCTGTCCATTGACAAAGGGCTTTATTAGCTCAGCCTCATAGGCAAGCCACCACATAATAATAATAATAATAATAATAATAATAATAATAATAATTTATACCCCGCCCATCTGGCTGAGTTTCCCCAGCCACTCTGGGCAGCTCAGAATTTTAAAACTTCCCTAAACAGGGCTGTCTTCAGATGTCTTTTAAAGATAAGATAGCTGCTTATTTCCTTCACATCTGAAGGGAGGGCATTCCACAGGGCGGGTGCCACTACTGAGAAGGCCCTCTGTCTGGTTCCCTGTAACCTCACTTCTCGCAATGAAGGCCCTTGGCGCTGGACCTCAGTGTCCGATCTGAACGATGGGGGTGGAGACGCTCCTTCAGGTATACAGGACTGAGGCTGTTTATCCTACAAGTCACGTTCAATCAGAGGAATGTCATTGTTAAAATGAAGAATCAGAAGAATCTCTGTCTCTTTTCCATTTCCTCTTGAAAGTTCTTTTCTATTTCTTTTTTCTTCTCTCTCTCTCCCTCCCTCTCTCTCTCTCTTTCTTGTTATGTTTTTAACTCACTTAGATTAATGTTGGGCAAAAACATCTTGGCAAATTAAGTCTTTAGTCTTTATGGTAATCTTGCCTTCTGATTCCAACTGCAGGCATCTGCTTCCTTTCTGGGGGCCAAAGCGAGGAGGAGGCTTCCGTCAACCTCAATGCCATCAATCTCTGCCCTCTGCCTAAACCTTGGAAGCTGACTTTCTCCTATGGGCGGGCCTTGCAAGCATCGGCTCTGGCTGCCTGGTCTGGGAAGCCTGAGAACAAGAAGGCTGCCCAGGAGGCCTTCTGCAAACGAGCAAAGGTAAGAGGGGAAAGAGCCTGAGCTCAGTGGCAGGCAGCCAACTTTGCACTGAAAATGTCCTAATCTCCCATTTCATTTCCAAGGAGGGTTGGGAGATATGCCCCTCTCTCAAATCCTGAAGATCTGAGGCCAGCTGCTCTAGATCAGGGGTAGTCAACCTTTTTATACCCACCGCCCACTAATGCATCTTTCTTGATGGTTAAATTTCCTTCCCACCCACCAGTGCTCGATGGATGGAGGATTCAGCTTGTGTCGTAGAACCCCCTACCGCCCACCTAGAATCCTGAATCGGCCACTAGTGGGCAGTAGGGATAATTACCGGGTTTTTTGCCCTATAGGACACACTTTTTCCCCTCCAAAAACGAAGGGGAAATGTGTGTGCGTCCTATGGGGCGAATGCAGGCTTTCGCTGAAGCCTGGAGAGCGAGAGGGGTCGGTGCGCACCAACCCCTCTCGCTTTCCAGGCTTCAGGAAGCTCTCCGCTTCCCTTGGGAGACCGGCACAACTTCCCGCCGGTCTCCCAAGGGTTGCGCAGAGCTGCCTGCATCCTGAAGCTTGGGGCACGCTGAAGAGCGCGCCCAGGGCTTCGGGCAGCTCTCCGCAACCCTTGGGAGCCCGGCGCGGCTTCCCGCCGGGCTCCCTAGGCTTGCGAATAGCAGCCTGTTCTGGGAGCTGGGGTCGGGGGAAGCTTGGGCTTCCCCCGCCCCAGCCCCGCGCCTGGGGAAAAAAAATATTTTCCCCCCTGTATTCCCCCCCCCCAAAAAAAACTAGGTGCGCCCTATGGGCCAGTGCACCCTATGGGGCGAAAAATACGGTACATGGTTTGAATTGGTATACGGTAGTTTTTTCCTCACCTTTGAGGACAGTATAATTAAAAGAACCAGTGCAGAGAAGTATGGAGAATAGCGTTAGAGGGAACTGGGCCAGTACTTGATTAGAACCTAGTACACCTTGACTGTGGTACTTGGGCATCTTGATAAAAGTTAAGTTTTTAAGTGAATGCTTAAAAGTCAACATGTGGGTGCAGCAAAAAGTTAACTGAAAACAAGTAAATCATATAGGCATCACCAAAAGGATTGGGACTGGTTGCTGCTGTCTTTAGAGCACACACCCAAACATGGGTTTTCTTGCTGCATAATGTGTGAGATTGCCCTGATTCTCAGTTCGTCACAAAGTGATTTCAGGGGCAGAGAAAGAAAGAAAGAAAGAAAGAAAGAAAGAAAGAAAGAAAGAAAGAAAGAAAGAAAGAATAGATTTAAATTGTGTATGGACTAGTACTCAGTCTCCATTGATTCTAGAAATTTTTTTGGGTGTACATAGCTATGGTGTTTGGTTGTCTCTCCCCCCTTTTTTATTAAAAAAAATTGACCAGCTGTTATTTTTATTTCCAGATAAATAGCTTAGCCTGCAAAGGTCAATACACCACCTCTGGGAAGACCGGCGGAGCAGCCACCCAGTCGCTTTTCACTGCCAGCTACACATACTAATTCAGAAAACGGTGCAACTAGCTTGCCCCTCTTTGCAGCTGGCAGGAGATCCAAAGGGAAAACATCTCACATTACATCCCCATCAGAAGCGGCAAATAAATGGATTGGAATAAAAGGTCCCACTGCACACTTCTAATCCTTCAGCACAAGGTTAAAATAACTTCACTGCATCTACACATTCCAAAATAACTTGACAGGTTTTATGGATCCATCCTTCACTGACTTTAATCCTCTCCTTGGACAGCTGGTTTTGTTTTGTTTTTTAAAGATGTCTCCCATAGCCAAATAGGGAGCTGGATACAGGGAGCTTTTCTCTACCCCTGATAACATTGCCAGCTGAGACAGAACAACAGACAAGAGAGAGAGAACATGAAACACACTCTTTAATCCATAATGTCTTCGATGTATAAACTGTGAATCAATTTCCTGTCAAAGTGAAACGATTAAATGAAATAAAAATTGATAAACTTTAACCGTGTATTTCCATTTATTTGCCCTCTCATGGTATTTTTGTCGTGGCATGTCAATTATTCCTTTTTAGAGTGTTTCCAGGTGATCTGTACATTGAGCAGTATTCCTGCTTTGTTTGCAGGCAAATTAGATTGATTTACTTAATTAGCATTGTGACGTTAACATGTGAGAGTGCTGGAGGTGAAATAATTAAACAGGTTACCCAATCAGAACCCAGGGGGGTGGAGTCAGAGGGACCATAAAACCAGCTCTGGGAGGGGCGAAGAGAGGAGTTCGTTGGGAGGTTGGTTGGAGTGGGAGTGAATTGGGATAGATTCTGTGGGTAGGTTGAGTTAGTGTAGTGAAATAAGCTGAGTCAGGAACAGTTAGGAGCTAGGAAGACAAGTAAATATCTGAGAGGTGGTTTAGTGAGTGAGAGCAGGTAGTGGAAGTTACAGGTCTGAATAGGCACCCCATGATTGTAATGGACCGATACCGTTTATGAAACCACACACTTGTTAAACTGCAATAAATAAACAGAAGTTTATGTTCCAATTTAACCCTGACTGGACTCAGTATTCAACCAGGTAGGGCTTGTGTAGTGGCAGCGAGAAATAAAGTGGTGGCACAGGGATCAATAGACGGTGAAATGTCTGGGGGCCCTGTGTGATCGTCACAAGCATTCCCTCTGATTTGCATGTGGAGGGATTAAATGACATCGCATCAAAGCAAGGGTTAGCCCAAACTTTTGGGCATGTTTCCCATCACTTATTGAAGAAGTCCCAACTATAATTGTGCAACTGGTATGCAATTGACTTCCAGGCTCTTGCTATATTCAAGCGGGAGTTAGAAAAAGAGAGCTCTTTTTAGGGAGCCAGTATTCACAAGCCCCAAGCACTTGGCAGTGCTGCTTTGAAACCAATTGAAAGTGAGGCCAGCATGGCATGTCTTGCACATGACTCATTGAAGGAGGTTTCCTTGGGCTTTCGGATCAATGGAGAACCACCACCTCTGCCCGCTTTTCTGCCATCTCTCTTTCCCTATATGTAAGGTTTGACACCTAGCCATATCATCAGTATCAACAGCCAGCAATTTCCTAACAGATAAAAGAGGGAGCAAGATATAAGATAACAGGTAAAAGAGTAAGAGGACTTTGCAATATTTGCACCCCACCTTTCTTTCTTCCAACCAGCTCAGAACAGCTTACATGGGGCTTACATGGACATGGAGGGCACTATGGTCTAAACCACTGAGCCTCTTGGGGTGCCAATCAGAAGGTTGGTGGTTCGAATCCCTGCGACGGGTTGAACTCCCATTACTTTGTCCCAACTCCTGCTAACGTAGCAGTTTGAAAGCACGCCAGTGCAAGTAGATAAATAGGTACCGCTGTGGCGGGAAGGTAAACGGTGTTTCCATGCGCTATGGTTTTTTGTCAGTGTCCCGTTGTGCCAGGAGCAGTTTAGTCATGCTGGCCACATGACCCAGAAAGCTGTCTGTGGACAAACGCCGGTTCCCTCAGCCTGAGAGCAAAATGAGCGCCGCAACCCCATAGTCACCTTTGACTGGACTTAACCGTCCAGGGGTCCTTTACCGTTTTACACGGGGCTTCTTCATCTTATTCTCACAACAACCCTTTCAGATATAACGACTGGCCACCTGTTGAGCTGCAGAGGTATTTGAAATTAGCTCTTCCTGAGCGAATATTCTTGTCTTTTCATAGAATCATAGTTGGAAGGGATCATAAGGGTCATCTAGTCCAGCCCTCTGCAATGCAGGAATCTTTTGTCCAACATGGGGCTCAAATGCAAAACCATGAGATTAAAAGCCTTAGGCTCTACCGACTAAGCTATCCCAGCACCATTGTGCCTAACCTCCAATTCAGTGGGACTGATCTGCCTCTGTTCCCTAGCCCCCTACTGATTTTGATGGCAACAGATTTTTTATTTTTATTTTTAAAGTAGGCACAGTGCTGAAATGGGCAAATCCCAGCATCAGATCAATTATTTCGATGAGTGGAATGGGAGAAATCCCCTCCATAGCTGAGGATGGGCAATGTGCATTTCTCAGTTTTATTCACTTTACAGGTGGTGGGGAGACCGGTTTATCCGGTTGCTGCGGCAACCAGAGCCAGCCCAGCCAATCACACGAGCCCTACTTGACACCTCCCTCCATGCCTTTAAACTACAAATCCCACAAGCCTCAGCGAGGCAGAGACTCGCGAATGAGAGGCGGGAGGGAAAGTAAATCCTCCTCATCCCATGATGCAGCGGGCTCCGGGAAGTTCGTCCTCGCTTCCCAGCTTCCGTTTGGCTTCATTTGCCCTCAGGAGGGCGGAGTTCTCCGAGCGTGTTCCGAAATGGCGGCTTCCGCGGTTGCCCTGCGGGTCGTCAGGCGGGTCGTCGGCTTCCCTCCACGCAGGGCGCTGTGGGGAGGCGTGAGGTGAGGTAGTTGTCGCAGGAGGCGCGAGAGGCTCCCCTCGGGAGGGATGGGGGTTTCGAGCCCACCCGGGGGGGGGGGGGTGGCTGTGGGCAGGATTGCAGGGGGTTGGACTAGATGACTCTCGGATCCCATTCCAAACAATTCTCTGATTCTAACTCGGGGTTTCCTTGAACCGGCCTTCAGGCTTCTTGCATTCGATTAAGTGCCTGTTTCAGTTATTTTGGCTCAGCCCCAGTGGGCAGTTTCCCCCGAATTTCTTGTCTCCACGCCTTTGTGAACCCGAAGGCTTAAAAGGGTTTTTTAAATGCAATGGGAAGCTTGAGCTGTTTGGGATTGCACAGGAGGAGGAAACGTATCGCATGCCCTCTCGTCATTTCTCTGTTAACAATAGGAACGTCCTCCTATTGCATAATGTTAATAAGGTTATTATTTATCCTCAGCCCATCCGACGGGGTTGCCCCAGCCACTCTGGGCGGCTTCCAGCATATATAAAAACATAATAAAACATTAAATATTAGGAAACGTCCCTATACAGGGCTGCCTTCAGATGTCTTCTAAAGGTTTTATAGTTACTTATCTCCTTGGCTCTGGGGGTCGCATAACTCCACATCCTCCAACATTTCTCTGATGAAAATAGGGAGGTCCTATGGAAAAGTGGGACATTCTGGGATCAAATAGGGACACGTGGAAGGTCTGCTACCTAAACTATTGTTGGCATCTGTCTGTCTCAAGAGACAATGGAGACACTGCCTGGGCAGTGTTTATGGGGGTCCTGGGCTGCCCAGACAACAAGACCCCCCTCGGCCTCGCTGATGTGATCCAAAGGAAAGCAAAACAATACGTTTGGCACTAGCTTGGCTGCAGAAATTGCTGGAAGAAGCTATACCAGGCGCCATCCAACCACCTTAGGGATTCCTCCTTAGGGTTTACTCCTTAGCCTTTTATAATAATAATAATAATAATAATAATAATAATAATAATAATAATAATAATAATTAATAATTATAATTAATAAAAAATAATTTATACCCTGCCCATCTGGCCAGGCCTCCCCAGCCACTCTGGGCAGCTTCCAACAAAATATTAAAATACAGTAATGCATCAAACATTTAAAGCTTCCCTAAACAGGGCTGCCTTCAGATGTCTTCTAAAAGTCTGGTAGTTGTTGTTCTCTTTGACATCTGGTGGGAGGGCGTTTCACAGGGAGGGCGCCACTACCGAGAAGGCCCTCTGCCTGGTTCCCTGTAACTTGGCTTCTTGCAGTGAGGGAACCGCCAGAAGGCCCTCGGCGCTGGACCTCAGTGTCCGGGTAGAATGATGGGGGTGGAGACGCTCCTTCAGATATACTGGACCGAGGCTGCTTTAAAGGTCAGCACCAACACTTTGAATTGTGCTCGGAAACATACTGGGCACCAATGTAGGTCTTATGTGTCACATAATCGGTGTTATGTGGTCTCGGTGGCCGCTCCCAGTCACCAGTCTAGCTGCCACATTCTGGATTAGTTGTAGTTTCCGGGTCACCTTCAAAGGTAGCTCCACATAGAGTGCATTTTCTTCTGCCAAAGATGTCCTGCAAGATGTCCCTACCTAAACAGAGGTGTTTTAGCGTAACAAAGAGTCTAAGAACTGGACATGGGAGTCCTGGGTTCACATTCATACGGAGGTATGCAGTTGGTCGTTCTTGGGCTGAGAAGAGTCCCATATTCATAATAAGGCTAGTGTGTGCAGGGATTTCAGGCTCTAACGTAAACCCCTTGTTTGTAGATGACAAGATATAAATATTTAACACTCTATTAAAAAGCGGTCTTCTGCCTCCTTTCAGCAAGGAGACTGGAGGCGACCCAGAAGCAGCAGAGCCAGTGAAAGAGGAGCCAGTCCTGGTTTGTCCTCCACCGCGAAGCAAAAAATACCTCCCTCCTGAGGATCTCCAGTCTCGCCTAGAGTCTCGCATCAAAGAGATATTTGGATCCTCGGTCTCAAAGGACTGGCAAGAGGCATCATTGGGAGATAGTCGTTTAAAATATCTTCTGTTGGCACAGCTGGCGACAGATCTAGGCCGTGCTGTCCCTAATTCCCAACTCCACCAAATGAAGAGCACCAGAGATGTCTTGGCTTTCTACAGCACGCCTGTGAAAGACATATCAAAGTTTGATGAGTTAAGCACGCAGCAGCTGCCCTCGAACCTGAAGATCCAATGGCAGTACTGAGCTGTGGAGAAACAGGATGAAAACAAGCATCACCATGGGCACAGATAGGATTTTTTATTTTATTTTACCACATTTCCAGAGTGGTTTACTTCCTCTTTACAAGTGTTCAGTTGCAATAGTGACTTGGTGAGAGAGATGTGCAAGTATCAGGCTGGTTGCTGTTGAAGTAAATGATAAACATTGGACCCCCATCTCTCTTTCAATTGGTAACCTTCTCTTGTTTGAAAGCGAAGAGGAGAAATAGATATCAGCAAGCAGTTGTGCATGCTAAGCCATTTTGTCCACATAATTTTGTGTGTCAATAGCTTGATTAAAAATAATCAGGAAAGACAGGTAATGAAGAAAGTGATGGGAATAGTTGTTAAGAAAATAAAATTGTCACAACCAGTCTCCATATATATGTGTGTGTAACTGCTCAGCAACATTTTGGGTGACTGCCATTTGCTCTGTGGGGGTGAAGTTTTCCTGAGGTTTATGCAGCCTTAAAACTGATTGTCTCAATCTAACGTAGGAAGTATGCATGAGTTGCTCAAGAGTTATCTATTTTGTCGTTTTGTGGCGACTGGAAGTGGTTTGAATATACCTCAATTCACAGGTACTTTTCACATAGGCCACTCTGTGCATATATCCAGTTAGAAAGTGAGGCAATATCCTTGACAGTCGCGTAGTACATTAATTTTAAATTTCTTCATCTTCTCTTGTATATTTCTATCTGACAGAGAGTACCATGGAATAGTCTTCTAAGTGTCTAATGATGATGATAAGTTGGTAGACATAAGAAACTGGCACTGGTAGATGCTGGCACAGGCAGACAAGACAAGGATTCCTGGATATTCCCCTGTTTCACCCCAAGGGGCTTCATCATGTGTGTGTAGTTCTAAATCATATAAACATAGACACTTTGTAATATATTATTCAATTGAATTTGTCTAATATAGGCATTCTAGTGGCTTTGGAATCCTATCCACAGCCATCCCTTGAGGGGCTCGAACCACCAACCACCTGATTAACAGCCAGACACACTTCCCACTGTGCCACAAAATTTCTGTGAGCAAATGCAAAAATACGCTTAACTAAAATTCAAGTAGGGGACGTGGGTGGCGCTGTGAGTTAAACCACAGAGCCTAGGACTTGCCGATCAGAAGGTTGGCGGTTCGAATCCCTGTGACGGGGTGAGCTCCCGTTGCTCAGTCCCTGCTCCTGCCAACCTAGCAGTTTGAAAGCACATCAAAGTGCAAGTAGATAAATAGGTAGCGCTCCAGCGGGAAGGTAAACAGTGTTTCCGTGTGCTGCTCTGGTTTGCCAGAAGCGGCTTAGTCATTCTGGCCACATGACCCGGAAGCTGTACGCTGGCTCCCTTGGCCAGTTAAAGCGAGATGAGCGCCGCAACCCCAGAGTTGTCCACGATTGGACCTAATGGCCAGGGGTCCCTTTGTTGTTGTTGTTTAGTCGTTTTGTCGTGTCCAACTCTTCGTGACCCCATGGACCAGAGCACGCCAGGCACTCCTGTCTTCCACTGCCTCCTGCAGTTTGGTCAGACTCATGTTTGTAACTTCGAGAACACTGTCCAACCATCTCGTCCTCTGTCATCCCCTTCTCCTTGTGCCCTCAATCTCTCCCAACATCAGGGTCTTTTCCAGGGAGTCTTCTCTTCTCATGAGGTGGCCAAAGTATGGGTCCCTTTACCTTTACCTAAAATTCAAGTAGGAGAGATTCAGTAAGGACAATTGTGTTCTGCTGCTGTGGCAGCAAAGACAGAAGACCCACTTGTGACATTCTGAGAAACCCTAGTATCACTTCACAAGAATGTGCCACAGTGACCCTTATTATGATAGTTATTAACTTTACATTAACTCTACATACCATTTCATGCTAAGTGGTTGACCGTTATGAAACCAGTTACATAAGTATTAAAATACAAACATTCATAATTAAAATCCACAGTAGAAGAATCCCATTAAAGCTGCTGCATAATTAAAAACTGGCCACTTGGGTCAAGAGACCAAGGGAAATTGACTTGCTCATTCTTTATACTGGCAGCGAAGAAGTTCTCTCAAGCTTTCAACTTTGTTCTAAGTTGCATCAAACCGGTTTCACATTGCAGCCAAATTCAGGGAACAATTTCTGTTAAACCAACTTAAGACCTGAAACAGCAACCTCACCCCAGTTTGTTATAATTCTGATTTGGTGTAAACCGCAATTTCCCATATTCAGATATGAACAGGAAAACTCGATTTGTCAGAAATGTCAAAGGGCAGTTAAGAATGTAGGAAAGGCCTGGTGGATGAGGTCCATGGCCCCTCTAATATCCTGTTACAACAGTGGCCAGCCAGATGCGACTGGACTTGGCTACATTAGCAACGAAAAAGCGTTTTACAGTGTTACCTCGGGTTAAGTACTAAATTCATTCCGGAAGTCTGTTCTTAACCTGAAACTGTTCTTAACCTGAAGCACCACTTTAGCCTATGGGGCCTCCTGCTGCTGCCGCGCCGCCTGAGCACGATTTCTGTTCTCATCCTGAAGCAGAGTTCTTAACCTGAAGCACTACTTCTGGGTTAGCAGAGTGTGTAACCTGAAGCGTATGTAACCCGAGGTACCATTGTATATGCTTTATAACACTGAGACACCAGATGGTGCTGTGGAGTCCCATCTTCCGTCAATGTAATGAAGTTTACAATGTGTTTGCCTGAAATGCTTTTTTGATGTGTCTAGAACCAGCCTTTCACACCTGTTCTATAAACTAAAAAACTCCCAAATACTGCAACTTTCCCTCTTAGTGGAGTTTCTCCACCCCATTTTGGTTTCTTAACCTTTTCCTGTTCTACTTTAGCCTTTTTCAGTCCTTTTTCCCCTGATAATTTTATTGCTATCGACTGTCTATTCAGAGGTTTGCTGGCTATTCCTTACCCAATGCATATATTTGTAAATAAACAGATAGTATCATTGAGAGGCCACCAGCATTTTTTTCTCACAAGGAAATGAAGAGGGGCAATGGCTACTCTGGAACTATTTGGTGTTTAATTTTAATTTGAATACCAACCCTTAAAAGTGCATAGAAATAGCCTCTCACCCACCGCCCCTCCTCAGCTCTTCATTTCTCTTTCTCTCCCCCTCTTATTTTCATCGCAACCTTTCTTGTCATCCACAGGGCAAGGACCTTTTCTTCCCCAGGATTCATTTTCAGTGACCTTGGTGGAGGGACTGAATTTCAGGCCAGTCTTGCCACCTGTGGATTTGCAACTGTGGCCCTGGTGTATTTTGCTTTACGAAGACCTACCCAGTTTTCTGAGTGTGGTGGATCTGAAATATTTTTAGGAAGCTGCAGAATTTCTTTCAAAACATCCGAAGTCCAAACATAAAAAAAACCCCCAACAACACACACACACACACACACACACACACACACATCCTTGCAGGCATAGTGCATCAAGCGAAATTGGGTTAAATTCCCTCATAATTGGTACACTTGGATCTCTTTATCAGCACAACACTGAATGCTTTTCCTTCTCTGTTGTTTTCTGAATCCGTTAACACTCATTCAATGACTTTGCTTTCTGGTTGCTGTTGTTTGGATTTCTTGCCCTTCCTTCACCACAGGGTCCCAGGGTGGGTTACAACAATAAAATGCATAAAAGGTAAAGGTAAAGGTAAAGGTACCCCTGCCCGTAAGAGCCAGTCTTGCCAGACTCTAGGGTTGTGCGCCCATCTCACTCTATAGGCCGGGAGCCAGCGCTGTCCACAGACACTTCCGGGTCACATGGCCAGCGTGACAAGCTGCATCTGGTGAGCCAGCGCAGCACATGGAACGCCGTTTACCTTCCCGCTGGTAAGCGGTCCCTATTTATCTACTTGCACCCGAAGGTGCTGTCAAACTGCTAGGTTGGCAGGCGCTGGGACCGAATGACGGGAGCGTACCCCGCCGTGGGGATTCGAACCGCCGACCTTTTGATCGGCAAGTCCTAGGCGTTGAGGCTTTAACCCACAGCGCCACCCGCGTCCCATATAAAATGCATAATTAATACTAAAACCATTTAAAAGAATTTCCATTCAGAAGATCCTTGTGTGTTTGTGTGTGTGTGTGTAGTGTCAAACTCTAGGTAAAAAGGCGTGTTTTGAGTCTATCACAGAAACACTATTCCACAGCTTAGTGTCTGCCAAAGAGAAAACACTCTCTCAGGCCACCATTTCTCACATTTCTGAGAGTGGTGGTAACCACAAGATGCCTGCTTACCCCTGCTGATCTTCAATATCTGAGAGTGTCTTTAGGGAAGGAGGCGGCCTTTCAGATATTTGGGGCCGTAGACTTTTTGTTTTTATAGGATTTGTTCCCTGCTCTTCAGCCAAAGGCTCCCAGAGTGCCTTAAATAAAATCAAAATAAGACGCTCTCTAGCAGCAGGCTTACAATCTAAAAAAAGGGACAAGGAGGGAAGAGGAGAATAATTTTTTTAAGGATTTTAATTAAGTAATATTGTTTAGGATATTAAGCGCTTCGACTACTGACATGCTAGGGACATTTCTGCAACAACAACAAAAAGAAGTGTTTATTTGCCAGGATTAACAGATGGTCGAGTTCAAACATGCAGAAGCAACGTGTGGTACAGTCCTTCCTGGCACGTTCCATCTCAGATTGCAGATAGGGGAGTGCCCTCCTAGGTAAAAACACATGGACTCCCTACAGATGAGGAGTGATCATGTCAGCATCAAACTTTGAGGTGTGCATAGCAGATGTCAACTTACATTTCCTTCCTGCATCTCTCTGGTTGTGTTTTTATCAATGTCACCGTGTAGCTCAGTGCTCAGGCAGAAGGGTCTGTAGCTAAGTTGTGTGCCCGCTGTTTTCCATGGAAAGGGAAATGTTGAGCAGGGGACCCAAATTATCCACCCCTGGTTTAAAACATGGCATATAAGATGCAATTGTCCTCTTCCTTCACCAGCCCATTGAGGCTGGATATCCTTTCCTTCGACATGCACAATTTCTGTGATTTCTCCCTCCCCCTCCCTTTCCGCTTTTCAGGTTTGCGGACCTGGAATCGGTATACAGTCATACCTCAGGTTGAATATGCTTCATGTTGAGCGCATTCGAGTTGTGCTCCGCGGCAACCCGGAAATAATGGAGCGCGTTACTTCTGGGTTTCACTGCTCATGCATGCGCAGACGCTCAAAATGACATGCGCAGAAGCGGTGAAAAGTGATGCACATGTGTGCAGATGTGCCATCGCTAGTTACGTTTGCTTCTGGATGCGAACGGGGTTCTGGAACGGATCCCATTCACATCCCAAGGTACCACTGTAGTGGCAATATGCAAAGGGGCAGAAATCGCACTGGCCATGTCGGTATTCCTCCCGCAGATCTGAGGGATCAATGGGACCAATACCATCAATGGATCCATGCTTTGCTACCGGGATCTCTGCATCCTGCCTATCCCTTACAAATCTGTGTGTGTGAGGCACATTTGACACGCACGCAGAGGAACACCAGGGCAGCATCCTGCCTGTGGAAAAAGTCCCAGGGAACATCTTTTCATTGTGGGAGAAAGCGACAGGAACTTCAACAGCAAGGCCCGTGCCATGGAAGATATGGAGAAGATGAGGAAGCATGGGAAGACGCACTGTGCCCTTCTCTCCTGTGCAGGAGCAGGATGCTTGCTGGAGCCTCTGGGCTCACCATTCTGCTACCTTTCCTGGTCCCCCTTTTTACCTCTCTCTGTGTTATGGAGCAGGGAAGCCCATGCAGCAGCCCAAGAACATGCATGGAGAGAGATCCAAAAATATCTCGCATCTTCACCTCAGCCCAAACCAAATTAGCAGGCTCTGAATATGTGTTAGTTCAGAATAATAATAATAATAATAATAATAATAATAATAATAATAATAATAATAATGGGATGCGGGTGGCGCTGTGGGTAAAAGCCTCAGCGCCTAGGGCTTGCCGATCGAAAGGTCGGCGGTTCGAATCCCTGCGGCGGGGTGCGCTCCTGTTGCTCGGTCCCAGCGCCTGTCAACCTAGCAGTTCGAAAGCACCTCCGGGTGCAAGTAGATAAATAGGGACCGCTTACTGGCGGGAAGGTAAACGGTGTTTCTGTGTGCTGCGCTGGCTCGCCAGATGCAGCTTTGTCACGCTGGCCACGTGACCCGGAAGTGTCTCCGGACAGAGCTAGCCCCTGGCCTCTTAAGTGAGATGGGTGCACAACCCCAGAGTCTGTCAAGACTGGGCCGTACGGGCAGCGGTACCTTTACCTTTACCTTTACATGTGGCTGGGTCCCCCCAGCCACTCTGGACGGCTTCCAACGAAACACAAAAATACTATAACCTATTAAACATTAAAAGCTTCCCTAAACAGGGCTGCCTTTAGATGTCTTCTAAAAGTTTGGTAGTTATTTTTCTCTTTGACATCTGATGGGAGGGCGTTCCACAGGGCGGGCGCCACTACCGAAAAGGCCCTCTGCCTGGTTCCCTGTAACTTGGCTTCTCACAGTGAGGGAAACGCCAGAAGGCCCTCGGCGCTGGACCTAAGTGTCCGGGCAGAATGATGGAGGTGGAGACGCTCCTTCAGGTATACTGGATCGAGGCCGTTTAGGGGTTTAAAGGTCAGCACCAATACTTTGAATTGTGCTCAAAAATGTACTGGGAGCCAGTGTAGGTTTTTCAAGACCGGTGTTATATGGTCTCGGCGGCCATTCCCAGTCACCAGTCTAGCTGCCGCATTCTGGATTAATTGTAGTTTCTGGGTCACCTTCAAAGGTAGCCCCACATAGAGCGCATTGCAGTAGTCCAAGCGAGAGATAACCAGAGCATGCACCACTCTGGTGAGACAGTCCGTGGGCAGATAGGGTCTCAGCCTGCAAACCAGAGCTGATAAACAGCTGCCCTGGACACAGAATTGTCCTGTGCCTCCATGGACAGCTGTGAGTCCAGAATCTGGACTAACCCTTCTTCACCCATTCAGGGGGTCAGACTAGACCAGTGTTTCCCAACCTTGTGCCTCCAGATGTTTTTGGCCTACAACTCCCATCATCCCTGACTAGCAAGACCAGTGGCAAGGGATGATGGGAATTGTAGGCCAAAAACAGCTGGAGGCACAAGGTTGGGAAACACTGGACTAGACGACACTTTGGCCAATTTCATGATTTGTTCTGAGAAGGAAATAGATTGACACATTACAAAAACAGAAGTCTCAAATGTCCAGCAGAGGCAGTCAACTATCACAAAGCTATTGAGGACGGGAGCTAAATTGGGGTGGCCCTCCAGGGGTTATTGAACTAGGTAAAAAAAGGTAAAGGACCCCTGGACGGTTAAGTCCAGTCAAAGGTGACTATGGGGTTGCGGCGCTCATCTCACTATCAGGCCGAGGAAACCGGCATTTATCTGCAGACAGCTTTCTGGGTCATGTGGCCAGCATGATTAAACCACTTCTGGCACAACACAACACCGTGACGGAAACCAGAGCGCACGAAAACGCCATTTACCTTCCTGCCACAGTGGTACCTATTTACCTACTCACACTGGTAGGCTTTCGAACTGCTAGGTTGGCAGGAGCTGGGACAGAGCAACGGGAGCTTACCGCGTCACAGGGATTTGAACCGCTGACCTTCTGATCGCCCAGCTCAAGAGGCTCAGTGGTTTAGACCTTCATCATTGGCCACGGTGGCTGAAACTGATGGGCACTGAGAATCAAAAAATGTCTGGAGGGCATGTTCTCTATTCCTGAGCTAAAAAGAGCCTTTTCGTAGAGACTGTATACATCTGGAGACCAATGTGGGAGTTAAGCACTAACAAATTGTCTTTTTGCCCCCCATGTGAGCATGAAACTGTGCACTGTACAGATGTATACTTTACCCCAAGAGACAGAAGCTGCTCCAGGAAAGCCCACTTTCTTCGTTACTCCATTGCTCCCAACTGTCTCCTCTTGAGATTGCTTGTGGCAATGTGACATGTGTCTTTATGTGCTGCCTAGTTCGGCTCTTAGCTGTGAGGGGCATTTGCCTGGCCAGCCAGGGAACAGTATACTAAACTTGGTGACTGTCCACATATGACTGATATTCCTCTGTATCTTCAGACGGACACTGAACGCACGAGGAATATATAAAAAGGTTGCTCAGGCAGTAAGCAGACACTCCCAAGTTGAAATAGTCCTCCTGTTGAGACTAGATCAGTCTTCCTGATATTTCGGTCTCCAGATGTTGAACTACAATACCCATCATGCCTCAAACCACAACACCACCTTTTGGGACTATACTGGCATGTGAGTTATGCAACCCATACAAGATTATGCCCATCAAAAAGCGCTTTTTTGGGGCACAGTGCCCCAAAATGCATGTTTAGGGGTGCCACGCAAGATCGCTGCCCCCAACGACCCTCTTTTTGGGGGGGCAGCAATCTTGTGCAGCGTTCCAAAACAAGTTTCTTTGGGAGCCATGCCCCCCAAAAGTGCAGCCCAAAATCATGGAAGGTCACAAGAAAAAAAATGGGGTGTCCTGTTTTATATATATATATATACAGTACTGCTTGATTATAGAATATTGCTCAGGACCGCAATACCTCAAGGACTGCCTCTCCCTGTATAAACCAGACTATGTGTTCATCATCTCAGGCCCACGTGAGGTTTGGCGTTGGCAACACAAGAACGGGCCTTTTCTGTAATGGCTCCCCATTTGTGAGATGCTCTCCTCAAGGTTTGCCTGGCACCTTTATTATGTATTTTTAGGCTCCAGGTGAAAACCAGCCTTTGGCTGATTAATATCCTACAGCCTTTTAAATGTATCTGTGGGAAGGGGGGTGGGTTATTGTTTTGCTGTTTTGGTTTAATTATTTACTGTGTTTTATCTTTCATTTTATTCTGTGAACCACCCTGAGATTTTTTTCGATGAAGGGCAGGATATAAATTTAATTAATTAATTAATTAATAATAATAATAATAATCATCATCATCTCAAAGCAGTTTACAATGACGATGCTTGCAATGAGGTAGGAGATCCCAAGCCACTAGTGACTACATTCTGGAAAGCCAAGTGATGTGGCTGTGCAACAAGGTACCCAACAAATATTTCCCTCCCGACTCCTAGAACAAATGACAAAGCCCTGATGCAAAGAGTTTTGTGATAAGGTGTTTTTTTTCTTCAATCTCTTTTTGGAAAAAAAGTTTATACAAAAACCCAAGAACCAACATGGTAGACATTTCAGCAAAAGTACAGAAGAGAGGCTGCATTCCTCAAAGGAAACACTCTATTGGTTATCACCATGCTATAGAAAATAAATGAGATGCAGCAGGAAAGCCCTAGGACAAAGAAGACCGACCAGCAAACTGGCCCCTCTTGTATTCTTTTACTCTGTTAACAATAATACTGTGCAAAGTGGAAAACCAGTTTTGGATACAAATGCATCACGGCAGGACTCACGGAAGGTAGACATTGCCTGTTCTTATGATGACTAGGCAGGCACTTCTATGGGAAAGGCATGCCCAGATAGATTAGGATTTAAGAACTGGGTCACACACATTATTATAATTACCATGTACGAAGCAGCCAAGTTACGCCTGGTGAGAGTTTTGAAGGCTCCCTCCCTACAAGCAAGGAAAGCTGCTGCGGCTGTGTAGCCGCCTTCACAGCCGAAGAGAAGTCAGTGGTTGGGCTTTTTTGGCCTCTTTTGTCATCTCCATTTATCTGGCCACTAATATTCCTGAATACAGTGGTGCCTCGCAAGACGAAATTCATCCGTTCCGTGAGTCTCTTCGTCTTGCGGGTTTTTTCGTCTTGCGAAGCACGGCTATTAGCGGCTTAGCGGCTATTAATGGCTTAGCGGCTTTAAGAAAAAGGAAACGAACTTGCAAGAACTCGCAAGACGTTTCGTCTTGCGAAGCAAGCCCATAGGGAAATTTGTCTTGCGGAACGACTCAAAAAACGGAAAACCCTTTCGTCTAGCGAGTTTTTCGTCTTGCGAGGCATTCGTCTTGCGGAGCACCACTGTAGTGGGGAGGGGAAGCAGCAGAGAAGATGAGCTGCAAGAGATCACAAGAGATGACAAGGGGGCATTCGGATGTGGGGGGCTATTCACTGTGTTAGTTTCCCTAATGCTAGAGCTTCTGTCCGTTTTCTAATGTCTCTTTCCCACTGTTGCACTATGGGAAGGGTGGATTTTTGACCGACGCGTCATGCCAAATTTCATTCAAAGCAGTGGCCGTGGTGTGACACGACAGCAAACGTCGTTGGACAACGTCAACACTCCCTCATCCTTTTTGCATATGCCTGCTTCGGTTTCCCTGTGACCCACCTGTAAAAATGTCAGGAAAGAACTGCATGCTGGTATACTGCCCTAAATTTAATCATTTGACCCCCCCAATTTCCTTGGTTAGTGGGGTTGCAAGAGGATTCCCCCTCCCCCAGAAATGGAAATGATCGCTAAACTTCCACTAGATTTCCGGAGTTGGCTTCTACTGTTGCGTGAAAATCACATACCATGTGGAAACTAAAGATCAGGGAAACCTTTGGGAAGCAGAATAAACTGCCACGCGAAGGCAGCCAGCGCTAGGAAGAAGCGTGGCCACAAACTCTTCCTTCTCTTTAGGGCTTAAAGTCCCTCTAGCTTTCGTTACTCATAGGCAGGAAGCTTCCAGAGGTCTGAACAGCCACAGCCGGGTTGCTATCCACATGGTTAAGTGCGGCACGTTGCCAGGATCTAATTCCCCACTCATGTCAACAGCATGAATGGTGTTACTTTATATTAGCACCAGTGGAACAGAGTCACAAATTTATTAGCCTAAGGCTCCTTTCTAGGTGGTTATATGATGTGCTAATGCAGCAATGAAACATTTACACTCCTCCTATTACAAAACACTAGGTGGAACCACAGTGATGGCTTCAAACCTTCCAGACCAATTTTTTTTTTCGGGGGGAGGGGGCCCTTTGCGATGCACCTTGCAGTGGGTAGAATTCCATGTGTGCCGAAGGGTCAGAGATATTTCGGTCCAAGGGTCAGTGCCACTCCCAAAGTTATCCATGTCTTTAAAATGCATGCAAATGCCACAAAGGAAGGATTACACACATTGTCTATTTCACAGCGAAGATGGACATTTGGTAGAACTCTGTGGTTGGATGAACATGTCTGTGAAGTTTCCTACATGAAGTTTTTATGCTCCTTAGGAGACAATCTTAAGAAGCATGTCTTTATATATCTAAAAAAACATATGCTCCGAGCTGGACTTAAGCATATTGTGTAGACCATTGTTCTTTGGCCTGTGACTGCAATAACACTTTAGGGTTTCGTTCCCAACTTGTGGCTCTATCAAAAAAAAAAATCTGTATAAAAACGCGAACAATATTGTGCTGGCTATTTGAATGTACCCAGCACAATGGCCCTCTCAAACAAATTCACTAAGGTCTCAGTCCTGCAACATTCTCATTGCATGCTAGGGGTCCTAACATTTAGCCATTGGCCACAAACTGCCGTCACTTATTCGTGCAATCCATGGCAGTAATCTTAAAGACAATGCACAAGAGAAGCACGTGTGCATCTGGGCTTTCTCTATAATTTCCACGGTAACGGCTCCAAAGGCTGTGTTATTTTTTAATTTATTTTAAGTCATTTGTCTGTGGGCTCCTGTGAGCGAGCCCTTGTTGGGAGCAGGCGCTGCGAAGACTACAGAAAAAAGCCACAAGGCAGTGTGTGGATTGCACATAAAGAGGACCCCGGGCCCAAGGAAAGCAGTCTGGAGGAAGCTACCTGAAGATCTCACAATCGTGCATCTGCTGCGTCCATTTCCTGAGGAAGTTCCATGGAGATGTATGGGAATCCTGAAATGCACTTCAGCGTTCTTGTGCTCAACTCCCGTGCACATCCATGGGACTTATTCAGGAAGAGTAAAACTTTGCAGCAGGCTAGTCCTCATGTTCTTACCATGCTGAATCAGGACTCAGAAAATACATATTTCTCATCATCAATAGCCTAAAGGTTTAGATCCCGGTCATGCTGTGGAAACTCTGGGGTAACTTCATTCAAGTACCACAGAGTTGCACCAGCAATAAACAAAACTATCCCCTTTCATTTACTGGAAGCATTTTCCCTGGTAACAAAATGTTAAAAGTGAATTAGTATTATAATTCTCATTTAATTTATTGTATATAAAACAAAACCGAAAAAGGTCTGTGTACAAATATCACAAAACATCAACAATTCCCAAAGATGTAGTGCCTCAGAACACGTTTTAAAACAAGAAAAGGTCTCTCGCTTTTTTTTGTTTTAATTTTTGTTCCCCCCTCCTCCCTTTTGTCTTAAATTCTGGCATAAATATATTAAAGCTGACCAAAAAAGTGGAAGGAGGGGGGATTCCAGGGTGAGCTACATCACTTCCTCATACAAAAATGTACAAAACATTAGCTTCTAACTAGACATAACATAATACTGGTCATCACAGTTTTGACAATTAGTATAACTGTGTGTCGTTGTGGGAGTATTGTGTACCGGAGGGCGATAAAAAATAGCTTCTTTTGCCATCTTTCAGATCAGGTTACTTCAGTCATAGAGGCAGAATGATTCTATGGGAAAAAAGAGAGAGGACAGAAAGCACAGAATACTTTTTAGTATGATACAATGCGGTCTGGATTGTCAAGACTCAAGTTAGGTAACCAAAATAAATCGAAACCAATCCAAAAGATTATGTAGGATACAGTGGTAGCTTGGTTCTCAAATGCCTTGGTACTCAAACGCCTTGGTTTCCAAACGCTGAAAACCCGGAAGTAAGTGTTCCGGTTTTTGAACGTTTTTCAGAAGCCGAATGTCCAATGCAGCTGTCGGCTATTGTTTCCGGGGTGCCAGCACCAATCAGAAGCTGTGCCTTGGTTTTCAAACATTTTGGAAGTCAAACAGACTTCCGGAACGGATTAAGTTTGGCACTTTTGTTTCTGCTGTTTATTTTGCGTTTTTGTTTTTGAGGCTTTTCCAGTTAATTTGTTTTTGTGACTGTGAGGAACCCAGTTCAACTATTGATTGATTGATTGTGTGACTGTGGAAATGGATAACCCTAACTCTGGTAAGTAACTTCCAAAGGGTTTATCTTGCTCTCAGGCCAAAATGTACCCATGTACAAATGTACTAAGCTACCCCTGGCTTAGACAGGACTGGATGAGATGGACCAATGGCTTGATGTGGTCTGAGGCAGCTTCCTAGGTTAAAGGGCAATCCTAACTCTGGCTTCTGCCCTGATGGGATTGAATGAGGCAGTGGGGCCATAGATGCACAGTGCTTGGAGTGGAAAGTGGGAAGGAGACATAGATTTCGGTGGAAATCTGGTGCCAGCAGTCGAGCCCAAGCCCAGCAGTGAAGCCCAAGCTTGGTGGTCCAATAGATCCTGGACCGATTCCAGCACCCATTCAGCAGTTGGAAACAGGGTTTGCATTAACAGATTGATGCTAATATTGATCTGTAGGTGGAGGCTGGCAAGGCCAGAAGGAGGGAAGCCACAGCTTAATCCACACAAACACTCAGCCAGTGGAAAGGGGTTTTTTTTTATTGTTCTGCCCAAGGAGTAGGAAAGAGAGAGAGGAAGGAAGGCAGGAAGGAAGGGAAGGAAGAAAGAAAGAAGGAATAGAAGAAAGAAAGAAAGAAAGAAAGAAAGAAAGAAAGAGAGAGAGAGAGAGAGAGAGAGGAAGGAAGGAAGGAAGGAAGGAAGGAAGGAAGGAAGGAAGGAAGGAAGGAAGGAAGGAAAAGTTCCAAGCTTGTATGTGTCTGTTCCCTCTCTGGAAGGATGTAACAGGTACTGGCAGAAGGGAGTCTGCCCCATTCTCCAGGATTTCACAACGAACAGTGAAGAATTTTGGAAAGATTTTGGAAAGATTGCTCCAATTAAAATGAAGGTATTGCCCAAACTATTTTTTACCTTTCAACATTTTAGCAATATTTTCAACACCAAATATGTTAAAAACACAGCAGAAAACCACCCAACCGGTTTATCTGGAACAAAGAGAAGGTGGTAATGGTGATTTGTTTGGGGGGGGGGATGGGAGATGTAGGGGCTCAAATGCTGCAAAGGAGCAAGTGAAAAGAAGATCTGATTTAGCCTAACATTATATGGCATTCTGTTTTGGAAGCAACAGGAGTCTAGCTCGGCTAACCAAACCAGATTACCCCGAATGAGTAAAAGGTTCAAGAGGGCAGAATAGACGGCACCTGTGCACTCAATGTCTCCAAAGGACTTTCCACTCTGGGAAACGCCATCAGGGGCATTCCTCGTTGCTCTTCGGGCTTTGATTTAGAAGGAGCTCCGTGTGTTCCTTTGAAATTATGAACCACGCATATTCCCTGTGGGATGGGGAGAAGAAGAGAACCCAGATCAGTACAGCAATGATGGAAGACCCTCAGTTAGCAGGACACAATAGCTAAACGTCTTGTTTTGGAGTGACACCACGCTTCCTCATCCAGGCTGGTTTATAGTAGGGCCACCATGAGATCCTTTTCCCAAGTTGGCTACTACCAGGAACTATGACATTCCTGTGGCCTGCCTCAGTGGGACAGGTGTGTTTGTCTGCATCTTTATTTTTTATTTTTTAAATGCTCTTTTGGTGCCTCCAAGCTCTTGTGAAAGGTAAGAATTATGAATCACTGCAACCTAATCTAAAAGGTAAAGGACCCCTGGATGGTTAAGTCCAGTCAAAGGTGACTATGGGGTTGCGGCGCTCATCTCGCTTTCAGGCCGAGGGAGCCAGCATTTGTCCACAGACAGCTTTCTGGGTCATGTGGCCAGCAGGACTAAACAGCTTCTGGCACAATGGAACACTGTGACGGAAGCCAGAGCGAACAGAAACACTGTTTACCTTCCTGCCACAGTGGTACCTATTTATCTACTTGCAGTGGCGTGCTTTTGAACTGCTAGGTTAGCAGGAGCTGGGACAGAGCAACGGGAGCTCACTCCATTGCGGGAATTCGAACCGCCGACCTTCAGATCGGCAAGCCCAAGAGGCTCAGTGATTTGGACCACAGCGCCAGCTGCGTCCCTTGCAGCCTAATGTAGGGGCACCATGACAATGGGGCTTTTCCAGTGTGGAAAGGATAGCAAAATAAATAAACCAGAGCCATTCACCTACCAGGAAAAGAGCGACCGCACTTCCCAAGATGAAGCCTGCAATGACGTCCGAACAGTGGTTTCGATACTCAGAAACTCGGTTGAGCCCAGTAAGGAAGGCAGCACATAGAGTCCCCAGGCACAAGACGGGCTTGGCGAGTCGACTGCTTTTCGTCTTAATTGTGCTCGTGATGTACATCTGAAACATAGTCAAACCAGATCGGCCTTAAGAGACCCGAGACAACTTGTATCAGAGAAACTGGATCTTGTTTGCATTTTGATGAGAACCTACCTCGTTTTCACTTCCTGATATGAAAGGCCTCTGCCCTTCAAAACCCAAGGATGCCAAAATACATACAAAAACAGGGAATTGTGGCGCAGAAATAAATATTGATTAATTCAGATCAATGGTTGCCATTGGCTTGATTTGAATTAATTTTATAATGAATGATTTTAGAGTGTTGTGTTGTGTTGTACTGTTGTACTGTTTTATTGTTGTTAGCCGCCCTGAGCCCGGCTTCGGCTGGGGAGGGCGGGATATAAATAAAATTTATTATTATTATTATTATTATTATTATTATTATTATTATTATTATTAGTTGCTGGAAATGATATTAAAATGCATGACGGGAGAGAACACTGCTTGCAAATATGTGCGCATTACTGAAACAGGCGCTAAAACGCTGGCCAACTTGCTCAGGACTTTAAAAAAAAACACCACAATTTTCATAGGAAAGAACTGATGGCCAGAGCAAGGAGAGCTGATGGCTAGAGCAAGGAGAACTGATGGCTTGAGCAGCTAACGAACTCAAAGGTAGTCACACTGTCTGAGAGTGTTTTGTCCCTCGACTGTGTTTTTGCTCTCCTGCTCAGGGCTGTGTCACAACAGCTGAACTTTCAAGGGCTCATTTGGATTCCCTCCATCTTTGCACCTTGCAAGAGGAAGCTGACCTCTTTAGCTCTCCTGAGCAGTACTTGCCTGCCTGCCTGCCTTCCCTCTGTAAGAGCCTCCAAGGCCCTTGAGGCCTGAAGGTGGGACTTCTCAAACAAATCTAGCACTTTTTCTAACACCCCCTCCGACGAAAAGTATTGTGGGACTTCTTACAAGTCCTGGTTGTTTGAAATGAAAGATTTAAGTGCCATTAGGAAGTATACCATTTTCTTTGGCCTTACAGAATTAAATCCCAAATGCAAAAGGGTGTAAAAAGCTTATTAAAAATGCTTGAAATAAAAATCACGAATGGATGCAGAAATGTGGAGAGCTGAATTTAAGATTGGGACAGGTGAGCAACAGAGAGAAACTGAAACAGATGACCCCCAAAACCCAGACAGAGAACTCTCTTGATATTCTATCTGTGCACAAAGTATGAAATGCAGTAGTTGTGCTCCCACCCACAACACAACATATACACACACCAGCCATGGGAAGCAGCCACTGCATTCAACCTTGCAGGCTGGACTTTTTAAGCCTTTTTCTACTGCATGATCTGAAACCGGGTGATGCTTCTTTTAATAGGTTAGCCAACTGTCCCAGATACAGTTTATTGCAAACACTGAACAATGGAAGGGTTCACACAATGACTCCATGCAAAGCACCCCCGACATTCCTGGGACCACTATTCCTGTGAAGGAATAGCATATGAATTGAACGTAGCATATGAATGGCTTTATCTGCAGAAAGCATCACAGTGGTTTGAAAGCAACATAAAATGTCTTTAAAAAGCACTAAGTGGGGAAGGAGATTCACTACTTCAGTGGGACTTTCCACCTCTCTCTTCCCCTTGCACACCCCTTAAACCTTTTTCTGGGTGTTCTTCCAAAGCAGAATTAGGGGTTGCAGGAGGAGGAGAAGAGGGGGGCAAAGTCCCATTGTACATGTGGATCTCATTCCATACATGCAACAACCCATTGTCAAGATTGTCAAATCCCACCCATCGTCAAGATCACAAACATTGTTTTGGAGTTCAAAGACTGTTTTCTGGGGCAATCATATGGGCTTAATAAAACATGGCTACAAATATGCAAGCACTAATAAGTGCATTGTAACAGGCCTAGATAGCTCAGCTGGTAAGAGCATGGTGCTGATAATGCCAGGGTTGCAGGTTTGATCCCCATATGAGGCAGCTGCATTGTAGAGGGTTGGGCTAGATGTGTGGGAATTTTCAGGGAGGCAGGAGAGGGTATATTGTTTATTAATATCCTTCCTAACTTGCGCTAGCAAGTTATATAACTTTGCAGAGTTTTACATTCCCCTTTTAAATGCACAGCGGATAACTGGTTGCAGGCTTGTGTAAGCCTCTCACAATTAGCTTCCTGGTAAGTTCCCTTAAAAGAATAAACACACCCCAATCTTGTGTAAAGTATATAAAAGAAGTTTACTCACACATTCAGTTCACAGTTGCATCCCTGAAGGCAGACTTAGTTACAAATATGTATATGTGGATCTACCCCATATGGGGGGGATAATCCCAGTGACTGCAGACTGGCAGTCACTGCAGTTCACATGACAAAAGGAAGATGGAAAAGAGGGAGGAGGGCTGTGTGCCTTGTGCTTTTGTTACCTGCACAGGTAAGGTCATGCACACCTGTAGTCACATGCAACAGGAAGTATGTCCCAGCTCAGGAGCAAACAGGAAGTTCTGACTGGCTGGACCAAACATTCCCTTGCATGTCCACTCTAGGAAAACAAGGAATGTTGTATTTGACTGCTACCGATGTATCACATCCCACAAGATGAACCTCAGGGTTCCTTCCAACTCTAAAATTCTTATTCTAACATCACCAGTCTTCCCTACAGCTAGGTACATACTCGTCACTGATCCTACTCTCATCATGTAAGAGCCACCATTTTAATTTTATGTAATTTAGTAAATAACAGAAAATCTGAGTGCCTGCAGGAGTGCCTTTTCTCTCTCTGTCTCTCTTTCGAACAAACTCGGGTGACAATGGAAGCTTAATTACTGGGTGAGATGTTTCTTTGTGCTCAGAGCCATCCCTCCAACAAAACTTATAACGCCACAGCAGATCATTTCCACAGCACTGGTGGCAAAGAAAATAAATAAAGGAAAAAAGCAATTAGGAGACAAACATTAATTTGTGAGTGGGTAATTACAAGGGTGACAGAAGTAGGACGATACAGCAGTGCTAAAATAAAAGTGACAGGCAGAATCAGCGAACACAATGGAAACCTCTCCAGTGATTTATGCTTTCCAAAACACAGCTTGGCTTCTTGAAGACTCCACCTCCCAGAATAGCAGCGGGTCATTAGCAACAGATGCCTCCAAAGTGTCATTCGTGAAACATAATGAGACACATGCAGAGGGCAGGGTTAGGCCCAAGTCTTTCCCTGGGGACACAGATTGCGAGAGGCAAAAGAGGAGAGATGCAGAGCATCTCCTGTTGGCTAAGCAGGAATCTGAAAGTTGTTTTTTAGTTTGCTGAATTCTTCATCAGAACGAAAAGTTGGTATTACACAGCTATCCAAAGCTGGGCAGACCTTTGCACTAAGAAATAATTAACAGTACAGTCATATCTTGGTTCTCGAACGCCTTGGTGCTTGTATGTTTTGGCTCCCAAAAGCCGAAAACCCAGAAGTAAGTGTTCTGGTTTTCGAACATTTTTCGGAAGCTAAACATCCGACGCGGCTTCCACTTGAGTGCAGGAAACTCCTGCAGCCAATCGGAAGCCATGCCTTGGTTTTCAAATGGTTTCGGGAGTCGAATGGACTTCCGGAACGGATTAAGTTTGACAACCAAGGTACGACTGTACTGTAAATTCTGTGCCAATGAGGCAAATCTGCACATTTTACATAATTCTAGTCATAGGGTAATATTCAGCTATGGCATCCCACTTGACTTACGCTGGCACAGATGTGGCACAATGGGTCAGTGCATCTATCAAAAGGAGTTTGATAGAGATGATAGAGGTGTATCTGTATTTATACTAGCGTATAATCATCATCATCATCAAATTTATATACTGCCCTATACCCGCAGGTCTCAGGGCGGTTCACAGAATAAAATCAAAATATAAAACCACAAAATGCATAATCAAAATAAAACCACCACCCCTTGAAAATCTGTCTAGATTTTAAAAAGAAAGAAGGGAGAGATTCTACATTCCAACTCTGCGGCAGCAGTTTTATTTTCTAATGGCTCAGTGAAAATGATCAGTTTCTCACATGCAATTCCTACCATTCCTGGTGTGATAAGTGCTCTTTCCGCATCAAGGGGTCTATCTTTTCTTCTAGGGAATAAGGCGAACCAAGGACAATCTTTCTATTACTATGAAGAATGGTGAAAGGGAGGGATTCTTTTCTGGAAGGGATGAGAGTCATCACTAAGAGGGTCCAACGACAGTATAATCTCAATAGTGGGTATAGCATAATGATAGCCAAGCCACACGGTTTATGGACTGAAGCACACTAGGATGTAATGATAGAGACAACAACTTAGATGACTTTTTAAGAGTATTGGGTAAACTCGTGTAAGATAGGCTATTAGCAATGAGGGTCAAACAGAACATCCATTTCCCAAGGATGTATGCCGCCAGATTCCAGGTGCTGTGGATCAGCCCTGTAAGGTGGATGGGCTTTCGCCTTAAAGATTTTCTAGCAACATTTAGCGGGTCAGGTAGGGAGCAGAATGTGGACTAGCTGGAACCCTACCCTGATTCAGCAGGATGGCTTCATATGCTTGTATAATAAGCAGAATCATGGGGTGGAGCTCTTCCTTGCTAGACTGTACCACTTCAGGCTGCAGAATGTGCATTGCGAAACAGGGAAAACTCCAGGTTTACAAAAAAGCCAGCCTATCAGAAGAGAGAATGTGGTCGCATAACCTTCAAGTACAGTCCAGCAAAAGCATGGCGTGATCCTTTGACTGCACATTTCAGTCTTAAGTAACAGGTAGGGCCAGGCAAGTTCTGGTTTTCAATATTGTGATATATCACCAGCTAAACATTGCAATCTACCAATCTATCATGATGTCTAAAATAAGAATGTTGTTGTTTAGTTGTTTAGTCGTGTCCGACTCTTCGTGACCCCATGGACCAGAGCACGCCAGGCACTTCTGTCTTCCACTGCCTCCTGCAATTTAGTCAAACTGTCGTCTGTCCTCTGTCGTCCCCTTCTCCTTGTGCCCTCCATCTTTCCCAGCATCAGGGTCTTTGCCAGGGAGTCTTGTCTTCTCATGAGGTGGCCAAAGTATTGGAGCCTCAGCTTCAGGATCTGTCCTTCCAGTGAGCACTCAGGGCTGATTTCCTTCAGAATGGATAGGTTTGTTCTTCTTGCAGTCCATGGGACTCTCAAGAGTCTCCTCCAGCACCATAATTCGAAAGCATCAATTCTTTGGCGATCAGCCTTCTTTATGGTCCAGCTCTCACTTCCATACATCACTACTGGGAAAACCATGGCTTTTACTATATGGACCTTTGTTGGCAAGGTGATGTCTCTGCTTTTTAAGATGTTGTCTAGGTTTGCCATTGCTTTTCTCCCAAGAAGAAGCAGGCGTCTTTTAATTTCGTGGCTGCTGTCACCATCTGCAGTGATCTTGGAGCCCAAGAAAGTAAAATCTCTCACTGCCTCCATTTCTTGTAAATGCACTGGCTGGATTCATGGTTTTCCCTGCATCATGATTTTTGCTTAGCGCGTGCACACACATCATGATTCGCAATATATTGCCAGGTCAAAAATTATGAAACAGATATCACGAAATGGACTTCAGACTGGTTTTGGATGATATATTGACATATTTCCCAGCCCTAGAAACAGGACCTTTAAAGCATTCCTAAGTGAGAGAATGCAAGCGATAGAACATAAGAGATAAAACGCGGAAACTTCATATGTACTTACTGTAGCATATAAGGCTGAATAAATGCTTAAAGCAGCATGTTTTGATGGAAAGGACCTCCTTGCCTTCTCAATCGCATCTTGGTCACCGGTGCAGACATTCCCATTGTTCACAAACTGGAGGTGAGCCCGGCAGTCACTCCCAGTGTAGTTGGGTTTACACACAGTCAGGAAATAGGGGGCCAAGTTCCCTGTCACCACCTGGCCAGCATTTACAAATATGTCGGTGGCGAAAAGGCCAAACGCAAACACTCCTGCAGGAAGAGAAAAACGAAAGCAATTAAGATTGAAGTTACCTGTTGTGCTTAGTGGGACTCATTGCCTGGAGAGAAATCTGCCCCAAGGTTTTTCCCCCAAGCCAAGTCTTCCCTTATCCTGTCCTGCTCCTCAATCCCAGGATGCTCTAGTAATATAGGGATATGAAAAACAAGTGGGAGTGACTGGCTCACGTAGGAATAACCATGGCAAAGCTTTTGGCAACCTGTGTTTCTGACTTCCCATGTTACCAGAGTGGGACCAAAGGGAAGCAGCCACTACCACATCTCTCCAGTTAAATGTCAGAGACTGGCTAGATGAGAAGGAGGGGTGGAAGCTGCCTGACCAAGAGCACCCCCCCCCCCCGGGAGAACACAGGGGGAGAGGATTTGGATCCTGGCACCTGGTGGTGGGTGTTGATATTTTCACCCCTCCCATTGACAGAATCTCCTGATCTGATGTTTTGAGAAAGGAGGGGGTGGAAACTGCTCTTCTACTCTTCCGCTCCTGACTGACTGCTTGACTCTGTGTGTGGAGAGAGTCTTATCTATGTACAGTGGTACCTCAGGTTACATACGCTTCAGGTTACAGACTCCACTAACCCAGAAATATTACCTCAGGTTAAGAACTTTGCTTCAGGATGAGAACAGAAATCGTGCTCTGGCAGCACAGTGGCAGCAGGAGGCCCCATTAGCTAAAGTGGTGCTTCAGGTTAAGAACAGTTTCAGGTTAAGAATGGACCTCTGGAATGAATTAAGTACGTAACCCGAGGTACCACTGTAGTGACTAGATGGCTGAGTGGGAGATGTATCACTCATGCAAGCCAGTAGTTCATTAGTTTGTAGTAGCTATTAGAAATAAAAGGAGTTATGCTTCACAGCTAGCTTCCGCGTTATTTATACTCTGCATGAGTCTGGTGCTCACAATGCAGAATTGTGGGTCCAGTGCACTGGGACCTGCTTTCCAGGATTCGAAGGTCTCTAAAAGTGCTCCAGTCGCCTAGCCCAGTTGGGGCAGAACCAGTTAATGAGCCCAGTCGCTGACATCGGTTGAAAGGCGTACTGACAGTGGGAAACCGGCCACACCCCAGAGGAGAGGAAGAGCTGGGAAGAGCTGGAGGCAGCGAGCTTGAGAGATAGTGAAGAGGCAGAAACAGGCAGGTGCCCCAGCACAGAGAAAGGACATAGACTAGGCAGTTCTCCCACAGAGTCACTCTCATAGCTTCTCTGCTGACAGCTTGCAAGCCCCCCCCCCCCCCCCCAGAACGAGGCGTTTATTGCATGATGCTGAGCAGAGAGCCAGGCAGACACAGAGAGGGTCCCTTGGAGCTCACTGTAGACAGAAGGAGGGGCCTGACACAGAGGGCTAAGGAGTGAAGGGGGAGCTACAAGCCAGTCCGGGAAACTGCTTCATTAAGACAGGAGCAACCTTTAGACATCTCAGTGTGTCCATCTGTTCTGCTTTCCTTAATAAAGAAACTACAGTGGTACCTCGGGTTAAGTACTTAATTCGTTCTGGAGGTCCGTTCTTAACCTGAAACTGTTCTTAACCTGAAGCACCACTTTAGCTAATGGGGCCTCCCGCTGCCGGAGCACAATTTCTGTTCTCATCCTGAAGCAAAGTTCTTAACCTGAAGCACTATTTCTGGGTTAGTGGAGTCTGTAACCTGAAGCGTATGTAACCTGAAGCGTATGTAACCCGAGGTACCACTGTAAATGTAAGTTAGCCAAGTGTTTCACTCTCTTTTTCTGCTTTGCGAAAGATCTGAGCTCTGAGTCTGCTCCCTGACATTAACAGAGAAACGGCTCTTTCACACTGTTCCGACATTCCCAAGGATTCATGTCTACCCATATCTCTGCGCAGGTGGCATCGAGGATTCATACGCAGGAAATGGTTTTGGATGTATGCAACTAGCAATGACGGAATCGCTGCAGAAGCTGGCACACATAGGCAAACTGCAAAAATGTTACAACGGAAGTCAATCTAGGATTTAGAAACTCCAACCAACCCCAGTTCCATGGGGGGTGGGGGTGGAGAGGAAACGTTTAGGGACAAATGCTAATTAAAAACAAAGGCTGCTGAGAAGCACCTAAATGATAGCCAAAAACAAGCATTTCAGCCTAAGCTCTTTTACCACTGGTCCTGCAGGCGATAATATTTGATTGGTTTATTGCAGAATGTGCTGGAGCAGCAGAATGGTGCTGAGGGCTGTCCTCTTGGTCTCTGTTAATGGCACATTATTACTCCATCAATACAACCCAGAGGCTTTCTAAGGTTCAAGGGTAAAGATGCCTGGACTCCATCCCCCCACCCTCTCCTGCCCCCAGCAGTCTCCCAGACTGTGCCTTAAATTCCAATAGGGGGCTAAGAAATTATTTAAGCAGTAGCAACTATGAGTGTGAGCTGGGAGGCAAGATGGCCTGAGTTCAAATCTCATCTGAACCATACACTTTCAGGAGGGCCTTACATAAGCTGCCATTCCTGCAGTCTCAGTCTCCATCTGCAGTATGGGGATGATCAAGTTGCCCTATCCTACAGAGCTCTTATAAGGGTGACTGATATAATGGGCGTGAATTACTCAGAATGGCTTGGATCAGCGGTTCCCAATTAGCTAATTACTGAGGACCCCCTATTTTTCAAAAGCCAAGGCAAGGACCCCCTGCTTTTGAAAATTATGATAACTCCATGGTAGTTACCTCTGCAAAGCAATTTTCTGAACAAAATGTGGGGTAGCCCCTAATAAGCAAAGGATTTAATGTATACTAAAAAATCAGATATTACCATGCAAAAATGGCAAAAAAATTAGTTGTGGGGGAGGCAAAGGGTGGGGCTGCAGACCCACTGGGTGCATTCTGCAGACCCCCAGGGGTCCCTAGACCCCTAACTGGGAACAATGGCTTAGATGCCTTAATATACATGCTAAATGCTGTTATTGGGCTTGCAAATCCAGTTCTTATACAGTTCTTACATAGCAGGGATAGGGAAGCCTTTTCAAGCTGGGTCACATTCCTTTTTGGGCAATCTGCCAAGGTGGGTAGAGCAAGAGGAAAAGTAGGCGGAGCAACACATGCAAATTTTACCATGCTTTTACACACCCCTATTTCAAGTGGTCTGTGGGAAGAAATGTTTGGGGAAAGCTGAATTAGCACATTTGCCATTCACCTCTGTCTGCTCTACCAATGACCACTTTACATGCCCACTAAACTGGGATGAACTTTGATCTAATGCTTATACTTACATTGTTGCAAATACACTTTGGCCCAGTTAAGATGTAATAACCCAGTCCAACAAATCATAGTTTATCAAATTGGAATTGATATGCTCCCTCCTTGCCCCTGCCCACCTTTTGCTCCCAGCTTCAGTATGGGTTGTTCAGCCACAGTTTCCTGAACTGGGAAACCATGGTTAAGGGCAACCTACAAACCAAGATATCAAGCTAGTTTTTTTAAAGATGCGGGACAATATGTTGATTGAAAGTGACAGACCAAAATACTCTTCAACGGCAACAGAAGCTGGAGTTCTCTTTTTAATACCAGTTTCTAAGCAATTAATTTTATGGAGTCTCTGGTGAGCAAATAACAGAGGATGTTTATTCACATCAGAATTCCCTGTGTTACTTGGAGCTAAGTGTTGCAAAGTTGTGGTCTCAATATTAAATTAAGCTTGGAAAGGAAGAAAAATGCCAGAGATTAAAATTAATAAAGTATCAGCAATACTATTTAGGGGGAAATTGGATAGATATTAGCATTGTTTCCCAGGAAACATTACGAGCAGCCGATTGGGATACACACAGGGGGTTGTATTATGCAGAGCAGAAAAGCAGTGGAATGTGATGCTGGCTGCAGAATTCAACAGCTTTTGCTTTGAGATGGAGAAAAGCAACTTCTAGCCTCATGGTTGGAAATATATACTCAAAAGGGTGGTGGCCAATGTTTGCTAAAATCTCAAAAGCTATGTGACTAAGATCTCCTGGGATATGGTTTCAACACCCTGCCTGTCACTTCAGTATTTTAATTTGCAAGGCACTGATCATGGCTTACCTATAAATCGAATAATTCTCCGAAGTAACGGATTCAGGTAACAGCATTCTCCTGTCAAAATGGTTTTCTCCTGGACAATCAGGCTTTCTCTGGTTGACTTGATGAAGTACATGGATATCTCTCCAATAAAAATCTGTGAACAGGAGGTGGGTAGGGACAGGTGAAAACCACAGAAGGGAAATATGGCAGTCATGGAAGCCAAGGCTGTTTATTATTGGAGTTCAAGGGTGAAATGACATGTTACCCAAACCTATTGCCAAAGCTGCATTTTCTCTGGATGTAAAGATCAGAACTCAGCTTCCACTTGACATGTAAAACAAACAAACCAATGGGCACCATCCACCTTAATTCCCCAAGACCTAATTTTTTCATGGCCAGATCCTTAACCAAAATTGTTTTGACCATGGTCCTGTGTTTTCTGTGATCCCAACAGGGCTGGTACCTGGTGTGGGGATATCTAGCACCATTGAAAGGGTTGAGTTTGACTTGGGAGACCGCTGGTTGCTGACTCCCAGTCCTAGAGTTCTTTGTTCTTTTCTTCATTCTCCAGAGCATAGGGAACTATTGGAGATTCTGCCTGTTAACTGTTAACATGAAGCTTTTCTCACTGGGCTTTCAAAATCACGACTGACCACTGTCAATTTGGCAGGAGTATGGGGAGCGCATTAAAAGCAGGTCTATGGAGGAGCAACTTTGCTTGGGGAAAACAGAGTATTTTTGCTGTTCTGAGGAGAAGGTTGGCTCCTTTCTCTATCCCTCAGTCCCAGCCTTGTAATTCTGAGGCTGATTTCCCCCCTCCCCCTCTGCTTAAGAGGAAGGGGGTCAGCAGACACTCAATCCCTTCAGATTAACCCACAAACCATGATCAACACACTTCTTTGGGCTTTTCCCAGCAAGACTGCTTCTGGTTTTGTGTATCCAAATCAAAGACTAATGGCTCTGCTGGCCTAAGAGGATTTGTTGTGGTGAATTCAATCTGCCCTTATTCCGTAGAATGCTGCCAAACACCAGAATGGCAGTTCTCCGCCTCCTAAAGATAAGTGAGTGGCCAGCAGTCAGAAGGATGTTGGTTTAGCATTTTTATACCCCACGCCTTCCTCCAAGGAGCTAATGAAGCACATGAACGAAGATTTCTTCTCGGAGGCTGCAATCCTAGGCCACTTATCTGGGAGTAAGCCCCACTGAACTCAGTGGAACATACTTCTGAATGTGTATAGGTTTGTGCTGCACATAACCTGTGGAAAGCCGTGTGCTTCTGTGGGACGGTGAGGTCCCTTAAGGTTTGTGGAGAGTCCTTCCTGCACGTGCTCCCCCATTCATTTAGACCAGGATTTCCCAAACTTGGGTCTCCAGCTGTTTTTGGACTACAATTTCCATCATCCCTGACCACTGGTCCTGCTAGCTAGGGATGTGGGGAGTTGTAGCTGGAGACCCAAAGTTTGGGAAACCCTGATTTAGACGGAGGGAGTAGATCCCTGTGCAGAAATGTATATAGTTCTGTTCTGGGGGTGGGGGGAGCAGGGGACCCCTTGCATGCTGTGGGCATAATCATGACAACCCAGCTACTTAGATGCATACATTGTATACATACCTAATATATATGCATGCAATGTGGTGAGTGTGTTTCAGCAGCACCAACCCTACAATTCTATGATTCTATACACCCATATACCCTAAACCAGATGGAGCCAACATGATGCTCTCCCAGTGTTATTGGACCCCAGTTCCCATCGGCTCCAGACAGCAAGGCCAATAGTCAGGAATGATGGGAGGTGGGGATTTAATAAGATACGGAGGGCACGATGTTGGCTACCCCTCCCCTAAGTGGATGTATGTGGGGACTAATTGGGTGCTTTTAATATACCCCGTCCAGGTTTGGTGCAAAAGCCTTTTTGTGAAAAGGCCTCCTCTGCCAGTTCTGCTATGGGGTCACATTTGCAATGGGCTAATGGGAAAGGAAAGGAATGTTTGATAAAGGCACTGGTGTAAACAAACCTCTTATTCAGCCATATAGAAAGATTATGAACTTTGCTGGGCAAAATGCTGTGAGTGACTAAAGTGCATGGCAGGAGGATTAGAGCGAGAGGGAAACAGAACAAAAAAGTCCAGCTTCCCTTATGTAAAGAAGTAGGGGGGAAGTCAGTTGTGGGGGTGGGTGAGGAGAGAAAACGAGACAAGTCTGCCTGTGGCAACTCATTTTGACCTGGTTTTTAATTAAGCTAGCGGCTGGTTCTGTTTGATTTTAGAGCACAAAAGAACCAGTCTTTGCTGTGAAAAGAGTGTAATAAGAGCACTTCCAGTGTTCTCGCTCCTTGAGAACGGCTTTCCTGGGTTTGCAGCGGGTTTTTAATGTTTTGTGGGAGAAGAATAGCTAAAGCTGAAATCTGATGTGTGAAAAGAGTAGAGCCTTTCTCTAAACTCATTCAGCAGCTGGAAATTCTTATTAAAGCAACCTGCTTTGCATCTAGCAGTCCATTTAGACTCTCATGCACTCCGCAGTCTCTCTTACTCAGTTTCATTCAAATCCAATGTTCTACGAGTGACTTCAGTGTCAATAATTTACACCCTGGTGCTTTGCTCCAACCAAACATCTGTCAAATGAGATGCACACGGCTGTTGCCCTTGTTTAGGCATCACAGGGAACCGAGCTTTGTCTTAAACATGTGACTGAGTGCAGGTGATAAATGGGGGTAATTAATGACCATTGTGGATCGTATTAATTGGCCCAGCTTTAGCCTCTTCCCAGCCAAATCCCCATCAATTAGAACTGACTTGGTTCCAATTAGAATTAGACTTTGGTCAGAGTAGAGAACAAGCCCTCCCAGCCTTTCTTCTTTCCCTGCCACAAACCTGAAGGAAAAAGTGATGGTTTCCAATTTTATAGGATCTACTTACAATTGCTGTTGGGGTCGCAGCCAGCACACAGTAGAGGACGAGAGGGGGTATGAAGCTTTCGTCCTCCGTTCCCGGGTAAGGTTTCATCAGGTCTCCATCTTGGCAAAAGAAGCCTTGGACGTGCACTTGGAAAGTGTCTGTGCACTCAAAGTAGTAGGCGAGCAGGACAGTCCCGGCCATAATGACGAGCTGAAAATATAGCATGGTAGTTACACAGAGACATTTAGCGGCTGCTCAGCAGTCGTGCCTCCGAGCTGCGCTCAAACAGCCGACCTCCATCATTGCACAAATCCCGACGGCAAATTCCAACATCAGAGAGCGGGTGCTTCGAAAGAGTGTCTTCCACTCCGGGAAACATCTGTTACATAAATCTCTGCGTAACTCCCCCCAACCCTGGTGAAAGTCTCTGTTCAAAGCAGGGGGGCACACAGCTTGTGCCTCACAAGAGGGCAGGAGGTTTGGCGCCCACTTTTGTCCCAAAAATAATTTTTTAAAAAAGGCACGTGGTGGTTGTCGCCGGCACTGATGGATCAAAGCAAATGGAACAGGGCAGACTTTGTGCCAGCTAAAAGCAGCCAGGCTGGAGCTTCTCTTTAGTCCCCTGCAAAAGAGATGCACAGATGCAGCTCCCACCCTGCTGGCGCCCTGATGCAAAAGAAAGCCAGACAAGATTTCCTGATGCAGCCAAGGAGGCAGTTTCAAACAGAGGAGGACTGGGGCTGTGTGTCACACCGAAGCATCCTTTGCTATCCTCTCCCCACCTCCTCTCTCTCCCCAGCTTCCATTTGCCCTCACTATATTTCCATCTCCAATGCCACATAACAGCCAGATTCATTCATGTCCTCTGTGTGTAGGGCTAGCAAGAGCAGAGGAGGGGTGGCATTTATCAGCCCAGGGTCCACATTCCTTTCTAGGCAACTTCTAAGGGGCCACATGCAAGTGGTAGGCGGGGCCATAGGGAAAGAAGAAGAAGAGGAAGAGTTTGGATTTGATAACCCGCTTTATCGCTACCCAAAGGAGTCTCAAAGCGGCTAACATTCTCCTTTTCCTTCCTCCCCCACAACAAACACTCTATGAGGTGAGTGGGGCTGAGAGACTTCAGAGAAGTGTGACTAGCCCAAGGTCACCCAACAGCTGCATGTGGAGGAGCGGAGACGCGAACCTGGTTCCCCAAATTACGAATCTACCGCTCTTAACCACTACACCACACTGGCTCTCTGGAGCCAGTGCTCTCTGGAGCACACTGGAGGAAGGAATGTGGATGTAACCTTTGTACAGTATGCTAGCTTTTACGCACACACACACACACACACACACACACACACACACACACACAGTCATCCATCCAGGCAAGAAAGAGGAGTTATAAGAGATCAAGGACACATTCCAGTCTGCCAAAACTACTTCAGGATGGGGCAAAGCAAGGCTGGTGACTTCGGAAGGTGCACTGTTTAGGGAGACCCTCAAAGACCAGGCAGAGAGGCCTGGAGGACTGCAACTGTCCCCCATGTCTGAGACCCTCCATCCCTGGCTAAGGAGGCTGGATTCTATCTTCTCACCCCATCACCAATGCCTGCCCTGCCAGACCCCAGGCCTAATAACCATGCAGATCAAACGCTTCCATGCAGATCGAGGTGCTGTTAAAAGGTGAAGGATGCCATGTCAAGCTGTTGCTGCTTTTCTCATCAACCGGCAGAAGAACTCCCTATCCCAAGCCTTTGAGATAAGGAGGAGTATGGATCAAACTAAGCAGGCAAATAATACAACTTCCTAGGGAATCTTGGTGCCCCCTCCACCTCTGAACAGCTTCAAGATCCCACAAAGTTCACCAAAGAGGGGCAAAGGCCTTCAGTCTGAGAAAGGGAGATTCCGTGGCCGGTTGTGCATCCATTTCAGATAATATGCTCATAAGCTCAGGAGCAGAAACTGATTCAAGGCTTTCTTTTGTTTCACTCTCTCTGTTAGCTAAAATTTTTGCAACCACGTTTCCAAACTCATCTTTTTACTATCAGATCTACAAACAGAAACTATACATTTTTGTTTCCTCAAGTGTAGGTTCTTTTTGCACAAACAGCTCCCCACATGAATGGGAGCAAGACGTTCCCCTGCCCCCACCTGCAGTGAGGATCCTGCTCTGTTAAAACGGAATAAAGGAGAAGTGGTTAAAAATCTAGTAAAACAAAAATGTAGGAAGGAACTGCACTGCCCTCTTGCGGAAGAAAATTTGAACACTCGGATGTTGCAGCCACAGACACCCCCAGCTATTACAAGCTATTGTAATCAATTGCAGTAAAGTTTAATGAAGCATACAACTAGATAAAGCTAAAAGGTAGCAGCCTTTAAAATGGACCTAAGTTAAAAGTTAAGTATTTCAATTTTTGTTGCAATCGGACATGGTAAAAATGCTTATTGGAATTGTCTTTCCTTTTTTAGAAGTGATAGAGACCTTCTTTCTCGGAAGCTCACAGAAGCACATCTCTGTACATTAGACTGCTATTGCTTAACATCCTGTTTTGCTTTTACTTTATTTTGAAGGAATCTAGAATAAAACAAAATAAATGACTTCAAGAATGTGCAGAGATCTGTGGAGTTTTACATAGAGGGACTTTGAGAACAGCCTGAACCAGGAGGAGACATAGGACATGTTTCAAGGCACTTTAAAACATACATATTTTAAACACCCATTTTTTTCCAATTAAGAAATATGATGGCAATGCCTTTTAACATCAAGTTATTTTGGTCATTTCCAGGGAAATTAACACTACTCAAAAAAATGTCCAAAATTCTTAAGAGAACATTTATCACAAAATCTACTTCATCTATTTCTGGAGACGTACCTTCTCTCCCTCTGCAAGTTGACACAGTGAACAACCTCTTCATTAAGATGCTTTAATGATTTGTGCAAGTGCAGATTTAGGGGGAGGGAGAAAGACAAGGTGGACTCTTTCTGCCAAGAACCTTTGAGGTGAATGGATCTGTGCTGAGGTGGGAGGGGGTAGGTTTTCCCACCCAGCTGTTTTGGGGGATCCCTTCGACCATCATCATGTTCATCCCAGAACCACAAACGTCACTCCCTCATGAAAAGGGAAGTTTTTTGGGGGAAAGGCCCTTTGAATTAAGCACAGCTGATCGCCAGTGTTTGTGTAGCTCAGGGCTCATAGTGTCACCTGCACAGTCAAAAGAAAAAAAGCACCTGATGTCATTGTGATATCAGATGATTGTAAGTGTTATGTACTGAAGTTCTCACCCTGGACCAGCAGGGGGATACTGTAGATAGTTTTCACTCAGGTCCGCATATGCAAATAAGGAATTGAAAGTGACGTTCAGTGATTAGATAGTTACAGAAAGTTGTTACTGTTGCTTTGTAGTTGAGCTCTATATAAGCAGGTTGGTTGAACCCTTCAGTTCAGTTCAGTTCTGGCCTGTGAATAAACAAGAGTTGTCTGAAGAATCACTGTGTCGTCTGATATGTTCACCCACAACTTAACAGTAAGGTAAAGGTAAGGTAAAGGACCCCTGGGCGATTAAGTCCAGTCAAAGGTGAATGTAGGGTTGCAGCGCTCATCTTGCTTTCAGGTCGAGGGAGCAGGCATTTCTCCACAGACAGATTTCCGGGTCATGTGGCCAGCATGACTAAACCGCTTCTGGCACAACGGAACACCATGACAGAAACCAGAGCGCACAGAAACGCCGTTTACCTTCCTGCCGCAGCGGTACCTATTTATCTACTTCATTTCAAACTGCCAGGTTGGCAGGAGCTGGGACAGAGCAACAGGCGCTCACCCCACTGTGGGGATTCGAACCGCCGACCTTCTGATCGGCAAGCCCAAGAGTCTCAGTGGTTTAGATCACAGCTCCACCCGCGTCCCTCAGGTGATTGACAGATGGGCAACCCCAACCCTGGGATGGGCAAGAGAAGGATCAGGCCTGTTGGCTGAGTCCAGTTCGCCACTGCTGCTCTAAAATGTACCCTCAGTGCTGTTATGCTACAGCCACATTGCGGAGTTTATATTCCCTCCCCTGCTTTTCAAACCTGAAAGCAGAGTTTAAGTGCAGAGCATCAAGCTAACCCTCAAGCTCCAGTTATCCATGTTTCTACTTAAACCTAAAGCAGATCTGATGAGGCTTAAGCAGCAGGGGGCATTAAGGCTTTGTTGCATCCCGCCTCCATCACCAGACAAACAATACCATTCGGAAAAATGCCATTCTGTTTGCTGTGTACTCCCCCCCCCCCGCCAATTTCCCCAAGAAGGGCTAGGATTTCATTTAATCTTCTCCCCACGGCCGGCTTTATTATTCTGCATAGCAACCCAAAGTATTCCCTCAACTGGGAAGGTGAAAGGTAGTGGCAACCGTGTGTCTACTCAGAAGTAAATTAGGGCCATATCCTGCTAAACAGTTCTGCTAGTGCAAGGTTTCTGTGAAGTGGAAGTTCCCCACTCCCTTCTCCCCCTATGTGCCCCTGGCATGCCCCAAAATTGGGTTGGGGGAATCCCCAGGACATATATAGGGCAGAAGAGAGTGTGAGGAATATTCCATTGCACAGCTAAAAACATACCCTCCAACATTTCCTTGATGAAAATAGGGGTGTCCTGTTTAATAATAATAATAATAATAATAATAATAATAATAATAATATTCCACCCATATGACTGTGTTGCCCAACCACTCAGGATGGCTTCATATATATATATAACACTATACAGGGCTGCCTTCAGATGTCTTCTAAAGGTTATGTAGTTACAGTGGTACCTCAGGTTACATAAGCTTCAGGTTACATATGCTTCAGGTTACAGATTCCGCTAACTCAGAAATAGTACCTCGGGTTAAGAACTTTGCTTCAGGATGAGAACAGAAATCGTGCTCCGGCGGTGCAGCAGCAGCAGGAGGCCCCATTAGCTAGTGGTGCTTCAGGTTAAGAACAGTTTCAGGTTAAGAACGGACCTCCGGAATGAATTAAGTACTTAACCCGAGGTACAACTGTACTTATCTCCTTGGTTCGGGGGTCGCATAACTCCATACCCTCAGATTAAATTAGGGACATCCTGCCATACACTCCAATTTTTCTCTGATGGAAATAGGGACGTCCTAAGGAAAAGTGGGACATTCTGTGATCAGATCAGAAACTGGGGCAGTTTCTTTGGGACTGTCCCTGGAAAACAAAGACGCTTGGAGGGTCTGTAAAGTTCTTCCTGTAGAAAAAAAAATGATCTGATCAGAATGCCACAATGATGAGTGCTTTTGTAAAGCCTTGCAGAAGAACAAGTTAAGTGATTTCTTGTTTTTGGAGCAACCTATTATCAGAGTAATTCTGCCTTATTTATGATAGTTCTTCTGCAACGTAGAACGCACAAGGTTTGTCAGCAGGGGGCATTCCTGTTCTATCCAAGCCACAGCCAACATTGACACAGAAATGGCTTTCAATGTTAAACAACCAGCAGGAACAGCAAAATATTTTCCCGCACCCTCATAAAATCTACATGAATATGTCACAGTTGAATTGCATTAAAATGAAAATCAGAGCTGGGGATGCATTTCAGTTGCTTTAGGTTAAAACTACACCAGCATGGGGTTTATTATTTCTTCTTCTCCTTGTTATGATGTTAAGGCTGCTTGAGAACAAATATGCCCTGTTGGTCATAATTTTACTTTAGATGCCTCTCTCCCCATCCTATCTTTGAATAAAGGGAATGATTAACAACCGTGCAATCCTATATAGGAAGTTGCTCCCAGTGGGTTGTATGCAAAATAGCACTAAGTAATGCATCCCATCAGTGTCAGGATTTACAGTTGAGAACAGGGCTTCCCCCCAGTGATCAAAATTCACCTGTCAGCCGCCTGCAACCAAGTGAAGACACCCGCTCTTGACTATTTTCACACACTAGCAACATGTGCTGTAGAATTCTATCCATTATATTTTATCTGCACAATCAGAATGAATTTCAGGAACCATAAAGTTGTACAGTAGTACCTTGGCTGTCGAACTTAATCTGTTGTTCGACTCCCGGAACTGTTCGAAAACCAAGGCACGGCTTCCGATTGGCTGCAGGAGCTTTCTGCACTCAATTGGAAGCTGCAGGAGCCGCATCAGAAATTTGGCTTCCAAAAAACGTTTGCAAACCGGAAAACTCATTTCCGTGTTTGCGGCGATCGGGAGCCGATTTGTTTGGGAGGCAAGCTGTTCAACAACCAAGGTATTACTATATTCGGCTGTCTGACCCCAAAATGGCAACTAAACATTCCGTTCTGGTGACTGGTTTAAGGAGCCATTTGGTGCCTAACTTATATATCTGAGTTTCTAACACTGCTCATTCCCCCATGAACCCCTTAAGTGAACCCCACAGTGAGAGCCAGTGTGGTGTAGTGGTTAAGAGCAGTGGACTCATAATCTGGTGAACCGGGTTCGCATCCCCGCTCCTCCACATGCAGCTGCTGGGTGACCTTGGGCTAGTCACACTTCTTTGAAGTCTCTCAGCCCCACTCACCTCACAGAGTGTTTGTTGTGGGGGAGGAAGGGAGAGGAGAATGTTAGCAACTTTGAGACTCCTTAAGAGGAGTGAAAGGCGGGATATCAAATCCAAACTCCTCTTCTTCTTCTTCTTCTTCTTCTTCTTCTTCTTCTTCTTCTTAAATTTGTTCTAGGGGTCTCCCCAATCTCCTGGAGCAGATTGTGCAACCAGGAATCTTTGCATTGATGGGTATATCAAGCTGGATACTTCCATGATGTTCAATGAACCTCCCATGAAAGGGCTCCAGCTTTAGTCCATTTACATTTGAATGCACAGAATAGAGCAGACATGGGGGAGCTGTGGCTGTCTGGATGCTGCTAGACTCCACATTTTGTCACCACCAGCTAATATGTCAAATGGGATGATAAGAGTTGGAGATCCATCACATTTGAAGGGCCACAGGTTCCCTACCTCTGATTGATGGGCTCTCATCTTGCACTTGTGTCACTCTTCAGACCTTGGCATGTCTCCAAGCACATCCAGAGAAGAAACAGATGCAACTGGCTGGCACGATTGTGTCAGTCTTTATAGCAGGGGTGAGGAACCTGTGGCTCTCCATAAATTGCTGGGACTGCATCTCCCATAATCCCAAACTATTGGCCCTGCTGGCTGGGTCTGATGAGAAGTGGAGTTCAACATGTGGAAGTTCTCCACTTCTGCCCCAGGGGATAGTGACAGGGCTGTGACATTGGGGACATTTGTTTAGAACATGTGCAGAGGAGGGCAACCAAGATGATCAAGGGTCTGGAAACCAAGCCTCATGAGGTTGAAGGAGCTGGGTGTGTTTAGCCTGGGAAAGAGGAGACTGAGAGGAGATATGATAGTCATCTTCAAATATCTCAAGGGTAGCCATGTGGAAGAGGGAACAAGCTATTCTCCTGCTCTGGAGGGTAGGACTCGGACCAATGGCTTCAAGTTACTAGAAAGGAGATTCCAACTGAACATCAGGAGAAACTTTCTGACAGCAAGAGCTGTTCAACAGTGGAATGGTCTCCCTTGGACTCTCCTTCCTTGGAGGTTCTGTAAGCAGAGGTTGGATGGTCATCTGCCATGGATGCTTTAGTGGGTTGGACTTTATGATCCTTGGGGTCCCTTCCAACTCTACAATTCTTTGATTCCATGGTTGACCCCAATCCCTGCACATGTGTACAGTCAACACAATTTAGCCATTGGCAGAGGCCTTCTGCATTATTTCTATCAGCTCATTAGCTGACACACGCAATAATGTGTCTGAATCCTTCTCTCATTAGTTTTCTCAAATCTTCCAGTGCCACTGCAATCTCTTGTGCCTTGTAATATTTTACAGTTTCATTTCCACTCACAATTAACTTTAATAGCTTATCACAATTTGCCACTTGTTTTAAATTTGAGGCTTGATCCCCTGCAATTGCATAAACTCCCCCCGAGACAGTTTTGAAGCCTCCTTGAAAACATATATATTCCTGCTAATAAGCCCTACCATACTGCTAAAACCTTCAGGTAACAACTCTCTTTATCTTACCAAATTAGGGCTCCCGAGTGCTTCCAGAGAATCCAAAATGACTGGAGCAACTATATCCATCCCTGCATTAAATTTGAAATGTGAATACTTGTACCTTACTTCATGCTTGGAAACCCACTGATTCTACCCAGAAACAGACAAATCTGTCAGTTTTTTGCTTCTCCTTTTTCCAGTCCTAAGATCAGGTTTACCACATTTCCACACCAGTTTGCATTTTTTAAAATAATAATAATAATAATAATAATAATAATAATAATAATAATAAAGGTAAAGGTACCCCTGCCCGTACGGGCCAGTCTTGCCAGACTCTAGGGTTGTGCGCTCATCTCACTCTGGTCTTGTGCAAATTCACTAGCATTTCAGCAACCATTTCTCAGAATATACACATTTTTTTGTATGCAAGTCTGCCTAATGCTCATATTTTTGCAAGCAGTTTTCTTAATATAATACATTCTTGTATATCATTTTTATGCACACTCCCCCCCCCCCATATACCTCTCCAACAATCTGTAATGTTTTTCCATTCCACAGGAGGGCCAAAGACAACCAGGCTACCACAAAAGTCCCATGGGGTGTCGAAAGCTACTATTTAAATGCATCTGCCCTGTATTTTTAAATTTATTTTATCAGTACATTGAAATCCAACCTTTCCTTCAAGAAATGATGTATGGTTGTCTCCCTACAATCTGACCCTCACAACAACCCTGTGAGGCTCCTACTCCCAACAGCTTACCGAGTGCACCACATTGTGTTCAGATGTATTTTATAATGGGCAATCAGTTCATGAATGCCAAAATATTGGACAAAGGAAGGCGGGGTGTACATAAAAGCCATTTCAGTCATATTCGAACACCAATTCTTACTTGTACACACTGTTGCCCTCAGCACATTTTCATTCAGTTAAAAACCCTGATCCTTCATAAAATGGAAAAAAAAAACACTGTCCTTCCTAATAACTCTCTGATTTGAATACTGCACTTAGCCTGAGAATAAAATCCCCAACGTAGTGCCTGATCTCACAGGGTTTGCCGTTTCATGGGATCATAAAACTGTAAATCTGGAGGGGGGAAGGGAAAGCCCCAAAGCGACTCCTGTGGTGTCACAGAGAAAGCCACGGAGATTACCCTCCAGAGGCCATTCCATCCTGGCTCACTTCCAAGATTTTATTGACAGAAAACCATAGTCTGGGGCAGCACTGCCCTCAATTACAGTGATTACTTTTTTACCTTTTAGCCACGAGTGGCGGCCATTCACTTATACGGGAAGAAAATCCTCCAACATATATATACTCAGTCAACAAGACTGTTGGAAGGAAGGGGAAAACTTGGTGAGGGGCAGGAGGAGGAAAGGGAGCAGGTTTCTTCTTTCCCCTAATTCAACATTTGCACATGTCTACTTTCAGTTTGGTGTCTCTGTCACGATACGCAGGGCACTCCAATGTGGTATTCGCAGGCGCCAATGCTCTTGCCAAAACCTTCCACAGTGCCTGTGAGGAAGTCTCAGAAAATAGCCCCTCAAAATTCCCAGCACATAAGAGACTGGCTGATAGGACTGGGTGATGGTGATGATGATGATAACAACAACAACAACAACAACAACAACAACAACAACAACAACAACAACAACAACAAATTATACCCCTCCCATCTGGGCAGCTCCCAACAGAATATTAAAAACACAATAAAACATCAAACATTAAAAACTTCCTTAAACAGGGCTGCCTTTAGATGCCTTCTAAAAGTCAGATAGTTGTTCATTTCCTTGACATCTGATGGGAGGGCATTCCACAGGGCAGGTGCCACTACTGAGATGGCCCTTTGCCGGAAGATATATCGTCCAAAACTGGTTTGAAGTTCATACAGTAGTACCTTGGGTTACAGACGCTTTGGGTTACAGACTGCTAACCCAGAAATAGTACCTTGGGTTAAGAACTTTGCTTCAGGATGAGAAAAGAAATCGTGCAGCGGGTGCAGCGGGAGGCCCCATTAGCTAAAGTGGTACCTCAGGTTAAGAACAGTTTCAAGTTAAGAACGGACGTCCGGAACGAATTAAGTTCTTAACCCAAGGTACCACTGTATTGTGATAACAGTTTCATAATTTTTGACCTGGCAATATATCGGGAATCATGATATGTGTGTGCTAAGCAAAAATCACAACATGGGGGAAAATGCGAGGCCAGCCAATGCCTCTATATAGCTCCGTCCTTATTTCAGACATTATGATATATCAGTACATCGTGATATTTAGCTGGTGATATATTGTTATGCTGAAAACCAGGTACCGCCTAACCCTACTGACTGCCAGCTTGGTTCCTGTTTGTACTTGCTCAGCCTCTGCTACGTGCCGCCACAGGAGCCATTTTGTATTATGCCCGTACCCACCCTGTGGCAGCCATTTCGTGACTGGCACCATACACATTTCCAAAATTCCGAATGTGCCCACTGGTCCCGAAAGGTTGGCGATTCTCATTGCAGAGCTGGGGCTACTCTGATTACGTGCTGGCCTGCTACATCCTGGCGAAACTATATATTTTATTTTCTAAATTCTTCTGGCAACACTTTGCACATTTCATAATTTAATTCAGGGTTCAATAATTTGGCAGCGTGCAATAATTTTGCGTTGTGCTCAGCAAAGCATAATGAGTTTCCATTTAATTGTCTGTGGTCTTTTAAATTTTGTTTTGCATAGCAGAATCGGCGTTAGCAGCTTTGACGCCGCAGCACAAAAGTTAAAGCGCTGCCCTTTCCCCAAACATTTTTTTGCAAAATGTCCTGACAGTGTCCCCGAGAGCCATGGTGTGCTGACTGGTGACATTTCGCTGTACAAATGGCCCATAAAAAACTATTAAATCTGTCTTCTGCTCTGAAAGGCATTTTAACTTAATGGCCATTTTCACTTTTCTTGGAATTGTGGGGGGAGGAAACCATTCCTCACACGATGCCAACTGACACAAGCATCTGGTTTAGTGAGGTAATATATCTTCTTGAGATTTCTCAGTAGTATTTCGAAACATCTGAAGCAAAACCAGTTGCCAAAATTTGCCGTTGTTGGTTCCACCCGCCCCATTTTGGAGACCACTTCATTCAATGGTCTAATCAATTTTAGGCTCTGGACTTTAAAAAGCTTAATAATGTGTGGTATTTCACTTCACAATGTGTGTATGGGCCTTCCTGCACTCGCAACTCACCATTTAGACCACTTTGCTTCAAAATATGGCAAGCCAGTCCTGCTGGCCAAGTTTGGCTGAAGACATTTTGGTGCCTGAGAAAGAACAGGAAATTTTAGCTACCCCCTTCTCCCATTCACAGTACACCAGCAGCCTGTGATAGAAATTCAGATATATAAACTAGACACCAAAGAGTACATCATGGGTAGGTAACCTCATGCCCAGGGGATCAGTGTGGCCCCTCAGTCCTCCCAACACGGCCCTTGATGTTAGGGAATCATTCTGCCAGAAACAAGTAGAAAGTTTCTAGAAGGTTCCAGAGATTTTTCCTTTATATATGGGGGTGGCACTCTGAGCTTAATTAGAATCAGCTAGAAGTGGCAATAAGAAGAAGATCACCCGGCTTTGTATTTTGCAGATGCCTGATAGCAAACGTCTGTCCGAAGCGTGTTGCTTGTAAAATCTGCTGAAGGACTGTTTTCTGTAATTTACGACATGTAGCAGATAAGAAAGATTTCAGTAATTATTTAATAAAACAAGCTCCCACATCTAAAATTTGGTTGTGTTTGGAATAATTCCGTAAACAGAGATACATCGCTTCCTCATACCAAGATGAGGAGAAAACATTAAACACGGGGGGTGGGGGGTGGAATGTAGTAAAGTAAAATGAACCGTTACAAGGTAGATGGAAGTCCACGACAATTAAAGTATGTAAAGAGATTCAATCCATAAGGAAAGGTATCATATACGAGAAAAGCCATTATAGGACTGAATCATATTAAATAGTATCTAACAAAATATACGTATTGAATTTGTTTTTGTTTTTGTCACTGTCTTTGTTTGGTCTTTTGTTTCCTTTTGTCTTTTCTTTTTACATACATTGAGAAGTAAGGTTTTTAAGTCTGACATTATATGATTTATATAGAAAGCACCAAAGTATGTATTTGTTATCTATGCATTTATTTGTATGTTTGAAATGAAAAATTGTAATTAAAAAGAAAGAAAGAAAAGAAGAAGAAGAAGAAGAAGAAGAAGAAGAAGAAGAAGAAGAAGAAGAAGAAGAAGAAGAAGAAAGACTTTTGTTTGAAAGTGTGCCGTTAATTGCTGTTTATTTTAACAGTCGAAAATATCTTTGCTACCATAATGCCTGTACCCAGTCTGGGAATAAAATCTCTGGACTGAGGCATCACAGAGTTTGTGAGTCATCTTTAAAACAACAACTTTGTCATTGTTCACCACTTCTGCGAGAGAAAGAAGATGAACTCTGCTAAGCAGTTTAATAGAGGTCCTACTTAACCAACCACTATCTGTGCAGTCAAAGTGTGTGTGGACCTCTAATACTTGAAACTTCCCACTGGCCACATCTGCAGTGGCCCTGCTTCATGCCCCAAGTGCTTTTCATAGAATCATAGAATCATAGAGTTGGAATAGACCACAAGGGCCATCGAGTCCAACCCCCTGCCAAGCAGGAAACACCATCAGAGCACTCCTGACATATGGTTGTCAAGCCTCTGCTTAAAGACCTCCAAAGACGGAGACTCCACCACACTCCTTGGCAGCAAATTCCACTGTCGAACAGCTCTTACTGTCAGGAAGTTCTTCCTAATGTTTAGGTAGAATCTTCTTTCTTGTAGTTTGGATCCATTGCTCCGTGTCCGCTTCTCTGGAGCAGCAGAAAACAACCTTTCTCCCTCCTCTATGTCACATCCTTTTCTATATTTGAACATGGCTATCATATCACCCCTTAACCTCCTCTTCTCCAGGCTAAACATGCCCAGCTCCCTTAGCCGTTCCTCATAAGGCATCGTTTCCAGGCCTTTGACCATTTTGGTTGCCCTCCTCTGGACACGTTCCAGTTTGTCAGTGTCCTTCTTGAACTGTGGTGCCCAGAACTGGACACAGTACTCCAGGTGAGGTCTGACCAGAGCAGAATACAGTGGCACTATTACTTCCCTTGATCTAGATGCTATACTCCTATTGATGCAGCCCAGAATTGCATTGGCTTTTTTAGCTGCCGCGTCACACTGTTGGCTCATGTCAAGTTTGTGGTCAACCAAGACTCCTAGATCCTTTTCACATGTACTGCTCTCAAGCCAGGTGAGCAGTGACTCAAGCCAGGTTTTGCCTGACTGGACTGTGTCTATGGGCTCTGATGATGCCTCTCGCTTCTCTACATGGAGGGTTGTGTGAGAGTGAATAACAGGATGGGAACCGTGGTTAAAACCAGTAGCTGCTTAATTTGTTTCAATCGGCTTGAATGTCTTGTGCTTGTTTTCCCCTAGGTATTTGGCTAAATTGGAAATGATAATTTCTGTCATTGTAGTTTTGCTTGTTTACCTCATAATAGAATGGTTGAGTTTGCTGTTTATTGGATGTTTATATGAATTCGTAATTTTCGTCTGTAACCTGTTTAGTTTCATTGCTTTGTTCCCGCTCCGGGGTTGAAAACATTGGACCTTTAGTACTTAAGGAAGCAACAAAGTGAACTGGACTCCTTGGTAGATTTTGAATAAACACTCACAAACTTTTTATTGACAATAACCAGCCAGATAAATTAAGGATTTATACAATTTTGTAACATGCAGAGAATAGCATTTGTAGAGAAACCAGAGATTGGAGCTGAGGGAAGTCGGGGGGGAGGGGAGGGGAGGGTCGTTATGGGGGGGAATGGGGGGGAATTAAGGATATGTTTTAAGATACAGTGGTACCTCGGGTTAAGTACTTAATTCGTTCTGGAGGTCCGTTCTTAACCTGAAACTGTTCTTAACCTGAAGCACCACTTTAGCTACTGGGGCCTCCTGCTGCCGCTGCACCGCCGGAGCACGATGTCTGTTCTCATCCTGAAGCAAAGTTCTAAACCCGAGGTAATATTTCTGGGTTAGCGGAGTCTGTAACCTGAAGCGTATGTAACCTGAAGCGTATGTAACCTGAGGTACCACTGTAATATGTTTTGTTCAAATTCCTAATAAAAAAATATTTTTTAAAAAAGAAATCATTGGACCTTGGACCAGACTGCCCTGCAAATAAGAGGACTGTCCTCTGTAATATAGGACACGTGGCCATCCCACTTTTCTATGACCTTAGTATTGTTGTGTTGTCAGCACTAAATAGCCTCCTAGAAATGAAGAGAAATGTAATTTTCCACTCAGTTATAAGCACAACTGTTCTCTTCAGTAGGGTGAGAAAGAAAGAAAGAAAATCTGCTCCTTGAAATCCTTTTCTCAATATGATTGCTTTGCTTCCCCTCCTCTCGTAAAAGACTTTAATGATATTATCAATTGCCACAAAAGGTACTTTCATATTCCCCCACAACTGCTGAGTTCTTCTATATTTTCACAACAGTAGCTCTCATTTCCCCCTCCCCTCTTTGTTTCCTGCTGTGAAAAGAAATTAGCTGGATAACTTAAGGAGTGGGAGGAACTGTTTTTCGTATTCCAAGATGTTGGATCCCTCCGCTACTCTATATCTGTGAGAATATTTAATCTGCCTTTTTAAATGACCAATGGTTCCGTTTTCCTACTTCATTATCTACTGAGGGTAAGACTGCCTTAATCACTGTTTTTCACTGCAGCTTAGTTATGATTTCACTTGCAAACAGTTTCAAAAAATGTTGCAAACAAGCTTTCAGTGTTGCAGGCAATATCCTCTTTCTCCCGTATCTTTTAGAGCAGGGGTGGGGAATTTCAGACTAAGAGCTGCATCCCCACATGTCTGGAGATCACAGTTGTTTTCTTTCTTTGTTTTCCTTTCCTTTTACCTGCTGGTTTTGTATGCTTCTTTTGTGTTGTGAGGGAGAAGATGGAGAGGTTGCCGGGGTGCGTGTGTCTACTTTTTGTTTGTGTGGTTCTTTTTGTGCTATGGGTAGAGACCTTCGAGAGTGGGGCTGAGAGTGTGGGTTGTTGGAGTGATTGGGGAGCAGGGAGTGGAGAGGATGAATTAGTGCAGGGGTCAGCAAACTTTTTAAGCAGGGGGCCAGTCCACTGTCCCTCAGACCTTGTGGGGGGCCGGACTATATTTTGAAGAAAAAAAAGAACCAATTCCTATGCCCCACAAATATCCCAGAGATGCATTTTAAATAAAAGGACACATTCTACTCATGTAAAAACACACTGATTCCCAGACCGTCCGCGGGCCGGATTTAGAAGGCGATTGGGCCGGATCTGGCCCCCAGGCCTTAGTTTGCCTACCCATGAATTAGTGTCATCTGGGTTGATATTGGGGTGGGGGGGTCTCTATGGAGGAGTAGAGTAGAGGGGGCTATTGGTGGTGCTGGCAATATTAACAGAACAGGGGGAGACGCCTTGTGTTTCTTGAGTGGTGGCAACTGCGATTCCTGCATTGCAGGGAGTTGGAGTAGATAACCCAACTCTACAGTTCTATGATTCTATGGGTGTCCCTGTATCAGGAGAATTGCCACTGAGATACTGGCATACATCTTCCCTGCAACAGCTGACTTTCAGTGGTGACGTTAATATGAATCACTGAAACAAGGGTATGGGGAAAATGTTAATTCCCTTTATCCCAGAATTTGGTCCAAGGTAACTTTAAGAGAGGACGCGGGTGGCGCTGTGGGTAAAAGCCTCAGCACCTAGGACTTGCTGATCGAAAGGTTGGCGGTTCGAATCCCCGTGGCGGGGTGCGCTCCCGTCGCTCGGTCCCAGCGCCTGCCAACCTAGCAGTTCGAAAGCACCTTCGGGTGCAAGTAGATAAATAGGGACCGCTTACTAGCGGGAAGGTAAACGGCGTTCCATGTGCTGCGCTGGCTCGCCAGATGCAGCTTGTCACGCTGGCCACGTGACCCGGAAGTATTTGCGGACAGCGCTGGCTCTCGGCCTATAGAGTGAGATGAGCGCACAACCCTAGAGTCTGTCAAGACTGGCCCGTACGGGCAGAGGTACCTTTACCTTTACCTTAACTTTAAGAGTAAATAATAATAATAATAATAATAATAATAATAATAATAATAATAATAATTTTTTATTTATACCCTGCCCATCTGGCTGGGGAAACCCAGCCACTCTGGGCGGCTTCCAACAGAATATTAAAATACAATAGTCTATTAAACATTAAAAGCTTCCCTAAACAGGGCTGCCTTCAGATGTCTTCTAAAAGTCTGGTAGTTGTTTTTCTCTTTGACATCTGGTGGGAGGGTGTTCCAAAGCGCGGGTGTCACTACCAAGAAGGCCCTCTGCCTGGTTCCATGCAACTTGGCTTCTCACAGCGAGGGAACTGCCAGAAGGCCCTCAGAGCTGGACCTCAGTGTCTGGGCAGAACGATGGGGGTGGAGACACTCCTTCAGGTATACTGGACCGAGGGCGTATATACTGCGTGGGTCTCAGAACTGCACAGTTAATCTTAAGAGGATTTATATTTTTCTTCATGTTCAGATCACAAAGTATAACCTCCTTGCACTTCTAATGTTAAATGGTGCAGAGTCCAAGTGAGTTATATCACTAGGATAATAAAAGTGTAATCCTTTATCCAATCTATTTGAAAGATTATTCCACTCCATTGTAATTGGATTCATAAATTAGCTAGAGACTAGCAAATGCTACATTCCATTTCCAGGATACAATTACATCTGTCTTTAATATGATTCTATTAAAAATGCAGCATCGGCAAAGGCTAATGTAAATCAAAAACAAATAAAGGAAAATCAGCAACTTCTTTTGTGATTAATCAAGTCATATGCTGGAAGGCCCTAAACCTTCCATTCATTTTCCCCCAGTGTTAAATGATAGGAAAATTTCATTTGTTTAAACAGAACACATTTGTGTATCAGGTTCTCGGTTGATTGATCTAAAGACTGGGAGTTGTGGATTTTTCTTTTAGTGCTGCAAGAAGGCCAATTTCATATTGCAGCATTTATACCACCAAGACAGAGATAATCAGACTTGCATCATGCCTAAATGATCCTCCATTGGTACAGAAGCAACATGTTAAGGTATGGATGGGCAAGGTATGGGGTGAGGCAGAGTGTGGTTCATGAAAGCTTATGCCATAATAGCAGTGGCTCATGAAGATGGTGATTATAATTCTTATTAATTTGATTTATATGCCACCCTTTATCAAAAGATCCCAGGGCACTGTTCAACATTAAGAACACATTTTATGGAGCACCAATAATAAAAAACAATAAAAAGCATCAAAACAGCCAGCATAATTATAAAATAATCATAATAACAGTCTCTCACTCCACCCACAGCTTTAACAGGCCACAGACTTTTTAAATGGCATTTGGAGAGGTAAGAAAGGGCCAGTGGCCAGTCTCCATGATCTCAATCTCACATCTGAAAACAGCTCTCCAGAAAAAAGAGTTGCAGTCTATATTCAGATCTACAGTGGTACCTCGGGGTAAGAACTTACCGTATTTTTCGCCCTATAGGACGCACTTTTTCCCCTCCAAAAATGAAGGGGAAATGTGTGTGCGTCCTATGGGGCGAATGCAGGCTTTCGCTGAGGCTTGGAGAGCGAGAGGGGTCGGTGCGCACCGACCCCTCCCGCTCTCCAGGCTTCAGGAAGCTATCAGCAAGCCTGGGGAGCCCGCGGGAGTTCCCGCAGGGCTCCCTAGGCTGCGGATAGCAGCCTGCCGCCCGGAGCGTGGGGCGCGCTGAAGCAGAGCGCCCCGCGCTTCGGGCAGATATCCGCAGCCTAGAGAGCCCTTGGGGATAGCAGCCCCAAGCACCTCCTACTACTACTAGCACCTACTACGGCAGGTGCGCTTTTATAAGCTCGGGCTTCCCCCCCTTCCCCCCCCAAAAAAACTAGGTGCGTCCTATGGGCCGGTGCGTCCTATAGGGCAAAAAATACGGTGATTCGTTCTGAAGGTCCCTTCTTAACCTCAAACTGTTTCTAACCTGAGGTACCACTTTAGAGAATGAGGCCTCCCGATGCCGCTGCGTTGCTGCAGTGCAATTTATGTTCTCATCCTGAAGCAAAGTTCTTAACCTGAGGTACTATTTCTGGGTTAGCGGAGTCTGTAACCTGAAGTGTCTGTAACCCAAGGTACCACTGTATTCTACATATCTATGATTGTATGTAAGCATCCTTACACAAAACTGCTATCAATTTAGTGCTAGCTTTTGGGAAGACACAGTCCTCGCTTACAAGACACTGATGATTTCAGATGCAAAGTTCTGTTTGCCTCAGCCTGTTATGTAACAAATGCCTATTTCAATTATTATTCTCCAAAATGAAGGAGCTTCTTTTTTGTCAGGTAACGTTAGAGCTACCTGGCTCAGTAACACACACACACACACACACACACACACACACAGTGCGTGATTAGATGTTTATTTGTCAAGCAAATAATCCAGTTTTATGATTTATTTGATGAACTGGAACAAAATGAAGAATGAGCCCCAGTTTACACAAAACAACAACAGAGACATGATTGGCACTGGCAGGAGAAATGCTTGAACAGATATTACAAAAGGGGAGGAATTTAAAGAGGTGGGAACAAAAAGCAAAATGAATAGGTTCCTCCATGTGAATAAGAATGAAACACAATGGCAGCAAATGGCATTAAGTGCCAGAGGTGTCTTTAGACACTGCAAAATCAGGAAGAGTGTTTGAGGCATGCTTTTCCTTTCATGTAGCTGGATGTGTGGGTTCTCAATTTACATACTACATAGGGAACATGAAAAGAGGAATCATAGATCACAGGCACTTTTCTCTGATGCCAATCCTTTGTAAAGTCCAAAGCCACTCAGATATAGTACAGTGGTACCTTGGGTTACAGACACCTCAGGTTACATACACTTCAGGTTACAGACTCCACTAACCCAGAAATAGTATCTCGGGTTAAGAACTTTGCTTCAGGATGAGAACAGAAATCATGCGGTGGCAGCGGGAGGCCCCATTAGCTAAAGTGGCACCTCAGGTTAAGAACAGTTTCAGGTTAAGAACAGACCTCCAGAACGAATTAAGTTCTTAACCCAAGGTACCACTGTAAATAGTTAAGACTTTGTTGTTGTTTAGTTGTTTAGTCGTGTCCGACTCGTTGTGACCCCATGGACCAGAGCATGCTAGGCACTCCTGTCTTCCACTGCCTCCCGCAGTGGCCAAAGTATTGGAGCCTCAGCTTCAGGGTCTGTCCTTCCAGTGAGCACTCAGGGCTGATTTCCTTAAGAATGGATAGGTGTGATCTTCTTTCAGTCCATGGGACTCTCAAGAGTCTCCTCCAGCACCATAATTCAAAAGCATCAATTCTTCGGCGATCAGCCTTCTTTATGGTCCAGCTCTCACTTCCATACATCACCACTGGGGAAAACCATAGCTTTAACTATACGGACCTTTGTTGGCAAGGTGATGTCTCTGCTTTTTAAGACTATCTCCTGTCAAATCAGGGGTGATGGGAGTAAGGCAGAAGCAAAACTGAGAAAAACAATAAGCAAACTAAGCTGAGGATAAGCAGCCGCAATGGGAACAGTTTCCTTATTCAGAACAGGGAATAACATGGGCATAGCTGGGATTTATGTTACAGGGTGGGGCAGGACACCCACCTGTCTTCATCCACTGTCTGGCTCTGTCTAGCAGATTCGGAATGAAATGTCTCAACAATAGTTGTTTTAAATTACTTTCTTTTGACCCCAAATTAAAAATTAACATTAGAGAGTACCTTTCCTGTGGTTAACGAGTGCAAAATTACAAAGAACACGCCTTTTTTCAATCTCATTTTTTAAAAAAAGAAAAAAAATCCAGCCCCTGGGCCTTAGGTTGCCTACCCCTGGTCTAGGCTGCATATCTTCTGGGTGGACATTCACTCACAGTTGAACTGCATCATGGGTTTCATCCTTGCTATCACGTTCATTTCAGCCCTGTGCTGTCTTGTTCACTTTGTTTCATACACGCTTGTTCCAGATATTGAGAAAACACAGCACAAACCACTGTTGCAGCACTAAAAAGAATGGAGCACTTCCTAAATGAATTTGCAGCAGATATAAAGCAGCCATGTAGATGGAACCTCACATTATTGCCCAGGTTCTGTTTTACACGGAATTCAGCAGCAAATCCTTTCAGACATGCCTTAAGACAGCAAAATATGAAGTATAGAAAAAACTCGACGGCAGCATTTCTCTGCAAAGCTTTCCCCTTAAATGAGAATCAATTTATCACATATTCACAGCAGCAACATTCTGGGAAGGAGAAATATTTCTCTGCCTAGCTTCTCAAAATTAAAGCTATATATTTTTGCAAGGAGGTCTACATGCAATGTCTCCGCAAGGTATTTTTATTTAAAACTCTAAATTAAAACCATACTTTCATGAGTCTCAAAGCAAAGAAAAAGAGAACACCCCCCCCCCCACTGACCTCAAAGAACTGTTCTGTTAATATTGCTTAAATGTGGAAAACCCAGCACAAAATAATGTTGGGTATATTTTTTTGGAGGAATAATGGCATTTGGGATTCTGGGTACAACTTTGGTCATTCCATCTCAGAGGTTTGGAAACTGGCAGGTGATTAAGAAATTGGTACAAGGAAAGGCTAAAGCAGGGGTGGTGACTAAGCTCTGTCCCTCCCTTGTGTTGTTGGGTTCTCATCAGCTCCAGCCAGCATGACCAGTGGTCAACAATGATGGGAGTTAATATATTGAAGGCAACAGGTTCTGCAACCCTGAGTTGAAAGGTTTAGGGCAGGCATAGGCAAACACAGCCCTTCAGATGTTTTGGGACTACAACTCCCATCATCCCTAGCTAACAGTACCAGCAGTCAGGGATGATGGGAACCTGGTTTAGGGCTTCTCATTTGACAAAAAAGATGGGGAACGCGGATACAGATTTTTTGGAGGGAAGAAAATCTCTTTCTCGCTCTTTCTTTCATAACATCAGAACATAAAGAGTCCCACAGCGAAAGACAAAAGAACGTGGTTCAACACACAACATGGTTCAACACACAATTAGCTCATGGAATTCACTGCTGTAAGATCTGTCAATGGTTTTGATGGTTTAAAAAGGTGATTAAACACTGGCATATGGTCAATTGCTGGGAGACAAACAATAGGAGTGGGTTGTTGCATTTATGCACTCATTGTGGGCTTTCCCGGTACATTTAAAGGTAAAGGTAAAGGGACCCCTGACTGTTAGGTCCAGTTGCGGAGGAATCTGGGGTTGCGGCGCTCATCTCGGTTTATTGGCCGAGGGAGCCGGTGTACAGCTTCCGGGTCATGTGGCCAGCATGACTAAGCTGCTTCTGGAGAACCAGAGCTGTGCACAGAAACGCCGTTTACCTTCCCACATGAGTGGTACCTATTTACCTACTTATACTTTGACGTGCTTTCGAACTGCTAGGTTGGCAGGACAGGAGCTGGGACTGAGCAACAGGCGCACACCCCATCGCGGGGATTCGAACCACCGACCTTCTGATCAGCAAGTCCTAGGCTCTGTGGTTTAGACCACAGCGCCACCCGCATCCCTCCCAGTACATTTGGCTGGCTGCAATTGGAGGCAAAATGCTGGAGGAGATGGAGCCACTGCCTGATCTAGTAGGGCTTTCTTTATGGTTTTAAATGAAGCTAGAAAACAACCAGAGGACAAGATGAGATCAGAGCTGCAGATACATTTTTTGTTGCAGGCTTGCGCTTCCAAAATCCCAAGAAGGATTGCGTGGCAAGTCCCAACCCACCCACCCCTTTGTAGTTGAATAATGCCACTTGACACCAGTATTTAAGGTTTTTTTACCATCTAAGGCATTTTGCATGCTTTAATGATGCAGTCTACCCTACTTTTACAGCTGTGATTCAATGAACTTCGCAATTGTCCTTTCCATTTGGCTCTGAAATCAGGTCAGGCTGCTTAAGCCTGAGTTCCTTCGCTGTGCACGCCAGTTTGAGCCCTGTGGCCAAATATTCTTCTCTGGCAGCCGCCTCCTTGAAACTCTGTCATTAAAACAAATGGGGCTAGTTTGCTTTGGCTTCACAACCTCCCCTCTGCCCTGCAATCCGCACACAGCTTATGGTGAAACATTGCCATTAAAAACTGGTGGAATGACACAAAAGCAAGTGGATCAGCCCATGGCTTTGCATATACAGTGGTACCTTGGGTTAAGAACTTAATTCATTCTGGAGGTCCGTTCTTAACCTGAAACTGTTCTTAACCTGATGTCAGGTGCTGTTGCGGTTGCTCGCGAGTAACCAAGCAAGACTCCGACCTGTCTTTTACAGGCTTTATTTTGGTGCAAACTATTTACAGTGAAAAGCGTCATAAGTTCATGTCTGGCTCAATCGCTAGTAGAATCCGGGAGTGGTCTGTTTTTGTACCTCCCCCAACATAAAAGTCTCATCACCCCCAGCCTTTTCCACCCCTCCCTGTGCCTCAGACTACTGCACAGGATGGGCGATGGCAAGGGCGTGCTCCCTTCCTCTCCAGCTTGCTCAGGCTCGGGGTTAAGGCTCTTCCTAGCATCCTCTGGTCCTTGCACCTCTTCTCCACTGGAAGTGGGGCTTTCTTCCTCGCCAGAAAAGGAACTGCTTCGCAAGATTTTCAGAGGCTCCCTGTAACTCAACTGCCCTTCTATCTCTCCCCTTTGAGCCGCTAGCAGTTCCCTGACACCTGAGGTACCACTTTGGCTAACGGGGCCTCCCGCTGCACTGCCGCCACACAATTTCTGTTCTCATCCCGAGGCAAAGTTCTTAACCTGAGGTACTATTTCTGGGTTAGGGGAGTCTGTAACCTGAAGCGTCTGTAACCTGAAGTGTCTGCAACCCGAGGTACTATTTCTGGGTTAGGGGAGTCTGTAACCTGAAGCGTCTGTAACCTGAAGTGTCTGTAACCCGAGGTACCATTGTACAACCATCTTACAATTTTCAAATGCATTTTCTTCGCTCATTCGTGAATTAAGGATGGCCATGGAAGGGAGAGAAAATAAATTTTCAGCAACTTTCCCCACAAACTCCAATGGCCAAAATAAAAGATCTACATACACTTGACCGTTAGCATGTGAGTGAGAAAGCTAAACTATAAGCTTTCCCCAGTATATAGTTTTCCTTTTGAATGGGCTTTATGTATAGGGGAGGCTGTTCATTCATGCTATGGCAGAACATTCCAGGGAATGTCTTTACCCAAGGGAAGCTCTGTTGATTGAGAAGACATTTAAGGAGCAGACATTGATGATGACCCAATCTGTCCAAATAAAAACAAACCCAAGCCATTTAAGACAGGTTTGCTCTGATGAAGCAGCATGGTAAACATCCCAGAAGGACCAATTCAAATCCAGCACATTCTGCGCAACTGCTTGCTTCAGACACTTTGCTTGACAACACCGTCGTACTTTGATGCACTTCCCAGTATGTCACTCTGGTTTTAATTATCCTTCAAAATCTCCTAGTTTCTCTCGAGTGTGTTATAAATTGAGTTGTCAAGAACGGTTTCCTTCCAGCGTGCGATACTCTTCTCCAGGCAATATCTCTATCTCAAAAAGGAGCCAATCTGATGAGGTAAGGTATTCTGAACTGCAGAGCTGCAGCATGGCTTAACTTTTAAGCCTTGGCAGTCTTCCCCGCCCCACGCCTTCTAATTTCGTCAGAGGAAAGAATGATAAGATATGTACATCCCATTAGTACCATCACAAATCACATGCCTTGGCGATTTGTCTGGTCATAGAGACTCATTTCTAGTACACTGATGCTGGAACACTCCTATGGTAAAATTGACTCTACTAAAGATGACTGAATAATTTCAGAACTGCTTCAGGTTATGTGCACTCAACTGGTAAGCCATTGCAAAGGATTCCACCTGGAAATGGGTATGGATTCATTAAAAAAATTCATTGGCTTTTGGAGTTGATGATATTGGGTGTGAACCATTGTGGTACAGTCGTACCTTGGTTGCCAAACGCCTTGGTACTTGTTCGTTTTGGCTCCCAAACGCTGCAAACCCAGAAGTGAGTGTTCTGGTTTGTGAACATTTTCTGGAAGACGAATGTCTGACATGGCTTCTGATTGAGTGCAGGAAGCTCCTGCAGCCAATCAGAAGCCACACCTTGGTTTTTCAACATTTTCGGAAGTCGAATGGACTTCCGGAATGGATTCCATTTGACAACCAAGGTATGACTGTATAAGCAAAGAGCTGTGTCAAGTATAGATGCCAAAGATATAATGTCTCCAGACAAACGGACACATGAAAATGAACAATTAACCAAAACCAGACAGCATTCCACACAAAAGCTCTTAAAGAACCAAAATGTGACATTATTCTTCAACTAACAAACATATTTTATATTGTTTCAATTGAATGACTACATTTAATTATACTTTACTGTATATTTTGTTTTAATACGCCATTTGCTGCTTTAGAGGCCTTTAGGCCAAAAAGCAGTATATAAATAAACAAATAAATGCTTATCAGTCAAGTCCACCTCTTACATGAAGACTGGAAGACAACTGATATAACACCATTAAACAAATGTAAAAAATCCAGACCTGTCAAACTAATGTCTGTACAAGGTAAAAAAAGGAAAACACCATTTATGAAGCATACAGAAGAACAAGTCTTGGTGAGGGAAGAATCAGCATGGCTTCAGCTAGCTTTTCAAAATTGTTGAGGGTGAGATATCTATCTATAGATGTTCTATAAATCAAAGATATATTTAGAATCATGAAGTTGAAAGTAATACAGAAAAAAGGAAAATAAATTAATCAAAAGTTTGCATCGTACCCACAAAGGAGGGCTTAAGAAATTTGGGAGGTGGTTAGTTTATGGGGGAAATATTCCTAAAGAGGTGTGGATGGGAGATTTATGATAAGAGATTTATAAAAATTTTGAGTGTAATAGGAAGAGTGGATAGAAATAATTACGGTACTCTGTCTCTTCTGAAAATGCTAGAACCTAAGTTTGTGTGACAAAATTAAATTAAGTTCCCAAGAAATAAAAGGCAGTACTTTTTAAGGAAATGCACAACTGCTGCTATTGCTGCAAAGTACAGTTATAGCTTTTTTAAAATGATGGTGGGCCTTTCTATGGCAGCTTTCTAAATAAGGTCATAAGAGTTACTAGCCCATGAAATGCTTTACTAGTCTAGGGCTGGCAGAGAGGCGACAGACAGCTGTACTTTTCTGCTGGTTTCTATACTATGGACAGAGGAGAACAAAGCACTCTATTCCTCCTCTACTGGCCCAATCACTAGCCTGCATTCCATTCCCGGTCACCGTATGGTTACCAGGCTAGCACTTAAATAAAAGGCTGATCTGTGAGTGTTACTGTAACCATTATCCATCTATAAATAGTAGCCACAAGGGATACAGAGCTGGTAATTATACTGGCTGGTTAGTTAAGCAAGCCAGCTTCATAAACCATAGTTTAAAGCTGGCTTGGTCTGAAACTGAGAAGTTCATTTTAAACCACGATCTCTGGTTCATATGTAAAAGAGAGAAAGAATGATGTGAATGTGAAACTAAAGGCTGCAGAAGTCCTTCTCGCAACAGTGTGGAAAGAGGCATGCATTGTGCAAGTATTGCTAAAGCATGGTTTAATTCAGGGATGGGGAACCTGTGGCCCTCCAGATGTTGCTGAACCACAACTCCCATCTTCCCTGACCACTGGCCATGCTGGCTGAGGCTCATGGGAGTTGGAGTCCAGCACCTTCTGGAGGATCATAGATTCTTCACCACTGCTTAAACATCATGTATGGACACAAACATTAAGTTTCGCAGTGGTAATTAGCCAGGTCTGGCAGTATTCCTCTGACTGACAGATGCCACAAACTTTTCAGAGATCTCTGTCTGGTTAATGTTGGAAAGAAGACTGTGGCATAGATGAACCTTCGGTACAATCCCACAAGGCAATTTTCAGCTGAATATAATTCTTTGATCTCAGTGTCTTCAAAAATCTTCATTTTCTGAGTTCCTTAGGTACTGGTTTGATAAATGCTTGGGAACTATTTTAATGAGCCTCTGCTTCACCTTCTTGTCCAGTTTAAATAGGAAACAGCTCTTCCAATTAAGGACCGAAACATTGATTTAACCTTTCTGCTGTTATAGATTATATGTCTCATGCATCCTCTCTATTACTGAAAAGTTCACAATCCAGACGTAAAAAGGAATTTGTTAAAGCCAGTAGTACATCACAAGTTCTTACAGCACATAGCTCCAGGTCAGAATATGTAATAATATGTAACCCGGGAACTGAAAGTGAGATGCGAATGATCTTGGGATGTAAAACTTGTCATATTACTGAGACAGAAAGGCATTATTATTATTATTATTATTATTATTATTATTATTATTATTATTTACTCTTGGTAATACTGTCATATTTTAATCAAGCGTATTGTCATGCGGCTGCATTTTTGTTTCAGCAAGACTAGCTTCATTTTCAGATTGGAGCCCAATTTATGTAATCCTGTCCCAGGGGTCAACGAGCACTTCTGCAATTCTGCCCACCTCTTCCTCCTGAAGCTTTCACTGGTATGGGCATGGGTAGGTGCAGAGGAGAGAGTAGGTTTGTTTGGCCTTTTACATGGGAGAGAGAGAGAATGCCCTGCACATCCTATCACTCTAGACAGCAATAAGGAAAAGGCAACACACAGTAGGTGATCATGACAGCATGTCAGGGGCTGGACTGAGGAGGAATGGAGGAAACCGCCCCCCCCTTTCTGTACCTTCTCGAGAACAGGAGGACAGTATAGATTTAGAACAGTGGTTTGCAGAAGGTGAGAGGGGAGGCTACAGAGGGGAGAAGCTGGGAAATATTGGGGGATCAGCAGGAAAAGAAGCACCAGGGGAGAGAAAGCTAACAGGGTCAGCGTCTCTTGAAAGCATTCCTGAACCCCCTGTCTCCCAGAACCAGGCATGCCTTGAGGATAGTAGAACAGAAAGCTCAGAGGCAGAAAGCACAGATCAGCTGGCACAGGAGTGACGTAGAATAGGAGGGGCTAAGGGGGCGGGACTTTACTTGGAGCAACACCATTATCTACGAGAGACCGCTGTGATGGCCTGGGTATTCGGTTCAGAGGCTGAACCGGAGGAATCCCAGCCTGCACAGGAGTCCCCGCCTCCAGGGCCGGCTGAACTGGGGCAGGGCCTTGATTCTGAAGCGCCCGCACCTGTGCCGGATCCTCAGGAGCAGGCACCAGGTGAATCCACTCCGGCTCCGGAGGTGGTTGAGGACACAGTGCCTGCAGGTGCGCCTCTCCCAGCCCTGTCAGGGGAAGGTGAGTCTCCCCCTGGGCCCAGTAACCCTCCAGCCTCTCTGGAGCTGCAGAGGCTCAGGGCAGAGAGGCGGAGGGAACTGGTTTCTCCCAGGAGGAGTGCTCACCTTAAGGCCAGGAGAGGCGGGTCTCCTGGGGGCCAGGACCGCCCCTGGCCTCAGAGAAGATAAAGGCCAGTCAGCCCGGTCCCAGGTTCAACGTCGTTGAAGAGCTGTTTCGGCCAGCACCCAGTCCTGTTCCTCCAGAGTTCCTGTCCTTGCCCGGCTCCTCGCTTTGGACCCCGCTTCACCCATGGAGGACTGTCTGCCGACCCTCGACTCAGGTCCTGGACCTCGCCCCACGGCAACCTCCCCCCGGGACCAGCACAACCGCATTCCTTCGTCTCTCTCTCTGTGAATACTGAATAAGCTACCGTGAATACTGAATAAGCTCCATAAGACACACTTGACCATAAGGCGCACGTAGTTTTTGGAGGATGAAGGCTCCCCGTGCCCTGCGGAGTCTTCGCACGGCTAAGCCAGAAGCTAGAACAGCAAGAGGGAGCACGGCACAGCACTCCCTCTCACTGTTCTGGCTTCTGGGATAGCTGCGCAGTCTGCATTCGCTCCATAAGACGCACACACATTTCCCTTTACTTTTTAAGAGGGAAAAAGTGCATCTTATTGAGCGAAAAATACGGTGCTTGGTAAGAACTCTTCTGGTTTTTCTGCTTCTTGACATCCCACCATGAGAGAGAGAGGATTTGCTGAAGCCTTGACACAGCAGCAGTGGGCAGACCAATCCAATCCTCTCACCTAATGTCATGCTTAAAACCCCCAAGCTCCGAATGGCAAGATGCCCAGAAGAAGGTGCCAAAGTGCAGACAAAGATGGCAAAATTAGCTGAAAACAGGGAAGGGAAGTTGGGGCTGGCTCTCAACAAGAGCTCATCTTTATGGTCAGACTCCCAGTATACATTTCTATCATGTGGTGGGCAGCTAACTGCTCTTTTCATAGATCAACCCCCGGCTGCTTATTAACAACAACCTTGCAGAACGCAACAGGGAAATACTGACTGTAGATCAGTGGTACAGTGCAGGCTTTGCATGCGAAAAGGTCCCAGGTTCAAACCCTGGTGTCTCTAAGTAGGGTTAAAGACCCCTCCCCAAAACCCTCGAGAGTTGCTGGCAATCATGTGTATGTGAACAGTACTGCATCACTGTTCTAAGGGTTCCTCCAGACAACCAGTTCATTGAGCTTGCAGAAAGCTTATGGATGTGAGGTTATATTTGGTCTTTACTGAGGATTTGTGCTGATTTGGTTGCAGGATAGCTATATGACCATAACCGTTCATCCTGCATTCATCCTGATTCACTTTTAGAGTGCTTTACATGCCTTTCTGCTAACCATTTGCTCACCCCGTACCTTTCAGTTCATTCTCCATCACTTCTAAACCACAAAACTCCAAATATTTTTTAAAAATGGATTTAATGTGCTAGAGCCACAGAGCAATTTAGCACAATTTAACTGCACAATCCCTCTCATAAAGCAGTAACAGTTTAGAAGCACATTGACCTGGTATAAGGTGGCTTCTGTGTTACCATGGATGTAATTTTAACAAAATTGTAGAAATGTGTTTTTAAGAGAATCTATAAACAAGACTACTAGTAGACATCTCTATGTGTATGTGTATGTGCGTGTACATACTTGCTTAAAGAAGCCACACACTTTCATTCTGCTCCTTAAATCAACTGTGAATGCTGGCTTTATTTGTAGCGAGCAGAGCAGAAGGATATTCGGAACAGCAAACCATGCTCACATTTCCCCCAAATGCTGTTCCTTGATTTATTTTTATGTTCATGTCAGCCTTGACTACAGAAAGGCCAATTTATAGCTCTCTCACCTGCACTTTCAGACAGACTCATCATTCACACATTAGAGGGCCAAAAAAGAGAAAGAAGTCTTCAGAGATAGTTGTGGCTGGCTATAAATTAAAAGATCTTACTTCAGAGACATGGTGTATCTCTTTTGCTCCCTACAAAAATATTGATAGGGTGAAGGAATGATAGATTGATTTATTCCCTTGCCTGTTGCCTAGCTTTGTGAAAGGAAGGAAAAACACCCTCAGGGTTTCCTTGGAGACTGAGGCACAGTTCACACAAACAGCAGATAAGGAAACAAATTCATTCCTAGACTGTGTCACTTTGGATTTGGAACAAGGGGGATGGCACCGTCAAACGTTTCTGCATGAAAGGAAGTTATCCACACACACAAAAATAACGTGTCAGGAAAAAGGCAAAGTTAAGAAGGTTCTTTCTCCATGACATGCTGGTTTTCCATGTGGAGGATTTTATTTTTTTATTTTTGCGTTGCTCTGTTCTTCAGCACAGACACGGAATCAGATGCATCTCTGAATTAATTTTAAGAATTAATTTTAAGATGTATTTTAATTAATGAATGTCTCTTTTATGCATATTGTGTTGTATTTATGATGTTAGCCGCTCTGAGACCGGCCTCGGCCGGGGAGGGCGGGATACAAATAAAATTTATCATCATCATCATCATCATCTCCTCTTGCAGACGATCAAAGCACTCTGTCTAACCCTCCATAATAATCTCCACCTTCTATACCATGCAACATCCTCTGTTTAGGTAGTTTCAGACAAAGAGATAAAACCAAGTTTGAATCAATTGTATTTTTTAAAAATCGTATGCATGAGGGTTTGTAACTCAAAATATAAATTTGACCTGCCACGAAAATGGAAACAGTATAATCATATTTTCATAGACCTAGCCTTCTTAAGCCCTGTCAAAACAATCAAATCAATACACTCTTGCAAGCTGACTCCATGCCTAGATAATAGGTCACAGGAGTTGGAAGGGGCCCTGAGGATCATCTAGTCCAACCCCCTGCAATGCAGGAATATGCAGTTGTCTCATACGGGGATCGAACCTGCAACCCTGGCGTTATCAGCACCATGCTCTAACCAACTGAGCTATCCATACAAGTCAATGTGCTCGGGATCATGATCCCATCAAGAACTGCAATGCATTTTCTCTCCAGATTTAACCCAGCACAATGACATTAACATTTATCATCCCGCCAGACCCAGAAGTCGCAAAGCTGCACTCACCTCGACGAAGATGAAGCATGGGATGATGGAGTAACTTCGCTGCGTGTTGTTCCCCAAAGCCATTTCTTATCACAGCCCTTGAGGCCAGAGCGTCCAGAGTTATTCAAGGCTGACGAAAAAGAAAAACCTGGATCACTTAAAAGGCTGGAGACTGGTCACTGACTGTTGTCAGATTTATGCGCATTATGAGCGGGTCAGAAAACATGTAGAAGCACCAAGGGTTTCAGATAGGCACAAATGAATCTGCCTTTGAATAAGGTAAAGGACCCCTGGACTGTTAAGTCCAGTCAAAGGTTGTGGTTGTGGTGCTCATCTCGCTTTCAGGCCAAGGGAGCTGGTGTTTGTCCACAGACAGCTTTCCGGGTCATGTGGCCAGCATGCCTAAACTGCTTCTGGAGCAATGGGACACTGTGATGGAAACCAGAGAGTACGGCAACGCCGTTTACCTTCCTGTCACAGTGGTATCTATTTATCTACTTGTGCTGGTGTGCTTTCAAACTGCTAGGTTGGCAGGAGCTGGGACAGAACAACAGGAGCTCACCCCATCGCGGGGATGCAAACCACTTACCTTCTGTCCAGGGGTCCTTTACCTTTTTTTTTACTTTACCTCTATATCTATGGTGCATTTATGGCTCTAGATTGGACTTGGGCAGGCAATGGCTTCAGACAAAGGGCTGACTTTTGTAAGTAGGGCACATGTCAACCTTTAACTATTATGTGTGTGGGTCTTAATGCTCAATTCTGGCCCGCAGCTTCAAATAAATTCTCCATGTGGGCAGTAACCTCCAGCACATCTCTGCTTATTAGAAGATGCTTTTGTTGTTGTTTTGCTCTTTGACTTTGTAACCACCACCCCTCCTCCTACTCTTATTCCCAGAGGAAATAAAAGCTTTTCAGAGCAAGAAGTTTGCTTCATGGTTCTCCTTCCTTAACTGCCTTTGTAGTTAATTTTCCATTCACAACGCCGTACAAATTCCACATCTCTGCCTCTTTTCCCAGGAGAGTGTCGACGGTAACCTCCACCCCTTGCTCTGTGCTTCAAGGGCTTTCAGGAGGCGTACACAGGGTAAATTAGGCAAGATGGGAGCTAGCTCATGCTAATGAATTCGCTGTCGTTGCATTATCAACCTGAATTCACTTATTTAGAGAGCTGGAGCACCCCACCAAACTAAGACAGTCTAATGTTACTATTCTGAGTGTAGGGCTGACTATGCCTAGCAACACCGTGGTTGCTGTTCCTGGGAGGAAACAGAACTGAGCCACTGCAAATACAGTGGTGCCCCGCAAGACGAATGCCTCGCAAGACGAAAAACTCGCTAGATGAAAGGGTTTTCCATTTTTTGAGTCATTCCGCAAGACGAATTTCCCTATGGGCTTGCTTCGCAAGACGAAACGTCTTGCGAGTTCTTGTGAGTTTGTTTCCTTTTTCTTAAAGCTGCTAAGCCACTAATAGCCGCTAAGCCGCTAATAGCCGTGCTTCGCAAGACGAAAAAATCACAAGACGAAGAGACTCGCGGAACGGATTAATTTCGTCTTGCGAGGCACCACTGTATTATCTGATCTTAACTTCAGGAACCTCTGAAAGACCAGAGCAAAACAGTTCAAGGCACCACAAGTTGAATTTCGAAAGGAGCTAAGTTTGCCATACCCCCCTCCCCGCCATACAGTGGTACCTCGGGTTAAGAACTTAATTCGTTCTGGAGGTCCGTTCTTAACCTGAAACTTTTCTTAACCTGAGGGACCACTTTAGCTAATGGGGCCTCCCGCTGCCACCGCGCCGCCACTATGCAATTTCTGTTCTCATCCTGAAGCAAAGTTCTTAACTCGAGGTACTATTTCTGGGTTAGCGGAGTCTGTAACCTGAAGCATATGTAACCTGAAGCATCTGTGACCCGAGGTACCTTAATAGCTGTCTGACCAAGAGGAATGTGGGGCTCCTGTACCTTTAGCAGCTGATTGACAAAGATAAATGTAGCAAGTGAAGCCCCAACACCGCTAAAGGGAAGTAAACTGATGAGGAAAGAGTCATGTGCTAAGGAGTACTGCAAAAAGAAAGGAAAAGAAACAAAGCTGGTAACCTTATTTGCATGTCAGTATGAGAGCCTTTATGGGACGCGGGTGGCGCTGTGGGTTAAACCACAGAGCCTAGGATTTGCTGATCAGAAGGTTGGCGGTTCGAATCCCCACGACGGGGTGAGCTCCCGTTGCTCGGTCCCTGCTCCTGCCAACCTAGCAGTTCGAAAGCACGTCAAAGTGCAAGTAGATAAATAGGTACTGCACTGGCGGGAAGGTAAACGGCGTTTCCGTGCGCTGCTCTGGTTCGCCAGAAGCGGCTTAGTCATGCTGGCCACATGACCTGGAAGCTGTACGCCGGCTCCCTCGGCCAATAAAGCGAGATGAGCGCCGCAACCCCAGAGTCGGTCATGACTGGACCTAATGGTCAGGGGTCCCTTTACCTTATGAGAGGCTTTGTGAATAGGTAAGTGTCCTTTGTGAGGAAGCAAAGTGCTTATAAGCACAGTGCAAAATTTGTCAGGCACATTTTTTCACCTGGCTATCAGCCGCTTGCGACCAAGTGAAGATGGCTGGGCACCTAGATGGCCCTTGACATCTCCACCATCATGGCAGTGTTGTTGAAAATGATAATGTTCCAAAGTATCTTAATAGTTTTAAAAAAACACATGGGTGAAACAATTAACTTGTAACTGGCTATCAAAAAGGGGAATAAAGAGTGTTTTGTAGTTGCAAACCAAATTGCTGGGATCCACCAAGGAAATATTTCCCAAAAAATATGTCAGCTATAAAGGAGTAAAAAAAAAAAAAAAAAGGACAAATTATTTTTGAGTTATTGTCTAATGAAAATACTCATACATCCTCTTGCATGGAAGGGGGAGACTGCACTTGGCTCCTGTCCATGCACTTTCAATTAGCAATGTCTGCAGGTTTCTTTCCAACAAAAGGAGAATGGAAGTACTAAATTGGCTACTTCTAATTAGCCGCAGGGATATTTTTGCATCAAAGGCAATTTGCAGTATCTGAGTGACAGCAGTGCTCCCCAATAAAAGGCTGATTTTTAAGGGGGGGGGGAGACCCTCAAGATACAGACACAAATGGCAGGGTGGATCGAAAATAAAATACAGGTGGAAGAACTTCTTGACAGCAGGTTTATTGCTCCCGCTCCTACTCTCTAACAGCAGCCTGATACAAAGAAAGTGAGACAGTGACATTTTCTCCCACCCAAGGCCCTCCATAATGTTACTTGACTACAACTCCCATTATCCATGACAATAGGCAATACAGGCCAGGGTTGATGGGAGCTGGTGTTCAAAAACACCTGGACAACCACAAGTTTCCCATCAGTGTTGTAAAGCATCATGTGCACTATCAATTTAATATAACAACAGTGGCACAAGGAGCAAGATGGCCACAAAAGCAAGCAGCCTCTCCTTCCTTTTTTCCTTCCCTCTAAAAGGAAGCGCCTTCAGTTTCCTTTAGCGACACCAAATGGTTGCATTATCCCTAGGGATTCCTCTCTCAGCAGCACCTAGCTAGTCTCTCCTATTAAAGTTAAACTGATGAGGCAGGCTATGTGCTAAGGATTTATCAGCACGATACAAAATCCACATTACTCCTCATCTCCCTCACCTACCAGCACTGCCCCACCAAGCATGGCAACCACAAAAGCGGCATCTGCAGGTTCATTATCCAAACCAAATATTTGGCAGTGCTTCCCCCAGAACAGAAGGTCTGCCTCAGGGTAGGTGAAGCTTCTCTGGGCTGTTCAGAGCAATCTCTCCTCTAACGGGTCACTGGCACTGAGCACCAGTTAAACTGTTTCACTGCTCTGCTAACTGCAAAGGAAGGAGGCCACAGGAAAAAAGAAACCCAGCCTCCAAAATGGCGATGCACTGAGGGATGGATGATGAATGGCAAGGCAATGTTTGCTTGCATTTCACTAGGCTCACGAATCCTAAACAAGCAGTTCAATAGCCAGTTGCTTGTATGGAACATGTTTTAGGGTAGTTTTATTCGGCATAGAACGTACGTCACATACATTTTGCGGAGGTTCACTGCGTATACTAATCTACAGGTTCCAGGGCCAGATTTAGGTTTGATGAGGCCCTAAGCTACTGAAGGTAATGGAGTGCTTTATATGTTCAGCTGTACTTTGTCAACAACAAATTATCGCCTTTTTGTGTTGAACCTAATAAGTATCTAAAGCCATTTGCACATAACAAACTATTTTATCCAAGTAATTGTTGAACTGAAATACAATTGAAAATGTACATCCAGGTTTTTTTCCCTTAAATTTTTTTGGGGGGCCCCAAGAGGGTGGGGCCCTAAGCTATAGCTTGTTTAGGTTATATGTAAATCCAACACTGACAGGTTCTATAACCGCCCCAGACAAACAACATGGCTGCTCAAACTTTCACTATATACCTTTGAACAAGGGAAAATATCTCGTCCGCTCATAATTCAGGAGATATAGTTGAAAACATACAGGTAGTGTCTGGAAAAAGTTCCATTTCACAGAAAAGGGGGGATTCTAGTACAGTGGCAGAACAGATGCCTTGCATTTAAGAAGTCATAAGTTCTGTCCCTATCATCTCCAGAGAGAACAGGGAAGCCTTGTCTGAAAACCAGGAGACAGAGCTATTGTTGGTGTAAGCCAGCCTTCTGCAAGCTGGTTCTCTCCAGATGTTTTGGACTACAACTCCCATAATCCCCAGAGCACGGACGATGATGGCTGGGGCTGATGGGAGTTGTAGTCCAAAATTCTGGAGTACATCAGGTTAGGGAAGGCAGGAGTAGGCAATACTCAATGGCATGTACTTGACTTGCCCAGTACAACCACACAAACAACCTAATACCCTCCCCAAATACAGTGGTACCTCGGGTTAAGAACTTAATTCATTCTGGAGGTCCGTTCTTAACCTGAAACTGTTCGTAACCTGAGGTACCACTTTAGCTAATGGGGCCTCCCGCTGCCGGAGCACAATTTCTGTTCTCATCCTGAAACAAAGTTCTTAACCTGCGGTACTATTTCTGGGTTAGTGGAGTCTGTAACCTGAAGCGTCTGTAACTTGAAGCGTCTGTAACCTGAGGTACCACTGTAACAACTAGTCAAAAAGGCAGCAGACACCTCCCAAAATACCTCCCTAAACCAGGGCAAAAACCTAAATAAGATGGTTTCGAGCCCAAAGGCACAGTGTTGGAGAGCCCAGCATGATTGCGCATATTATTCACTTTAAGAATATTCATATCTGATGGCGTCATTTTACCCCCACCCCAACCCCACGAAGCATGTTTCTGTCCCCCATGGATTTATGGGCTAATAGCCGTAAATAAATGAATGAATGAAAGTCCCCCATGGACAAAGAGAAAATGCAGCACACAGTAAATAAATGATGCCAACGAAATTGATGCATGTTTGAAAGATGGGAATAGGAGGAAAAACTAGAAGAGTGCAGAGGTGGTAATGAGAAAGGAAGGGCATTCACAAACACCTCTTAACTCCATTGAAGACAGCAACAGCTGTGTACCCCACCCGTGATAATGTCTCTGAATTGTCTTCTCCCCTTTCAGTTTTTAAACTGGTGGAGAAAAATGCGGGAGATCCCTTCAACACATCACTAGTTTTTACTAGTCAGATCTCTGAAATGCTGGCTGGCATTCTTGGTGAGGCCACATGCAGCATCTATTCAGGCAACTGAAGAGTTTGTTCTTCCCAGCTCTGTGTGAAGGAGGGAGTCATCGATAAACACAGCGTGTTTACCCATCTGTCTGTCACACTCCCTGACCCAAAAGTCAGTCGCTCATTAGCTTGCTATGATTCCGAGTCGCCTTCGAGAACCACTGCTGGTAGCCTGTTGACCCATGCACAAAGAGCCCTGGGCCCATCTGCTCCACCATTTGGAGAATTACGGATTTGACTCCCAGCTCGGGTCTGTCACATAAATGTGACCGTGGAGTTCCACTCAAGAAGCCGGCAGTTAATAGAAACACTGTCTTAATCCTATAAGTACTCCAAATACCATCCCCCTTTCAGACACTCGCGAAACCTCAGGAAACATTAAAAAATTGCTCTTCATTTGTCCTCTTGCTCAGATCACAGAAGAGTCGGCTGAGAATACTGATTACTATTCCTTCTTTCTTTCAAGTGCTGGCACACCTACTGGCTGCTCAGGGCCGCTGTATTCTCTTACTAGTACCAATACAAATGAGCTATCTTGAGATGGCAATTGCTACTTTGGATTTACACCAGGGTTGATTGAGAAAAAGGCTCCTGCTCCATGTGACTCACTCATTACGTCTGTAATGTAAGGTGGCTTCCAAAGAGATTACATATTATCCCAGATAAAGAAGGGTTTTAGTTAACCTACGGCATAATAATGGAGAAGGTAAAGGGACCCCTGACCATTAGGTCCAGTCATGGCTGACTCTGGGGTTGTGGCGCTCATCTCGCTTTATTGGCCGAGGGAGCCGGGGTACAGCTTCTGGGTCATGTGGCCAGCATGACTAAGCCGCTTCTGGCGAACCAAAGCAGCACACGGAAACGCCGTTTACCTTCCTGCCGGAGCGGTACCTATTTATCTACTTGCACTTTGACGTGCATTCAAACTGCTAGGTTGGCAGGAGCAGGGACCGAGCAACGGGAGCTCACCCCGTCGTGGGGATTCGAACTGCCGACCTTCTGATCAACAAGTCCTAGGCTCTGTGGTTTAACCCACAGCGCCACCCGCATCCCTAATAATGGAGAAGCTGAAGCTCAACTCCTCAGTTACTCCTTGATCACAGAGTGACCATTTCTGCTGCCTGCCATAAGGGAACACAATGGACAGAAATACAAATTAATGCTAAGCGGCGTCACTAGGCAAGCAATTTTTGCTGCAACCATAACATGCCTCCTCCTCAAAGTTGCCTTGCATATTTATGAAAGGTTTGTTAACGTTTTGCTCAGCTCTGGGGCCTGAGCACACAAGCAGTCCCTTCACTCGAGCAAACTTTGACTTGGAACTAGGTCAAGGATATGGGTGGCTGTACACAAACCCAGAGCTAAAATAGGATCTCAGAGCTGAAACGGTAGTATAATCTGTCAGAATCTACTGATCTGTTGACCAGACAAAGGCATAAGATGGGGGTGGGGATGGGGGAAGCTGTGCCCATCCACACTGAGACATTGCACTGGCCACAGCACTTGGTTCAGACCCTGATAAGGCATGGGATGATAATGATAATGATGCAATGTGGAAGCATGCAGAGAAATATGGAAAACCCTCCCCACCCACCCCCAGCAGCTATAGCACTATAAGTGGTACACCTGGAAGGGCCCTTGTGATGAGCGTAAAGCAAATTTGCAAATACAAGTTCAGAAATGCACCTATACATATATACATGGGCTGGAATCATCTGGGAAACTAACAAGGGCAAAGGATATACACAAGAACAGCTATGGAAAATAAGTCCCAAGCAGCGTTAGAAACTCAGATATATAAGATGCACCCCAAATAGCTCCTTAAACCAAGGTTGCAGTTGCCAAAAGGGAATGTCTAGTTGCCATCTTTGGGTAAGATAGCTCTCAAGACTTATTTTTCAAATGATGGACTGACTGTGGTCGATTCCTAGTTAAGCATCTGGCTAGTTCAGATGACAACCTTGAGCTTAGGTCTTTATGACAGGCTTCCTCAACCTTGGCCCTCCAGATGTTTTTGGCCTACAACTCCCATGATCCCTAGCTAGCAGGACCAGTGGTCAGGGATGATGGGGCTTGTAGTCTCAAAACATCTGGAGGGCCGAGGTTGAGGTAGCCTGGGTTAAGAGCTTTGAGAACTTAAAAGAAGAAAAGACACTTGATCCAGGGACACTCCATATCTATCTATCATCTATCTATCTATCTATCTATCTATCTATCTATCTAGCTATCATCTAGCTATCTCTATCATCTCTCTCTCTCTCTCTCCATCTCTCTCTCTCTCCATCTCTCTATCTATCCATCTACCAGTACCTATCTATCTATTGGCCTATTCCAACCTCTTTTTCTTAATGATGACTCCTGCTCCTGCTCAGGCTGCACAGAAAAAACTTTTTGGTTCCTGAAATTCATTCCGATTGTGCAGATAAAATGTAACTGACAGAATTCTATAGGATGTGGCATTTGTGTGTGAAACAGTCCAGATCCAACGATCCTCAAACAGCGATGTCAGACACCATGCTGATGCCCCGGCATCTTCACTTGGTCGCAAATGGTTGAAAGCCAGGTGCAAAATGTGACTAGCACCTGGCTAATTTCGAACACGGGTCCCAAGTTACTACAAAACACGAGGAATATAATCAAAATGTCATGATATAGCCCCAACCTGTCTCAGAAGCAAGGGTCATCGAGTTCAACACTAGTTACTTCTAAGTATTTATAGTCAGGTTTGCAGCTTTAGGCTGTATAGTAAGAAGACGTCAATCCTCTTCAGAGTTGCTTTTGCTTCTTTCTGTCTCCCTTGCCTACTTCTCTGAACAACATGCACCAAGCAAATCAAACAGATGGCTTTCTTGAAACCCGAAAAGCTCAATGTGTGGGTTCCATCGTATTATATTAAAATACACACACACAAACATCACACGTTACCAATTCATATATACCCTAATCATTCTAATGGTTACTCTGCAATCAGCTAAAACTGCTTAACCCATCCTCACGAATTGGCTGCTGTATTTAAGCGAGACAACCTTGGTTAAAATAGGCTACATCTGGATTACATTGCTTTTAGATTAACTTTAAATGAGAATAAATGTATTGCATTTAAATAATCTAATAACAAAGGGATCCCATCAAAGGGACTTAATTAAGTATGTGTTTAAGGACATGGCAGGATCACGGCTAATGGGCTCAATTGTCTCGCATGATCAAGCCCTCTGAAATTCAATTCCCTGTCTCTGAAATGGGGCAAAGTTACCCCTCACTGCTTTTACTGGGACACTGAGATAGATATCTACATAGACAGAAAGACAAAGGCAGACCTGTGACTATTCGTCAGCACATGCTATCCTGAAAACCACTGAAGCAAACATCTGTTGGGAACATGAAAGAAGTCATTTGGTATGCATGGAGCTAGGCAGTCAAAGTAACCACTCACACCTGTAAAACTCAAATATCTGGACTAATGAAGATCCTTTATGAAAGTCTCCTAGGAGAGCTGAGTGCTGCAAGACAAATTTCTGCCTACGCTAGGAATGCTTCCCCAGTAGGATTTACTTGCTGCTTCTGTTGGCGGTGCCCTAAAAAAGGCAAGCGCTCCAATTGGAGAATTGCCTCGACCAAAGGTGTCATGGACTTTGAAGAAGCACGAACTCAGGACAAAAGGTGATAAGAGGAAGGCACATTTGGCAAATCCTCACAGTGATCAGTTCCCACCCAGAAACCTATGTCCCCACTGTGGAAGGATGTGTGGATCCAGAATTGACATCTACAGTCACCTATGGACACACCGTTAAGACCGTATTCATGGAAGACAATCTTACTTGGCTATGAGTGATCGCCAAAGAAGGAAGAATAAAAAAAGGTGAATGACGATCAGAAAAATTCCAAAATAGAGGAGGGAAAGTGCAAGATTCCTTGTGAATTACCAGCTTAAATGCAACCCAACAGTGAAAGCAAAACATGGTACTATTCTACCAAATACACAGAATGACACTGGGAGTTGAGGGTAGTGATGGGCAAAATTAGATCAGGATCTACCTGCTTTTCTCTGGGTAATTTGCAACAGATCAGCAATGGGTCTCTGACTCCCTGTTGTTCAATCACGAAAGAACAAAATTGACTTTCACAACCTAAATTAGCCTGCGGAAATGAAGTCAGGAGTTGACTATGGTGGGAAATGGCTGTGAGCCTGATACCAAGAAAAAGCTCTTTGGCTTATGATGTGCTCCAAGGCAGTTTGTTGGGTTTTGTTTTACTTCTTCTATGAGATGCCTTTTGCATCTGTCTCTCTTGTTGGCAGACTTTAAGGTTCCGGTAAAAGGCAAAGTGAATTGGACAAAGTTTGTCTACGCTGATCTACAGCCAACTGTTGCAAAAACATGGACCTTCACTGGTGTGTCATTCAAGTCCTGCTTCCCAGTTAACTGAATGACAGAAAGTGACAGAGTAGGAAAGCTCTTGACTTCTAGCTAGCTATTGCAGAGATGGTGAGCCTGTGGCCCTTCAGATGCTATTGGACAACATCTCCTATCATCCCTGACCTATCATCCCATACTGGCTGGGAATGAGGCGTATGGCATCCAGCTACATCTGAAGGGCCACAGATTTCCCACCACCTGTCTTTTGACAAATTAAATCAGAGATCAAGGAGGAGGCGGCAGAAATGCCAAGTGATTCAGCATCTCCAGCCCAGCCAGATTAAAGAGAGAGGGATTCTTCTTTCTACTATGTTCTGATTGAGCCTCGGGTCAAAATGACCCAGACGACTGATGCCTGAAATACAAGAGAACCGGAGATGATTATGTGTAAGTGCTGCATGAAGCCTTAGCGTACTTTTTCTAGGAAAACAGCTGCCTTCAAATTGTGATTAGCGGTGTGGTTAAGAAACAGATTCAATACTGGGCATCAGCAGAAATAGCTTGCCACTTACCTGCACTCTCATCTAGCCCAGGGCTGTCTGCTCTACCATGACTGGAAGCAGCCCTCCAGGAACTCAGATGGAGATCTTCCCAATTACCTGCTACCTGATCTTTTCCATGGCTGGATTCTGGGACTGTCTAATCAAGGCATAGGCAAACTCGGTCCTCCAGATGTTTTGGGGCTACAACTCCCATCATCCATAGCTAACAGGGCCAGTGGTCTACCATTATGGGAGTTGTAGTTCCAAAACATCTGGAGGGCCGAGTTTGCCTATGCCTGGTCTAATCTGTGGGTTGCCTTCTGATTGAATTTCACTTTGATTCTGATTTGATTTTAGGATGTATTTTAATTGATTGCCTGATTTTGTGTTAATATGTTATATATTTGATGTTAGCCGCTCTGAGCCCGGTTTTGGCTGGGGAGGGCGGGGTATAAATAAAATGTATTATTATTATTATTATTATTATTAATTACATGGTATGCATGTGCTCTGCCACTGAACCACAGAGGCACCATTGGAGCTGGTCTCCAGCTGGACATGGCACATAAACACCATCTATCTGTATGTCAAGGGGCTGTCAAGGAGCCAGGTCAACCACAGGGCATGCACAAACAAAGCAGGCACGGGATGCAATTAGCTCTTTACTAACAGAAAACAACACTCTGGTTCACCTTAATCCAGCTAAGACTGACCACTAGCTCTGCCCTTCCTCCTCTAGTCTTGATCCCTCCCAAGAAGAAGAAGGCTATGTTGAGAAGGTGAGCTCCTCATCTGGGCCTGTCTAGCCTGTTGCCCAGCAATGTGTAGGACTTTCAGAGGGGGAGGCGAGCCAGCAGGACTGGGACGGTCCTGCTGCGATGTAGAAGGGAAAACCTCTGACTCTTCTCTGTCTGATTCTGTGCTCACACAGCGACTCTCAGCCTCTAACCCTGTCCTAGATGGCTCTCCTCCTTACCCCACCCCTCCTCTGATCGCTCCAAGCCTCTGCTTCCAGCACCTCCCCTTCTGCAGACTGCTCTTCAGTGTCCCACCACCAGGACCTGGGATCTAAGTCGTCTTCTATGCCCTCCTTGGTGGGCTCTTGGGCGGATGGCTCCCAGCACTCTTCCTTATCCCGCCAATCCCTGCCACTGTATGTGCCAGCTCATTCAAATGATACTTTCATGTGGGTCTGACCGTGAAAGAAAGGGTGGGGTGTGTGTCTGGCCTGCTCTTGTGCATTTGGGAGCAGTTTGATCTACAGAAAACAGTGAAGTTTTCTGCAGCATTCAGGCAAGCATCACCATCAATTCATTTCTGCAGCTTGTGCTACTGTTAATGGAACAAGGGTAGGGACTGGTAAGGGGGGAAAGACAAGATGATGATGATGATGATGATGATGATGATAATAATAATAATAATAATAATAATAATAATAATAATAATAATTTATTTATACCCCGCCCATCTGGCTGAGTTTCCCCAGCCACTCTGGGCGGCTCCCAATCAAGTGTTAAAAACAGTACAGCGTTACATATTAAAAACTTCCCTGAACAGGGCTGCCTTAAGATGTATTCTGAAAGTCAGGTAGTTGTTTATCTCTTTGACATCTGATGGGAGGGCATTCCACAGGGCGGGCGCCACTACCGAGAAGGCCCTCTGTCTGGTTCCCTGTAGCCTCACTTCTCGTAATGAGGGAACCGCCAGAAGGCCCTCGGCGCTGAATCTCAGTGTCCGGGCTGAACGATGGGGGTGGAGACGCTCCTTCAGGTATACAGGACCGAGGCCGTTTAGGGCTTTAAAGGTCAGCACCAACACTTTGAATCGTGCTCGGAAACATACTGGGAGCCAATGCAGATCTCTCAGGACCAGTGTTATGTGGTCCCGGCGGCCACTCCCAGTCACCAGTGTAGCTGCCACATTCTGGATTAATTGCAGTTTCCGGATCACCTTCAAAGGTAGCCCCACATAGAGCACATTGCAGTAGTCCAAGCGGGAGATAACCAGAGCATGCACCACTCTGGCAAGACAGTCTGCAGGCAGGTAGGGTCTCAGCCTGCGTACCAGATGGAGCTGGTAGACAGCTGCCCTGGACACAGAGTTAACCTGTGCCTCCATGGACAGCTATGAGTCCAAAATGACTCCCAGGCTGCGCACCTGGTCCTTCAGGGGCACAGTTACCCCATTCAGGACCAGGGAATCCCCCACACCCACCCGCTCCCTGTCCCCCAAAAACAGTACTTCTGTCTTGTCAGGATTCAACCTCAATTTGTTAGCTGTCATCCATCCTCCAACCGCCTCCAGGCACTCACCAGATCATTTGTGAAAGGGGCCCTTAGTAGGATGACCACATTTTGTCTGGCCCAGCTTCTGCTGAGGAGTTGCAAAAACTTGCATTTTGCTAGCATCGTACACCAGTGTTTCCCAACCGGTGTTCCGCGGCACACTAGTGTGCCGCGAGGCGTTGCCTGGTGTGCCGTGGGAGGGAGGCGGGCGAGTCGGGCGACGAGAGGCGGGGCGGCGGCGGCGAGGATCCGCGTCGAGCCGGGGGCGGCTCCGCGGTGGTGGTGCCGAGGTTTCTCTCTCCATTCTCCCCTCACACACACACACAGGAAATAACACAGGATCAGCTGACAGGACCCGGCCAATGGGGCGGCGGCGGGGCAGCGCGCGCAAAAGGGAGGAGCGCGAGACAGCGGACGAGGAGGAGGCCGGCATGTCCGGGCAGCAGCAGCAACAACAGCAGCAGCAACTCCCGGCGACGGCTCCTCAAGCCCCGGGCAACCCTACTCCCTCACCGGCCTCGGCCGCCCTCCTGCTCCACCCGCCGCCGCCTCCCCCGCCGCCGGCCACCTCGGCCCCGCCGCCGCCCCCTCCTCCGCCCGCTATCGCCGCCACCACCACAACAGCCGCCGCCGCCTCAGCTGGGCCCATGCCTGCCGGGAGCGGCGCCGGCAGCAGCAGCAGCAGCGCCCCGGCGCCCTTCCCTCCCGGCGTGACGCTGCGCGCTGACGTCACGGGGCTGTAATGGTGGTGTGCCTCAAGATTTTTTTCATCAAACAAGTGTGCCTTTGCCCAAAAAAGGTTGGGAAACACTGTCCTACACAATGACTAAATGCATATGACTTATCCTCTGCATCTGATCTTTCCATCAGCTGTGCAAGATTATAGTATGTTAAGATGAACCCTTTGATCGGTATTCACAGGTAACATTTTAGGTAGAAATCAATGCACACACTTCTGGCCATAAAAACCAAAAAAAAAAAGAGAACAAGCCAGGAATGTTTCCTGGGAGGGGTCCCTCTAATAGTTCACATTTAAAATTATTTTTATATATTTTTTCTTTTGTAAGAAAAAAAATCATTTATAATTAGTTTTTCCATTTTCCAGATTTCCATTTCATTCCTCAAGCGTCGTTAATTTCAGTGGGAGACTCACCTGTATTATGTCACCTATATAACTTTAATGCTTTAAATCTGAATGGAATGATTATCACTGACATGGGACTGGAGCCTGAGGGTTTCATGTCAGAATTCAGAGAGACTGGACACAGGATACCCATTTGAGATGTAATTTAAAAGGTGGTGACATTCAATAAGCCTTCACGTTATTTATAATGGCAGCCCAAGCCAACTTTGGCCATCTATAAAACACTGGAGTTCTGCAGCCAATGACGAGTAATTTGCAGGCTTTGTAGTATTTCACAAGGGCATTATACTGTCAAGTTTCAAAGGGATCAGACAAAGGATGCTACTATTTCTCCCATGTAAGTGACAATGAGAAAAGAATGTCTTTTAAATTATTCTGAACTAGAAATCCTGGGTTGAAAGTTCAGCAGGTTAATAAGGCTGCCTATCATCCTTTAAATAGTTTCCTGAACTGAAATGGACCTATAATTTTGAGGTTCAGCAGCCAAACAGTAGAATAGTTTCAGGGATTTCTAGCAGTCCCTCTGGACAGCAGATCATATAAAGCCCTGAATTTGGTGGCAAGGATATCTGGTGGACCAGCCTTCCCTTGTAGAGGCCCACTCCATCTTTTTGATCATCTGAGAAGGCCCTGGTGGTCATGGCCACAGCTAGCAGAAGGCCATGCACCCTTCCCACATGCAGCCCAGAGAGGTGTTAAATGTGGCATCTTTTATACACCAATTTAAAATGCATTTTGTTGTTGTTGTTGTTTAGGTATCTCCTGTCTGTAGATTTTTAGACTTCAGCATTCAGTATTTGGGTTTAGGATTTTGATGTTGTATCTCTACTGACAGTACGTATTCTTGCCTTTTATTTGTATTATTGTCTTGATGTTATGGTTTAACGTTGTAAGCTGAGTAGAGATTTTATATATAGGAGTCTATCAATTAGTAGCAATAGTACCACTCGGTCAGACCATACTATGTCCAGTTCTGGGCACCGCAGTTTAAGAAGGATGTTGACAAGCTGGAATGTGTGTAGAGGAGGGCGACCAAGATGATCAAAGTTCTGGAAACCATGCCTTATGAGGAACGGTTAAAAGAGTTGGGTATGTTTAGCCTGGAAAAGAGGAGACTGAGAGGAGATAGGATAGCTATCTTCAAATTTCTCTAGAGCTGTCGCAGGGAGGCTGGAGCAAGCTTGTTTTCTCCTATTCTGGAGGGTAGGACTCGAACCAATGGCTTCAAGTTACAAGAAAGGAGATTCCGACTACACATCAGGACAAGCTTTCTGACAGTAAGAGCTGTTCAACAGTGGAACTGTCTTGCTCAGGAGTTGGTGGACCTCCTTCAATGGAGGTTTCTAAGCAGAGGTTGGATGGCCACCTGTCATGGATGCTTTAGTTGAGATTCCTGCATTGCAGGGGGTTGGTCTAGATCAGGGGTCAGCAAACTTTTTCAGCAGGGGGCCGGTCCATTGTCCCTGAGACCTTGGGGGGGGGGGGCTGGGCTATATTTTGGGGGCGGGGGAATGAATTCCTATGCCCCACAAATAACCCAGAGATGCATTTTAAATAAAACCACACATTCTACTCATGTAAAAACACGCAGATTCCCGGACTGTCTGTGGGCTGGATTTATAAGGCGATTGGGTCGCATCCAGCCCCCAGGCCTTAGTTTGCCTACCCATGGTCTAGATCAGTGTTTCCCAACCGGTGTTCCGCGGCACACTAGTGTGCCGCGAGACGTTGCCTGGTGTGCCGCGAGATGTTGCCTGGAGGGAGGCGGGCGAGTCGGGCGGCGAGAGGCGGGGCGGCGGCGGCGAGGAGAGGCCGCCCAGCGCGGGGCTCTCGCCGTCTGCCTGCCTGGCTGCCTGCGTGGCGCTGACGTCACGGGGCTGTAACGTGCCCCACATAGGCACACGCGGGGCGGCGAGCGAGCTCCCTCCCACATCCCATCGCCGCTCGCTTCGGCCGGCCTACTGGGCTGTCGCAGGCGGAAGGCCTGTGCATGCGCGAGGTTTTCGCGCCTTCGGGATTCCCTTCACGCCTTCCTCCTCCCGGGTCCTTGAGAGCGCGGGAAGCGGCAGCGCGAGACCGGCGTTGAGCCTGGTAGGTATTGCGCTTGCCAAGGCAGTCATTTGGGAAATGAAAACTTGCAAAGCAAGCAACCAGTTCAATCTGAAGTACGTGTATGCTTAATATCCTGTATCTGAAACCTGTTCTGCCCCCTCCCCCACACTTGGTGCCATTTTCATCTACACATGCAGCAGAGTAAGTTGACCCAGAATAGTACCAATTCAGATGGCAGATGGGAGAATGACAGTGCTGAATGCTTTCCCATGTAGAACAGTCCCTGCAAATAAAAACCTAGCATATTTGGAAGAGGGATGCTAGCCTAACCATTACCTTCTATGCTGTTACTATTTTTTTTTTTTTTACATAAGTAAAAAGTGACCTTTCCCCATCTGGCATGGTGGTGTGCCTCGAGATTTTTTTCATGAAACAAGTGTGCCTTTGCCCAAAAAAGGTTGGGAAACACTGGTCTAGATGACCCTTGGGGTCAATTCTTGTCCATGTCATTTTAGATTCCGAGAAAAAAGTTCCCTCTCTCTCGAGAGGATTCCTTGTTCTCCAGATGTCAATCAAGTCCATATTTTCCGTCATCTCGAAGAAAGTCTTTGGTAGTCTTCCTTCTTTAGATATTGTCTGTCTTTGTGCCTTATCCATGTTTGTGGAGACCACTCCGTTCATGTCCCCCATCATTATTATTTTGCAGTCGAGATAGTCCAGTAGAGTCTCATGCAACTTCTTAAAAAATTCTGCCTTCCCATCATTTGGTGCATATATTCCAATTATCAAATATTTTTCCCCCTGAATCTGTACTTCAATTGCCAGATATCTTCCTTCTTCATCCTTAAATTTCATTTTTGGATCCAATTTTTCTTTTGCATAAATCACTACTCCTCTCTTTTTTACTTTATCCGAAGATATAAATTCTTGTCCTAATCTTTTGTTCACCAACAGTTTCCTGTGTGCTCTGGTTATATGGGTTTCCTGTAGGCATATCAGATCCAGTTGTTCCCTTTTCAAAATGTGAAAAACTTGTCGTTTTTTTCTGGGATGGTTCAAACCGTTGCAATTCCAGCTAAGAAGTTGCAGAGACATTTTGTTTGTTAGATGTTTGACCCTCCGACTGCTCCCAGCTTTTCTTCCTCTTCAGTTGGCGGTTGTGGTAGTCCAAATGATAAATTTGCAATGTCCATTAGCCCTCCTCCTTCTGGTGTTAATCCTTGTCCTTCTTTTGCCGGGTCCACCGTACCTTTCTGTAGGTCCTCTAGGTTTCTCTCCAAAAAGTGTTCTTTTTCCTGTACTGTTCTTATTCTTACTTTCTTCCCTTTGTAGTTAAAGGACAACCCCTGTGGAAATTCCCACCTGAAGAGTATAAAGTTCTTCCTCAACAAATTGGCCAAGTCTCTATAATAAGTCCTCACTTCCAAGATGTATTTAGGGATGTCCTTAAAGATTTGGACTTGAATGTTTCCAATCACCAAAGCTTTTTGATAATGGAGGTTCAGTATCTTGTCTCTTTCCTCTTTGGTTCTGAAGGTAATCAGACAATCCCTTGACTTCTTGCTTTGCTTTCTACCAAGTCTGAAAGCAGTTGTTATCTCTACTTCATCTTCCTGCAGATCTCCTTGCCAATTTTCCAGAATTGCCTCTGTGAGAAATTCCGTCAGGTTGTCCTCTTCGTTCTCTGGAACCTGTCTTAATTTCAGATTCCGTTCTTTCCGTTGTAGTTCCAGTAAGGAAAGGGCCGCTTCATGCTCATTCACCTTTTTCTCAATCGGCACAAGTTTTTCCTGTGTCTCCCCTGCAACAGATTTTGCACTCTCTGCAATTTTCCTCGTTTCTGAAGATTCCTGAATCAGTCTATTTATAGATTCTGTATTAGTCGCCACTGATGTGGTGTTCAAATCCAATCTTGCTGTAAGTTCTGTCAATTTCTTTGAATTTTCTGTAGATTGCTTTGTTAAGGCCTCTAGGGATTGATTTATTTTAAGCAGTGCCTGTGTCATAGATTCCATTGATGCTGCTGTCGCACTTTCCGGTGCAGGCACTGTGTTGCCAGAGATTGAGCCTCTTTTCTTTTGTGTTAGTTTAGCTTTAGATCTGGTTCTTATCTCCTCTGCCGTGCCACTCATATCCCAAGGCCGTTCTCACAGGAAAAACTTGCAATGGAAAATCCCACTGTTAGTCAGTTACTTTACAGTTTTTTCCCCTCTTAGTCCTCAAGAGGGAGCAATTAATAGTATCCAAGTTGGAAACAAAAAAACAGAAAGCCGGATGTAAAAAATCTAAAGTCCGCCATTAAAGTTGTAAAACTTTTTCTCCAGTTAGGTTTAGGTAGTCAAATGTCTGTAGCAAAGTCCCATTCAAGTCTTAAAAGTCTTAAAACTTTTTCACCATTTAAGGTATATAGTCTATATCCACTTCAAAGTTATTTTAAAGAACAGTTTTCCCGGTGTTAACTCCTGGCAGATCGTCCCCCGGGGATCAGGGCAGTGAAAAACTTTGTTTCCCTTTAAATTAAAAGTATCTTCGCAAGACTGTCTTTTTTTCCCCCTTCTCCTGCCGATCGGGAGGGAAGAGATACTTTTAACAGCTCAGGGTTGACAGTTCGCAACTAAGTTTCTTATAACTGCAGCGAGGTCTTTCGTTGCTTTAAGTTTCTGCAGTCCGGGGGGGGGGGCAGACTTCCTTATTTTATGCCCTCCCGTTTTCAGCCAAATTTTCCCAATTTTAAAGGTCCCGTTTCTTTTTTTTTTTCCGTTCTTACTCACGGGAATCCAGTCCAGATTTTCTTTCAGGAAGGAATCGGCGCTCTCCGCTAATGGCGACGCGGCTTCACTCCGCAGGCTGGGTAGCGACTCTCAGCACCGCGCTCACTCCCGATGCCGCTCCGGAGCCTTTAAAAAGGCTCTTTCACAGTACCGGGGGGCGCAAAGGTGCCCACCGAGTCTCCTTGCTCTCAGGCTTCAGCGCCTGGGATTTTAGGGGTCCCCCACTCGCCGTAGCGGGTAAGACCCGAACTTGCGGAGCAGTCCTTCTCCGGAGCTCGGAGGTAGGACCGCCATTAAGCGCTGGCACCGACCGGAAATCTGGGTATCTAGTGTGATGGCTACAAAGATTAAGAAAGTAGAAATCTGCCCAAAAACCTGCTCCGACCATAACGCGGTAAAGATGGAAATGAAAATGACAACAACTGGATCCTTTAGATGGAGAATGAATGACTCCTTATTTAGAGATGAACAATTTTGTAAAAAGGCCCTAAAGACATTGAAAGATTACTTTGAGATAAATTTGAGAACAGAAGTTGAAAAAAGAACAATTTGGGACGCGAGTAAAGCCGTGATGAGAGGCTTCCTGATACAACAGAATTCAATCAAGAGGAAAAAGCAAAATGAAAGGAAAGAAAGAATTTTAGAAAAAATGAAGGAAGGAGAAAAGAAACTGAGGTCAAAACCAAAGTCTCAAGAAATTTTGAGAGAGATAAAGTACTACCAGACGCAATACATGGAATTGACAAATCAAGAGATAGAATGGAAAATCAAACAAATGAGACAAAGGACTTTCGAGTCAGCAGACAAATGTGGGAAGCTCCTTGCATGGCAATTGAAAAAGAGGCAAAAATTGAATACAGTTACCTGTTTGGAGATAGAGGGAAAGAATATTCATAAGCCAAATGAGATAAGTAATTGTTTCCAAAGCTTTTTTAGGAAATTATACACACAAGGACCAGTGAACGAACAAGAAATAGATGAATTTCTTAAAAATCATGGACTACCTAAAATCTCAGAACAGGGCAAGTTGACTTTGAATGAGAAAATAACAGAACAAGAAATAGAGGAGGCCATACAAAAGGCACAACTGGGAAAGTCTCCAGGACCAGATGGTTTGACGGCCAGATATTATAAAGCTTTGAAAGAATGTTTAGTGCAACCATTGAAAGAAGTCTGCAACGAAATACTGGAGGGGAAAAAGGCACCTGAAACGTGGAAAGAGGCTTTTATCTCACTTATACCAAAGACTGAGACTGAAAAGAACCAGGTTAAGAACTACCGCCCGATATCATTACTAAATGTGGATTACAAAATTTTTGCAGACATTTTAGCAAAAAGACTGAAGAAAGTATTGATAGGTGAGATTCATAAGGACCAAACTGGCTTTCTCCCGGGAAGACACATGTCTGACAATGTGAGGAATATAATAGACATTGTGGAACTGCTGGAAATGAACATTAACAGAAAAGCGGTTTTGATTTTTGTGGACGCGGAGAAAGCCTTTGACAACATTTGTTGGAGTTTTATGAAAAAGAATCTCCAAGGGATGGGGGTAGGCCAAGGTTTTGAAAATGGTATAGGTGCAATTTACTCTGAGCAGAAGGCAAAGTTAATTGTGAATAATGTGGTAACGGAAGAGATAGCTATAGAGAAAGGAACACGACAGGGATGCCCTATTTCCCCTCTACTTTTCATACTGGTCCTGGAGGTTTTGTTAAATATGATTAGAAAGGATCAGTTGGTTAAAGGAATTCAGGTCGGAGTGAGAGAGTATAAACTAAGGGCATTTGCAGATGACCTAGTTTTGACTTTGCAGCAGCCAAACACTAGTACAAAAAGAGTTTTGGAACTGATTGAGATATTTGGTCAAGTTGCAGGATTTAAATTGAATAAACAAAAAACTAAAGTCTTGGAGAAAAATCTAACAAATGAAGAAAAAGAGACATTCCAGAATGAAACAGGTTTGGAGATAGCAAAAAAAGTGAAGTACTTGGGGGTGAATTTGACAGCGAAAAATGTGAATTTATTTAAAGACAATTATGATAAATGTTGGACAGAAGTTAAGAAAGATTTAGACATATGGTCAAGGCTGAAACTTTCCTTGTTAGGCAGAATTGCTGTTATCAAAATGAATGTATTGCCTAGAATGTTATTTTTGTTTCAGACATTACAAATAATCGACAAGATGGACTGTTTCAAGAGGTGGCAGAAAGACATATCGAAGTTTGTTTGGCAGGGCAAAAAGCCAAGAATAAAATTTAAGACATTAACAGATGCAAAAGATAGAGGGGGTTTTGCCCTGCCGGACTTAAGACTTTACTATGAATCAGCAGCGTTTTGCTGGTTGAAAGACTGGCTGCTCCTCGAGAATACAGACATTTTGGATCTTGAAGGATTTGATAACAGATTTGGCTGGCATGCATATATATGGTATGACAAGGTAAAAGCACACAAAGGTTTTAAGAACCATATGGTGAGGAAAGCTTTGTACAATGTTTGGATAAGGTACAAAGATTTGTTTGAAAGTAGAACCCCTAGGTGGCTGTCACCAATGGAGGCAAAAGAGGTGAAAAAATTGAATATGGGTTCTAATTGGCCTAAATATTCTGAAATCATAGAACAAGATGGTGAAAAAATAAAATTGCAGAGTTTCGAGAAGCTGAAGTTTAAGGTTAGAGATTGGTTACATTATCGACAGATAAATGAAGTTTTTAAACAGGACAGAAAGAAAGGCTTCCAAGTGGAGAAGTCAAAATTAGAAACAGAACTCTTAGAACCCAATACTAAAAATTTGTCAAGAATGTACAATTTGCTGTTGAAATGGAATACCCAAGATGAAATGGTAAAACCTAGTATGATTAAATGGGCACAGGATATGGGTCATGACATTGAGCTTGCTGACTGGGAGCAGTTATGGACCACTGGTGTTAAATTCACGGCATGTAATGCCTTAAGAGAAAACATTATGAAAATGATCTACAGGTGGTACATGACTCCGGCCAAGTTAGCTAAGATCTATCACTTGCCCAACAATAAGTGTTGGAAATGTAACGAAATGGAGGGAACCTTCTATCACCTTTGGTGGACCTGCCCGAAGATTAAGGCTTTCTGGGAAATGATCTATAATGAAATTAAAAAAGTTCTGAAGAGAACCTTTGTTAAAAAACCAGAAGCCTTTCTCTTGGGCATGGTGGGCCAAATGGTGCCAAAGAAGGATAGGACATTTTTTATGTATGCCACTACAGCAGCAAGAATTCTTCTAGCAAAGTATTGGAAGACGCAAGATTTACCCACGTTGGAAGAATGGCAGACGAAGGTGATTGACTACATGGGACTGGCAGAGATGACTGGCAGAATTCGAGACCGGGGGAAAGAGGCGGTGGATGAAGATTGGAATAAATTCAAAGTTTATCTTAAAAACTGTTGTAATTTGGAAAATTAGGGGCTCAGGGTAATAAGAGATAAAGAACTACAGCTGTATTAATAACTTATAGAAGTCAAATTTATGAAATATAAACAAGTTTATTACGCAAGGGTTGCTGAAAAATCTTGAAACAAGAATGCAGAAAAGGGGTGGTACGGGGAAGTCGATTTTGTGTTTGTTTATGTTCATGTTTTTGCTTTGTTTCTTTTTTACTTATGGAAAACTAATAAAAATTTATATATAAAAAAAATAGATGACCCTTGGGGACCCTTCCATGATTATATGAATTGATAAAATACATAAATAAATGATAAAATATTATAAGATAGGAGGGAGGGGGAGAAAAATCCCAACATCAAGAAAAAGGTTTTCACAAAGCAGCACAAATGCAATATCGGAAGAGAACATAGCAAGAATCCTGCAGGATCAGATCAAAGGCCCATCTTGTCCAGCATTCTCAATTTGGCAAAGTGGATGCCTCTGGAAAGCCCACAAGCAAGGCTGCCCCACTTGTGATTAAGCACAGCTGGTGTTCAGAAACATACTGCCTTATCCTCTGTGACTTTTGTCTACCTCTTTTTTAAAGCAATGCAGGTGGCGAAGCACAACCCAGGTGTGCATCTGCATCAGGTCTGCAAGCAGAAAACTGCCTCTCCATGCGTTTCTCCCTTGCTGGATTGCAGCCTGAGTGAATTCTGCAATGGATGAATACATCTCTCTCTTTTTTACCACTAGAAGAATGTTTGTTTGTTTCTTCCAATTATACAAATGCAAATAACTAAAGGGATCAAAAAAACATGAAGGAACAGATTATGAAAACATCCTGCTTAAGACTCTCAATGTTTCCATCAACACTATCTTTCAAAAAAATAAAATAAATACAGCGAGAACTATTATTTTACAATGCAACATTAGCATTTCAATGGGTGATAATGTACCTTCATTTACAGTGCAGATAATACCTGCAAGTGGCTTTAGGAAACTCTATCCCGGCTTGCAAGTGTGTTGCTTCTTAGCTTGTTATGTGCCTGAACAGTAACATTAAGCTTTCTTTGCTATTTAAGGATTTAAGAAAGAAGAGAGAGAATAAAATTTTATTTACACACACACACACACACACACACACACTGTACTTTTCTGTGTATAAGACAAGGTTTTTTTTCTTATGAAGTTATGTCCAAAAATTGGGGTCGTCTTATACACAGATAGTGCATAGAATGGGACGTGGGATTGGTTGCTGCTGCTACAAGCCGGAGATCGTCAGTGGCTATTGGGCATGTTATTGGTGGCTGTGGCAAGGGCTGGGGATGATTGGCTGCTACTGTGGCAATAGGGCGGGCAATTTGCGGCTTTCGGGACATGCACGAGTGTCACTGTAGGGCAGACGGGTAAACAATCTTTGTCAATCTCCGAAGAAAAGCTCAACAACTTTGTGCCACTCCCCAGAAAAGCTCAACAACTCTGGGCAATATCACCCCATTTTCTTAATTTTGAGTCCCCCCAAATAGGGGGCGTCTTATACATGAGGACGTGTTATACACAGAAAAGTACAGTACTTTCAGTTGAGTTGGTCTTCTAAGGGAAGTGTGTTCCAGCACTGATTTTTCTGGAAAAACAGCACTGGATACCAGACAAGTCAAGCACACTGCATGTCAATCGCATCATGTCATAAATGCAACAGCACAAGGAAGTGTCATTGTTGTTCCTCCTCTGTTAAATTTATTTTCTCCTGTCATCAATGCTTTAGTCAATGAAGGACCCATATTTGGTCTTAATACGCTCAGCTAACAGCCAGCAACACTTAAAGGAGCTGTGCTGTGTTAACTCCTGAATGATTTGTATTCATATTCATATTCATTGTGAAGAGGTTCCTCTCTAGTTCTTTAGAGGCAGGCATCTAAACTGCCTCTTTGCTCCAGAGTCCAGGCCCTCCAATGATTGGGTGTTATAAATTGCATGCAGCTCTCTAAGAGAGCACCTGAACCACCAAAAAATATTCTAGTGGGGGCCAGTTTGGACTAGACTGTGGCTGCGGGGGTCGAAGCCACCCGTCCATTCATCTCTCCAACTAATCAATCAACCTAGTGACAGCAGCTTTAAAATATGAGGTTACAATTGAGAGAGGCTCTGGTGTGTGGGGAAAAGGTTCGATTCTAAGGACCATTTAATTCATCTTCCAAATGTTAACATTTCTTGCAGAGAGAGAGAGGGACAGAGAGACATATTTAATTCTCTTTTCATGTTGTCAGACGTTTTAATTCCCAGACATCCCACTGACTGATAAGCCAGGATTGATACTCTGTCTAAAGCAGACCTACACAAATGCTGCCCATAATGTACTCTAGATGTTAATTGAAATGTTGCAGTGTTGTTTGGCATCAGATATGTCCATCTCTTTGTGAGAGGGGCCTCTGGGTATTATTTAAATTATTAGATTGTGCATCAGCGTGCATCAACCCTGGCCTGCAAAATTATTAAGAGAAATACATTCGGACAAGGTTCAAAAGCTTCAATTTGGCCTTAGGAGAGTTTAATGCTATACAGTTTTGTTTTGAATGTATATCGGATGGCAAATTCTCATCAGTATTGGTAAAGGACCCCTGGACAGTTAAGTCCAGGCAAATTCAACTATGGGATGCGGCGCTCATCTCACTTTCAGGCTGAGGGAGCCAGTGTTTGTCCAGAGACAGCTTTTCTGGGTCATGTGGCCAGCAGGACTAAACCGCTTCTGGTGCACGGAAATGCCATTTACCTTCCTGTTGCAATGGTACCTATTTATCTACTTGTGCTGGTATGCTTTCGAACTGCTAGGTTGGCAGGATCAATATCTCCAGGTCTTGTGGGAGACCTTAGCATGGTCCAGCTAGTGGGCTTCCCAGTGATGTTTCTGCCACTGCTAGACACTCCCTCCCAATAATCTTCCATGCAGCACCCTTCTCTATGCCCCATTCCTCCTAACCCTCTCTTACTTCTCTTTCTTCTCTTCACATTCTTCACTGCTGTGATGGCTTCTCCACCTCCTCTGGCATCTGGGCTCGGAGAAAGGGCCAAAAGGCCCCCTTCTTCATATTTTGGACAAGGTGACAAGATTGCAAGTGCCGCTGTTGAGGTTTGCCATGGCAGCTTAAAAAAACCCTATGTCTTTTTAGAAATAAAAAAAAGCTTTTCCAGCCACTGTAGCAGCAGCATTTTCCTCCCTCTGATAAGAAAGACTCCCTTGGTTTTTTTCTTTCAGCCCAGGGGAGGCAGTAAGGAGGTGGAAAGTGGAGGTAGGAACATTGATGATGGAGGAGAGACATTGGAGACAGTGGCATTATGCCATAGCTGTCCCTTATTTGGAGGGACAGTCCCTTATCCCAGCGCCATGTCCCGCTGCTGTCCCTTATTGATGGATGTCCCTTAAATTTCCCGGGTTTCAAAGGAAGCAGCTCCTCTCCCTCCCTCCCTGCCGGCCAGGGAGGAGGGAGGCTCCAACTGTGTTTCTTGGCTGCCCGGCCCACCCCCCTCCAGCCTCCTCTCACCAGCCTCAGCCCCTGGGAGCCCCTCCCCGCTGGGATTGGCGGGAGCCTCGGGCCCTTCTGCCGCCATCCTCCTCGCGGCCACCGAACTGAGCGTCTCTGCCTGGGGCCTCCCCTCTGCCCGTCGCCGCCGCTCCCGCTCGGCCATACTGCGGCTGTGCTGCCGAAGGACCCGGATGAGATGGGCAGCCTGGCATGGCCTATGAATTGCTGAGGAACCTTGAGAGGCGAGTGAGGGCAACCATAGAGAAAGCAGTTCAGAGAGAGGAGGAAGAGGAGGAGGCGGAGGCACGGGCAGGTGTTCCAAGGGCTACAAGGGAAGGACCGCAAGCGCTTCTCCCATAGATTTGTAGTGGTAGACTAGCATAGATGGTCTGATCTGCGGGTTTACTTTGGGCGCTATTTCCCCCCCTCCTCCTCCCGCCCCACCTGGTGGAATTGAGAGCTGCAGATGGAGCACGAGAGAAAAGATACAGAACTGTAGCAGCATCTTCGTAGCTTGGACTTCGTTTTGCGCAAAAAGTGGTTGCTGCTTGTAGTTATTTAATTGCAGTGTTTCATCGGCTGGTGTCTTGAGCAGCAACCTCTGGAAATGAAGGGCTAAAAACCGGCGCTGCTCTCCAAAATTATCTGGTCCCTTTTAACTTTGTATTTCAGCTGGTTGACTAAAATCCCTTATTTTGACTGCTGGTCCCTTATTTTCAAGGCTGCTGGTCCCTTATTTTCAAATCTGTAAGTTGACAGCTATGCATTATGCACACACTGACACCTTGGCCCAGCAATAAACTAAGGCCGACTACTGGCCTCTCTGAGCTCCATGGGCCTTGGGCCAGTGACCGATGTGGCTATCTGCTGGTACCAGAGTCAGAATATAGCAAACTTTTCTTTGGGGATTAATAGGGGCAGAGGCCCCAAGAAGTTGGTTAAATTGCTTATGTATGCCACCACCATAGCCAGAACTCTGTATGCGCAAAAATGGAAAGAAGAAGTTCCAACGAAAGAGGACTGGACTTTAAAACTACTGGACTATGTGGAGATGGCGAAATCGATGACAAAAAACAAGAGACCAAAGAGACAAAATGTTTGTGAAAGAGTCGAGACCGTTTTCGGACTATCTGATAAAATACTATAGACATTGTTGGGGGCGGGGGGTAGTCTCTGAAGAAAATTAAAGGTTCATTTGAGGAGAGTTGACTTGAGTTACTAAGGGCTGTATCTGATTGCACCAAAGCTTGCTGAGGACAAAACACACACACATTAAGGATAGTTGATGCCTTGTCTGTTACTCAAGTCTGTCCCCGTCCTTAGGCGTTCCTTAAGAAGTGGAAAACAGGTGGAAAATTCCTTGACAGGTGCAAAATCTTCTCTGTGTTCAGGTGTACATGATCTGCAAGTAGCATTTGCTAAAGTCCTTTTAGACTTGAACTTAGGTACAGAGCAGTGCTTTTCTTCTAGAAAAAACGGTTCCGGTACTCACCATGAAGTACCACACTTTTAACCAATGCTTTTCTTCTAGAAAAAAAGATGCCAGTACCCCCAGAAATAAAAGCACTAATACAGAGAAATAGATTTTGGACTGCAATTTGCTTTCCTTACTTTTACCTCTTCTGAGTGACTAAAGCTCTACTATCTATATCTATATCTATCTATGAAATAACCCAGAAACATCTTAGATGTTCTAATCATGGCAGATCTTTCCATCCAGCAGTTAAGTTCACAACACCTTGTTCAAACAGCCTCTTGGTTACTACATTACTTTAGAGGAAATAACACTGAATGAAGGGACTTGGCTTTAATTTTCTCGCAGACATTCTCAACCTATCTTCTTGAATGCTGCACAGCTTTTCCATGATCCCCCTGATAATAGAATTTAACACTGGCACAAGATGGAGGTATTAACTTGTCTCCCAGTCAATGGAGAGCTCACTCCTTTATCAACAAGAATAAGAAGGATCCAGACAGGCAGCCATAAGTAATGATACAAGTCTAAGCCAGATTATTCCTCTTATCTTCCTCTCCATGTAGAGGAGAGTGGCGAACAGCAAATGGGGACCAGCAGCAAGAGGCGATTCTATAATTATCCAGCCTAGTAAATCCACTGATGAACACCCCCTAATAAATTAACGAACAAACAAAACCCTGCACCGTTACCTAGTAACATTTCCATGGTTTTGTTCTGACACAATCGCCTAAAAAATAATAATCTATACAACTGGTGAAATGAAACAAGACATCGAAAACAGCAGAAACCTTTATTCCTCTCCCACCACTTCATAGCACAAAAAGTTGCTTGGGTGAGAGGGAATTGTTTTCTGAAAAGAACTGGCTGTCCAGGACAATTGAAAAAAAAAATATCACTAAAAAGGAAGAATGTGAAAATAAAACTAGGGTTCAATGCAGTGTTAGAAACTCAGATACATAAACTAGGCACCAAATGGCTGCTTAAATCAGGGTTACAGTCGCCAAAATGGAATGCCTAGTTGCCATTTTGGAGCCAGATGGCTGAAAAATTGTATTTTTCAATACGACTTTTTGGTTCCTGAAATTCATTCTGACTGTGTAGATAAAACATAACTGACAGAATTCTATAGAATGGGGTATTAGTGTGTGAAAACAGCCAAGATCCAATGATTCCGAGGCATGCACCTCCAGACGGTGGAGATGAAAGGAGCCATCCTGGCACCCAGGCATCTTCACAAAGCCAGGTGCAAAAGGCACCTGGTGAATTTCAAACACTGGTTCAATATTAATTTTCCATCCTCACCCAGCGGATCCAACCATGTCAGGTTGCCAGGAACGGATAAGACAAGGAAAAGTTCTTACCAAGTGCTTTTTATTCAATATTCACAGAGAGAGGCTTGGGAAAGCAGCCGCTCAGAATAACGGCATTGCCCCAAGTGAGTCTCCATCCCCTCCCTCTCTCCCTTCATGCGCCATCGCTACAGGTGCTGAAAAGTGCCCTCTGCCTCTGAGCTCTCTGCTCTCCTACTTTCAACACTCGCTGGGTTCTGGGGTGGAGGAATGCTTTTTACGTTGCAAAACAGCAGCGTCTGAGGCTGAAGGAAGACTCCACAAAGCAAATGAGGAATAACAAAAGGCTTATTATTGGCTTACTGGCCAGCAAGCTGACTCAGAGGAATCAGTTCCAAAGTCTGAGTCCCCCCAAAAGCACTCTTATCTCTTAAGGCACTACATATGCATAGTCTGCAGCAAAATCCTTCCAATCCTAGGCTACATCGCCCTATTAGCATACCATTTATGGTATTTCCTTAATTGCATATACATTAAGCAAGCACACAAAGAACTCTCTCTAAGCAGCACCTTGCTGCCCGTGATCCCTTTGCATTCCTTTCCTTATATGGGTTTACCTAAGGGAGTTTAGGGGACGCGGGTGGCGCTGTGGGTTAAACCACAGAGCCTAGGACTTGCCAATCAGAAGGTTGGCAGTTCGAATTCCCATGATGGGGTGAGCTCCCGTTGCTCGGTCCCTGCTCCTGCCAACCTAGCAGTTCGAAAGCACGTCAAAGTGCAAGTAGATAAATAGGTACCGCTCCAGCGGGAAGGTAAACAGTGTTTCTGTGCGCTGCTCTGATTCGCCAGAAGCGGCTTAGTCATGCTGGCCAAATGACCCGGAAGCTGTACACTGGTTACCTCGGCCAATAAAGCCACTACCCCAGAGTCGGTCACAACTGGACCTAATGGTCAGGGGTCCCTTTACCTTTAAGGGAGTTTAGGACATGGAACAAGGCATGTATCCCTTTCTTATGCAGACACTCTGGAATGTGTTTTTGCAAGACAACAGCTCATGGTACGAGATTAGGATGGCCTGGCTTGAAGGTCTCTATATGCATCATCTAAAGACACTGTGTCCATCAGCGGTTCCCCTTCCGGTGCTTCTTCTTCCTCCTCTCCCATTATCTCCCAGATTTCCCCCTCATCTGTCTCTGAGCCTCTGAACTGTCTTCTTCTATGGAGGGGTCAGGCTGGGAAGCCAGTTTCCACCATGTCTCCTCTGCCCAGTCCCTGACACCCAAAGGTCTGAAGATGCTGAAGTTGTTGTGGGCCTTTTTGGGGAGGGGAGAAGCTGAGCAGGTGGATGCCATATGCTAAGACCTTCAACAATTCTACCCAGACATAAATAATAAATTCTACTCGTTGGATTTATCCAAGAGTTGAACATGGTTCTCCCCTCTCCTCATTTACTCTCCACAACAACTTCTAAAGATGTAGAGTGATGTCACCTCCCAAATGTCAATCAGCAGGGAGTTCCAAGGTGCTGCCACACTAAAGGAATGTAGGAGGAGAGAGATGAGACTACAAAACTTCATCATCAGCTTGGGTGAGATACCAGCCATTTTTAGCTCTTTTCTCCTTGCGTGATTTCCATTCCCGTTGGTTGCTACAAGAACTCTGTAATGAATAACTAATGTCTCTGAATTTTGCTTTTGCTTTCTCCTCCCTCCTCCCTCCCCACTCCCTTTTCCTCTTGTGCTGTTCCTTTTAGATAGCAAACCTGATCTTGCTGTTGATATTTGTCACTGATCTACTGGGAGATATTTTTTGACTGAAGAGTTGGGTTCAGAACTTGAAATAAATAAAAGTAATACATATGCAAGCTCTCAAGTGTTTCTTGAAAGCTGGAAGCTACAGACATTGCTATCCAATAGTGGTGAGTGTATATAATCCAAGTTGATTTTTTTAAATTAACCTCTCAATAAGCTTGCCTTTAAATTCTGGCTACCACAAAATCCATATGACAATGCTATATGCTATATTCAGTATCATCTGCATGCAACCAATATGATCTTTTTTTATATATAAAAAGCAACAACAGGCAAAACCTAAGAATTCTATTCCCAAAGGGATTATATGCCAGAAAGAGATTCAAAGAGCAAACAGCGAGATGAAAGAAGGCTGGAGCCTCTATACCATTATCAGGTGTTTTTTTTAATCAGCGTTTTTCTGAGGTAGGCCTAGGATTTATCAGCCTCCTAGATGCTTTGCAATCTCATAACCGAGAGCATAAAAATCAAATTTAACAGAATGAATCCAGCTCTGAGAGAGCACAAAGATGCGGATGGGAAATGAATAAGAAACCTCAGGACCCCGTGGAGCTGCAGAATTGGTCTGATCATGTTCCAGGGAGCTTTGATAGCCCTATTATGAAAATATAGGATGTCCATATTTCACCAGTATAAAAATATCCAAAGCAGTTATGAGGGATGCTGTAACTCCAATATTTTAATTATTGCTAATAATTCTAATAATTAGGGTTTGACCCCAAACAGCATCTACAAATATGTCCAAAAAAAATTAAAAGTGGTATAAAAGGATTTCAATTAAATAAATAGAAGTAGGAGAAAAGACACACCTGCCTTCCAGTCATAGAATCATAGAATTGTAGAGTTGGAAGGGGGTCATCTAGTCCAGCCCTCATCCAATGCAGGAATCTCAGCTAAAGCATCCATGACAGATGGCCACCCAACCTCTGCTTGAAAACCTCCAAGGAAGGAGAGTCCACAACCCACCGAGGGAGACTGTTCCACTGTCAAACAGCTCTTATTGCCAGAAAGTTTTTCCTGATATTTAGTCCGAATCTCCTTCCTTGTAACTTGAAGACATTGGTTTGAGTCCTACCCTCCAGAGAAGGAGGAAACAAGCTTGTTCCCTCTTCCATGTGACAACCCTTTAGATATTTGAAGATGGCTATCATATCTCCTCGCAGTCTCCTCTTTTCCAGGCTAAGCATACCCAGCTCCTTCAACTATTCCTCATAAGGCTTGGTTTCCAGACTCTTCATAGTCTTGGTAATCCTCCTCTGCACACATTCTAGCTTGTCAACATCATTCTTAAATTGTGGTACCCAGAATTATAATAAGGGATAACAGGCACAGCTTGGAGGCTAGGAGCAGGATCAGAGAACATGATGGTTCTACATTGACTGTATGCAGGCTTAGAAACCCTCCCCCAGCACACAGTTCCTTTTGTCTGAACAGGAGCTAACACACGTTAGCTTATGTTTGTAGGCCTCATTCACACAATCCATCTGCTGCAAAAAAATGGGTGCGTATGTTCCCACAGGCACATACCTCTGATTTCACATTACAGTGGTACCTTGGTTAAGAACTTAATTCATTCTTGATGTCTGTTCTTAACCTGAAACTGTTCTTAACCTGAAGCACCACTTTAGCTAATGGGGCCTCCTGCTGTGCCACACCACCGGAGCATGATTTCTGTTCTCATCCTGAAGCAAAGTTCTTAACCTGAGGTAATATTTCTGGGTTAGCGGAGTCTGTAACCTGAAGCGTCTGTAACCTGAAGTGTCTGTAACCCGAGGTACCACTGTATATGTAGTTAGACTGGTGTCCCTGCAGCTGAGTGAGGAAGACTCAGTCAGAATCAAAGGTCTGTTCATGGATATATTCAAGATTAAAACGACAAAAGAGAAGTTCATTGGCATTTGTTGCAATGAACACTTTTTTATTGTTCCAAGATACACATGCCTCTGAGAAATAATCCTATGCAGTCTGAATAATAATCGTCAGGCCTCCCCAACATGAACCCGAGGCTTGCTCCCGAACCTATAACCTCCATGCCATGGGTATTTGTGAACCAGGCTTAAGATACAGTACAAATCTGGTTGTCCATTGGGAAGTTGAAGGAACAATAGGAAAAGTAAGCTGATCAGTAAGCTGAAGCCATTTTTCTGCAGAGAACAGTGTCACGAGGAACCAAGACCATGTGCAGCAAAGCATTATTTTGCTCCTTGATGCGATATTTGTGATGTGGAGCCATGTGAGGGAAGGAGAGGGGTGGGAATACAGTTCACTTCTTCTCTGAACGCAATTCCCCTCGCAGAAGGTTGAGCCTGGCTGTCAGCACAAAATAGCATTCAACCTCACGAGGCTTTTGAGAGAAGGAAGGGCAGAGAGCAGGCATTCAGAGATAAGGGGAATATGACACGAGAAGAGATGGGGGGTGGGAAGTGCTCAGATTGTTCCCCCCAACCTTCATCAGAAATGCATCAGAAGGAAGAAACCACTTAGCTGGCACCGGTTAATAAACGCTTGCGAGTATCTGTCTACGTGAAGAAACACATGACAGCCACAGACACTGTGCTACTCAAGAGTCTCTTTTGTCTCACAGCAGAAAGCTATGCAAAATGTGCTAGTCACTTTCTGCAAGGGAGAACTTATTGGCAGCGTTGGGTGAGAGTTGGGCCCAGTTCAACTGAGTGGCAAAGCCTTTTCTGGGTGGTTATTGCTTCAGTTCTCTGGGGAGGAGACTAAACATTTTGAATATTCTCCTATTTGACCGTAAACGCCTGATGTGAAGGGACTCCCAACCAACCACCAGAAATAGAGGCCCCAACACATGATGCTGGTTGCAACAACCTTCACATAAAATACAGTGGTACCGCGGGTTAAGAACTTAATTCGTTCCGGAGGCCCGTTCTTAACTTGAAACTGTTCTTAACCTGAGGTACCACTTTAGCTAATGGGGCTTCCCGCTGCCGCAGCTGCATTATTTCTTTTCTCATCCTGAAGCAAAGTTCTTAACCTGAGGTACTATTTTTGGGTTAGCGGAGTCTGTAACCTGAAGCGTTTGTAACCTGAGGTACCACAGGTAACGCCTACCATTTTTGTGGGATGTAACATAAGCAGTCAAGTACAACATTTCCTGTTTGCCTAGAGTGGACACGCAGGGGAATGTTGGTCCAGTCAGGAAGACTTCCTGTCACACCTGGTGTGGAACATCCTCCCCCTGTGTGTGGCCAGGTAGATGGGCGTGACCCTGGCAGACCCTATAACGGGGTTAGTCACACAGCCACCTTCCTCTCACTTCTTCTTCACTTTATACCAACTTGACGTTCTTTTGCTGTGTGTTGGTTCTCAGCCAGCAGCAAATGGGCTCATTCCCATATGGGATAAACCCACACTCTCTTCTGTAACTACAAGCTAAAGCCTGCCATCAAGGATCAGGCCGTGAACTGAATGTAAGTAAACTTCTTGTTACTTTTAAGAGAAGAGTGTTGTGTCTTTATTCTTTTCTAAGGGGGAACAAAGGGGATTTCCCAGTAACAAATCCAATCTGGACAAGCCAGACTGGATTGCTTAACTCAAGAGTGTCAGACGAATCTACCAACTAGCTTCTTGCAATATACAGGGGAATATACTCTGCTACCAGCTCACGAGTGTGAATGAGGAAGGATAATATTTAATCAATATATCCTCTCCTACTATCCACAACATCCCCACAATTTTAACTTCCTGGTGTACAAGGCCCTATACAGCTTGGGACTAGTTGCTAAAAAATTGTCTCACTTATCATGTCCAACTTATCACCAGTGGCATAACGTTGGTTGTCGGTGCCTGGGGGGGGGGGCACGGGAAGGGCAGCTCAGCCCTTGCCAGTGCCAGAGTGACCCCACCCACACCGAACCAAAGTGAGGCCACGCTGAGCCACCTGCCCATCCATGCAGGGGGGAACCAGGTGAGCCAGTGTGGCCTTTGGCAGGTGGAGAGGTGTACTGGGCCGGGCCACACTGGAGGTGCCTGGTTTGTGCCCCCACAAAAACTGTGCATCCAGGGTCATGGTCCCCTTGACACCCCACATGCTATGCTCCTACTTATCATGGCAGTATGACCAATGGAAGCTGAAGTCCAAACATCTGCAGGGCATCAGGCTGGGGATGCCTGCAGCAGAAGAACCATTTTATGGGATAACAGAAGTTAGATATGCCTCCAGCCCCTTGAGTCAACATGGTATAAAGGTAAAGGTAAAGGTACCCCTGACCGTTAGGTCCAGTCACGGACGACTCTGGGGTTGCGCGCTCATCTCGCTCTATAGGCTGAGGGAGCTGGCGTTTGTCCGCAGACAGCTTCCAGGTCATGTGGTCAGCATAACTAAGCTGCTTCTGGAGAACCAGAGCAGCGCACGGAAACGCCGTTTACCTTCCCGCCAGAGTGGTACCTATTTATCTACTTGCACTTGATGTGCTCTTGAACTGCTAGGTGGGCAGGAGCTGGGACCAAACAACGGGAGCTCACCCCATCGTGGGGATTTGAACCGCCAACCTTCCGATCGGCAAGCCCTAGGCTCTGTGGTTTAGACCACAGTGCCACCCGTGTCCCTTCAACATGGTATAATGAACCCATATTTGGGGCAGTTTCCCAGGCCTTGACACAGTCTTCTTTTAGACGTCTGGCCAAAACATGTCTTTTCCAGAAAGCCTTTAATAGGGCCAGTCTATGCATATCTACTCAGAAGAGCATTATCTACTCAAAAGCACATCCCACAGAGTTCAATGAGATGCACTCCCAGGGAAGTGTGTTTAAGATTTAAAGCCTGAGTGTTTGCTTGGCTCTGTTGTCTTAAGGACGTTCACTTCCATGGCTTGATGTTCATCTGATATTGTACTTCTTATTTACTATACAGTGAGCTATTATGGAAGCCGCCTGGAATTCTCCCTGGGATAGAAGCATGTCAAATAACTAAATGCAACCTTTTAGGCACCCTAATATCCTTAGGCTCCAATACAAACTGGGTCCGCTGTGCAAAAACCACAGGCATTTTTTAAAAAGGGGATACTTGAATGCTAGCCAGGAGTGGGGAAGGGGGAATGGGATGCCAGAGGCTGGCTCGTGATCTAAAGCAAGGGGACTTAAATCTCTGTCTTTGCTGTCAAATTAATATATTTTCTGAGCCTGGCGGTTTACTTGAACACATCTGAGTCTCAGCTAGCTATCAAAAAAAGTAGCTTTCTGGTGAAACTATTGACAAAACAAAAAACCCTCAAGGACCATCTTTCTCAGAACCACAGGCTGCCCAATGCACCATGATGCATCTGGAAAAGCACTTATGATGTTTCTTTCTTTTTTGTCAAGGAAAATCATATTTGCTTTCATCATATATATATATATATGAATGAGAGAGGTAAGATGTGAATGAGCTGCCAAAAAGCAAGATGAATAGATTTTGTGGGTTGAAATTGAACAGGCCATAAGACTTGAAATTGACCTTGAAAAAGAAATGCTTTTCTTCCCCATTAAGAGAGAGAGAGAGAGAGAGAGAGAGAAATCAGATTCTGTTTTTATAAAATCTGCAAAGGAATATGCCAACTGCTTTGTGGCAGGGCCTAAAAAACAACAACATGATAGCATTTATGCATATGGAAAGAAGTCAATTATTTTGCATTCCAAAAGTCTAGCTATCTTATTTATTTGCTCACTTTTTTCCAAGGAATTCAGAGCAGCATTTCAGTCTCACAACCACCTGGCAGTAAGGCAAGCTGAGAGGTGCTACGGACGTTTTTTGGCTGATGAGCCACCACAAATGGATTGTAAGAGCATCTAACCACCTACTGACATGAGCAGTGCTAATGTCTGATGATGACATTTATGGAAGCTGGAGCAGCCCTTTGCGTGAACAGGTGCCCCGGCACCTGCAATACACAACATGCATAGCAGCCACCAGTCTAATCTCCATCGGTATTCTTACTTGAAGTCACACTGCTCATGTGAGTAGACTGCTTGTATTTGCAGTTCTCTTGCTTCATCTGCTCTGATTTTGCCAGGGGCCCGGTAAGCCAGAGCCCAATTTTGTGTCATCTTATCCAGCCACAGGATCTCCAAACTGCCTTGCAAAATACGGTACTCTTGTCGATTAAAGGATTGGCCAATGCTAGGGAAAAACCAACAACCTCAGATATGCAGATGACACAACCTTGATGGCAGAAAGTGAGGAGGAATTAAAGAACCTTTTAATGAGGGTGAAAGAGGAGAGCGCAAAATATGGTCTGAAGCTCAACATCAAAAAAACGAAGATCATGGCCACTGGTCCCATCACCTCCTGGCAAATAGAAGGGGAAGAAATGGAGGCAGTGAGAGATTTTATTTTCTTGGGCTCCATGATCACTGCAGATGGTGACAGCAGCCATGAAATTAAAAGACGCCTGCTCCTTGGGAGAAAGGCGATGGCAAATCTAGACAACATCTTAAAAAGTAGAGACATCACCTTACCAACAAAGATCCGTATAGTTAAAGCCATGGTTTTCCCAGTAGTGATGTATGGAAGTGAGAGCTGGACCATAAAGAAGGCTGATCGCCGAAGAATTGATGCTTTTGAATTATGGTGCTGGAGGAGACTCTTGAGAGTCCCATGGACTGCAAGAAGATCAAACACATCCATTCTTAAGGAAATCAGACCTGAGTGCTCACTGGAAGGACAGATCCTGAAGCTGAGGCTCCAATACTTTGGCCACCTCATGAGAAGAGAAGACTCCCTGGAAAAGACCCTGATGTTGGGAAAGATGGAGGGCACAAGGAGAAGGGGACGACAGAGGATGAGATGGTTGGATAGTGTTCTCGAAGCTACAAACATGAGCCTGACCAAACTGCGGGAGGCGGTGGAAGACAGGAGTGCCTGGCGTGCTCTGGTCCATGGGGTCACGAAGAGTCGGACACGACTAAACGACTAAACAACAACAACAACAAGGGAAAAACCAACACTAACTGTTGGGCTAATTGCAGCCTTTTCTCAGATTACAGATAGGTAGCTGTGTTGGTCTGCTGTAGTCGAAACAAAATAAAAAAATTCCTTCCAGTAGCACCTTAGAGACCAACTAAGTTTGTTATTGGTATGAGCTTTCGTGTGCATGCACACTTCCGAAGGTATCTGAAGAAGTGTGCATGCACACGAAAGCTCATACCAATAACAAACTTAGTTGGTCTCTAAGGTGCTACTGGAAGGAATTTTTTTTATTTCCTTTTCTCAAAGTTTCTTATTAGGCATGTCATAGCATGAGACTTTAAATCTCAAAGTCGTGGGTTCAAGACCCCGGACCCTCCAAGTGCCCCTATTTTCCAGGGACATCTCTGATTTAGAGAAGCCATCCTGTTTCTGATTTGATCCAGGAATGTCCCACTTTTCCTTAGGATGTCCCTCTTTCCATTGGAGAGATGTTGGAGGATATGGAGTTATCCGGCCCCTGAGCCGTCTGAAGGAAATCCTGTATAGGGAAGTTTTTAAGAATGTTTAATGTTTTTATGTATGTTGGAAGCTGCCCAGAGTGGCTGGGGCAACCCAGTAAGATGTGTGGGGTATAAATAGTAAAATTATCATTATGGAATGGGACATCCCTATTTTCATGGGAGAAATGTTGGAGGGTATGAGACCCATGCTGGGCAAAAGATTCCTGCACAGCAGGGGGTTGGGCTAGATGGCCCTCACGGTCCTTTCCAACTCTATCATTCTATAAGATGTTAAGTTTTGTTTTTAGGTTAGGGGAATTTCAAAGGCAAAGTTGGAGTTATGCGGTAGAGAAGAACAGCTCTCCACAAAACAATGTGTTCCCACTGGATAAAGGAAGGAATCTTCAAGGAGAAGATGCTTTTGTTCATCAACATCCCTTGCTGGATCAAGCTAGAACACTAAACAATTAATAGAAAACTGAAACTGAACTGAGTCCAGGATTTCAGCCACTGAAATGTTTAGTTCTGTGCAAGTCAGTTATGAAATTCTTGCTCCCTTTCAGCTGAGTGCAGTTCCTTTGGCAGGGAATCATACATTCTACTCCATACGAGCAAAAATGATGACATCCATCTACCTCTTCTTTTCTGTTTCTTTCCTCTGCTAAACATATTCTCAGATGCATGCAGTAGGTCAAACCTTCACCTTGCTGAAGCCAATAAGAATTTCCCCATTACCGGTCCTTTGGAGAGGCCACTGTATCATAAATACAGTGCAGTGGTAAGACAGACATTATGCTCAAGGAGGGACGAGTTATATTTCAGGAGAGCTGCATTCATAGCATGAAAGGGACGACATCAAAAGGCATCTTTTGAAAGTCAAGACAGGCATCAGAATGGACACATTTCTTTGTCTTGTTATTTATTTGCGGAGATTCTTTTCATCTCTAGGAGGGCCATAAAACCAACAGCCTCTCTCAGCACGGCATGTTCCCCACTGGGTAAGACATGTCCTTAATGAAAGCTACTTTTATATCAAATGGCAACATTATTGATAGAATTTAAAGTCAGGCTGTACCAGATAGTCCTTAATTCCACTACAGTGGTACCTCTGGATGCGAACGGAATCCGTTCCAGAGCCCCATTTGCATCCTGAGTAGAACGTAACACACGTCTGCGCGTGCGCGTTTCACCGCTTCCGCGCATGTGCGTGACGTCATTTTGAGCGTCTGCACATGCGCGAGCGGCGAAACCCGGAAGTAACGTGTTCCATTACTTCCGGGTCGCTGCGGAGCGTAACCTGAAAAGGCTCAACCTGAAGCATATTCAACCCGAGGTATGACTGTATTCCCATTGAAATCAGCATATTCAACATGACTAGACCAAACTCAGTTGGGTTGTTACACAGTTCACCAAATATTCATGTTGTTTCAGTGCTGTTCCATATCCTTCTCTGGCAGCTGCTCCAATACGTTTTTCTTCCCTTCCTTTGCCCTCGCTGTCCTCTCCCTCATTTGTCCTCACTGCCATTTCATTGGATTAGATGCACCATAGCATTCTACAGAGCGCTTTGACATGATCGACAGAATCACATGGGCTACTGCGGCCAATCCTAGTTCATGGCGGCACTGGGGCAGATGACATGGCCCAAGGATGGCAGGGAGACATACAACCATGCAAAGAGCAGAACCAGAGCAGGGGGCAAATGGGCACTTGAATAGCATCAAAGCAAGGTTTGTGGCAAGTGTCAAAAATCACCCCCAAAACTGAGTTCTTTCTTGACACTTGTGACAACAAGCACAAATCTAAGCAAACGGCTTCAACTCTGACACAGCTCATAGAATTCTGGCATTCAGAATCATATCTTTTTACATACACAACCAACTTTGAATCCAGTGGAGCTGGAACATCATCAGCTCACAGATGAACATTAAAGTACAGCAATTTTGTAGCGATTTGTTGGCCATGAGATGCTGCAAATCCACCATTCAGGATACAAATAGAATGCAGGCAACAGGACTGGAAAACCACCTCACATTCTAAAGAGCCAGAGTCTATTCCTTAGCAGGCTTTGCACTGAAGCTTTTTGCTCAAGGAAAGCTGTTGTTTCAGAAGTTCAGCCAGAGAGTTTCTATGGCATGCAGAGGCACCATCTTCTCCTGCTGATCAAGAGGGCTCACAAGGAGCCAGGGAGCCTTGCCCAATGCCCTCTGGACATTGTTGGGGCCTGGCCCCCTAAAAAATGGGGTGGGGACTGCCTCGGACCCCAGGAGCTGACATGTATGACAGTATGTGGAGGCTCCACTCCTTCCAGGCGCTCAGTCAGGTGCCTCCATATGCTATTCCCAAGATACCTTAGATGTAGCTACCTGAGAACTTCACTCTCAGCTCTGAAGTTCCTCCCTGGCTTACCATATTTTCTGCTCCTCTGGCCCTTGAGCTGATGAGCTTGGGGGTGGGAGTGGCTCCGACAACCAGCCAGGAGCCCAGGAAACTACAGTGGTACCTTGGTTCTCAAACTTAATCCGTCCCAGAAGTCCATTCCGAAACAAAAGTGTTCCAAAACCAAGGTGCGCTTTCCCATAGAAAGTAATGTGAAACGGATTAATCCATCCCAGACTTTCAAAACCAAACCCTAAAACAGCCATTTGACATGGATTTTACTATCTAACGAGACCAGGGATCCATAAAATGAAAGCAATAAACAATGTACTGCAGTCACACAATCAATCAATCCATCAGTAGATCAATCAATCCATCTATAAAATATAGATTATGGAATAATATGCAGTTATAAAAGTTGAGAACAAGACCCACAGAGGAGAGAGAGGGAAGTCGTGAGATTCAGAGTAATCTCTATATATGGAGATGTGTTTGGTTTGTTTAAATTTTGTATTTGTAAAATCAAATGAAAATTATTTCAGAAAATAATAATAATAATATACATTTACCTTAAAGAGTCAATGAGATAATGTATATGAAGGACTCTGAACCCTTTAAAGCTATATACCAATGCAATTCATGATAAGCCCAGAGTTCTGCCTCGTAGCATAATAATGGTGATTATTTTTTTACTAATCCCTCCCTCTTCCCTAATCACATGCCTCTAGCCGTAACTAGATAACTCAACCTGCCAGAAGCAACCAACAGAATCTGCACAAGTAATCACCATTGTTTCAGTCCTTCAGCTTCCAATCACTCCTGCTTCAAGGAGGGAAAATGAAAGGAGCTAAAATGGACTACGCTGGCATCTCACTCTCCAAATCTGCCGAGGGGAAGAGCTATTGGAAGCTGCAACCCCAGCCTTGTTCCTGCACCATCCTCTTAGCAGGTTTGTTCTCCATTAGGGAGAACAGCTAGGAGCCTTCAAGAGGATCAAAGGCAAGGCACTTTTGGAAAGCAAATTCTAAGCTTGTGATAATGAGGTGAACTCTATGTCACTCCAGCTCTCAATATTACACTTAAAAAGTGGGGCACACTAATAGCTTCCTCCTTTAAGGGATGGAAGTCTTTATTCCTTTCTCCCGAGAGATCTTTTGTGCACTTTAAATAACAGTTTCCAGGCCTGGGCCAAAGAATATTAATTATAAGCAGCCTCCTGCCAAAAGTGCGAAGCTTTTCAGAGGGAGGAAGACGATGGAATCCAATAAAGGAATTGCATTCCAGCTGAAAGCATACACCTCAAAGTTAAATCAGTATGCTTGGAGTTGGATTGGTGTATTGTTACTGAAGTATATAGTTATTAATTGTGTCAAATCCAAGTGTTCCAGCTATTATTATTATTATTATTATTATTATTATTATTATTATTATTATACAAATTTAAAAGCACCGACATTTTTCAAAGACCTGAAAAATATGTTTAAACATAGAGGCAGTCCCTACCTTCAGGTTCACCTTCTAACAGATGTGTTAAAGAAGGGAAAAGGAATAGGGAGGGAAGAAGAGAACTTGATCCTTCACTGCACAATGGATGGGGCCAGGTTGTTTTTTCCCTTGCTTAACTGACTTGTTGCAGGAGTTCACATGCTTCAAAATACCAATCAACCAGGATTTCAGCTGTGCAAATGGTTAAATTAAGTCACAATAAATAAATAATTTAAGGGGGACTCAGCCTTACATGTTTCCTCAGGGGTGAGGAACACACACATGGGGTTTAAATGGGATTTTAGAGGTAGATAGGGCTGGCAGAGGAAGGAATTCACCGTGAAATAGTATTAGATGCAATCTTGGTGTGCAAAGATTCATTGTTCAGCTTTCTGGGCTATTCAGGACAAAGTAGGGTTGTGTTTCTTCAGAGATGGCTATATCAGTATCAATAAAGCCATTTTAGAAACAACTAAAGATTAGCTCGTCTATCAGAGGTTGAAAAGTTCCTGAGAAGATACGAGAAGGAACTTAGCAAAAGAGAGGAAGGAGTAGTGGATAGAAAGGATGCCAGGGAGGGTGGGGGTGAGGGTGGGAGGAGGGTGGGGCCGCGAGGAGGAGTGGAGGAGGGAGAGGGAGAGGTAGAAGAGGAGGAAAGCGTAGCGGAAGAGGAGGAAACAGAGGAAGAGGAAGCAATAAGGAATTGAAAATCAGATACAAACGTGACACTTTACCTCAATAATGTCTTTAACTTTTTTAACATGGAATGTTAACGGTCTAAATGAGAAAATTAAAAGAAATAAAATAGAGAAAATTTTGAGAAATAAAAAATGTGACGTGATTTGCTGCCAGGAGACACATGTGGCCAAAAAACATAAGCATATATTGATCAATAAAAAATTGGGAATGGAATTTATTAATTCAGATGAGAATAAAAAGAGAGGATTGGTCATTTACGCTAAAGAGAAACTGGAACCCAAAATAATATGCAAAGATGAGGAGGGGAGGGTCTTAGGGATCCAAATCACACATCAAGGGGAAAGGCTTAATGTAGTATCAGTGTATGCCCCCAACACAAACAAAACCGAGTTCTTTAAAAAATTAGAACAGATATTATTGGAACTGGAAAACTACAAATTAATCCTACTAGGAGATCTAAATGGAGTCCCTGAACCTGAAATAGATAGAAGTGAAAAAAGAAGGAAAGGGAAGCAAGGAAAGCTTCCAAAAACCTTTGATGACCTTCAAGAAAACTTGGATTTAATTGATATCTGGAGGCATAAAAATCCAACAGGAAAACAGTTTACACATTTCTCTGGAGTACACCAAAGCTGGGGCAGAATAGACCAGATCTGGGTCTCCAGAGAGTTGTCGCTAAGAACGCAGAGATGTATAATAGAGCCCAGAACACTATCAGATCATAATCCAATCCTCCTAGAAATAAAATGTATGTCATCAGGACCATATAGATGGAGAATGAACGATTACTTACTGGAACAGGATGAGATTATTGATAGGGCAAAGAACATTTTGAAAGAGTACTTTGAACATAACCTGCATAAAGATACCAAAATTAATGTAGTTTGGGACGCTAGCAAAGCAGTCCTTAGAGGCTTCCTGATTCAACAAAACAAGTATAGAAAGAATCTGAAAGAGGTAAAGAAGGAAGAACTAGTTAAACAATTAAAAGAAGTAGAAAGAAAACTAACAATAAACCCGGGGGACGAGAAGACCAAACAATTTTACAAATTACTGCAAACCCAATACTCAACATTGCTGAACCAGGAAATAGAGTGGGGATTAAAAATGTTGAAACAAAAGTACTTTGAATCGGCAAATAAGACCGGTAAGTTGCTAGCGTGGCAACTGAGGAAAAAGAAAAAACAAAAGGTGATTAGTAAAATTAAATTTGAAGATCAAATAGTAGAGGACCCCAGTGAGATAGAGGGAAAATTTCTTCAATACTATGAAAGCCTATACAATAAGAAGGAAGACGAGGATGCAACCGAGATAGGAAGATATCTGGAAAGGAATAGAGGAGAACAGCTGTCAGACGAGGAAAAAACACTCCTAAACGACCCAATAACTGTGGACGAGGTCCGGAACGCAATCAAGAAGTTAAAACCTGGCAAGGCTCCCGGCCCAGATGGCCTCTCTCAAAAATACTACAAAACCCTAGAGGAACTTTTGACTCCGGTACTATGTACAGTAATTAATAATGTCCTCCAAGGAGGAGAAATACCTGATTCCTGGAGGGAGGCACATATCACATTAATACCCAAGGTAGACTCAGATATACTTAATGTAAAAGACTATAGACCAATATCCCTACTCAACAACGATTATAAGATCTTCACAGGAATAATGGCGAACAGACTAAAGAAATATTTGAGTAGGGTGATTCATAAAGACCAAGCCGGATTCCTACCCGGTAGGCAGATAAGGGACAACGTAAGACGTGTAATCAATATAATCGAATACCTGGATCATAGAGTCGATATCCCCGCTACCCTAATCTTTATAGACGCCGAAAAGGCCTTTGATAATGTATCATGGCAATTTCTTATTACATGCATGGAGAGGGTAGGAATAAGAGGGCCATTTCTAGAAGGTATCAGAGCAATTTATTCAAACCAAAGAGCGAAACTTATCATTAATAGCAACCTGACAAATTCATTTATGATCACAAAAGGTACAAGGCAGGGGTGTCCATTATCACCCCTGTTATTTATCATGGTCCTAGAAGTTATATTGAAGAAGATCAGAGAAACATCGGAGATAAGAGGTGTTTAAGATAGGTAAAAAAGAGTATAAAGTAAAGGCTTACGCCGACGACTTAGTAATATCAATAGAAGAACCCCTAGAAAGGATAAATACAGTGTTGGACTTAATGGAGGAATTCGGAAAATTATCAGGGTTTAAACTAAATAAAACTAAAACAAAGATGCTGACTAAGAACTTAGATGAACAATCCCAAAATAAAATCGAGCTGGAATCCGGGATAAAGATAGCAAAAAAGGTTAAGTACTTGGGTATCTGGGTCTCAACAAAGAACATAAACTTGGTAGAGGATAATTACAACAAAACCTGGAGGGAATGTAAAAGAGACCTAGACAGCTGGAGCAGATTACACCTCTCATGGGAGGGGAGAATGGCCACCATCAAAATGAATATCCTCCCAAGAATGATATTCTTATTCCAAAACATTCCAGTAATCAGGGGCACAACAATGTTTAAGGACTGGCAGAGGACCTTATCCAGATTTATCTGGCAGGGTAAAAGGGCCAGAATCAAATACAAACTGCTCACTGACAGAAGAGAGAGAGGAGGCTTTGCGGTCCCGAATTTGCAACTATATTACGAGGCCTCGTGCCTATGCTGGGTCAAGGAGTGGATAGTTTTGGATAACACCGACCTATTGGATTTGGAAGGCTTTGATGCTAGGTTTGGGTGGCATGCATACCTATGGCAGGACAAGGGGAGAGCACACAAAGGCTTCGCTAATCACATAATAAGAGGGGCGTTGCTGGAGGTGTGGAACAGATGTAAGAATTTGATAGAAAAAGATACCCCATGGTGGCTGTCACCCATTGATATCCTAGTAATCAAGAAACCAAACATGGAAGGTAAAAGGTGGACCTATGCGGACCTTATGGAAAGATCGGAGAAAGGGTGGGAGGTTAGACCTTACGAAGAATTAAAAGATAAATTAACGGGGTGGCTGCAATTCCACCAAATTAACTCCTTGTGGAATGAGCATAAAAAGGTCGGTATGAGTAAGAACAAGTCCAAGTTCCAGTTAGAAATAATAGAAGGGAAGTCCAAACTCTTAACCAAAATGTATAACCAACTACTAGAATGGGACACAATGGATGAGGAAGTCAAAGAGGTTATGATCAAATGGGCTGTAGACCTAGGACACCCTCTAGAGTACGAAAAATGGGAAAAACTGTGGAATAAGGACATGAAATTTTCAGCGTGTGTCGGGTTACGAGAAAACATGGAAAAGATGATGTACCGTTGGTACATCACCCCAAAAAAGTTAGCTAAAATGTATAAGACCGGGGATAAGACCTGTTGGAAATGCAAAAAGAAAGAGGGAGACTTCTTCCATATGTGGTGGTCCTGTGATGAAGTGAAGAAGTTCTGGGGTTCTGTCTATGATGAAATAAAAAAGATTCTAAAATATACCTTCCCTAAAAAACCGGAGGCCTTCCTCCTGGGAATGGTGGGGAATGAGATTAACAAGGACGACCAAACCCTATTTCAATACGCCACAGCAGCTGCCAGGATTCTACTAGCGCAGAACTGGAAAAAACCTAATATCCCAACAATCAGGGACTGGCAGACCAAGTTAATTGAATATATAGACCTAGCAATAATGACTCAGAAAATCAGGCTTCAGAAGAACACCAAATTTATTAACGAATGGAATAAATTTTTTTCATACATGGAGACGATACTAGGAAACACCAAAATCACAGTAGGTATAATATAAAAACCGCGAGGTAAAAAAATGATGATTGGTTAGAGACACTGCTGCATATACTGTTGAGATATAGGTCACGTTGCGGTGGTGGGAAGTCAATAATGTAACGAATTGTATGAAGACTTTTGTACTTATACTTATTTGCTCTTTTCTTTTTTTTTCTTTTTTTATGGATTTTGTTTTTCTGTTTTGTTTTAATGATATTGTACTTGTGCTTTTAGATGTTGGAATAAAATAAAAACTTTTTAAAATAAATAAATAAAAAAAAAAAGATTAGCTCGTCTATTAAGTGCCCTCCTCTCTCTCTCTCTCTCTCTCTCTCTCTCACACACACACACACACACACACACACAAACATTATTTTTATCCCACATGCCATTTAAGCCAACATATCCATTTAAGCCAGCAGTATTTAGGAGAATAAGCTTTTCTGTTACTTGAGGAATAAGGAGTCTAGACTGGATTGATTTCTCTCGCAGGCTTCCTGGTGATGCGGGCAAAAGAACTGGAGCAACAGAACAAGATTACAGGGATCAGCTGGTGCTTTGAAAATTCAAAACAAATATATTACCTTCAAGGATGAGGATGGTGATTAAATTCAAACCAATGGAGCTCCAAATGTCCTACAGACTTGAAACGCCTTTAATTTTTCACATTTATCACACCTGAATCTCACCACACATCTCAGGGTGATGTATCGGGGGCTATCCTATGATATCTTCACAACAAGCCAACTGCCGTAGGTTCAGGGCCGGATTTAGGTTTGATGAGGCCCTAAGCAACTGAAGGTAAAGGGGCCCTTCATATATGTCCAGCTGTCCTTTGTCAACAACAAATTGTCACCTGTTTTTTGTTGTGTTGGATATATGCTATATGGTAATTTGTGGACCTAACAGGTATCTAAATCCATTTGCACAAACAAAATATGTATTTTATCAAAGTAATTGTTGAACTGAAATACAATTAAGAAGTATATTAATAATGAAATACAATTAAGAAGTACCGTATTTTTCGCCCTATAGGACGCACTTTTCCCCCTCCAAAAATGAAGGGGAAATGTGTGTGCGTCCTATGGGGCGAATGCAGGCTTCCCCCGTGCCAGCCCCGCGACTGGGGTGGGGGATTTTTTTTTCTTTATCCCCCCCCCCCCAAAAAAAAAACTAGGTGCGTCCTATGGGGTGGTGCGTCCTATGGGGCAAAAAATTCGGTATATTAATAGTGAAATAATTATTAAGCTCTAACTTATATTTTGGAAATGTACATCCAGTTTTTTCCCCTTTACATTTTTTGGGGGCCCCCGAGAGAGCAGGGCCCTAAGTTATAGCTTGTTTAGCTTATACGTAAATCTTGCACTGTGTAGGTTAGGTCATTTGGTGCCTAGCTTATATACCTGAGTTTCTAACACAGGCTGCTGGTGGTACCCATATGGCCTGGCCTTTGCTCTGAGCCAGGCCCTGCCTCACAATTCAGAGGGTCATTCCCCACCCCAACCATGAAGCAGCTGGCCTAGCTAGCCAGAGAGAGACAGAAATCAGCATCAAAAGCCAAGCCAGAAGCCAAAGCCAGTGAGGCGACAGACAAGAAAGAAGCTCAACTGCCAAGCACTGGCAAGTCAGCCAACTGAGCAGCCACCTCCCTTGTCCTTAAGCAGAGCTCACAAGGCAGGCTGCATCCCAGCCAGGCAGGGTGCAGCTGGACCTCGTTGCCAGCTCCCAGCACAGGTGTAGTGGAGCAAGACTTGGAGCAGCAGGGATGCTTAAAGGTGCTTAGCCAGCACAGAGATGGAAGGTGGGGAGTGAATTGGTGTTAGAAACTCAAGATATATAAGCTATTTGCCAAACGGCACCTTAAACCTAGGCTATGGTGGCCACGACGGAATGTCTAGGCACCATTTATTTTTTACAGTGGCCTCTATTGTTGTTGTTGTTGTTGTTATCATTTATTATTATTCATTTCATTTCTATACCACTTAATATTTTAAAGGAAAAATCCCAAAGCAGTTTACAACACATTTAAAAAACAATCCAGAATAAAATACAAATTAAAGCTTCCAGGAAAATATTTCAGATCCTTCTCTAAGGGACATTTTGCTTTCCCCATATCTATTTGCCTACCTAATTTATATAGCTGCCCCACAGCAGGACAACTCTAGGAAGCCAGGGTGGTGTAGTCGTTAGAGTGTTGGACTAGGACCTGGGAGATCAGGGTTCAAATCCCCATTCAGCCATGAAGCTCACTGGGTGACCTTGGGGCCATTCACAGTCTCTTAACCTACCTCACAGTGTCATTGTAGGGATTAAATGAGGAGGGGGGTGAACTATGTTGTCCTCTTCTGATTACCTGCTTAAGAGAGCTGGAGGGACCAGACAGATGGAGACGTCATCCGGAGATGCCCACATGGTCTCAATTTGACCCATGCCAGTTGCAAAATGCACCTGGCACCTGGCTAATTTCTAACACTGGAAGTGATGAAGGGAGATGCAGAGGGATGGAGATGACTAACCTAGGTACCTGAAGGGCATTTGAGTCTCCAAACTCAATAACAATGGAGCTAGAATGGAAATTTGCACTGCAGGGATCCTCCTTTGCCTTGTGGACTTTTCCACCTGCATTTCCAGTACGATTTTTGCTCCTACAAACAAGTTCGGTATTAAACATTTCATATTTTTAAGGCTATCCTCCTGGATTAAATGAAACAATATCGACACTGGAGCAAGTCTCACACTGAGCTGGGGGGAAAATGCAGAGCTATCCACATAGGCACCATGGGGGGCACTGGGGGGCCAAGGTCCCCCCCCAAAAAAATCAAGAAGGGGGCTGCTGCCCCCCAAAATTCCTCAGCGGCCATGCACACACACCACGCAACATGCTCACCTTAATTGTGGCGTACCTGCAACACTCTTGCACGCAACACATAAGCACATTGCGTGATGTGTGTACAGAAGAGAAGAAGAAGAGTTTGAATTTGATATCCCGCTTTATCACTACCTTAAGGAGCCTCAAAGCGGCTAACATTCTCCTTTCCCTTCCTCCCCCACAACAAACACCCTGTGAGGTGAGTGAAGCTGAGAGACTTCAAAGAAGTGTGACTAGCCCAAGGTGCATGTGGAGGAGCAGAGATGCGAACCCAGTTCACCAGATTACGAGTCCACCACTCTTAACCACTACACCACCCTGGCTCTCAGGGGTACAGGGGCAAGGCAGCATGCTTGGCCATCCATCAGGGCTTTGTCTTGTGTCTAGGATGGCAAAAATGTGGAAGAGGGGCTGACTGTCCATCTGCCATCAAATATAGCTAGTGGATGCTTAGTCAGGTAGATCATAAATTGTGTTTGCCTGATATAGCCCATGCTAGAATTTTCATTATGGAAGTGATCAGTGACATGGGGACAGAAGTCCTTAGATGAGATTAAGTCATTTCGGAGGACTTCAGTGGCGGTGACTACTTGACAGAAGAAGTCTCAATTATACATAAGCAGGGAAGTTGAAGTATGGAGACAAATGAAGCTTCACTGCTGAGTGGCAGAGAACATTAATAATGCAAGCAAACATTAGGAAAGCATCCATTATCTAATACGAGGTCACGGAAACCAGTATAGGTGCATGTAAAACATGCCAACCTCTAAGCAAGGAGGGGCGGCTTACATCAGAGACGCCAGCCGGTAAGAAAAGAAAAATCCAGATTTGTCAACCAGAAATGTCAGAACATCTGAGATGATGCATTATCAAATATTCATGACTCAGATGTGATCAATGCTGAAAATATTTTATAAATTTAACATCCGACAAGACAATGATTGGTTTGTTCAACTGGCAGTGAATCAGGCTGAAGACATGCAACATTTTAAAAGCAGCGTGCTTTCGAACGAACCCCTCACTAGGCTCGATGCAAAATAAATAATTAAATATTTTTTGCAGGGGCAAGCTGCAAAAAAATGAATTCTGCAAGTTTTCAGGTTGATTTCAGTTTGAAGAACAGGTAATATTTCTACTGTAGCTCCGACACCTACCGGCTAGCACCCATAACATCACCACATATGGTCCCCCAGTCCCAGAAGCATTTTACAAAAGTACTGTACAGCTGAACATATGCACATATGAATGTACATATGCTGCTTAACTTTCTTTTTAAGGGGACGACCTTCCTGAAGCATAAGGGACTGACAGCTGAACTAGTGTTCAGTTTTCTGGTGTATGTTAAGTGTAAGGTAAGCTGTGAACCCCTATCACACCATGGATAGAGAACCTCCTATAAACACCCCTATTATAATGTCTTCATCTCTGCTCTCGCTGTTATCACACTCACATTGTCTCCAGCTTGCTTGGCCCGGAATTAAGCTCTGTGTACTCTCAATGTCTCTCTAGCTGATATTAGAGCACATTGACAACAAAGCTGGGTAAATATACAGAGAAATCTCTTGATATGGAAGGAGGGTTGCAGGGGTATTAACATTCAGACAGCACTGGGATGTTAGAAAAGGAGTCCTCTTTCTACTAAGAAGAAACAGTATCCAATAAAAATGTACCGCTTGTCAGTTCAAGCCCTCTGTTTTCCCTAACTGGAGGGAATACTCTTTGATATATGTATATCCGTTTGGTTGAAGTCTTGAATGCAGATCAATAATCTAAAATCCAAAGTTTCAGGTCGGAGAATATGTTTCCCCTACCAAGCAATTAAACTGACTTGGGCCTTTGACACAAGAAATGCACATGGAAGGTGGTTTACGTTGTCTGTACAGTCATTTGAAATCAGCAATACAAAAGAGCTGGGCATTTGATAAAAAGCAAAGTTGGCAGTTTAATTCAGTGTTTCCCAACCGGTGTTCCGCGGCACACGAGTGTGCCGTGAGACGTTGCCTCGTGTGCCGCGAGATGCCTGGAGGGAGGCGGGCGAGTCGGGCGGCGAGAGGCGGGGCGGCGGCGGCGAGGAGAGGCCGCGCCTCCTGCTGTTGCCTGGCGCTCCTCCTCGCAGCCGGAAGCGCTGCCTGGGCGCCTCCGCGCGACTCTGCCTCGCTGGGTTTGGTCTCCCAGCAGAGACGGGTCACACGCGCCCCTCCCTCCCTCCCTCAGCCTGCACGGAGGGAAAGCCAGAGAGAGGCATCGCTCCTGCGCGGCGGGAGAGGGAGCAGCCGGAGCGATGCCCCAAACGAACGCATGGGACCGGAGGGGAAATCCTCTCCGAGGCGGATTGAGCGCAGCTGAGAGAAGCCTTTCGAGGAGCTGCCGTGTCCCCTGGAAACCCCCTTCCCAGCTCTGCCTCAGCCGCCGCCGCCTCAGTTGCCGCCGTCCCTCAGTCCCTCGCTCTGCTGCCTCCTCCCACCCCCAAAGCTTGGAGGTTCCCCAGCAAGGGGGAGGGAAAAAACTTTCACTTTTGTGCGTCCCTCCCGGCGTGACGCTGCGCGCTGACGTCACGGGGCGGGGCTTTAATGGTGGTGTGCCGCGAGATTTTTTTTTAGTAAACAGGTGTGCCGTTGCCCAAAAACATTTGGGAAACACTGGTTTAATTAATTTCCCTGAAAGTTGTTTAAGTGCCTTTCAGGACTTCTGGCCGGAAAGCAATTACTGAGAAGGTTCGTGCAAGAAATGGATTAGCTGGTCCTGAAACAGCTTTGTTGTGTTCTTCTGAGGACACTGTCCAGACTGCTTTTGAAAAGAAAGATGCTATAGATTCAGCATAGCGCTACAATCCAATAGGTACTGGCGAAGAGGCATTTTAAGCCCACCATGAGTGGGTAAGGAGATAGACCCATCCTCAGCACACCTCCAAAACTCACCCAAGAGGCCATTCTTGTGGTAGAGTCAGAGTCAGTGGGAAGCATGCATTTCAGCTAGCAACCCAAACCAGGTATACTGGATTTTCCCGTGTATAAGACTAGGTTATTTTATTAAAATATTATGCTATTGTTATATTGTCAGCGGTGTTTTTGCAGGTGATTGGTGGGTGCTGCAAGGTCCGTGGGCTATTGGCTACTGCAGCAATTGAGCAGGCGATTGGTGCTTGCTTTTGGCAAGCGTGCAGACGATTGGTGGCGTTGCCGATATATGTGTAATTGGCTGTGTTGTTCCTGCGGGTGAGCGATTTTCACCCCCCCCCAAAAAAGCTCAGCAACTTTGGACAATCTCCCCCCATTTTCTCTATTTTGAGTCGCAAAAAGAGGGGGCGTCTTATACATGGGGGCGTCTTATACACGGAAAAGTACGGTAATTGCAAATCTCTTACCTACATACAGTTGCATCTGCCTGTGTAACAATTAAAAACAGAGGACTAAATTTTACAGGAGGCAGGAGCAACAGTCCCAGCAGCAGGGCTTATTGTCGGGGAGGTTGTTTTGTTTAGCAAATCCTGAAAAAAAGAGATCTACTAAGCTTGGCTGCATCTCAACACACATTCTCAAATTAAACCAAACACACACACACGCTTGAGATAGCAGGTTTTGCATTGGGTGTGATGCAAGCCTGCGAAATGTCAGCAGCTTGAATCTTAAGGCTTACCCAAGTGTAGCTTCTTGCATTCTCCAGAGGAAATACATGCCAGAATTCTACCGCCGATACTGTCAGCCAGCACCTTACGTACAAATGAACAATTCGCATTTGGGCGAGTGTGATCTCAAAGGGATGAGACCAGTGGTTCCCATGATTACTGTGTGTGCCCACGACGGCTATAGGAAAAGAACTTGGAATGCCTGCCTTGTGTTGGCTTCACGCCAGCGGCAGGCTGATGATGCATATTTGTTGTGAAGTGTGGGGTTTAGCTTTTGGCACACCACCATAAACACTCGAAAAGAGATGCTCGTGGCAACATGCCCAAAGCTGGCAGATGCACATGACCAGCTCACCAAGGCCTGGGAACCAACAAAGGCAGGCTTTGTCTGCAGCTACCACATGCTCAGATTTACAGTGAGTATCACCAGACTTTGGGGTAGGGCTGTGTGTATATCGCAGCTCTGTACAAGTGCAGAAAATCTGCAGAGGGCAGCATGGGGTGCAGAATCTTGACAAGCTCAGCTTCATTTTATTCGTTTAAAGAATGCACGTGCCTTGCCCTTCTGGATGGAAATCATAACACCTGTTTAAGCTTCAGAAGTCAAAGGTGGTAGCTAGTGGCCAGAGCAGGGCTTTTGGTGCAGCAAATCTCCTTTTTCTTCCTCATGGCTAGCAAAACCAGAATGTCTTCCACAAACAGTATACAGACGCAGTACAGACGAAATTGTGCAAAATGAAAAATGTGCAAATTTGTAGTGATTTACAGAATCAATACAGGCCTTTTGGCATCTCGTGAGATGGTTTTTTTTAAAAAAAATTGTGCAAATCATGCTCAACTCCTGCCTTAGTCTTAGGTTTTAAAAGTTTTCTTGTAGATAATTCATCTTCCCTCAACCACACGCTGCATCTCAAATCTACTGTAATTCCAGGCTGTGTGTCACTTTCAAAGGCAAGAAGAATGTCAACCAGGCATCATTAGCGAGGGTCAAATTTACCATGATGTATAAAGTGTTGCCTTGTACTAAACTATTCTTCTGCTTCATTCTTCTGCCTTTACTATGCATTATGTTTTAAATTTCTGATGAAACCCCATCTGTGATCCCTTTTAGTGAGGAAGAATAGGTAAGAAATAAATATTGCACATTTCTCCTGATTTTATTGCTTTTATCTTTTTGTAAACTTCTTGAGATGTTTTACAATTAAGGGGCATTGGTGTATAATTTGTATGAATTAACATAAGGAAATAAAATATTGAATAAATAAATAATAGATCTTTGGCCCTCCAGATATGGAAATGTGGAAATGACTGCTTCAAAAGGCTGGACTGCATTGCAATGCAGACTCACGATTGGCAGCTTTGCGCCAGGCAGCGAATCACAATGCAGGCTTCAGAGTCCTGGCCCACATTGTGATGTGGACTCAAGCTCAGAGCAGGAGACACTAAGGGAACAAACATGACACCAAACACTTGCAGGCAGAACCTGGGCACAAAAGCACTTGCTGATTCCTACTGTAGCTACTGGTGATCAAAGGCATACTGCCTTTGGCTATTTCCAACAGTTTCCGTAGCTGAATGTTTCAAGTCCAACTTTCCATGTGTATATTGGCAGCTATGAAAATGTAGCTTATGGGCCACTGCAAGATGTTCCACTACATGGTCTCCATGTCTACTGAGACTTCAGTGATACCCACCAAGAAGTCACAAGTGAGCCCTGCAACAAAATGTTGCAATATGAAGTGATCCTACTTAGGATTTCGCCCAGACATACCCCTTTCCGGGATATTTAAATCTATTTCTTTTCCCACACACCCCAGTTTTCACCTCCAGTTAGTCAACATTCTGTGTCCCCTAAGCTCTTAGGGTCCCTTCCCCCAAATACTTTACCATGCAACCTCGGCTTTCAAACGCAATCCATTCCGGAAGACCGTTCAGCTTCCAGAAATGTTCATAAACCGAAAACGGAAGCCTCAATACAATAGTGAAACTCAAAACGGAAGCCACGTGGCACATTCGGCTTCCAGAAATCGTTCGGAAATTGAAACATTTACTTCCGTGTTTTCAGCATTCGAAAGCCGAAATGCTCATCAACGGAGATGTTCGACAGCCAAGGTTCCACTGTATTCTGTAATTCTGCTAACCTTTGTGTTCTCCCAAAGCTTGCTGATACCTCCCTCTTGTGTGTATATGGGTGCCATTTGGCTAAATAAGGATCCACACTCAGAGAAGGAGGGTGGTTTTGATGCATAGGATTAAAACGTCTTCCATGGGTTGCTTACCCAAGATTTGTGTTTCCTTTTGGGAATGAGGCACAGCAGAGACTGTGATGTCTTCACGATCTATGGTTTATTTACACATATCTACAACCTGAGCCTATGATGGAGAGGTTCACAGTATCACACCCCCAAAAGGACCTGCTTCCCTCAAAGCCACAGCCTTGGATTCCAGCAGAAATCAGGCCTGATGCTCTCTTTCGGCCCCCCTCCCTTCCAGGTTGCAGCTTCTAGCTCACATAACTCTCAACTCCAGCCTTCTGTCTTTCTAATTAACAGATAGCTGAGGGAGGGAGGCCTATCCATTTTCCCTCTGGAACAGAGCCACTCCCTTTGTTCCCTTAACTATCCATGCTTAGTGGGCCATTATCAGGCTGGCCTGGCTATTCCAGCAATTGAATCCACGCTGGATCCAGGAACCAGAAGTGGAGCTTAGGCATACAGCCTATTTCCACTCATCTCATAACATTATGTCTGCCGGAGAAGTTCCGAGCTACCTGATTAGTAGTCTACAGGCAGCAAAAGACGTGCTGAGAGATAGCTCTCTATGTTCTACACAGAGATATTTGTGATAGGAATGCCGTCAAATATATTCCTCTTTAAAAAGAAGAAGAAGAAGAAGTCAGACAAGCTTTCTTCAGTTTGCTACATAACAGAGAGCTTGTAATTCCTGAGGCAACCACGGCCTGTACGGAAGAATGCAAAGAGTTCAGATGTGTGAGCTCTCTGGCCAACAATCTGGAGTAAGCAATCTCCTCCCTTCTCAGTCTGGAGATCTTTCCTCTCAAAGTGTCTTTCCTGTTGAAAAAGGACCATCCAGACCATGTTTCTCACATCATCACGTTTAACATATTTGCCCCTGCAAGACTACCCTTATTATTCTATCATTGTTTCATTATGAATTGGCTTTTATGTAAATTGACGTCAGTTTACACTCATAAAAGAAAAGAAAAAGCCCAGCTAAAAATAGGGTTGACAACAATACAGAAGACCACAGAGCTAAATATAGGTTTAGAAATGAACGCACCCGGCATTTTTATCTGGCTGGAAATGCTTGTCAAAACAAGGATGTCTTCAATTGTTTCTGGAAAGTACAAATGATGGATGCCCAACATAACTCAACAGAGATGCTGTTCCACAAAACAGGGGCAGCTACACTGAAAGCCACACTGCCTCAAGTTGTTGTGGAACAGGGAAAGTTCTGCAGAATGCTGGGTATAAAAGGGGTACAGTGGTCTCTCAGGTGACCTGATTTCAGGCTGTACATGCTCGTACTATGCCAAAACCTTGAACTTGGCCCAGAAGCAGATTGGCAGCCAGTGTGAATGATGGTTTGCCCCACAAGCAGCCAAACCACCGGCACTCTGCAATAGCTAAAGCCCAGGGAGGCAATGCCCCTGTAACTTCCAGAAATTGAAGATCTACATCCATATAACAGTGCTATATGCTACCTTTCTCTCACGAGCAAAGCAGGGCTTTCTATAAAAGCAATTTACTTTCATTTTCTATTTATTAAATTTGTATACTTCCCTTCACCCAAAGATCCCAGGGTGGTTCACAACAGAAAAATGCAAAATGAGAAAGCAAGATTATCATTATCGTTTCTTAAATTTGTATACTGCCCTATACCCGCAGGTCTAAAGATAAAATCACAATGTAAAAGACACAAAATGCATAATAAAAACAAAAAGAAGTGCAACTGAATACAGTTATACCTCAGGTTACAGATGTTTCAGGTTGCGTTTTTTTGGGTTGCGGACCGTCGAAACCCGGAACTACCGGAACAGGTTACTTCCAGGTTTCGGCGGTTGGGCATGCGCAGAAGCACTAAATCGCGCTTTGCGCATGCGCAGAAGAGCCGAATCGCAACCCACGCAGGAGTGCCTCTGCGGTTTGCGAACGCTGCAGGTTGCGAACGTGCATCCCGCACGGATCACGTTTGCAACCCGAGCGTCCACTGTAACCCCTCCCAACATATTTTAAAAGGGCATTCAACCCCCCCCCCCAAATAATAGCCAACCGTTATCAGATATTCGGGGGGGGGGGGAGGGGGAGGAAGCAGCCACCTCCCAAATACATTTTTCATCCAGCGCAGAAAGCAATATTTTGCATTTTGGTTTCTAACCACCCCAGGGATTGTTCCTTAGATTGATTACTACTCCATTATTTGCACATATGGGTCTGCCCAGAAGCAACATCTTGGGTTGGTTAGGCAATGAGAATAATGATGGAGCTCTTTGCTTATTCGAGAGATGATCAAAAACTCTGGCAGCCTTGCATTTCCCCACCCCCCGCCCCTTCCCAAGTAATTATAATCTCCAGCCTTTTGCCGCATATTGTTTTTAGCATGGCGTGCAAGATCTCAGCTGCACACAGGGCAAATCAGAAACTGTAATGAGATAGCGCATCAGACTTTTCAATATAAATGTGTCGGCTCTCGCCGTAAAGCACTATCGGAATGAAGAAAATTACCTTGTCTCTCCAGGGAGGGCCCCAGAAGACAGAATAAATATATGGCGTGCATTTGTGAAAAGTCATATACACATTTAAGGATATCACATGAACCTGAGTAGTATTTCCCCCCAGAGGAGGAACATCTGCAAGCTTCCTTGTTATTGTTGACAATGAGGCCTCGTGAACAAACCATCCAGTCTCACAATCTTTACGATGCTATGGAAAATCAGGTATATGCATAGCATTTGTTGCTGTTGCACCGAGCAGCCATTCAGCAGCATAAAATTGGTGAGTGTGTGCAATGAACTATGGCCATTAAACAGAAATAAATTATTTTGGGTAAGACCAGAGCTTGACATTATAGTGTATACTTGCCCCAAAATGGAAAGAAGCAGAAGTCCCAGCAAAGGAAGAATGGATAAAAAAAAAAAAAAAATTGGAATATGCAGAAATGGCGAAACTTACCAGAAGAATAAGAAATCAAGATAACAAACTTTTTATAAAAGAATGGAAATGGTTTATTGAATATTTACAGATAAATTGTAAACAGATAAAAACGTTGGCAGGATTATTGTAATTACCTGCAGTTTCATAAGCATATATATTTAAAGAAGATGAATAAATGAGCAAATTGGCTTAATTTGGATATGCGGAAGGTATTAAAAATAAATTTAAGGAACCGCAAAAAGAGGGGGAAGAAAGTCAAGTTTTGAAATGTCAAAATGATTGTAAAATTAGTGAAATGTATAAAATTAGTGAAATGTATAAACTTTAAAAGTATAAATAAAAATTATTTAAAAAAACAGATTTCACACAGCGCCCGTGACAACAACAACAAAGACATTACAGTGGTACCTCGAGTTACAAACACCTCAGGTTACAAACGCTTCAGGTTACAAACTCTGCTAACCTGGAAGAGTTACCTCGAGTTGAGAACTTTGCCCCAGGATGAGAACGGAAATCGTGTGTCGGCAGTGCAGCGGCAGCAAGAGGCCCCATTAGTGAAAGCACGCCTCTAGGTAAGAACAGTTTCAGGTTAAGAACGGACCTCCGGAACGAATTAAGTTCTTAACCCGAGGTACCACTGTATAGTGTATGCTGGGGTGAGGAACTTTCTTCAGGTCAAGGGTATTATTCCATTCTGGGCTAACATCAAAGGGTCACACGCCCATACCCTTCAAGCGTTCCGATTTTCTGGAACATTCCTGGAATCACAGAATCCATCCCAGCTTCTGATTTGATCCTGGAATGTCCCTTTATCCCCCCCCCCCCCTCTCCAGCACCGCCACTGAGATCAGGGAGGAGGAAGAACAGTGTTGGAAACTCAGATATATTAGCTAGGCGCCAGGGCTTAAACCAGAGCTACAGTCGCCAAAAAGGAATGCCAAGTTGCCATTTTGGGGGCAGACGGCTCGAAAGTTGTGTTTTTCAATACGGCTTTATGGTTCCTCAAACTCATTCTGATTGTGCAGAAAAAATATAACAAATAGAATTCTACAGGATAGTGGTATTAGTGTATGAAATCAGTCCAGATCCAAGGATCCCCAGGCATGCACCTCCAGATGGTGGAGACATCAGGCACCATTTTGGTGCCCGACCATCTTCATTTGGTCGCAAGTGGCCGGTGGCCAGGCGCAAAACGCACCTGGCGAATTTCAAACACCAAGGATGAGCCGGCGCTTGTAGCTGGTGCTGGCACTTCGGTGGTGCCATACTCTCTAACAAGCCAGCTGACTACCGTGAGAGCGCAGCAACAAAAGATGCAGAGATGGAGAGACTGGTTGCACACAGGAGCAGTCTCTGATTGCTTGGAAAAAACATGGGAGAGGAGGAGACTTAGGAGGGACCTTCAGCCCTTGCAACTGCCTCACTGGGGCTAAGACCTAATGGGAAGAGTTAGAATCATTTAATCTAAAGAGCCAGAAGTTATCTAGTCCAACCCCCTGCAATGCTGGGCTCACTAGTGGTTTTTTGCATTGCTGACCTACACCTGACTCTTGACAGGTATATACATACTGCGCCCATACACAAATGACACATGCAGCACACAAACACAGCCACACAGGCACACAGCACAGCACCCCCCTCATATATGCACAAACGCAGACACACAACCAGCATTTCTCCCCATATCCAGGCTGAGGAATTTTATCAGCAGATCTTAGCACAAAGCACCACAGACCTAAAATCAGATATAAAGATGGTAGAAATTATGCCTTTTAGACCTAAAGGCTTTATCTCCAATTATAATACTGTGGTGCTGAAATCGGAGATAAAAGTTCTATTTGTCTGCTCTTTAAAGTGAAGACCAAGGGACGTTATGTGTACATCAGGTGATAAAGCGTGATCTCTTTAAAAACACAGACAGAATGCTCTATATCCTGATCAGATCGGGAGACATGGTTGTGGGGGCTAACGGGTCAATTCCCATGTCTCAGTGGGCTGGATGTGGTCTATGACAACTTACACATGTTATGACATCACAGCACTGTGATGCTCTCAGTTGTCAATATGCAACATCAGCTGCAACTTGAGGGATATGGGTTAAATCCACCAAGTTGTGAAAGCACAATATGAGTAAGTTGCACTACGAATTTCAAAGTGGGAGAAGAAACATACTGCCACCATTCTGGGTGACAGCCATGCATAAATAATAATGTCCATGTCTGGCTTAAGGGTGAATATAGACAATATAGATTCATATAAAACAATAACTTTTCCCCTGCCCAAGCCTAATTGCAGCAGTCAGACCATGTTGGCAACCCATAATGTAACTGCTTCATAAGTTGGGATACACACACACACATTCTGCAAAGCAGTGAGGATGGTAACCATCATCTAATAGAATATTACAAATCACTGGCTTATCAAGTCATCACACACATACAGAATAGCAAGTTAAAAAGGTAAAGGACCCCTGACAATTAAGTCCAGTCGCAAACGACTCTGGGGTTGTGGTGCTTATCTCGTTTTACTGGCTGAGGGAGCCAACGTTTGTCTGCAGACAGTTTTTCCAGGTCATGTGGCCAACATGACTAAGCCGCTTCTGGCAAAACCAGAGCAGCACACGGAAACGCCGTTTACCTTCCCACCAGAGCGGTACCTATTTATCTACTTGCTCTCTGATGTGCTTTCAAACTGCTAGGTTGGCAGGAGCTGGGACAGAGCAATGGGAGCTCACACCGTTGCAGGGATTCAAACCGCCGACCTTCTGATCAGCAAGACCTAGGCTCAGTGGTTTAGACCACAGCGCCACCCGCGTCACTGCTAATGGCAAGTGACCACTTGGTAAACAGTTGCCTGTATCCTCCTTTGGAAAGCCAGCTATTTGTAATGCCTTGCCAAATTTTGGGGAAATTTTTACCATGCATCTTCATGCTATCATAACTCTGGGGAACCAGTGGAGCAATACTGTCCTCATCACATGACAGGGTGTTACAGGCAATCTGCCAGGTGAGCAAGTGTTTACATGCCCACTGTGATCCCAGCTGGTTAATACAAAGTTGCCTAGGCACTGAGATCTCTGCAAGAGGTCCTCCTCCTTCAGGCAACCCCACCACTTAATAGGTGTTCTGTGCCCTACACAAACTTCTACCAAAACTCATTTATCAAGTTTCTATCTACCTACCACCTTTATGATGCATGTTAATCCTTAAAAAGAAGCAGAATGCTGGATTTTCAGCATTCACCACAAACCATCTAGCCACAACTGCTCTGCATCTGTCTTAAGCAAGGTGGCAAACCAAAGTCTGCTATCACATGAACCTTGTAGGGTGAATGTGTTTTCATCATTACTTACTTGCACATTTGTTTTTCAGGGCCAACGTACACGATCATTTTATATGATAGAAGCTACATTTCACCCCATGATAAACAGCAACTATCAACTCATTGTTTTGCAAAAGCATTACCCTAAACGCATTACCACGGATTGCTCTTCTTTATCACATCCTGGCTGGCCTCCTTTTATTTTGGTAGCAAGCCGGCACGATAAAAAGAGAATGATCTATGATAGCAGATCCTCCATGATAACAACCTGACACAATCAAGCAATAAAATGATAGCCGCCGTTTATCATGCAGAAAGGGGGAAATGCCATCACATAAAACAGATTAGGAAAATGAGCACTCCATTCCCAGCTAACAAAGACAGAAATCTCAGTTCCAACTGTACTGCATAAGCTTATGTTATGCTTCCCCCACCACATCCCCTAGCCATGGCAGTGCATAAGCATCCATTCAGTGCTATTTTTCTAGAAAAAGAGGTGCCAAAAATTACAATGAACACCTCCTTTGTTCTCTTTGAATAGCAATGGTGCCCACCTGAGAGGCACAGGAACTGAGTTCCAGCTGAAATAAACTTCTGGATCTCTCTCATGTTCACACCTTCAGCAATAGACAACATCATTCAACAAAGTGTTGTTGTTGTTGTTGTTGTTGTTGTTGTTGTTGTTGTTGTTGTTGTTGTTGTTATACCACTCCCTTTATCTGAAGATCTCACGTCAGTTTACAAGAGAAAAATACTGGATAAAAACACAAAACCAAAACAAGGCAATAACCCCTTCTCCAATTAAAAGGGTTGCAGAACATTAAGTGTACAATATCATAGATTGTACAATAATGAAATATTATAGGCCTGGTTGAAGAGCAATGTTTTCACCTGGTGCCTAAAGCTGTATAATGAAGGCACCAGATGAACCTCTGTGGGGAGAGTATTTCATGAGTGGGAAGCCACCGCAAAAAAGGCCCATTGTCATGTTGTCACCCTTCGGACCTCTCAAGCACAAAGAAGGGCCTCAGAAGATGATTGCAGAGTAATGTAATATAATGATTGTCTAGTATAAGTAGACTGGAGTCATTGAGGAACCTCTCCCCGGCTCAATCTGGTCAGGAGGCGAGAAATGAGCATCAGAGATCATGCAACATATTGGTAGAATATTATCTTGGAAGATGTTTAGCAGGGCCAGTTCTGGGGTGACATCTAATACTTGCTTAGTCATTTTGCATATTTCTTGTATTATTGCTATCCAGAAGAGTTGGCTTTTGGGACATTCCCACTACATGTGAAGGTATGTGCCTGTGGAGGTGCATCCTCTCCAACATTTTCGTGAGGTTCCTGGGCATATTAGCATTGGTTTCCGTGGTGTTAGGTACCATCTGTAAGTGAGTTTCAGAGTGAGTTCTTTTCTTTTCACTGATAGGGAATTTAAGGGAGGTTTAGTACACATTCTGGTCCACTGAGTGGAGATCTTACCAGACTTTTTGGAGGTCTCCCTCTTACGAATCTTTTTTGTAAAAAAAGATCCCTAAAACCTTGGGGTTCGTCCCAAGTCTGGTACTACCTTTCCTCTTGAGTGTGGGTTCTACTGGCTTGACTACGCGATGACAGGCACTCTTCCTGAAGTTCAGAAACAGAATGCCGTGGTACCTTGGTTTATGAACTTAATCCATTCCAGAAGTCCGTTCTTTGCAATGCTTTGGTTAAAGCATTCTTAAACCAAGGCGCGCTTTCCCATAGCAGCAGGGAACTCAATTTACAAATGGAACACACTCAACAGGAAGCGGAACGTGTTCTACTTCCAAGGCAAAGTTCACAAACCAAAACACCTACTTCCGGTTTTGCAGCGTTCTTAATCCAAGTTGTTCATAAACTAAGCTGTTCTTAAACCAAGGTACCACTGTATATAATGTGAACAGCTTGCAACTCAAAGGTGTCTGTGTTCTAGTAGTGAACCTCTGGGGACTGGAAGTATTTCAGGATTCTGCATTTACTGTTCTCTAAACCAGTAGTTACTGAGCACCATTTGGCAAGAGAATACAAATAGATTTTTATGTTTTATTTTATTTAATATGAAACCTCCCATTATCGATCCCATTTCTTAATCTGGCAATTCCAAACTCTGTCTAGCCAGCACAATGCTACTGTGAAATAAGAGGTAGTTACCAGCATGATGGGGGGTGGGGTGGGTTACTGTTTAGGGGTATTTGTTGGAGTGGGGCATTGTTGCTGATAGTTATATTAGTTTTTTGTATCTTTATTTTTGATGATATCATGATTTATGTGGATATTGTTTCCATTTGGTTGTACACTTTTGATGTTTTATTTATCATTTATGACTACTTTTGCTATCTTTGCAATTATGTATTTTTTTCATGTCTCAAGCTGCATTGAGCATCTTTTTAACTATGGAAATGCTACCTACAAATTAAATTATGTATGTATGTTCAGGATTCCAGCTAACCAGCCATTGCCATTTCCAGGCCACTTTTTAGCTCACTTTCTTTCTTCCTTCTGATTCTAATGCTCCATTAATGAATCCAGTGCTCATTTTGTTGTGCTACTTTTTGTGCAGGGGTTTTGCTTTGTGGTCATTGACTGTGCAGCTCTATAATATTGTTGCACGTGTCAATCACCTGTAAAACAGAGAATCCTCTCTTTGCTTTAAATTGGACAGGGGGAAAACCCCAGCCGTGCTATCTTGGAAGTTTGGCTTCCTAGACTCCCAGCTGCCTTGCCCTGTCTGACCTGAGAATCATAGGAGACTCCCTAGCAGAATTTGATAAAACTTCAGAAGGATTATTGGGCATTGAATTTTCCGTCTTCACTAATAGGTTCTTTACCATTTCCCCAAGAGCCAGCTGCCACAAGACTGATGGTATGGCTTTTCCCACTTCTTTAAATAAATTTTTAAAATCAGTTTGTTTCATTATGTGCTCCTGTATTTTTGAGAATGCACGAGACACATTTCCCACCTACCTATTTCCCTGCTTAGAGAAGCAGTGGGCAGAGAGAGCAAGCGACCAGATGGCAAAACTGCTGGCAATCTCCATAGAGCACAAAGGCATTGAAGAAGGGAAATTCAATAAATTAGGCCTCTCCCCTCCCATATTATTGGTTCTTTTAATCAACTAGGCTCCCACTCATTGCATTAGGAAAGGGATCAGGTTTTGATAAGGGAGCACCTTGGAGGGAAGCATGTTAGAAAAGGCAACTCGAACGTGCTCAACCCGAAGCAACATTCAACTCGAGGTATGACTGTATTTGGGGAAAAAATATATGAACAAATTCCTATGCCCCACAAATAACCCAGAGATGCATTTTAAATAGAAGGACACATTCTACTCATGTAAAAACATGCTGATTCCTGGACCGTCCGTGGTCCGGATTGAGAAGGTAATTGGGCCGCATCCAGCCCCCGGGTCTTAGATTACCTACCCCTGTCCTATGGTGTTTGACCATTTTGGCATATTAGAGGTTGAGGGACTCCAACAGTCCCACAATTAGACCCAGCACTTTTATTCCCAGATTGCAGGCAGGGCTGAAAGTCTGTGCTACTTTCATTTCTGATTCCCGCTCATTTGTTCTGAGAAACGAATGGGCCCAAGGAAGGCGAGAGTATTTTTCCCTTCCTCCCTCTTGCAGTGAGACTCTGTTGCTGAGAAAATAGGTCATGTTTATTGCCTGCAAAGAGACACATCAAATTGTTTTACATCAGCTCCCTCGAAACAAGGAAGATCAACACATCTCTTAAGAAAATATGAGCCTTTCCAAAGCTCTAGCCAAGTTTTCCAAGCGACAGGACTCTGCCCTACTGCTCATATTGATGCTGCGATGCCTTTTAGATAAATGTGTATTTCGCTTTGTGGGAGTGGTGTCCCCCATTAGTGGAGCCTAGTCTACCTCAGTATTCTTCAGCCTTGGGTCTCTATATGTTGATGGACTACAACTCCCATCATCCTTTACCATTCACTAAGCTGGCTGTGGATGATGGGAGTTGTAGTCCAGCAAGGATGAATCCAGAACACTGGTCTACCCTGCAAATCTCAAGGATATATGGAGACCAGGAAGACATAAGGACAGCAGCTGTAGGTAAAATCAGGGGTGGGGAATCTCTACTTGCAGATACTGTTGCACTACAGCTCTCATTCTCTCTCGCCATTGGCAATGCTAGATGGAGCCAATGAGAGTTTGACTCCAACAGCATCTAGAGGGCCACAGCAAAGTATGGACTCCCAAGAGCGCAACATGCCAAGCCATTCCTCCACCACACAGCTCTGTCATCTAATGAATCCACATCCCAAACCAGCTCCCATTTCTATTGAAATTTTACAACTTCCTTATATGCCAGGAACTGAACAGGTAACAAGGCTTAGTGAGTTGGGAAAGTTAGTGGCAGGCTGGTGAAGAGTCACAGGTGTCTCCCACTCTTGTACACACAAGCTCCCCCCCCCCAAACGCCTTGTCTCCCAGAACCAGAAGAGGCATGAAAAGGGCAGATGAGAGATTGGCTATACACAGGCGCAGTCTCTGATTGTTGGAAGTAGCCCTGAGGAGGCGGGGACTTTCAGTCTCGGCAAGGAAGACCAATGGGAATGAGCTGCTTTGCTCATTTGGTCTGACACTGAACCCAGATCATGTTTTTGCTTGTAAAAAGTTATTCCCACCTTTGAATGTTCCTGTGTTAATGTTCCATGTTCCTGTGACAACAGGCCTGGAGGGATACACCCGCCCCCCCCCCCTAGCCTGAGGTCCCCCTGTGTGTTAAGACACAAAATAATATGTGGGAATAATGTCTCCCACTACAAGACAGGTGGAGTGTAAAAAGATTTATAGCTTTTTCTTATCCACATTTTTTGCCTCCTCAATCTTCACCTATAGAAACTTTAGTACAGTGGTACCTCGGGTTAAGTACTTAATTCGTTCTAGAGGTTCATTCTTAACCTGAAAGTGTTCTTAACCTGAAGCACCACTTTAGCTAATGGGGCCTCCCGCTGTGCCGCGCCGCCACCGCACGATTTCTGTTCTTATTCTGAAGCAAAGTTCTTAACCCAAGGTATTATTTCTGGGTTAGCGGAGTCTGTAACCTGAAGCGTATGTAACCTGAAGCATCTGTAACCTAAAGAACAGCCCTGTTTACGAACTATTTGGTTTAAGAACTCTGCAAAACTGGAAGTAGTGTCCCGGTTTGAGAACTTTACCTCGGTCTAAGAACGGAAGCCAAATGGTGGAAGGGCACCGGCAGCAGAAGGCCTCGTTAGGGAAAGCGCACCTCAGTTTAAGAATGGTTTCGGTTTAAGAACAGACTTCCGGAACAGATTAAGTTCGTAAACCAAGGTACCACTGTACTAACGGTTTTACCATCCACAATGCCACCACTACAACTGAAGCACTCCCATTTCACTCTCAGCTGACCCTCTCAATGATCCACAACGCTGAGCAAGAAATTGTTCAATTCCACACCCTTTGGCATTAGAGTGTTGGGCTAGGACCTGGCAGGCTAGGGTTCAAACCTCCACTCAGACATAAAGCTCACTGGGTGACCTTTGGGCCAGTCACTGTATCTCAGCCTAAACTACCTCATGGGGTTGTTGTGAGAATAAATTGGAGAGGAGAACCATGTACACCATGGTCCTCAGAGGAAAGGTTGGATATAAGCATAGTAATAACAACTACTAATAAAGTACTAATATAGCAGTATAAAGAATACACCAACACAACTATTTTAGTCTGAAACAACGTGAGTATTTACTCCACAGCTGGGGAAATAGTCACCGTTGGTATTTTGTACAGTCGGGACACGGGTGGCGCTGTGGGTTAAACCACAGAGCCTAGGACTTGCCGATCCAAAGGTCAGTGGTTCGAATCCCCGCGACAGGGTGAGCTCCCGTTGCTCGGTCCCTGCTCCTGCCAACCTAGCAGTTCAAAAGCACGTCAAAGTGCAAGTAGATAAATAGGTACCACTCCGGTGGGAAGGTAAACAGCATTTCCGTGCGCTGCTCTGATTCGCCAGAAGCAGCTTAGTCATCCTGGCCACATGACCCGGAAGCTGTACGCCAGCTCCCTCGGCTAATAAAGCGAGATGAGTGCCACAACCCCAGAGTCGGTCACAACTGGACCTAATGGTCAAGGGTCCCTTTACCTTTACCTCCATTTATGTAACCCTTAGGTTACGTAAAATTTGGGATGCGCATGCAGCAAACCCAGAAGTATTTTACTGGGTTTTGTCGCGTGTGCATGCACAGAAGTGGTCTGCGCACATGCAGAAGTGGTCCTCAGGTTGCAGAAACCTCAGGATCCAACCGGACCTCCAGAATGGATCCCTTCCACAACCGGAGGTACCACTGTAGTTTCCTCCAGTATTGCTTGGATTATCATGTGGTAACCAAATCTGGGAGCTGATTCACATCTCACTTTTTTCTTTCTTTCTTTCTTTCCCTCCACTGGACATACGGTTGTACCTCGGAAGTCGAATGGAATCCATTCCAGAAGTCCGTTCGAATTCCAAAACATTCGAAAACCAAGACGCAGCTTCCAATTGGTTGCAGGAAGCTTGTAGCCAATCAGAAGCTGTGTTGGATGTTTGGGTTCCAAAGAATGTTTGCAAACCGGACCACTCACTTCCAGGTTTGTGGCGTTTGGGAGCCAAAATGTTAGAGTCGCAAGGCGTTTGTCAACCAAGGTACGACTGTACTTCCTAAGCTGTTTAACTTCAAATGTGTGAACAGTCAGAGAGGTCAAACTTGTGTCTGCAAACACTTATATGAGATGTGCCCAAGACAGCCAGGATTGGCTTTCTGTCAAATTCTGTGACACACCCAAGTTTGCTATTAGATTATGTGAGTACAGGTCTTGAATTCAGCCAGTATTCAGCAGCGACTTCCAAAGCAAAATATTTGCCTACATGGCACCCTCCAGATGCTAGAAACTACAATTCCCATCGTCTGTGACCACTGGTTGTGCTGGCTAGCGCTGATGGGAGCTGGTCTACAACATCTGAAGGGCACCTCATTGGGTTAACCTGGTTTATTATTTATTACGTTTACATATATACCACCTTTTTCTGAAAGCAGTTCAAGGTGGTGTGCATGGTTCTCCACTCCACAATTTACTCACACAACAACTTAGGTTAGACTGAGAATAGTGACTGGCGCAAGGTCACCCAGTGAGCTTCATGGCTGAGTAAGGATTCTAACCCTGGTTTCCCAGGTCTTAGCCTAACACTCTAACCCAGGGATCGGCAACCTAAGGCCCATGGGCCACAAGCAGCCCACGGGGGTCATTTAACTGACCCACGAGCTGCCCCTGAACCGAGCCGCTCACTTAGTGAGTTCCCGCGCAGTGCGCTAAACCGGCGCAGTGCGGGGACTCGCTTGCGTGGCGCCAGAAATCACGTCTGCGCAGACGCAGATGTCGGAAATGCAATCCGGCCCATGAAGGGATCTTCGCTGGAGTGAACTGGCCCAGGCAAGGTAAACCTTGCTGACCCCAGCTCTAACCATTGCAGCACACTGGCTCTGAACCAACGTTCAGTCTCCAAGTCTGTTCTTTTACAGCTAGGAAACCATAACCAGAGTTGCAAGAGATTCGAGGGCAGAGGCCACACAACTCTGAAGCTAGCATGGTTGGAGACAGCTGTCATTATATGAATGATGCCCTGGCACTTGGGCCACCACAGCTTGTTTTCTTAAAGAATGAAATTCTCCATGGGAACATAGAGCTAAAAATTTTCACCACACAGTTTTCCTGCTGGTATTCATCAGAAGGTAATGGATGCACTGTTCTTTTTTTTTTTTTTTTTTTTAAATCCTTAGGAAATCAGCTGGATTGATCCCAGAAAACACCAAAAAATGACACAAATCCACAGTGCTGCCTTTCCCAATGTCCATTGATGCCATGAACTCCACTTTGGCTGACTGTCATGCCCAGCTAATGAGGAACCTCCAAAAGAGCAAGGACTGCAAACCTTTCTTTTCACAGGGAGGACCCGGCATGGACCACTTTTCATCTGCTGATACCACAGGGCGGAGCCTCTCCACAGCAGCTTAACACATAAACCGAATCTCTATTTGCAGGCTGTGAGTGAGAGAACCTTTCAACCAGCCTAATGTCAAGGAAAGCCGGGATACACACACACACACACACACACACACACACACACACACTTCCAAGGACAGATTTCCACAACTGGACTTAGCAGAACGCCATCATAGAGACACATCCAACTCCTGGAACAGATCTGCGGCAAAAGCCAAAACTTTACTGATATGCAGATTTCTTCCGCCCCCGCCCCCCCATGTATCTATTCTAAGCACACTTTTCGACTGTTTCTCATTGAAATCTCATTCCATCTTGAAGCAACCTTTTCGCAGCAGGTGTATTTCAGCTCCCATCTCAATGTGGGGAGGCCAACTCTGCGCAACAAAGAAATCACACGAGCGAGACCCATAAGCAATCAGGTAAAGAGAGAGAGAGAGAGAGAGAGAGAGAGAGAGAGAGAGAAAGTCACCTTCGCTGGGATGTGATCATGTGCGGCCCTCGCTCCAAAGCCACGGGGCGCGCACGTATTGTGAACCGCATCCCGACAGACCCACAACCACACTCCCGAGCACGGCAAACGCCTCCATGCGCCCCGAGTGCTGCGCACGCCCACCTACACAATCCCACGCGGTGCCCTCCTACTACTCTAGAGGGAGGGGGAATCAATTTGATATATATATATATTAAAATATCCTATACATGCTTTGCAGACACCAACAAGTGCTCTTTGTGTCGCCCTCCTTTCTGGGTTCCTAAACTCGGGGGGGAAAACTTTCCTAGTGGGACTGGAAAAGGAAAAAAATGCCCACCAAACACACACACAGAGCCACCTTCTGCGCTGAAAAGCCCTCCTTACGTTTCCATGCCTCCTTCCTAGCTATCTGCCACCATAAGCCACCACCTCCTTCTCTCTCATTCCGCAGCCGATACCCCAAGGTTCCCGGAGAAAACCCCCTCTCCCCACGATCCAACCCCCCGTCCTCTGCCTCACCTCGTTCTCCCTCCGTCCGCCTCTTCGTGGCACCGCTATCCGAGCTAGGAGTAGCAAGATCCACGCAAGCTGCCGCCCGGAGACACCCTCTCCATCCAATGCATTATGATCTCGGGGTGTGCGGATATATATTATCTTGACGCGCGTGTGTGCGCGCGCGAGGGAGAGAGCCGAGTTCTTTGGATTGAGGACGCCGCTAGTATTCCGTCCACCAGGTCTTGGATCCTCTATTTCTTTCGCGGGAGGAGAAATAGCGAGCGAGGGAAGGAAAGGGGCTTGATGGGGAGGGTGGGAGGAGGAGATCGGCGGTGCGGCTGAGGGGGAGGAGAAGGGGGATCGCGCAGGCGCAGCCGGGGGACCCTAAGCGCCCGCTCGGGCGTGCGTCGCAGCTCCGTTGCGCTTCCCACCTCCTGTGTCCTGGAAGCAGGGGAGGCGCGGCCCTATAGGGGAAGGGGGCGTGGCGTCGTGCGCCAAGGCTGAGGGGTCTCGTCTGGGTTCCTCCACGCCTGGCTCTCGCTCGCTCCTTAGCATCGCCTTGTGCGCTGGGGAGTTACCTCTAGCGCTTTTCTTTCTCTCTCCCGCCCCCGCTTCCTTTTGTGCCAAGCGATGCGCTCTCCCCTTCTCACCTGCTTCCCGGACTTCCCACCCCCATTTGGTAAGGATGCGCGCGACCCTTTCCGGGGAACTGAAATCCCCGCTTGCCTTGGCTTTATTCAAAGAGGGATCAGGAGGGAGAGAGGTGTTTCTAAGCGCATGGCACGGCTCAGCGTAAGATTCCGGTTCCGGCTATAGCATGTCTTCCTATAGAAGGCATATATGTATATATATTTGAAGGGGAGGGGATGAAAGTCAACCCTTCAGTGGCGATTGAGAAAGGTTGCTTCCAGTTGCTCCCTTCTGGGTCCGATTTTAAGGCCAAACCAGAGGCGCGTACAAAGCATCAATTCGCTTTGGAGGAAAGTAGGTTGGGCAATTGCGCAGCTCGGGCTTCCCCAGGGAAAGGCACGTGGGGAGAGTGAATTATGGAGCTTTGTGTGAGCACTTGTTTCTTGGACCGCTAACCTGTGCTGCACAGAAACGCCACATTACCGTGGCTGGCACGGCGGTTTGTAGTCTCTCATCATGAAGCTGTGACAGCGTAGGTTTGAACCTCTTCCCCTTTAGTCGCTTTCACAAAGGGGTCTTTAACCTTTTCCACAAAAGGTTCTTTAACCCCCCTCCCCGCCCAGCACCAACAGTGGCACAAGCTTGCAGAGGATATTTACACATTTTTCTCCATTTGGATTTCTCTCTGGACGTCCCTCCCTGCCTGAAGTTGTTGCAAAAGCATTTTTTAATTTGCTCCAAGAAGGAACAGCAATATGCACACACACATAGCTGGTGACCCTGAGGAATCATCTGATTCAGATACAGTGATACCTCGGGTAAAGAATTTAATTCGTTCTGGAGGTCCGTTCTTAACCTGAAACTGTTCTTAACCTGAGATACCACTTTAGCTAATGGGGCCTCCCGCTGCCGCCACACAATATCTGTTCTCATCCTGAAGCAAAGTTCTTAACCCGAGGTACTATTTCTGGGTTAGTGGAGTCTGTAACCTGAAGCATCTGTAACCTGAGGTACCACTGTACTCATGCTTAGTACCAGAGGTCTCTGTATCAGATGCCTAGGTTCCTGCCTTGCTCTTCACCCTGTTTGTTTCATTTCATTTCACGTTTATTTTGCTCATCGCCTTTCTGGACACAAGGTGGTTTATAAGCCATAGAAACAGCAAGATACATGACAAAGATCACACATTCTCCAGTCCAATACAGAAAAAGTCCTAATAAAAGACTTGTTGCCCCCAGAGCCACAGGAGCAGAAGATGGTGAACCAGGCATGATCTTCAGGGGTGTCTATATGAATTGCCCAGCTAGCTGCCCATGAAGCTGCCCTACTCAGGAGGAGGAGGAAATGCATGCAAGCACCCTCCTGGATCAGGGTCCATCTGAGAGCCTCCAGTTCCTATATAAGGTCTTGGACAGAGTTGCATCACTGCTAAAACAGCAGTTCGAGGCTCCCGTGCCCTAAACTGGGGAAAGGGATGCTGCCTCAAATGGCACATATGCCCACTCCAAAACCGATCTTCACTTTCTCCGAGTGAAATTGGCAGGCAGGCAGAGCAGGAGGTGGGGCACTGCAAACAATAGCAGAACAGAATGGGGGAAAATCTGCTCATCTAGCTCTCCAGTTATGCACTCTGGTTCCTATGGGTGTGAGCGTCGCCAGCGTTGCTGGCCTTTACATTCAAAACCTGGTGCCTGTGAAAAATTACTCCCTCATAGGGCAATATCAGGGCCTGTAGGGTTACTGGATGTGCCTTATTCAATTAGTAAATAATAATAAATAATTAAAAAATCCTCTTTTTAAGAGCTGGTTCAGACATGCAAGCACATCACCTGATTACATCAGTGCAGAGGAATCACTTGGTGGATGCAAACCATTCTATTCAAGGTGCTGGGAGATGCTGTGAATGTCCTCTTTGTGGTGTAGGGTATTTCATGGTTCACACCAGCATGCAAGTCACCACAACAAGACAGCTAAGTGATATACATGTAAACCAGCCCTAATAATTATAATTCACGTGCGCTCTGTATTTCACTGCCTGTATGTTGCATCAAATCTTTTAATAATTCCACACAGGAACACTGCACAGCTACAATTGCTGCTTATTATGTGCACTGCTTGCCACTCTTTCATTTTCATCTGAATCTGTTGTCTTTGGTAGTGGGGTATTTGATGCATTAGTGCCATTTGTTTATTTTATGTCGACAATTTTATGTAACGCTAAATTATAATGGCCTTTAAGCCGTGCACAAGGAGCTCAATGCAAAAATCAGTTAAAATTATCAAAACAGAATCCAGTTTAAATGCTGCTGGAATAATAATAAAAAAGGGGGGGATCCAGCAGGTGCTGGTGGTTCAGTGGGTAGAGCAGAGGGGGCAGAGCTGTTGGACCTCAGCTAGAAGGAAGTTCTGTGAAACTGGTATCACAATACTGAACACGCAACTCTGGGTGGATCTGAGATGTGTAGCCCATTTCTACAGCAAGTCTCCTTCAGCAGTGGCTGGGCCAGAACAGCAGGGGACAATTCCTTGATTAGTTCTGGTTTTTATGCCACAACCACAGGGCAGCCAATTTGTTGCTGGTACCCATGACACTTCCTCAAAATTCCAGATTTGCCCCTCTGCTCCAAAAGGACCCCTGTCCCAGAGCAAATGAAACAGAAGATGGCCTTCGTTAGATCAGTAGATATGAATGGAACATATTATATGCTACAGTCGTACCTTTGAAGTCAGACAGAATCCATTCCCGAAGTCCGTTCGATTTCCAAAATGTTCGGAAACCAAAGCGCAACTTCTGATTGGCTGCAGGAAGATCCTGCAGCCAATCGGAAGCCCCGTCGGATGTTCGGGTTCCAAAAGAACATCTGCAAACTGGAACAGTCACTTCTGGGTTTGCGGCGTTCAGGAGCCAAAACGTCCGAGTAACAAGGTGTTCAGGATCCAAGGTACGCCTTGGGTGCCCCATTATCTGTTGTCAAGCACTGAGTACCACAGGGCAAAGGTTAAGCAGATGTGTGCAAAAAGTCTGAGCTGCATCGCCCTCTTAGAACCATCTGGCTTGTTTGTGCGCTCCAAGCCAGGCCTTATATGGAGCGCATTCAGGCACTCGATTCGAGTTCAGGCAGCAAAACTAGGAAATCTATCAAGCCTCTGGTGGCTTGCCAGACATGCTGATGGGTTGAGTTCAGCTTGGTGGTCACAAACTCTGCAAGCTCCCGAGTATGTGAAGCATTTGGAATGTAAATGCGTTACATAAATAACAGCCGTATCTCTGTTGATATTAATTCAAGTCTGGTCTTTAGTGCAGTATATCAGAGACGGGTTTTAGCTCATCGGTAGAACCCATGTGTCAGAGAGCTGGCAAGGAAAACAGGTTATCCAGCCAGTCCCTGACATGCTTTGCATGCAAAAGGGGTCCCAGGTTTAATCCCCAGAAATTCCAGTAAGGGATGGGGGGGGGGAAACCTGGGGGAACTGCTGACACTTACACATAACACTGAGCCGGATGAACCGATGGTCTGACTGTGGTACCTCGGGTTACATAGGCTTCAGGTTACAGACACTTCAGGTTACAGACTCCGCTAACCCAGAAATAGTACCTCGGGTTAAGAACTTTGCTTCAGTATGAGAACAGAAATCGTGCTCCGGCGGCGTGGCGGCAGTGGGAAGCCTCATTAGCTAAAGTGGTACCTCAGGTTAAGAACAGTTTCAGGTTAAGAACAGACCTCCGGAACGAATTAAGTACTTAACCCAAGGTACCACTGTACATCTAAAGCAGCCATGGCTTTAGTCACCCCAAAGGTTCCTGGGAACTGTAGTTTGTTTCGTGTGCTGAGAGATGTTAGGAGACACCTGTTCCCTTATGGAATTACAATTCTCAAGAGTGGTTTAATAGTCAAGCCCTCTTCCCAGGGAATTCTGGGAACTGCAGTTCTGTCAGGGGAACAGGGGTCTCCTAACAGCTCTCAGCAGCCTTTATAAACTACAGTACCCAGGATCCTTTGGAGGTAGCCATGACTCTTTCAAGTGGTGTGATAACGCATTAAATCAGGCATGTCCAAAATCCATTTTGGGGGCCTAATTGATTTAATCCAGCTCCTGTGGCAGTATATGTCATGGGGTAAAATCCTTTTAAAAAGGTCAGCTACTTCAATCCTAAAAGAAGCTCAACAACTTTGGGGTAAAAGTGTAAAAAAAGCTCAATAACTTTGGTCGGCCCTCATGCACGCATGTTCGCTTCATAAAATCTGGCCCTCTTTGAAAAAAGTTTGGGCACCCCTGCATTAAATGTATAGTACAAACAGGGCCTCAGGATTAATAACTCCCCACGTTGCTTTTGCTATAATGTTTCTATTTTATACATGCATTTGTTTGAACGTGTGTCGAGTTCCTTTCTTCTTTCAACACTCCCCCCCCCCCCGCCTTCTTTTTTGCTTGATTTGTCATTAAGGAGCTTGCACTGATCCAAAAGGGTCAGGATCTGGCCCTACATTTACCATTTCTCTCACGAATAATTTACAGGTTAGAGCATTACCACTTTGCGTGCGTTATCTTCTTGTCAGACTCAAATCTGCCTACAACCCACACACAAGCTCACTACAGTGGTACCTCGGGTTACATATGCTTCAGGTTACAAACTCCGCTAACCCAGAAATAGTACCTCGGGTTAAGAGCTTTGCGTCAGGATGAGAACAGAAATTGTGCTCTGACGGCGTGGCAGCAGCAGGAGGCCCCATTAGCTAAAGTGGTGCTTCAGGTTAAGAACAGTTTCAGGTTAAGTACGGACCTCCGGAACGAATTAAGTACTTAACCTGAGGTACCACTGTATTTGTTAACAAGTGAATTGCTTGCAAAAAGGCTTCATCGTCAATATCAGACACTGAATGCTCTTGCCCAAGCCGGGCTCTCCATCCACATCCATTCAGGACACCTGAGAAACAAACAAATGGAAGGCTCTTATGAGGGCAGAGGACATTCTTTGTCTGCGATACTATTCACTCTTCTTCTACTCCTCCTTGGTTGGAGTACCTCAGTTCTATAAATGGCCTTTTGTCATTCCTCCGCCACCGCAAAACATTTCCTATCAGAAGGACGAGTGCCACCATACCTTATTTTCTCTGATGAAAACAGAGACATCCTATGTAATAATAATAATTTTACTATTTATACCACTACAACACCATTTTCCTGAAGAAGAAAAAACCCTTTAATCCCTATTTTATTTTATTCTTTGGCAGATTTACAAAAAGAAAAACACACACCAATAAATAAATAAATATCAGAATGCGGTAAGATTCCACAGGGACACACTAAGCATTTTTTTATTTTTTAAAGAAGACTCCTTGCGCTCCACTCTGCTCCTCCTTTCTTCCCGCCCAGGGTGGCCCTGCTCCTCACGAGCCTGTGTGTCATGTGCAGCAGGGCCTCGTCTGTGGTGGCCTCTCCTCCTGCTCTCCAGCACCTGCTACAAGCTGCCCATGGGAGAAGCTTGGCAGCGGCGGCCATTAAGAAGCAATGAGATGCTCCCTCACCGCCTGGGTCAAGCGTCGGCTCATCCTTCTCCCTGAGCTCAGCAGGTAGCACTGCCAGGGGTAATAGGGACATTCTGGGATCAAATCAGAAGCCAAGATGGCTTTTGTAATTCCGGGATTGTCCGTGGAAAATCGGGACACTTGGAGGATATGCTTGCAGGCTTCCCACAGGCTACTGTAAGAACAGATTCTTGGCTTTTGGTCTGACCCGGCAAGACCCTTCTGATGTTCTTATGACAGTATTTTTTGAAATCCCCTCTACTTTCCCCCTGCCACGTTTGAGTCCACGTGGTTGCTATTTTCGGTTTCCTTATACACCTCGCTCCTCTATTTACCGTATTAGCCACCTTCTTTGTTTTCTAAAGGGGATTAAAAAAAATTAAAAATCTCAAGCAGCAGAAGCAAAATAGAAGGATAAGGAAGATGGATCTCATGTCTCGGTCCCAAAGGTCTTGATGAGACTGCTTGCTTGCCATTTCAAGGAAACCCAGCAAGGGAGCAGACTTTTCTTCTTGAAGTGTGGGTGGCCTTGTGTCGTTCGCATGAAGAAACAGAAACGGCAAGGGCTATTTTTAGCCGAAAGTAGGCCAGCCAGCCCCAGAAAAAGTTTTACTAGGAAGAATATTTTTTAAAACTGGAGGAGGGGAAAACGTGGAGAAGGGAAAACAGAGAGAGAAAGAGAAGCAGGAAAAGAAAGAGACATAACTGAAAGGGGTTCCACATCACAAACGCAAGCAGGGTAGAAGGGGAGCCTCTCTAGACAAGCTAGTCTTTGTGTTCTAAGGAACCCAGTAAGTAAATATGAAATGCTCCTTCTTTAAACATAGGATTAACTCTCAGAATTGTAGGTGGTAATATTTTGCAAAAGAGGCTCCCATTAACCTTTCTCTAACATACACACACATTTTAAAAAAATATATCTGTCTGCCAGATTGTGTTTTTTCAGACCTCCAAGTGTCCCTATTTTCTAGGGACACTCCCAGATTTACGTACAGAAGCTATTCCAGTTTCTGATTTGGTCCCAGACTGTCCTGCTTTTCCTTAGGATGTCCCTGTTTTCATTGGAGAAACATTGGAGGGTATGGAGTTATGCAACCTCTGAGTTGAGATAAGTAATTCTACAACCTTTAGAAGATATCTGAAGGCAGCCTTGTACAGGGACGTTTTTTAATGTCTAATGTTTTATTATACGATATGATACAATAATCTTTATTGTCATTGTCCCATACAGAACAACGAAATTGAAAAAATCTACATTAGACATTCAAAAACCCACAAGCCTGCTATCCCAGCCTGGTTAGCCCCTAAAAACTCTGGTACCCCATAATTGAATACAATATACTCACATAAAGACTACCTTACACTGCGTTTAAAACCAAAATCGCATTTGGATAGAAACTGTTTCTCAGGCGGCTAGTCCTAGTCTTTATAACCCCGTACCTTCTTCCAGAAGGCAGAAACTGAAAGAGATCATTTCTGGGGTGTGCACTATCCTGTTGTTTTTGTCTATTATGTTTTTATATGTGTTGAAAGCCAAGCTGCCCAAAGTGGCTGGGGCAACCCAGTCAGATGGACGGGGTATGTATAGGAAAATTATTATTATGATTGAATAGGACATCCCTATTTTCATCAGAGAAATGTTGGAGGGTATGTATTTCTGGAGATCACAGCCTGTTACAACAAGCAGCACACTGGATTAATTGCCTTTTGTGTGTACGTGTGTATATTTTAGCCTCATGTTTCTTCAAGTACCAAAACGATGGAGGATTAATAATTAGCAAAGGCCTTGATGATTTATGCTTTACAAGCTGTAATGGCCAATCACATAAATATGCTCTCTGATGTGCAGTATACTCTCTTGAAACAGTTCCCTGCTGGACCGTGATTCAAAGCTTTATGACGTGACTTACAGGAGCAGTTATTGTTTTGTTGTTTGCAGTGGTCATGGAAGTTGGGTTTAGGTGTACCCAGCTGTATTTATTTCTACCGTTTCCCTACATAATTGAAGCAAGACCAAGGGCTCGTCCCACTTTTGCTTGTCCCGAGCCTAGAAAGCATAGGTCCAAGTGGTTTTTCACTTGTCACACCCTTTTCCCAGGGAAAACCCGCCTTTTAGTGGAGAGGCAGTGTGGTGTAGTGGTTAAGAGCAGTGGGCTTGTAATCTGGTGAACTGGGTTCGCGTCCTCGTTCCTCCACATACAGCTGCTGGGTGATCTTGGGCTAGTCACACTTCTTTGAAGTCTCTCAGCCCCACTCACCTCACAGAGTGTTTGTTGTGGGGGAGGAAGGGAAAGGAGAATGTTAGCCGCTTTGAGACTCCTTCAGGTAGTGATAAAGCAGGATATCAAATCCAAACTCTTCTTCTTCTAAATCAGAGCAAACATCAGTCTGGAGAAGATCTGAGTTGCCATTTGCTCCACTGGGTTTACCCCAGGGGAAAGCTGTGGGACAGGAGAAAGTGTGAATGAGCTCTAATCAGTGCCGGATTTACGTATAAGCTAAACAAGCTATAGCTTAGGGTCCCACTCTCTTGGCCCCCCCCCATTTTTTCACTATTAATATATTTCTTCCTAATTGTATTTCAGTTCAACATTTATTTTGATAAAATGCATACAGTGGTACCTCAGGTTAAGTACTTAATTCATTCCGGAGGTCTGTTCTTAACCTGAAACTGTTCTTAACCTGAAGCACCACTTTAGCTAATGGGGCCTCCTGCTGCCAGTGTGCCGCAGCTGCACGATTTCTGTTCTCACCCTGAAGCAAAGTTCTTAACCTGAGGTACTATTTCTGGGTTAGCTGAGTCTGTAACCTGAAGCGTATGTAACCCGAGGTACCACTGTATTTCATTATGTGCAAATGGCTTTAGATACCTATTAGGTCCATAAATTACCATATAAGCATATATTCAACACAAAAAACAGCGACAATTTGTTGTTGACAAAGGGCAGCTGGGCATATAAAGGGCCCCATTACCTTCAGTAGCTTAGGGCTTCATCAAACCTAAATCTGGCCCTGGCTCTAATTCTTGAATGGTGGGGCACCCAGGTAGATACCAGGAGGAGTATGAAGGCAGCCCCCCCCCCAAGTGTCCCTCTTTTCCAGGGACAGCCCCGGATTTACAGAAGCCATCCCAGTTTCTGATTTGATCCCAGAATGTCCTGCTTTTCCTTAGGACGTCCCTAGTTTCATCAGAGAAATGTTGGAGGGTATGGCAGAACGTCCCTATTTTCATTGGATAAATGTTGGTACACTGGCCTAGAGAAAGATAAGAACCTCTGAAGAGCTGCTATTTTGTTCTAGTGATACTTTTAGGAAATGTCCAGTTTCATTCCTCTTCAAATGTCAGCATCCGTTGCCTCAAAGACTAGGTCACAGGCAAGAACACATACAACAATGGATTAGAATCCGGGGCCACTTTGGGGATCTCAAAGCATAGGATTCACAAGAGGGGGACTTGTTTTTGAGCAGGGCCAGATCATCTAACAAGTTAAAAAAAAGTCTCTGGTCTAGAGCGCACCGTTTTCATAACAGAATTTTTCTTTTTAAAAAATTACTGCTTAAAAGTACCGTATTTTTTGCTCTATAAGACTCACTTTTTCCCTCCTAAAAAGTAAGGGGAAATGTGTGTGCATCTTATGGAGCGAATGAAGGCTGCGCAGCTATCCCAGAAGCCAGAACAGCAAGAGGGATTGCTGCTTTCACTGTGCAGCGATCCCTCTTGCTGTTCTGGCTTCTGAGATTCAGAATATTTTTTTTCTTGTTTTCCTCCTCCAAAAACTAGGTGCGTCTTGTGGTCTGGTGCGTCTTATAGAGTGAAAAATACGGTAACTTTGCTGAACCTGACCTGAGGCTAAAGCTGACAAATGCAATGCCCAAGACTTCACTTCACGAAGGCAACATTGCATAAGAAAGGCAACACTTTGGTTTACAAAATATGAGTCATCTATGTGCCTTGATCTGTAGATGAAACAAATTTTTTATTAAGTAGTTCTGCTGAGACCCACAGCAGTTTTCAAGTGTTCTTTGCGGGAGGGGAACGGTTAGCAACAACTGCATGATGCAAACCTCCCCCTAAATTCTCACACTGTTCTTCCTGTATGCTCAAGTCGTTATCCTTACAGATGCAGTATTCTCTGGCATTTTGGGAGGGGAGGGAGGAATAATCCGTGAAATTATTTGAGTGTCTTAATCGATATTTGTTAGCAATGAATAGATCTTTCTTATTTTTACCAGCTAAGAGCAAGAGCAGCAGAATGATTAAAGTCGCTGAAGTTCTCTCTCCTGAGGGCATCAGGAATGGAATAAAAGTTAATTATCTAATTACAGCAAATTTGAGTTTTGTACAACTTGTCAATATTATCAACAGGAAACTAATATAAATACTTTAGATGCATACTTTATAGGATTCACATCAGTTTTTTATTATTATTGATTTTAAACTTGTTGCAAATTGATTGTTTTTGTGTGTGTTTTCGTTTGCCATTTTGTACATGACTTTTACAGGGTTTGGTTTTTTTGTTTTGCCAGAGAGCAAATGTTTACAAATTAAAAGTAACTCTACAAAATCAGTGGAGGTGTATCTATTAAAAAAAAAATAATCAATAGCGCATACTATGAATTACCTTGTCTGTCAATAACGTGTCCACCAGAGCTAAGGGTTGCACAAGTCCTACATATTTACTCCTGAGAGTAACTCCTTCTTGCTTTCCACAATCTTGGGGAGACATTACCCATAATTCATCACCAGCAATACCTATGTAGAGAATAATCTCTGGAGACTGGTTTTTAGGAGAAATGCCTTTCTGTATGTTGACAAGCATGTCAATCTTTCCACTTTCCCGATTGCTAGATTAAGCGCTGTGGCAGCAAATGGTGACAAACTGGAAGCCCTTGGGATTTTCCATTTCTGGGGCCTATTCCTACAAAATCATTGGACTTTTCAGCCCTCAGGTGTGTTCTTAGAGTGCTTTCCCCAGAATGACAAGAGAATGGACCCCCTCTCATTTCAACAACACATCTTCCATTATTTAAATCCCCCAGCAGCTCTACTTAGTGGCAACAAACTGGTCTTAAGATGTTTTTTTCTGAATCCACCAACACCTGAATGTGTTGCCTTATCAGCCTGATCCCTTATCGGCAAGGGTGGAAAATAATTCTAGTCCCTGTTGGGCCTGTATGTGGATATTCTTTGTGGTTGTTTACAGAAGGCCGCCATTACTGCTCACACCAGTAGACTGTGAATTAGGTTGGAAAGCAGTGTCTGCACAAATGGAAAGGATGATGGGTGGACTTCTCAAATGGAGTCAGTCAGTGGCCAGACAGGGATTAGTTCCTTGTTCTCTTTCCAGTTGAACATACATGGAGACTCATGGTCCTTTCACTCTGTCTGTCTGTCTCGTCTTTCCATGCATCAGTGGCAGATTGGGTGATGTACCGCTGATGCAGATGGAGACAGCCTTATGACAGCCTTATGTTCCACCATCTGAACAGTCCAGCAAGCAGCCCACCTCCCCGTGTCTGATGTGGAAAAGCCACCCAGGTTGCCACATTTTTCAAAGGGATGCATGGAACAGCCTCTATTCGGACATCATTCACGGGCACAGTGTCTCATTAGAGGTAGGCTTGAGCAATGCATCACAGGAAGTCAAGCCAATGTCGGGGATTGAACAGGAATATGATAAAAAGCTCTCTGTCTGTTCAACGTGCCCCCACCTCCCCAGCACTTCCTCTGGGCTGCCACTCAGATGGAAAAGACCAGCTGTCAGAAGACATGTTAGAGCAGATGCATAACTGTACACCTGGGAGGAAAAGTCACCTGCTTGTGAGCGTGCAAAAATGCACAAAAGAAGAAGGCAGAGTCGAAGAAGTAAAAAGGGCAAGGGGAGGCCAACATTTACTTTTGTTTATGGGGGGAAAGCACACAAAGGACCTGTCGGACCAAGACACAAGGTCAATACCAGGACCCAATGCTGGAAGGAGGGTCATTTGGTCCACATTTCTGAAAGGAGATGGAAAAAGGCAGCTGGCCATGGCTGATGCCCAAATGCTTTTTGGAACTGACACTCAGTGAGCTGTGACATTCATATAATGGAGTTATGGGTCTGTCTGCTTGTGTGCACATGTCATTCCCTTGATGTATGTTTGCGCTCGCTGCCTATCTCACAGCTTCTATTATTCTGTCTGCTCGGTTGCCGGGATGTGCTGGGGCTTTGCAAAACATGCAGATTCTGGGGCTCCGTACCAGTTCTGGAATGTGGTTTTTTTCCATTTGCCTGCCTGTTCTAATATTGATACTTTATTAGCATTTAATGTGCTAAACTGCATGCTTAAGAGTCAGCTCTCACATGATTGGATTCCTGTGCAGATGACACTGGCAGGATTCCTACGCATGTCAGAATTATTGTGCTACCCATGTGAAGAATATTGGTAGTAGTCAACTAATTTTTACTCAGAGTAGACTCACTGAAATTAAATTAGCCACATCCGTTAATTTAATTGGGCCTACTCTGAGCAAAACTTAATACCCCCTATCTACTATATTTATTTGTTTGCTTCTGTATTTCTCAGTCATCCTGTTATTATCAAGAGATAGAGGCAGTAGGGAGCAAGAACAGAGTAAGTGTTGCACTGGGAGCATTGGATTGGCTCCACCACTGCGCCTCCACGACTCCAACCTCCCTGACACCTCACCCCTCTCCCTTTTGGTAACCAGCAGCAACCTCAGCATAGAGAAGCAAGGTTAGCAGTGCAGCCCTCTCCTGACCCACCCCACCCTGCCAACCACTAGTGGATGAAGCACTGTAGCACTTACCCAAGGAAGGGTGAGACAAAATATAGGGAGCCGAGTTGCATAAATGTAGCACAGGAGAATAAACCTGAAACCAGTGCCAATCATAGGCCAGGGGCTAAGATGAGGCTTCTGTGCAGAAGAGCAGTAAAGTAGTAATGGGATTTCAATTGCTATCTCCTCTAGCTGGTTTTCATCAGATCAACCTATATTCTTGACTGTTCAGCATTTTCTGGACGTGCAAGTGTCTGAGTAATATACCCTTGAAAGGAAAAGGATTATAGGGAGGGAAGAGACTTCCCTTGACAGGCGTTGCTAAATTCTGTGCTGACTTCTGCAAAGGCTCTCACGAAAAGAGCAGCTCAACTTGACACCAAGCCGGCACAACGGGACACATCTCTCTGTGACATCAGTAGGAAGGCACACGCTACAGATACATATACCAAAGTCTTTGACTAAAGGCTCTTGTGTGCTTTTAAGGGTTTGGCTACACAAGCCAGCTTTAAACCTGCCAGGGCCTCCTACAAAGAACGCTGGAAACTTTTTCGTGAACAGGCTTCAGCAAAGCCACTAGTCAGGGACATTGTGGCCGGGGCCCCTCTCTCTCCTGGCAAGTGAATGAAGTCCTTGCAAGGCTTTCAGATCGTGCTATTGTCTGGGACAGATTAGCTCAAATTCAAACAGCCCAGAGATGGAGGAAGCTGAGGCAGTCTTTTTGCAGGAGGCTGTTTGTTTGGTTATCTTCTCTTTTGCTAATCTGTTTTATTCATTTATTTATTTATATGAGAATTTATTTGGTGCTTCTTCATCATCTTTCATCTGTCTGTTTGTAGGGCACTTTCACACAAACTTGTGACTTACAAGATATCAAATGAACAGAAAGTATAACCATTCGAAAACATATTAGAAACCATCAGAGTTGTAATATTAATAAATGCCAGTTTTTTAAAATCCAGATATCATCGTGTAAAAAGTGATGGAAAAACTAACCTAATTAAACAGCCAAAACTAATCAGAAGATAAAATAACACCAACACAAAAACAGAACAGTGGCCTGCAAAACACCATGTTTCAAATGAGGTCCCTATTTCTAGTAGTTTGGTTCCAAGAGTCAGACCCCTCCAGATGTCATTTTTGTTGTACATTCATGATTATTTGTGCTCATGGCAGTACTGGGGCAGTTATACATGATCCCACATATGAGTACTGTTCACACCAGCCAAAGCTTTCAAGTGGACATACTGCTTCATTTCCAATCAGCACATGTTCCTGTTGAAATCCTGTCACTTTTAATACTACAAATGTTCTCTCTGTGTGTGTTGTTTGGCTTTTACTGCACTGTAGTGTAAGAGTGGCCCTCCAGATGGAAAAAATGAGATACCCCTGGGGAAGCATCACAGCAAAAGTGGAATGACGTGCGGATGACCCAGTATAAATCCACCTTTAATGCGCTATTATTCTTGTCAATGTCATGTTGCAAAATAGGTAAAAAGGTAAAGGTACCCCTGCCCGTACGGGCCAGTCTTGACAGACTCTGACAGCGCAGCACACGGAACGCCGTTTACCTTCCTGCTGGTAAGCGGTCCCTATTTATCTACTTGCACCCGGGGGTGCTTTCGAACTGCTAGGTTGGCAGGCGCTGGGACCGAGCAACGGAAGCGCACCCCGCCGCGGGGATTCGAACCGCCGACCATGCGATCGGCAAGTCCTAGGCGTAGTTTTACCCACAGCGCCACCCGCATCCCGTCCATGTTGCAAAATACAGCTGTTTAAAAAACAACTACCCACCAATTTGGAGGGGCCCTCAATCTTCAGCATGTAAGGACCCCACCCCATTTAAGATACTGTATACACTTCCACCCTGGTTTTCACCCACAAGTTTATAACAATTAAAACCACAGTATCATAATAAAACCACAATATCAAGCAAAATAGAATGGGAAATACAATTGGAACAAGCAAAGAACCCATATTTCTTCTGTTAAATTAAGAAATAAGGGAATGGAAAATGGAGCTTTAGGACCCACCAAAGGTATATTGCTGTGTTAGGAAAAGGAGAAGATGGCACCTCTCTGCTTTTTTGTAAACAAAAATCAAAACAGCGAAACTGGCAGCTGAATCTCATTTCAGCACTGGCAATGGGACAGCGTCCACAGCATCTGAAGGCATCAGGTTAGCTATGGGCATGCTTCAATATCTTGGTATCATTACCTGCCATCCAGTATCTGCTGCCTAAGGCAGCTGTCTCATTTTGCCTCATAACAGGGCTGGACCTGTTGAACTTTTTTCTTTTTTCAGTCTCTTGCAGTCTTGGAGAAATGAAACTGTTCCCACCCTCAACTTCAGCCAGCGGTTTAAACTGTAACGCTCCTTTGAAATATGGTTTACATTTCTAATTGAGAGCTAAAGGTTGTATTTCTACTGGATAAGGAAGACGCTTTGCTAAAGATACAGGTCGAACCACTGAACACAGATGCCTCCCCTTCTTTTTCTAATTTCCCTTTGTTCTCTGCTGTTCTCTTCCTGAGGTGAAAAGGTATTCAGCTGAGTACACAGCCTGTCACGTTTTACTACTTAATGCAAAGTCAGGTCCTAGTGAGAGCAATTTGTACTCCAGCATGTGGGAAAACATTCAAATATTTTTTCCCCTCTGCCAAACTACTGGTTATTTTTCAAAGAAAGAAAATCCACCTCATTGTTCCTCAGCAGTGGACTAGAAAGATATATAATTAAGGGGTAACACCTTATAAGATGAGCAATTCTGAACCTGCTGTGTGGGCGAACACACGGGAAAAACTTCTGCGTTTATATTACTTGCTCTGCAAAGACTTCTACATCAGATGCTGTGGGACTTGAATCTGGAAACTTGCAGGTCTGCTATGGGCTTCCTGCTTCCTTCACCAGTGGGGTAGCACTATTGATGCCACTGTTCTAGAGGATGGAATTGGAAATCATTTAAGATGGGGCAGTATCACCACACACATAATTTACATTTGAAAATTTTATGCAGATCTGCATCCTCTTTTGTCCCCTGTTTCGGCAATGCATTCCCACCCCACCCGCTGGTCCATCCTACCTGCTGGTAAGGAAAGGGGACAGTTGTGTGTTTGTGCATCTGTGCATCCATGCATCTGAACACAAAATAGCAGCAAAAGTGGCAGTTCACAATTCCAGTGAACAGAAATCTGAGAGAAATGTCGCATTTCCAAAATTGCATTTCCCACAGATTTCTGTTCACTGAAATTGGTATCCTAAGAGATACGTGGTCTCTTTCCCCACCACCCCTGACACCTCTCTCTATATAACCACATTTTACAGTGAAGCAGAATGGGGGAAGGTGGGGAGGAGTCATATTTTCTCAGGCATCACAAAGCCATCTAAAACTTGTTTGTTTGCCTCAGGAAAGAACAGGTCTTTTTCTTTAACTCTGTGATGCATGCAATTCGGAACCCTACCTGAAGTGACATTTCTTTTCCTCACAGACAAAAAAAACCCTTAGGCACCATTGTAACCTTGCTGCTTCAAAAAATAAGGAACAAAAACTGAGCACTGTTGAAAAGGGGTGCACGGAATATAGATTTCCTTCCCAAAGTGGTAATTCAAGTCGCCACCGTGGTTGCATTCCAAACCTGCCTTTGTGAAGATTCAGGGGATGAATTTAGCTTCACGTTTAGCTGGATTTGACTGGTCACCCAATCTGGAGTCTAGTGTGCCTTCAAAAAGATACACATTGAATTCATATCACTGGCGCATCTTTGCCAAATGATGTGTGTTTACCTTTGCTGAACCTCTACGCCTAGTCATGCCCCGCTGTTTGCCTTTGTAGTCTGCGGAAATAATCTTTGTCTCAACATTTCTGTTTGCTGGTAATGACATAAAAACCTTAATGTCATCATTACCAATATAGCATTCTGCTAGAGTTGGAGCTGGGAATAAACTTTATATACCTTGACTTACAATTTCAGGCCCGAACACCCTCACTATTTCATTATCCTTCCTCGTTTTCTTCTTCTTATCTGCAGTAAGTGACTGACAAGGTTCAAATACTTCACACTTTTATCTTTCCCCTCATTTCCTACTGATCTCATCTCTGCTTTGGGTGCGTGCATTTTAATATTGGTTCATGGAGATAAAGTCTTTCTCAGCAAAATATTGTTTGTTGCATTGTAGGGCATGTCATTTTAGGGGGTGAAACTTAATATTTTGCCCATTTCAGTGAGAGGTCATAAAATATGTTTTGGGGTATGAGGAATTCAAATCTGCCATTACCTTTGTGACTGGACAACATTTAGCTTGGCAAGTCTACATTTGATGAAGAAGCACACAAATTGCTTACAGAAAACCAAGAAATTTTAATTCTACCTTCTGTCAGGTAAAGCTAAATAAATAAATAAATAATGAAGTACTTAGCAATCATTTTTAATTATTTCTATGTATTTCTACACGCATTTTACCTTCCAGGCAAAACAAAATTATATTAATTTAACCCAAAAAATCTTTTGAATCCCCAAGTCATGTTACAAACGTTTTAGCACCCCTCATTCTTGGAATCCGAAAGCTGAAAAATTCAACACAAACCTATGTTGCGAGGTTTCCTACACCATTCTTTCTGTGCCAGAGGAGCCAACTTGTGCCCAAGATGGAGGGGGCCTGGCACACGCTGCACATGAGTGACATCATGTGTGTGTTGCTCATCATGCATGTGATGTCGCATCATCAGGAAGAGGCCAAGTGCTGAGCTTCAATGGCCAGCAGCTCCTCTTCTCTCACATCAGGAGGAGCCAGCTACTGAAGCCGTTCCGTGCTTGGCTGTGTGTTCAGACTCCTCTGCCCCATCAACACTGAGGGGGCCTGGCCCCCTCCTAACAGTTGTTGGGAGGGGGGAGGGCAAAGACACCTCTGCCCCAAAGAGTTTATGCACCTCGTCTGTGCCATGTTGCTCTAGGACTGCAATTTCCAGTGATATCACACAGGTACATAGGAAGTTGCCTTATACCTCAGATCATTGGTGATGCCAGAGATTGAACCTGTGACCTCAGGGGTCAGCAAACTTTTTCAGCATGGGGCTGGTCCACTGCCCCTCAGACCTTGTGGGGGGCCGGACTATTTTTTGGAAAAAATATATGAATGAATTCCTATGCCCCACAAATAACCCAGAGATGCATTTAAAATAAAAGCACATATTCTACTCATGTAAGAACTGTCAGGAGTTCAGCCTGCACTCGAGTAGGACCCTGGTAGAGACACATGCCCGACTGGCATGTTCTCTCCCTCCTGGTCAATCGTTCGGGAGCTTCAAAAGCTTTCTTCCGGAGGCGGCGCGAAACGGCAATGGCGGTCCTCTTCTGTCTCTGAAGAGGGGCTCCGCGGAAAAGGGTCGTACGCTGCGGCATAGCGTCGACCCATCAAGAAAAACCACGGGTAGAGTGAGCCCGTGGCCGTGGGACTCGGCGGGCGCCAGAAGCCCCCCCAGAAACGCAGAAGGGACCCCGTAAGGGGCTCCGGAGTGTAGAAGGGGGAGCGGCGCTGTGAGTTCATCGCTCTTTCCGCGAGAGCGAAGCCGCGCAGCTGCTGTCGATGAGCGCTGACCTTTCTTCTTGGAACATCAGGATATAAACAACATACCCGTGAGTAAGGGCTTAAAATTCGGGACTAAATTCTTTGAAATTCGGCCGAAAACGGAAAGACTAAAAACAGGAAGTCAGTCTTCCGATTCTGTTTACAAGATCAAGGCAAAGACCGTAAGAAGCGGGAAGCGCTTTAAAAGGAACTGTCAAAAGTCGGGACTAGCGTGCATTTCTGTGAAGTTAAAGGGGGGAACAAGCAAATGATTTCCTAATTTGAAAGGGACTTTAAATTGGAGCTATCCTCTTGCTGACAAGGTAGTCGGGCTGCTAGCCAGAAGAGGACTGTCAAACTGCGGATACAGTTACTGAAACTTAATATTTTTGAGCAGAGATAAATTGGATTTGATACTGTTGCAGGCACCTTCTATGAAACTTTGTTTGACTTTTAAAAAGAGCTCTGGAGAACTTTTTGGCTGTGAGGGGACTATTGCACTCTTTGAACTGAGTTAAATTTGGAATTTAATGGCGGAAACTTCCTTCTTTGTTCCTGTAGCTTGCTGGAACTCCCCCTAGAGGGCTGTGGGATTATAAAGGCCTGGGAACTGATTTTTGTTTGGACTTTCTCTCTACTGATTGTTTATAACTGGATCTGTCTTTCCCATGGAATAACAAATAATTTGACCTTGAGTACTGACAGATGTGTAATGAGTGGTGCAGGGAAGACAAGAGCATCCAAAGCGAAAGAAGCCAAGGAGGCTAAGGAAAAAGAAAAGGAGAAAAAACCTGCACAACTCGTGCAAACAACTTTGACCCAAGGACGCCGATCATCAGTCCCAGCTGTGCTGGTCGCACAGAAGGGGGAAGAAGATATGGCATCAGGCAATTCTGAGGCAGTGTTGAAACAAATATTGGAGCAATTATCAACGTTAAATCAAAAGGTGGACAACCAGTCTTTGAAAATTGACCAAGCAACATCCTCGATTCAAAAATTGACTGAACAGGTTTCCCAGCATACACAAGCAATAGAAAATTTGCAAGGAGCAACGGCCCAAAATCAGGAATTAGCTGGAGAAGCCATTCAAAAAGTAGGATTATTACAGAAGGAGGTTGAGGAGATTAAAGGAGAAGTCAAGCCTTTGCATAAACAGGTAGGCGAACAACAAGCCTACCTGTCGATGGTGGAATTGAAAGAACGGCAGAACAACCTCAGATTAAGAGCCATACCAGAACTGGAGCAAGGAGACCTGATTGGATATTTGACACAAGAATTTTCCAAGTTCTGGGGTATAAAGGAAGATACAGACTTTAAAATTGTTTCGGCATTCAGACTGGGAAGATTGGTAAGGAAGGACAGATCCAGAGACTGTTTGATAATCTTGAGATCAAGGGAAGAGAGAGACAAAATCTTAGGCCTTCATTTTAAGAAAGGAATTGAAATTCAAGATAAAAGGGTGGAAATTTACCGAGATATTCCAAAACAATTATTGGACCTTAGAGCCACCTATACGGAGTTAGCAAAACTGCTGAGACACAACGCAATCCCTTATAGGTGGGAGTTCCCACAAGGACTATCATTTACGTACAAAGGAAAGAAGGTTAAAATTAGAACAACTGAAGACCAGCAAAAGTTCCTGCACGACCACGGAGAAGATCTCCAAAAAGGAGCAGCTTGGCCACTACCGTCATCTACACCTGCACCGCCGGGAGGCGGGCTAATACCTACACTCCCGGGATCTGAGGAATAGGAAGACACCCCACTTTAAGAACAACAAAATAGAACAGGATGTCTCTGCAGCTACTTAGTTGGAACATAAATGGTGGAAACTCTCCGGAAAAAAGAAAGAGGATATTTCATATTTTAAAGAAAGAACAACTGGATGTAATTTGCTTACAAGAAACACATGTGACTAGGCTCCATAGGAAAGTGTTAATCAACAAGAGACTAGGCCAAGAATTTATTTCATCGGACAAGGTCAAGAAAAGAGGAGTGGTAATCTATGCAAAGGAGAACCTGTCACCAAAATTTCTATTCAAGGACGACCAAGGAAGAATTTTGGCAATTGAAATCCAAACACAAGGAGAGAAAATTTTGATATTAGGAATCTACGCACCAAATGATGGAAAATCAGAATTCTACAAGAAGCTGCATGAGATTATGCTGGACTATTTGGATTATATCAACATCATTGTGATGGGAGACATGAATGGGGTGGTGTCAACAAATATGGACAAATCACAAAATCAAAACATAACAACAGACGGCAGACTCCCTAAAACATTTTTTGAAATGACTGACAATATGGATTTGATTGACATATGGAGGACAAAGAACCCCTTAGGTAAAGAAGGAACTTTCTTTTCTGAGGCCCACCTGTCATGGACACGAATCGACCAAATATGGATATCTAGAGGGCTGGCACCTAAAACAAGAAAAGTGGAAATCTGCCCAAAAACCTGCTCCGACCATAATGCTCTGAAAATGGAATTGAGACTTACCTCAACCGGATCCTTTAGATGGAGAATGAATGACACCTTATTAAGAGACCAAGAGATTGTGAAGAAAGCCCAAAAAACATTAAAGGACTATTTTGAAATAAACTTGAATACTGCGGTGGAGAAAAGAACAATCTGGGACGCTAGCAAAGCTGTTATGAGAGGGTTTCTGATACAACAGAACTCAATCAAGAAAAAATTCTGGAATGGTAAGAAGGAGAAAATCTTGGAGAAAATAAGCGAAGGAGAGAAAAAATTGAGAACTAAACCAAAGTCAAAGGAGGTGCTGAGAGAAATCAAATTCCATCAAGCACAATACTCGAAATTGATTAACCAAGAGATTGAATGGAAAATTAAACAAATGAAGCAGAGATCGTTTGAATCAGCAAATAAATGTGGAAAGCTGCTAGCATGGCAGCTGAAAAAAAGACAAAAGTTAAATACGGTTACAAATCTAGAGGTTGATGGAAGAATGGTTCAGAAACCAGAAGAAATCAGGAAGTGTTTCCATAGATATTTTAAAGAACTTTATGCTCAGGGGCCGCAGAAAGAGTTTGAGATAAACCAATTTTTAAAGACAAATGGATTATCAAAAATAAGTCAAGATAAAAGATCAATCTTGAACTGTAAAATAACTCAACAGGAAATTGAAGGCGCCATTCAGAACATGCAACTTGGCAAATCTCCAGGCCCGGATGGGCTTACCTCCAAATATTATAAGACTTTGAAGGACTATTTGATACAACCTTTGATGGAGGTATGCAACCAGATTATGGAGGGGAGGAAGGCACCGGAAACGTGGAAAGAAGCATTCATCACATTGATACCTAAGTCAGAAACTGAAAAGACTCAGCTTAGGAACTACCGTCCCATCTCACTCCTGAATGTGGATTACAAAATATTTGCAGACATTTTGGCAAATAGACTCAAAAAGGTACTAAATGAAGTAATTCATAAGGACCAAGCAGGCTTTCTCCCTGGCAGACATATGTTTGATAACACCAGGAACATTATTGACATCTTGGAGCTTTTGCAGACCAAGAGGAACACAAGGGCGGTTCTAATTTTTATTGATGCGGAGAAAGCTTTTGACAACATTTCCTGGATGTTTATGAAGAAAAACTTGGCAGGGATGGGAGTGGGGCGGGGGTTTGAAAATGGAATAGAAGCAATTTATTCAGAGCAAAAAGCAAAACTGATAGTGAACAATGTGGTGACGGAGGAATTTAAAATTGAAAAAGGGACACGACAGGGGTGCCCTCTATCCCCTCTTTTATTTATTTCAGTCCTGGAGGTGTTGCTGAATATGATTAGGCAGGACCGGTTGGTACAAGGAATAGAGGTCGGAGTGAAACAATATAAACTGAAAGCTTTCGCAGATGACCTAGTTTTAACATTACAGGAGCCAGAATCTAGCACAAAAAGAGTTTTAGAACTTATCTCTGAGTTTGGTCGGGTGGCGGGATTTAAGTTGAACAAGCAAAAAACCAAGGTTTTGGCTAAGAATTTGACACTTACAGAAACAGAGGGGTATCAGAAAGAAACAGAGTTAAGTGTGGTTAAAAAAGTGAAATACCTAGGGGTGCATTTGTCTGCTAGGAATTTGAATTTATTTAAAGATAACTATGAAAAATGTTGGTTGGAAATCAAAAAAGATTTGGAAAGTTGGTCAAGATTGAAACTCACCTTGTCAGGTCGAATTGCAGCTATAAAGATGAATGTTTTGCCGAAAATGTTATTTCTGTTTCAAGCCCTACAGATCGTGGACAGAGTGGAATGTTTTGGAAAATGGCAGAAGGACATATCTAGGTTTGTCTGGCAGGGCAAAAAGCCCCGAATAAAATTTAAAATACTAACTGACTCGAAAGATAGAGGGGGGTTTGCCCTGCCGGACTTGAGGTTGTATTATGAAGCTGCAGCCTTCTGCTGGCTGAAGGATTGGTTTCTGCTGGAGAACACTGATGTCCTAGATCTGGAAGGGTTTGACAATGTCTTTGGTTGGCATGCATATTTGTGGTACGACAAGGTGAAAGCCCATAAATTGTTTAAAAACCATATTGTCAGAAAAGCAATTTTTGCCGTCTGGATGAAATACAAAGACCTATTAGAAGGTAAGACCCCGAGGTGGCTATCACCGGTGGAGGCCAAGGCTCGAAAAAGACCCAATATGGAGGCCTATTGGCCAAAATATTGGGAATTAATTGAAAGAACTGGAGACAATTGGAAGCTGCAGAGCCAGGATAATTTAAAAAGTAAGGTGCGAGACTGGCTTCATTATGCTCAAATTCAAGAGGTATTTAAAATGGATAAAAAAGTTGGTTTCCAGGTGGAAAAATCGAAACTAGAGACGGAACTGTTAGAGCCAAAGACTAAGGTACTTTCAAGAATGTATAATTTGCTGCTTAAATGGAACACACAGGATGAGACAGTTAAATCTGCCATGATAAAATGGGCACAGGATGTTGGGCACAACATTATGGCTGAGGACTGGGAAAGGTTATGGAGCACCGGTATGAAGTTTACGGCATGTAGTGCCTTGAAAGAGAATATTATGAAAATGGTATACCGGTGGTACATGACCCCAGTCAAGTTAGCTAAGATATATCACCTGTCTGATAATAAATGTTGGAAATGTAAAGAGGCAGAAGGGACATTCTTTCACCTCTGGTGGACCTGTCCAAAAGTGAAGGCCTTCTGGGAAATGATTTACAATGAACTGAAAAAGGTATTTAGATATACCTTTCCTAAGAAACCGGAAGCCTTCCTTCTGGGCATGGTGGACCGAAAGGTGTTAAAGAAGGATAGAACTTTGTTTATGTACGCAACTACAGCAGCAAGAATTCTCATCGCAAAGCATTGGAAGACACAAGATCTACCCACTCTGGAAGACTGGCAGACGCAATTGATGGACTATATGGAACTAGCTGAAATGACTGGCAGAATTCGAGATCTGAGCGAGGAAACAATAGAGGAGGACTGGAAAAAACTTAAAGACTATTTGCAAAAACATTATAAGTTGTTTGAATGTTAAGATGGTGCACGATTAGGAAACGTTACGCTCCTGTAAATTGAGTAGGTAAAAGTTAAAGTAAGTTATAACAAAAAAGAAGAGACAATTTGAAACAAATATATTATGTTTATTGTGAAAGGAATTGGAATGGAACTACAACTTTGGGAAATTGGAAACATAATAATTGAAAGATACATTGAGTTGTGAAATAAGGTAACAAATTGCTGACATGGATATTGTATTACAGGGAACACAGGGCCTGGAAGATTTGAGGAGGTCTAACTGACAGTGATAAATTATGGAAAGTTGATTGGACAAGCATATATTTTCTTTTTCTTTTTCTTTTTTGTTCTGTTATTTTCTTCTTTACTCTCAAAACTTGTTTCTTGTTTGTGGCTCTTGTACGTTCTTAACTTTGTGAATATATGGAAAGAAACGCAATAAAAAATTAATAAAAAAAAAACAAAAGCTTTCTTCAGCCTGAACATCACAGCAACCGATGCCAACCGACACTGGCACACTTAGGGATCCGCAGAGTCTGCGCAGTTTGCGTGACAGAACTCAGCGTTTTGGCTAATCTACTTTATTTACATATAAACACAAACGGAGCACTACAACATGGCTCCCTCTCTCTCTAGCATCAGACAGCAAAGAGAAAAAGAAGAAAGGACAATAGTCCCACTTCACGGAACACAGTAACACAAACATCCTGTCTTCGTCACTTCCCACTCTGGAGACAAAACATATCACCGTCATGTGATAGACAAAAATCCCATGACTGCAATCATGGAGCAGGAATTCCAACCAGGCACACCCCACAAATAACCCAGAACAAATTACATTCTACTCATGTAAAAACATGCTGATTCCTAGACCGTCAGGATCCGGCCCCAGGGCCTTAGTTTGCCTACCCATATTCTACATGCAAGGCAGACTCCCTACCTCTGAGCCACAGCTTGAGGCCATGTTTTCCCAGCACCCCTGACCAATGGTACAAGGAAGCCATGACTGGACTGGTGCTGTTCACCCTTCACTTGTGGGTCTTTTCTAAGGTACAGAGTTCCCTTACACAGAAAGACTGTACCAGAGAGGGAAAGCACCTGCTTTGCATGCCCAAACTCCCAGGCTTAGTTCTGCATTTCTTCAAGCAGGGCTAGGAAAGACTTCTACGTAAACCCTTAAATGCTGGTGGTGGTCAGTATAGATCAGCTTTCTCCAACCTGCTACCCTCCAGATGAGCTCCACCTCCCATCAGCCTGAGACAGCATGGTTAGTGGTCAAGAAGAAGAATGGCTCTTAAAATTGAAGGACTATTCGGAACTGGCAAAGTTAATAGTGAAAATAAGAGATCAATACAATGGACAATTTAGGGAAGAGTGGGAGCCTTCTTTTGGATTATCTGAAGAAAAATATATATAATCAAATGAAATCGTGGGCAGGATTTGAGCAATGAGAAGAAAATGATAATATATGAAATAAAGGAAGATGTATTTATTAGATGCAGTATGTGCTATAATAGTGGAATATGTATTAGGTGAAAGATGGGTATAAAGGGATGGGTGTAAAAACGGCACGGAAAGAAAGGTGGGACGTCAAATCATAAGAGAAATGTGTAACAAATTTGAATTTTGAAATTAATCAGTTAAAGTTATGAAAATCTAATAAAAAAATTAATTTTAAAAAAATGAATGATGGGAGTTGTAGTCCACAAGCTCGGGAGGGCATCAGGCTGAGGAAGGTTGGCATAGGCAATAGCTTGATAGGTCAGTGGTTTCACTTCCTGAGACAGCTTCCTCAGAGAGAGAGAAGAGGAAGCCTGGGTGGGCAGGCCGAAATGTTTGATTTGCAGGGTTTGCAACTCAAAAAAATCCTGTCTTGGATCGAAACAAAACAAAACCCAGTACCATTTAGTCAAACAAAATCAGCTTCTGCACACATTATATCTTTAATCACAGTTCTTCCCCTTCTAGGAATTGTAGTTTATTTAGGGTGCTAGTAATTGTAGCTCTTTGAGGGGTAAACTACAGTTGCCCTGTTTGTTGCTTAGTATAGAAATGCACTTTGAATGTATGGTGTGTTCACAGCCTGAACACGGGAAAGGTTTCCCAAGAGTAGGGCAATTTAGAGAACATGCTGTTCTGTGCCTCACAATATGTATTGCCCCAGCAGTGTGAGGACAGCTGGGATGCGGCAGGTCTGACACACGCATGCGCCACAGACGCACAATGAATTGTAATAAAGTTAAGACAATATAGAATGCCACTCTATCAGCCTCTCAATTTCCTCTCAGCCTACGCTGCTAAAACAACAGCTTAGCAAAGGCAAGAGAGAGCTGTCGCCATTAGCACTCCATTAAATTACCTCATTATGCTAAAGTGTAAAAACATGACCTCTTACACTCTCCTTTTTATTATGCCTCTCTACCTCTAGTAGAATACGATGCAATGGCGGTAGAGCCTCAGTCCCCAGATGTTGTGGCCTAATGTACCAAATTGAAGGGGCTTCTGATGAGGGCCAGGAAAATGCCAGACAGCATTTCTTCCCTAATTGGTAAGTGGCAGGCCTACTGAATCCTTAGAAGAAATAGTTTCACATACTGGATGCATTTTAAAGTGCACATTTTGAAGGTGGGTTTATTTTTATCATACGGTGATGGCATCAGAATATTACATGGGTCAGAGGGGCGGGTCTGGGTTGTATCTCAGATGATTAAATCACTGTGTTTGAGGCAAAGAAGTAACGCTGTCATGGCCTCAAGAGATGAAGGAGGCACCATCCCTGTATTTTCAGGGAGCAGGCCAGAGCGTGGGGCTGGGAGGATAGGGCTTCAGGGAACTTTTGTCCCTGGTGGGCCCTCCTCTCACCACATCTGACCCTTTTGGATATCAGTCCTACAAAAAATAATAATATGCAAAATAACAAAACAGGTATTTTAAGCCACCCCATAACTGACCGTATCGAATATTTTCCAAGACAATAGCGCACATTCACACTACAAAGAACTCATAAGCCACCTACTTTCAGCAGCCAGGAGCGTCATAACTAGACACTGGGTGGACCTGTCAGGAGTTAACATGGACCACTGGTAGCAAACTCTGTGGGAGACAGCCTGACTAGAGAAGCTAACCAACAAACTGAAATGAGCACGGGGACAAATAAAAGAAGAGGCCTTCACCCTGGTGTGGCTCCCCTTCATTACACACACAGCCCAACAAGACAGCAAAGAGAACCCACCGACAGCATGTGAATCGATATGGTTAATTTGACCTAACAAACCCTCCCCCTCACAAATGCAAACAAAACTCACTGTAGTCGACTGAACGCAATAATCAGCCATGCTCTGGGGGGGGCCCAACCTCTCTCACTGCCAATGAAAACTAATAAATGAATAAAAAGAGAACCTACCCACATGACGCTGACTCAATATATATATATATTTAAAAACCCAGCCAGTTGCACAGTGTTTTTTCTTCTTCTGGAATGCCACTCAATGTCTTCCACTTCCCCACCCCACCCCAGGCCCTTAGATATCTGTTTTAGCTTTCCCATAGAAGTAAAAGTAAAGGGACCCCTGACCATTAGGTCCAGTTGTGACCGACTCTGGTGTTGCGGTGCTCATCTCGCTTTATTGGCCGAGGGAGCCAGCGTACAGTATCTGGGTCATGTGGCCAGCATGACTAAGCCGCTTCTGGTGAACCAGAGCAGCACACGGAAACGGCGTTTACCTTCCCGCTGGAGTGGTACCTATTTATCTACTTGCACTTTTGATGTGCTTTCGAACTGCTGGTTGGCAGGAGCAGGGACTGAGCAACGGGAGCTCACTCCGCCACGGGGATTCAAACCGCCGACTGCCGGAAACGCCGTTTCCATAGAAGTAGATTTAGTGAATCAGCCAGTGTAGATAGAGGGTTATCCTGGAAACAGGAGCAATAGGCAGCAAGGCAGCAATAGCAGCAGCCTCAGCGCCAGCATGCCAGCACTTGAGAAATTGGGATTTCTAATACAAAACCTGCCAGTTTGCCCCATAACTTTTACCCAGCAGTTCCAGCTGGCATTATTTGCCACAGGCAGCATGTGCGCTCGAGGCGCCAAAGCAGAAAGGGTCAAAAAATGGCAGCCTGGTGGCTTAATCCTGACACTTCCTCGACTGGGTGAGATGCCAGTTGGTCAGGTTCCAAATACAGAATGAATCTTTCACGAGTGCAGTGCCTTGTGACAAATACTTCCAATGATTTAGGTGCTGCTGTCTCTTTGGCAAAATATATAGGGGAAAGGAAGTGCTACGCTGCATGTTTCAGAAAGATAAGCACACTGGCAACGTTCCTAAAATAAAGGAACTGCACTGAGATTTTGAAGGTTAGCAATGGGTTCTGCTGCTGAGCTCTCTTTGATGATTTTCGGTGCACTGCAAGTATCTGATTCTAGGCAAAATTCACATGGCACATGGCAGTAACAATACTCTCTGGTGTTAGATATTTTGCAATAGTTGGTTCTCAGCCTCTTCACTTGGTCTCACCTGGCAGATCCAAGGGGATAGAGTCCAATGTCATCATAGATTCATTGGGCTCACTTTCCACAGACACTAACAATATCAAGACCCCAGTCCCCTAACCCCAGTGAGCTGCTTGCTCAGAATTAATTTGCAACTCAATCCCCAACAATTTAACACTCAGCCGTCATTGGACTCTTATGCATGTAACCCAATCCTCCTGGGTGAGGTTTTATCACCACCTCATTTCCCAGAATCAAGAGTTGGCATCATCAGAGGGGAGGAGCCACATCTCAGGAGCAGAGGACATTCTTTGCATGTGGTAAAATCCGAGCCAGATTCAGTCCTTGGCACCTCCAGTTAAAAGGATCAAGGAAAAGCAGATGGGAAAGGCCACTGCTAGTCAGAACAGTCAAGACCAGGTTAGATGGAGCAAGGCCATCTCAGAATAAGGCGGCATCACAGGCTCGTCCTGCTCTCTTGATTTACTGTCACACACAATTCAGTCGCAATCCTGGCATACTTCTGAATATCTCAGCAAAATTGAGGGGGGTGTGCGCGCGCACACGTGTGTGTGTGTGTGTGTGTGTGCATGTGTGTGCAGACTAACCTGGCTGACAGCTGCATAAATCAATAGAATGCACTTTAATCAGCTAAGCTTGCTTTCAGAAATTGCACTGTATTTTGACAATCACACCCTACCATTGGTTGTATAGCAGTGGGAGTGGACAGGGTAAGGTATTAGGCTGATTGTAGGGATGGACGTGGGTGGCGCTGTGGGTTAAACCACAGAGCCTAGGACTTGCCGATCAGAAGGTCAGCGGTTCGAATCCCCACGACGGGGTGAGCTCCCGTTGCTCGGTCCCTGCTCCTGCCAACCTAGCAGTTCGAAAGCACGTCTAAGTGCAAGTAGATAAAGAGGTACCGCTCCAGCGGGAAGGTAAACAGCGTTTCCGTGCGCTGCTCTGGTTCGCCAGAAGCGGCTTAGTCATGCTGGCCACATGACCCAGAAGCTGTACGCTGGCTCCCTTGGCCAATAAAGCGAGATGAGCGCCGCAACCCCAGAGTCGGCCACGACTGGACCTAATGGTCAGGGGTCCCTTTACCTTTACCTAGGGATGGATAAATTGGTCAATATCTGATTCTCTCAGTTTCTCATTTCCCCAGTGTTTGGTCCTCCTCATTTCCATATCACTTGTGTGTGTGTGTGTGTGTGTGTGTGTGTGTGTGTGTGTACTTTAAAGGCCACGTGAAAATTTGACATATTCATACAAATTTCTCTTAAAATACACATTTTTATATGCAGTTTTGTGTACTAACCACACCTTTGCAAAGTGATTTTCCCCAATATAATGCATTTCTTTGCATGTTGTTTTCACCAACCAATAACATAATACAGTATGCGTCAATGATTGTAGCCAGCTGCTGATATTTCAAAGACCCTAGCCTTAACTGGGCATTCAAAATATGTGAATAAAAATATCACGGAGCAGTACAGCATCAGATCAGTCAGAAACATGTTGGATGTGCATAGGCTGATGTAACCCTGCATACCACATCTGGGGGGAAGTCAATGCACATAGAGTTGAATGCCCAAGTAGAGCTTATTTTTATTGCAATATTTTTTTGCATCAAGTCTACCTGAATCTGGGAATAAATTTGCAAAAAATGCATTTTTCCCCTGCTGATAATTAATACACAATAGGGCAAACATATATAGAGAGGGGGGTTTCAGAGATAATGTCAGAATGAGTGCACTGTTCATTCTATATGTTAAATTTCCTGAAACACCCTCTTAAAAATAATAACACAGGCTACAACAGGCAGTAGATAAGGAATGAGTTCTATGAAAGATTTTAAAGTTTGACATCATGCAGAAGGTAACCAAAACAATCAAGAACAATTCTGGGAAACAAATGATTTAACAGAAGCTGGCAATTAACCTATAATTGTGCTGAATTTTCCATTTCTCTTCGTGTTTCTTAATTATGTTGCTTGCATGGTGCCTTTCTTTTTAAATTAACTTGTTAGCTCTTTCCAGACAGGGAGTATGCTTTTCTTAGCTTTAACACAAAAAAATGTAACAGCACAAAACCTCTCCACAGGTTCCTGATCCTAATCTCAGTACCTTCCGGCTGCATTTGAAATTCAATTATGACTATTAGCTTGATCTTCGGTTCTAGTGTGCAAACCAAAATCTGGTGCAAGGGCTTTTGCAATAGTACAGTTTCATGAGCTGCAATATTGCATCAGTGCAGGGAAGACATAACCCCTTTCCCCAAAGGATATCTATGCCTATAGAAGAAGCCATGGGAGGGTCGTTTGATTTATGGTTCGTTGTTTTATTTTGGTTTTAAAAGGTTTACTTTTGGATACCATCTTGGGGAACCTAGTTCAGACTGAAAGGCCATTTTTCAATGCTTCTAAGCATGCAAGCGAGCATCTGGAGAAGTTATTTGTAGCAGATATAAGAGGGAAGAACAATGTCATGGAAAAACTTTTTCTTGAAACTCTGGGCTTTTAAGTTCTCAAGAGAACTAGTCACAAAGAGTGGCACATTTGTCTCTGTCCTTCAAACCGTCAGACTCAAAGTTCAACAGTTTCCTGTACATGCACACACTTTCGCTTGTCTGCAGCAGCTACACTGTTCCTTGTTCTTTTCTAATACTGTTTTTTCCCCCATCTGTGCCAGCAATTTTCACAAGGTCTGGACATCCTGTATAGGCCAAGACAAATACCTTTGCACAGACATTCTCAAACAGGATTTACATACCTAAATTTTAAACTGATGGAAGTGGATTTCCAATTCAAAACAGGTCCCATTGGGCCTCGTCTCCATGCTTGCCCCTGGCTAGGATCTCTTCAGCTCCTAAGGCTGAGCCAAATATTGTTAATGGAACATTTTTGGCACATTGGGGGGGGGTATCATGTGATGATGAGATTGGGTTAATGGAAAAGCCCTGCAGACCCTTTGTGCCAATCTTGACGTTTCATGTGTGTAATGCTGAAACAGGATTGATTGTTAGGTTTTGGAAGTGTGTGCTGCTTGTCATCACCTGCTATCTTAAAAAATGTCTAAATGACAGCACTGTGTTTAAATGCTTGCTTTGCTCTCTCCACAGTTTAACCAAAGCAGCATAGGATTGCATAATTTTCTTTGCGTCAGACTGTCAGCCGTCCCCTACACACCCACCCAATCTGCTTTAGTTTATTTCTTAGAACAGAGATGGCAAACTTGTGGAATTTTGGGTGTTGTTGGTCTGAATGAAGAGATGCCTTTGAAATTAGAGTGGCTTAAAAAATGTGGGATACTCTCTCTCTCTCTCTCTCTTTTGTAAAATTGCCTGGATACCACAAAGCCCCCAATGGATCTGATTGTGTTAATGAACCATGGGACCTAGCAGATTTGTGGATGAAAAACATCTTGGACATGAAAAGAAGTTTGCATTTAAAAAAAGAAATCAAAAGGAAGAGAAGACAAGATGTCAGTGAAATTCTTATAGGTGGGATCCGGGTTTTGGTTTCGCACACCTTAGTTTTGAGGTAGACAGGTGGTTTTCATGGGTGCCTTTCATTTTGCAAATGTGCTCTGTGCATTCTGCAGCCTTTCCAGCTGTCTCTGCTTCCTGAAAACCCCGTGGCATCCTTAGCTGTGCTTTTCTTTAAGCATGAGAGACTCCTTACCTTGCACCTGACATCAGTTTTTAAAAACAAAACAAAACCTTGTTTTTAATGTAAACCATGCAGAAATATTTCCTTAAAGGTAAAAGGAAGGGCTTCTCTTAAAATCAATACCAGGAAGTTAACTTATCTCAATAATAACAATAATTTATTATTTATACCCCGCCCGTCTGGCTGGGTTTCCCCAGCCACTCTGGGCGGCTTCCAACAAAGTATTAAAATACAGTGGTTGGTTAAACGTTACAAGATTCCCTAAACAGGGCTGCCTTCAGATGTCTTCTAAAAGTCTGGTAGTTGTTCTTCTCTTTGACATCTGGTGGGAGGGCATTCTACAGGGCAGGCGCCACTACCGAGAAGGCCCTCTGCCTGGTTCCCTGTAATTTGGCTTCTCACAGTGAGGGAACCGCCAGAAGGCCCTCAACACTGGACCTCAGTGTCCGGGTAGAACGATGGGGAGTGGAGACACCCCTTCAGGTATACTGGACTGAGGCCGTTTAGGGCTTTAAAGGTCAGCACCAACACTTTGAATTGTGCCTGGAAACGTACTGGGAGCCAGCCTCTCCCACTTCAATTCAAACATCATGAGGTTTCTTCTTCCTGTGGAGCTTTTCTGGAGAAGGAAGTGCAGGGAGGTTGCAGTGTGCTGAAGAAATGTTTAAGGGAAAGATAATACACCCACCACCTTTGGCTACCTTGCAATGAGAAGATAAGCTCAACCCTATACCCACCAAAATTATAAATACTATCTATTTTGCCCTGCCGATGAGGCAAACAACAACAACAAAACAGAAGCCTCTTTCACAGCAGCAGAAAACTTCTGAAAAATTGAAAGGCAGCTTTTGGCACAGTACTCACACTCATTCAGCTGTGGTGTTTCATGTTCTAGGAACTCAAGTCTCCTAGTGGTGGCCCAGCAGGAGTTCAAGACACCAAAAGGGCCTGCAGGACCTTGGAGAGCTCCCCAACTGTAGCAGTATTTTCTCAGCATGTGTCTAACTCAAACTGAAGCCTTATATAGGGTGGCAGGATTGTAATATGGTACACTTTGCCTCCTCAGAGGAGATGGCTTGATGTTAAAGGGCTCTCACTTTACTCTGCGGTGTTTGGCTCCAACAGGAGTGGGGAAACAAGGGGACCATAGGAGACCCCTTCTTTGAATCAGAGGATGGTAGCAAGGCTCTGTTCTCTGCTTGAAAGGGTCCAGAAGATGATCCTGGCCGTTCTTCCCACAAGGACAGAGCCAAAGCCCCATTGCCCTCTGAGAATGTCACACAATGCATGGTCTCTGATCTCCCAGATCTCCCTCCCTTCACGCACACTATTCGGTATAAAAAACAGTGGGTTTTATTTGTACGTTGGCAGGATCTTCTTAACGCTTGCATACTTACACAAATAAATTTGTTTGCATAAAACAAGGCCTGAGTTAGAGCATAAACTCTTCTATCTTTGCTGTCTAATTGTTTTTGTTTTAGGGATGAAAATGTTGCTGCCCAATCACAGCTGCAATCAGAAGATTCTGATATCTTCCATTATTTTCTATAACTGGTATGTAATCACTTCTCCACTAGGAAACAAGCAGATTCAAAATGAACCAGGTACTGTCATCCGTGTGTGTGTGTGTGTGTGTGTGTGTGTGTGTGTGTGTACTCTAATCATAATAATCTTAAAAAGCCAGCCCCAACTGCCCCAAACAAAGCAATTGTCATAAAATCTGAGAGCAATAGCATTTTTCTAGCCCAATCCAAATCAAACTCTAAAGTGACAGCCTTTTTCCAATTGTCAATCTTTTTCCAAATTCCCTTTTCCCAACTGTCAATCTGCTGTGCAAATAATGCTTGGCTTGTGGAAGCGCCTCTGAGTCATGGTAAACATCCTACCCTTGAAAGCTTCCTTCTTTGGTCTGCAGACAGAAGCAGCTGCAGTGTGCACAGCGATCCTTTATTGCCTAGGCAACCAGACAAAGCTAGTTGCATTCCTGTTTGCCCCTCCTCTTCCCTCCCCCCCCCCCTTCACCAAGTGGTAGCCATGTCCCCAAACAGCTAGAAAATCAACACAGGTTGGTACGATAGATTCACTGAAACACTTCTCAGCAAATTACTGGCTCAGTTTTGTGGATTTTAAAATCAGCCGTTGTTTCGTGGCAGCTCGAGTTGGAAGCCGTTGATATGTCCGCAGGAAGCAAGGTGGGTCAGGTGTTTCATCATCCCAAAGTGCTCAACCAAGACCAGCTGTGAAGGCACAACGTTTTGGTACTTGGGGCAACTGTCTCATCTGGATAGATTGTGATGCTCCTAACAAGTATACTGGAGGGAGACAGAGCTCTTTGCAAGTTCTTGAATCTGTCGCGGAAATCTGTCCTCTAAGATAGCCTCTCATCTTGATTCAGGGCATCTGATAATCTGAAGCATTTCTCAGCTGACAACCCTTCAACCCTTCTCTCGTTATTCGAAGGAGAAATGGTCCTTCGAGAGGACAAACTTTTCCAGACATAAACAGATGTACAACATTCCCCTGTGAATGTAGTCTGGTAAATGGAATAGCCTCCTGTCAGGATGAGCAAAAGATCTTGTTTCTGAAGGCCATTCTGTGCATAGCTGGAAATGATCTTCAGAAACGCATTCTGTGTATGAGCTAATAGGATTTTTATACATTCAGCGTTATTTTGGATCACTCCTCGACACACCAGAAGCAGGATTTCAGCAAACAACCATCCAAGGAGGCCACAATTTCAAACTTATTCAAGCAGGTTGGGCTTTTAGAGTCTGTAGATGCAGCTGCTGGCATTGGCTGACGATGCAGTTTGTTTGTGCCGACTTTGGGTAAAAAGCTGTCAGGTATCAAGTTGCCTGTCACTGACACCGCAATTGGGGCGGGGGGGGGGGGAGGGGAAGGCAATGATTTGTGCTCAGTTTAATTCCCGAAGATAAAAACCTGTGCTAAAATAGCTTTTCCCTAGAGCTGGAAATGAAATTATACAAATATTAGCCAATTTATCAGATCAATTACTGGTTTAAGTAATGCACTCCTTCTTCCAGTGACATCCTCCCTCTTCCTGTAAATTCAGGCAATGCGAAATGGTGAGCTCTGAAGACGCTGTTAGACATTGCTTGGTTAGAGTGTGGTGCTGGTAATGCCAAGGTTGCAGGTTCAAAACCTGTATGGGACAGCTGTATATTCCTGCATTGCAGGGGGTTGGACTAGATGATCCTCAGGGTCCCTTCCAACTCTGCAATTCTATGATTTTATATGCAGAACTGAATCAAGGCTCTACTCCAGTACTGTTTGAGGTGGCTAGTAAATATGTGGTTATTTTAAAAAGCCATTTTGCTGATTATTTTTCTTTCTAGTTTATCTTTGATGTTTTAGTTCTTTGATATTTTTTTTAATTTGTTGTTGTGGTTTCGGTTTATGATGTTAGCATTTTGATCTCATGATAGATGTTGGAAAGGGGACTGCTATTTACTTGTCATTTATCTATTATTTGTTCTTTATGTATCTCAGTACGGTATTGTTTCAGTGTTGCTATGATGTTTGAATTGTTAGTTGCCTTGAGTTTCTTTGGATAATTAAGTTAAGACGAATGTTTTTCTACATAAATAAAATCAAGGATGTCAATGCTAATCTTATTTCTTCGGCAGTCAGTCCCATAGAAACAAATGCAATGTCTGAATATACATGTTTAGTACTGAGATGCAAGTGATAAGGGCTTCAGTCGAAAGCACACTTACTTGGGAGGAACGCCTCTTTAACTTAGTGGGATTTACAACTGAGTAAGCATGTGTAGGATTGAACTGAAAGTGCTCATTTGGTTTTTAGCAGGGCAAGGAAGGAATGCACTTTGACCACTGGGTTTGTTTGCAAGGCAGATATTGGATCATTTCAGATGCTCTCTATTTTAAACACTAAATCAGGGGTCAGTAAACTCCTGCCCTCCAGATGTTTGGGACTACAATTCCCATCACCCCTGACCACTCGTCCTGTTAGCTAGGGATGGTGGGAATTGTAGTCTCAAACATCTGGAGGGCTGGAGTTTGCCTATGCCTGCACTACATCATAGATGGGCAACCATATCCAGCCAAGCACCACATTCCTTCCCAAGCAAGCTTTCAGGGGCCACATGCCAATGTTATTGTAGGCTACGTTACAGTTGTGCAAGAGTCAGAGGTTTCTACACACATGCACCACTCCTTCCAGGTAAGCAAGATGTATTTTCCGAAATGAAGAACACTTTCTTGCCAGGCAATAGTGCTTGAAGAAGGCCTGGAAGGAGAGGGTGTGCCCTAGGGAAGGTCCCTGGAGTCAGGTAGATAAGCCTGGAAGAGCACATTAATGCTCCCACTCCTCCTTTGTTATTGTATTTCTGCCTTAAGGCAGCACTTCTGTTGCAGGACTACTGTAGCATTCCCATTGTGACCTGAATTCTGTGTGGAATATTTGTGGTGCAAATAGTCTGGACACTGACTGGAAATGCTTCTCACATCACCAGTGAGGAGTGAATCTCTTCTTCCCACTCCCTAGTCCTCATTACTGTGTGAACTTTTCTTTCATCTCCTTTGAAGGCTGAATGCCTCTCTTCCCCTGCTTACCATTCCAGGCTTACCTCGTGAAATATTTTTTATGTTAAGCTCTCCCTGAACTCAGGATCCCCTTTCCCCGCCTCAGACTCATTATTCATGAATAAGAGTGACCTCATTTAGACTTGTGGCTTGCATTTGAGTCAAATGTTAGAGGAAATGGGGAGTGGGGAATACAACATTGTGCTATTACAATTGTTCCATCAGTGGAGGCATTTCTGGTTGCCAGATAGAAAGATCTCTCCTCTCGTTCCCCTACACGCTCCTTCTGGAGGTTCTCTTGAACCCACAGAACCAATTTTGGGGCATATATGGGGAAAGGAGAGGAGAGAAGCCCTGTTGTGCTGGCAGGAGTCATCCCACAAGTGCAACTATTTACTTGATTCTGACCCCAAAGTGTTTATTTAATGCTTGGACTTAATTTCCTTACCTGACCTGCACTATACAATCCCAAGGTGGGTTACAACAATATAATATACAATTTTCAAAACAGATCCAAATTCAGCAAAGGAGATGAGTCCCACATACCAAAACACCTTAATTGTAAACCAGCTGTTTCCCAGCTCAGTAGCAGCAGGGAGATTTTGAGGCCCAGGAAGAAAGAATCTGAGCTTTAGAAAGTGTGCAGGATACTTATTTTAATAATAATAATAATAATAATAATAATAATAATAATAATAATAATAATAATTTATACACCGCCCATCTGGCTAGGTTTCCCCAGCCACTCTGGGGGGCTTCCAACAAAAGATTAAAAATGCATAAAAACATCAGTCATTAAAAACTTCCCTAAACAGGGCTGCCTTTGGATGTCTTCTAAATGTCAGATAGTTGTTTATTTCTTTGACATCTGATGGGAGGGCATTCCACAGGGTGAGTGCCACTACCAAGAAGGCCCTCTGCCTGGTTCCCTGTAACTTCACTTCTCACACTGAGGGAACCGCCAGAAGGCCCTTGGAGCTGGACTTCAGTGTCAGGGCAGAACGATGGGAGTGGGGACGCTCCTTCAGGTATAAGGTAAAAGTTCAGGTAAAAGTTATTTTAACATGATCCTTGTGTATCTCTTGTGCTGCTCAAAATGGACTAGACAAAATGACCAACCATTCCATTCCATACCAGGCGAGTTCCCCTCAGATCACTGTTGCCAGGAAGTTTAGCAGGAGTCATCCTATCCTTTGCTTCCCTCCCCCAACGTCTTCTGAATGTGCAGGTGGCAGAAGTGTTTGAACATCATGCAACTCAGGTACATGATCACAACTGATTGCTATTTTCCCCTGGTGAGCAGGCAACTTTCAATTTGGAAGCCTGCATCAAACAAATGCTGGACTACTGGTGTTATGGAACTGCAGCATTTGTATAGATAACAAAGTCATTGCCCCTGGAAAAATGCACAGGTGTACATTTTCCTGCACTTTTCCTATTGCTATCAATTCTAAAAATTGCAACATAAGCAATCTCCTGGGTTCTCTTGATAATTGGGATAATGGACATTAAGAGCCAGACAGGCAACGTGGTCTGGTAGATTTATTGCCATAATTAATTACAGAGGGAGACTCTATAGGTGAAGCATCCTGCAAGGAATTGAATGTACTCAGGCATATGCATATAAAACTATATTTTCATACCACCTATCCATTCCTATGATGACTTTAAAGATGATTTCTGATCAAAGCAGCCTGCAATCAAATCTTAATATAATTAGTGCAGAAGCCAAAAAGCTTTTAACGACCAATTTAAAATGTATCTGGTTAATACCTTACCATTTATTAGTAACGTATTGAACACCTTCTCTCAAATTCCAAATTGGCTTAAGGATTGCCAAATTGCTCTTACAAAATTACTTTTTTTCTAAGAGAAGGAAACATAACTGGGCCTGAGCAAATCTATTACAGTGGTATCTCGGGTTACAGACGCTTCAGGTTACAGACTCCGCTAACCCAGAAATAGTACCTCGGGTTAAGAACTTTACCTCAGGACGAGAACAGAAATTGCATGCTGGCGGTGCAGCGGCAGCGGGAGGCCCCATTAGCTAAAGTGGTGTTTCAGGTTAAGAACAGTTTCAGGTTAAGAACGGACCTCCAGAATGAATTAAGTTCGGTACCACTGTACTTATATGTCTGTGGCACAGCAAGGAGGGGGTGTCTATCAAATGTATGTATGCATGTATGTATTTACACAGTGGCGTAGCGTGGGTTGTCAGCACCCGGGGCAAGGCAAGTAATTTGCGCCCCTTAACCCGTGGATTTGCGCCCCCTAACCCGTGGATTTGCGCCCCCTAACCTGTGGATTTGCCCTAACCCCAGATGTTGCGCCCGGTGCGGCTGGCCCCCCTGCACCCCCCCACGCTACGCCACTGTATTTACAGTATTTATATACTGCTAATGCTTTTCAGGCAGACCTCAGATTAGATGGAAGTGGTGGAGGAATCTTTTCTGAGCTTACCTGGAGTTGTTCAGTTCGAGGCTGGTGCCTTGACTAATTTATGAAGGCAACATTGTGAATCGTGTGCAATCCTGAGCCTATGCAAGTTGATGTGCCAAGCCAGTTGTAACTGTGACAAATGGAAGACAGAGATGGAAATGCCACCTAAGAGCCAAGAGTCGGTCCTTTCCTTGCAAAACAACACGTCGTTCCTTACCATCTGCCTGCCATCCTCCTTGAATATTCATCTCCGTGCATGCCCTTCCCCTCTTATTCCTACCCTCACTTTTTCTTTCCATCTGCCTTGCTAAATCAAAGCCACTTTATTGTGGACATAATTGCCATAATAGATAAGAAGCTTTTTTGGGGGGTATGTTTTAATCCTCCAGAAGATTGGAAGTAGAGAAGAATGAAGGACGAGAGAGCAAGGCAATTACAGATGAGCACACCAAAGGCAGAGACTAATGCACCATGAAACTGGTGACTGGGGGGCATGTTCCAGCCTGCAAGACGAGCGCTCGGGTCCAATGAAGGTGAATGGAAATTGCATACATAAAACCCAAGGGTGGGAATGGAATGAGGATTCCGCTTCGTTAGAGCTGTACGTCAGTTCACTTCCAATTGGTTCTGTATCTCCTTTCTTCAGATTTTCCTCCTCTTGCACTTTCAGTGATTCTCATAAAGAGCAGGGAATTACGTACAGTGGCCTAGTAGTAGCAGAGTTCTCAAGCATTTTCGTCAACCCTGAGTCATGGCCACTGATGGTTGAGTGCCTCTCATATTCAGAATGAAGCTTCAAGAATCCCGCATATTATGGAAATGTGTATACAGTGGTATCTCGGGTTAAGAACTTAATTCGTTCTGGAGGTCCGTTCTTAACCTGAAACTGTTCTTAACCTGAGGTACCACTTTAGCTAATGGGGCCTCCCGCTGCCGCCATGCCTCCGCCACACAATTTCTGTTCTCATCCTGAAGCAAAGTTCTTAACCTGAGGTACTATTTCTGGGTTAGTGGAGTCTGTAACCTGAAGCATCTGTAACCTGAAGCATCCGTAACCCAAGGTACCACTGAATTGATTACAGAGAGGGGGAATATGAGATGAAAGGCCTTGCATTTTCTCCTGGTCACAGAAGCTACAGTGACTGTGTGGTCGAGGACCACAGGCATAGAATAACAGGATTGTAGAGTTGGAACGGACCCCAAGGGTCATCTAGTCCAACCCCCTGCGATGCAGGAATGTCAGCTAAAGCATCCAGGGCAGTTGGCCATTCAAACTCTGCTTTAAAACTTTCAAGGAAGGAGAATCCACAACCTCCCAAGGGAGAGCATTCCACTGTCGAATAGCTCTTACTGCCAGACAGTTCTTCCTGGTGTTTAGTTGGAATCTCCTTTTTTGTAACTTGAAGCCATTGGTTCGAGTCCTGCCCTCCAGAGGAGGATCCACACAATTACTGAAGGCACTTCCAGATCATGTAAAAGCAGGTGTGGGGAACCTTTGGCCCATAATAATAATAATAATAATAATAATAATAATAATAATAATAATAATTTATTTATACCCCACCCATCTGGATGGGTTTCCCCAGCCACTCTGGGAGGCTTCCAACAAAACAGTAAAATACAATAATCTATTAAACATTAAAAGCTTCCCTAAACAGGGCTGCCTTTAGATGTCTTCTAAAAGTTTGGTAGTTATTTTTCTTTTTGACATCTGGTGGGAGGGTGTTCCACAGGGCGGGTGCCACTACCAAGAAGGCCCTCTGCCTGGTTTCCTGTAACTTGGCTTCTCACAGCAAGGAAACCGCCAGAAGGCCCTCGGGGCTGGACCTCAGTGTCCGGGCAGAACATTGTTGAACTGCACTTCCCATTGTTCCTGGCCATTGCCCATGCTTGCTATGGCTGATGGGACTTGTGGTTCAATCTACCACCTCCATCTCCGATCCTTCAATGTCTTTACTCGTGGTTTGGTGGGTATATTGGAGGTACTAGGCGCCTCTGTCACAGCCCCACCCACATCACTTCTAGCCAAGCTGTGCTTTCTTTGGTTCAGTTAAATCCTGCCACAGAGGCACCTGCTGGCCCCAAGTAGTGCAGCACCTCAAACATAGTCGCTGTCAGTGTAGTCTAAAGCAGGTATGTGAAATATGGAAGCAGAATTCATCCACTGCCTCTCAAAACGTGGCAAACATTGATAACTCAGGCAGACGTTTTGTACCTAGCATGCAACACTTTCCTTCACAAGCTTGCTGTTACATGATTAGCCTCGACTTTTATCGATTTGCTCCTTAAGAAGCAATCTCACACGTCCACAAATGTTCCTCCAAGCATTTTCGCTGAAGGAGGTAAGACTAGATATCTTTGATAATAATAGCAAGGAGTAACAGGAATCTTTCTTTAACTCCTCCCCCCCCCCAGTCTGAATTCCTTTAAGAGGTACAGAGCCCAGGGAAAAGAATGCCGTTGCAAATATAGAACCTGATGCCATTTAGACAAACGGCTTCCTTCACATCATTAGCATTCCCAAAGTGGACGAGGCTCACCAATGTGCAAATACATGCTCCTGTGAGTTTGCTAGACAAAGCCAGCCTCTGCGCCACCAAGCAAATTTGCTTCTTTGATCGATCTGGCCTGTTGCAGCCACCTTACCCTGCCCTTGTGTGCCACGGAGAACTGCAGCAATTTCAACACATCAATGCATTGCACTGGGGGAAACAAAAAATCCATGGCTATTGTTATGGGTCAACACACCAGCAAAACAGACTTCTTGCTATGTTTCATGAACTGCGCTGGTGGGAGTGACTTGAGCTCACTCAAGAGGACTGGATGCCAATAGATGGAAGAGATGTATTCTGTGGTGAGTAATGGGTGTATTAAAAGTGGCAGCTCCTCACGCCCTGATTTAGGAAGGTGGTTGCACAATACTATAACCTTTCCTAAATAGGAAATAGAATCAAAAGTAGTGTGAGGAGAGCGAAGTCAATGTGGCAATGTTTTCAGCCAAAGAATTACCAACTAATCCCACTAAGATTTTCAGTGCATACTAATAATGAGTTGTGTCCTGATAATTTCATTATAATGGCTACTCTGAAGAGAACTAATGAGCTCACCTGAACTGGAATGTTAACCTGCTCAGCTTTATTAATAAATGATCACAGCTTATTCCTTGTGTGAGGTAAATGATCCCATAGAGAATATTAGCATTTTATAGACTATGGTTAGGATTTTCCTTTGATCTCTTTTTAAAATTCATTTGTATTGATTTCCGCCCCCTCCCTATAGAGAGTACCTATATTTGCATTAACTGTAATGCACGGTGATAAAAACAGCTAAAGGCTCCTTTCTTCTGGTAATCCAATAAATAAAAATTACTGGATTGAGATCTTTCTTTCTTTCTTTCTTTCAGCTGTTTCATTTATGCTAATCTGTGAAGTAAGATTATGTGTTCTTTATGGCTTCCTTAGAGAAGTTTTGAAATGCCATCGAACCCAGAATTGGAAACAAAATGCAATCAATTTTTCCTTCCATTGCTACTTACATATCTGATAACCTATGAAGAAAGAGATGTTGGGCGGGGGGGGGGGGGAGAGAAAACGCAAGCCACCTACGTCTGCAACATAGAATAATTGTGTCAACTGAGAAATACAAATCTCAAAGTGATGTAATTTTTAAAAGGGACATAGCATGCCTTTGTAAACGCCAGGGCGGCCTTCTGGAAACCAAGTACGGATCAGTTTTTGAAGCTCGCCAGTTACCATGGTTACCACTACATGGGCTCGGCTTATTTATAGCGATGTACTACAGACAGTGTCTTCCTAAAGGAAGGAGAGAGAATTCTGACCTAAAAGGAACATGAGGGCTGCTTGTTGGAAAGTATGAGATGGGAGGAGAAGACGAAGACGAAGACGAAGACGAAGAAGAAGAAGAAGAAGAAGAAGAAGAAGAAGAAGAAGAAACAACAACTGCCTAGTTAACTACAGGGATCCCTAGAACAACAGTTTAATTCTTCGCGAAAGGTGAATGTAGAAGTCAGTCACAGAAGGGCTACTCAAAAGTCAGCTCAGGCACTTAATATAAGACACTTGTATTATTACTTTCATATATATATATATATATATATATATGCTTTCGTAGATTTTCACGGGTACAGGAATGCAGGTTTTGGTGTCCTCGGGTATCTTCCCGTGTAAAAGTTGGGGTGTCTAGGCGACGTTTCGACGAGGTCTCACTCGTCATCTTCAGGCAGGTGCTTTCGGCTTCTTGTTACTGGAACAGAGCAGGATCTCAGTGTTTGAGTTCCTATAAATACTGTTGAGGAGGTGTGGCCTCCAATGTTTTGGGCAGAGAGGAAGTTCCTAGGCTAGTGTGCCTTTTCTTCTTTTGTTCCTTAATTGCTTGAGGGATATCTTGAGTGATTTCTTGAGTGATATCCTGAGTACCACTTAGGTGGGTCATTAGGTGTGGATTAGTTGCTAAAGCCTTTGTGTCTTGACCTCTTGAACTTTGTGAAGAGTTTTTCTGAGAAGATGGGTGTACTACATTTAGTTGTGCTCTGGCTTGGCTTCGTGTATAGGGGCGAGCTGTGGTTTTGTGGCCTGTGCCAGCCAGATCTGTGTAGGGATTGCAGGGGGGTGCAGCATCCGGAGGTGCCACCATGGTTTGGCTACTGGATGGTGTCTGTAATTTATCTGTGGAGAGGGTCTGGGTTTGGGTCTGGTGTGGTTGATTGGTGATGGCGTTCTGTGTGCCTCTGGATCTGGTGTCAGTTTTTGTGGGGAGGGCTAATTTCCAGATGTCTGGCAAGCGGGATGTGTCGTCACGCTTGTTCATGTTGTGAGGGTGTTTCTCTATCTCGATGGCTTCCATGATTATTCTCTTGTGGTGATGTTCCATGTTAGAGAGCAATTTGGAATCTGCAAAATTAATTTCGTGTCCTGTTTCTTTCATGTGTTGGAAGAGAGAGAGAGAGAGATCCCTACACAGATCTGGCTGGCACAGGCCACAAAACCACAGCTCGCCCCTATACACGAAGCCAAGCCAGAGCACAACTAAATGTAGTACACCCATCTTCTCAGAAAAACTCTTCACAAAGTTCAAGAGGTCAAGACACAAAGGCTTTAGCAACTAATCCACACCTAATGACCCACCTAAGTGGTACTCAGGATATCACTCAAGAAATCACTCAAGATATCCCTCAAGCAATTAAGGAACAAAAGAAGAAAAGGCACACTAGCCTAGGAACTTCCTCTCTGCCCAAAACATTGGAGGCCACACCTCCTCAACAGTATTTATAGGAACTCAAACACTGAGATCCTGCTCTGTTCCAGTAACAAGAAGCCGAAAGCACCTGCCTGAAGATGACGAGTGAGACCTCGTCGAAACGTCGCCTAGACACCCCAACTTTTACACGGGAAGATACCCGAGGACACCAAAACCTGCATATATATATATATATATATATACCACTTATATGCCAAAAATGGCCTCTAACCGTTTAACCCTCACACAATTAAAATACACCCTAACAATTCCACTAGAACATTAAAAAAATCCCTAATGGCAGTTTTCGAGAAAACTGGGCCCCTTACAAAGGGTAACAATTAAAACATCTGAAAGAGCAAATAAAACAATAGGATCAGGAAGCTTGGGGTCAGTGGAATGGTAGCCTGATCTATTCTGCCAAAAATCAAGTTCTCTGAAATTTTCACCCCAATTGCTCTTTTTAAAAAAGCAACTATGATTCTCATTCTAAGAAATGAACAGCTGATGTGACCACATTTTCTTGCCTATATTTCAGTAGTTAAGCATATGAATAAACCAAACTTGGGACATGCTCTTTATAACTAAGAGGCATAGCTCATGTCTTTGGTTCCAAAGGCCACAATGGAAAATGTGGTGGATTATTAGAAGGCTTGGTGTGTTTGCATATTGCTAGCCAGGTGGGGCTCATTAGCTCTGGGAGAAGGTGTGTGATTCCTTGGCTGGAGGAAGCTCAGGACAGGTGAGGGCCTCACTCCTCGTCAAGCCCAGGTGCCGCAATCAGCATGCAAAGTACAAAAGGGAAGCAGAGCTGAGGTGCTGGGTCTGCTTAACTGCTATGTTGGTGAACCTTGGCTTGGATGCTCCTGGACCTCTGTGGGACTGTGTTTCAGGTTTGACTCTGGACTGTATCCTGACTGCTAGACTTCAGACTTGGTTTATCTGGATTTACCCTGGACTGCCTTTCCTGATCCTTGGACTTTGCTTGTGTGGATTGACCCCTGGACTTTGGACCTGACATACTGACTTACTGCCAGGTAGGCCAGGGATACAGGACAATTTTAAAGTGTGAAGCTGCTCCAGGGCATGGATGATATCTAGTTCAATAGAATTTACTGTTATGTTCCTGATTATTTTCTTACTTTCCAGTATTCGTATTTTCTGCCCTTTCCCCTGAAAGCAACTCAAGGCAGCTACAGCTAAAATTTTGTTCCATTTATCTGTCGAAGGTGTTTACACAATCCCTTCCCTCACACAGTTCTACTTTACAACAATCCTGTGAGGTAGTTTCGGCAGAGAGGTTGTAATTGGCTCAAGGTGACCAATGTATATGCAGATATGAGATACATTCGTGTGGAAGAATCTTCCTGATGGAGAGTAGAATGTCCTTATTTTCACCTGATAAATGAGGGTTTGGGTTAGGTTTTCCACCTCAATGTGTCTGGGACATATGGAGAGAGTGGCTCACAAGATGGAGGAACAGATGGAAATGACCTTTCCTCATACTTCCTGTTCAACTTATCAAGGCTAGGCTTGCACAACTCATGACCTGTATAGGCCTAATGCAGCCCATCAGCCATGTGTGGTGGTCTATCAGGAGCTTGAGAAGCTTCCTGGATTTCATCCCCTCCACATTAAAGGTCCAAAACTAGGGAGTCTAGCACCTAGCAGGCCACAATATGTAGCTGGTGGGTTTAATGATTCAGCTTGGTGTGTTGTGAGCCAGGGATGTCTGCACAGTGCTTCTCTTTGCCATATAAATGTGCTACTTTCTGCCAGTTGCTGTGCTTGTCTTACTAAACAGAAATTAGGCTTCAAGACCCCAACCACACCCCAAAAATGAAGACAGTGACACAGGATTTTAGTTTAAGTTACTGGGCAAAATTTAGGCCACAACTTTATTGAATACAGAATATGAGTGGTATTGGCTTAGGCATTGGAATCAACCAAATATATCAGACTCCCATCTGCATCACGGGGAATCTGATAAAAGGGTGAAATACCATCAGAGGGAGCCCCACTGATGCGGACCAACTCGAGCTCACCCCCGGTGCCCCCATGGGGTTCTGGTATGGCCCTAGCCCTACTGTGTGGTTTCAGAAAAGACCCAGGCTGTCATGGCCCAGTTCATGGGTGATTGAAGTCCCGGCAGGGGACGTCAGGACCGGGGGCAAGATGGCGGGGTGGGAGCAGGAATGGGAGTCCAGAAGCCAGGAGTCAGGAGCCAAGAGTCCGAGGGTCAGAGTGTTGGAGGGGGATTTCCAGCCGGTGGCAGAGAACAGAGTGACTCCAGGAGACATAGGTGTAAAAACCCAAACGAAAACGAAGAATTTATTACTAAGCAAATAAACACAAACTCTGGTGGGTGTTATTCCTGCAGGCAGGCAACAAAACTCAGCTTTTTTCCTTTATAGCAACGGTCACCTGCAGCCAATTAATCCCAGAAACTTCTTAAAGGTATACACACATGTTTCTGTGCCGAATGTCCTCTAACACCCCCTCTCATTCAAACAGAAACAATAGTATTTTAAACAGAACAGAACATATTTACATATCACACACAGCAACTCCCAACTTTGCTACCAGTCGTGCATGTTTTTTGGATTTCTAAACCGAGATAATTTTTTACTGGACCCAAATCTCTTACTTTAAATTCCTTTCTTAGTTGTTCTGCAAATTTTTCCACTTGCTTGTCACCTTTTGTAGAGTAAAGCAAATCATCAACATAACACAAACACAATTCTTGTTTATCACCCTTTCCTTTAGTGTACAAGCAGTTATCAGCTAAGCTTCTTTTAAAACCAAGATTTTTTAAAGCATTATCAAGACATTCGTTCCAATTTCTAGCTGACTGTTTGAGCCCATAAATTGCTTTGTTCAGCCTATATACAGAATTCTGTTCTCCTGCCTCAAAACCTGGCGCTTGATTCATAAAAATTTCTTCTTGCAGATTTGCGTTAAGATAAGCTGTTTCAATATCAAAATGGTTTACCTTAAACCCACGTTGTGCTGCAAGAGCTAGCAATAAGCGTACACTTTCACTCCTTGCAGTAGGAGAAAAGGTTTCATCAAAGCTTTCACCTTTTCTTTGAGTAAAGCCTCGTGCTACCAGTCTGGCTTTGTACTTAACATCACCATCTGCCAAATGTTTTATTTTATACACCCATCTACAGCCCACTGCCTTTTTTCCTTCTGGCAATGGCTCAATGGTAAAGACATTGTGTTCTGCTAAAGATTTCATTTCTGCTTTCATTGCATTTTTCCACTTTACTATTTCCTGGTGTGGTAACTTTAAAACTTCCTCATAATCACGAGCTTCCTTTTTCACATCAACAGTTTTAGCTTCTTGTATAGTAAACCTTTCTGGAGGTACCCCCTTATTGCTTCTTTGTGACCTTCTAACTTGAACACTCTCCCCCTCTGAACTATCTTCCCCTTCTGATTCACCCTGCTCAGGAGAAATTGGTTCAGCTTTAGGAGATTGTGTACTGGGATCCTCATCCCCTGAATCCTCATCACTGTCACTTTCAGATCTTTCTTTAATTTGTGGCTTTTCTTCCTCAGATTTCACAAATTTATCTGTATCATCAGAAGATAACACAACTTCTGAATTTCCATGTAAACGAACCCAACCATCTTGCTCACAAAACTCTGCATGTCTTGATATTACAACTCTGCCACGCCCTAGTGCAAAACGATACCCCTTTGACCAAGTTTGATAGCCAACAAACCTAAGTTTCTTTGCCTTGGGCTCTCCTTTCCTTCTCTGTCCTTTTGGGATGTGAACCCAAGCCCAGCAACCAAAAGTTTTAACATGGTCCAAAAAGGGTTTTTTTCCATAAAGCAAAAAATGAGGGGTGTTGTTTATGGTAGAATGAAACAATCTGTTCTGTATGTAGTTAGCACACAGAATTCCTTCTCCCCGATACTTCCTGGATAGGCCAGAATCACATAGCATTGAATCTAGCATTGTTTGTAAAGATCTTATCTTGCGTTCTGCAACTGAATTTTCTTCAGGCGAAAAAGGACACGATTTACGGTGACTAATACCACGCTTTTTCAACCAAACTTGGAGGGCTTCGGACATGAACTCGCCTCCACGGTCACTTTGCAACTGGGTAACTTTGTAGGGAAACTGCCTTTCTATATAGTTGATCCAATTCTTAATCAGTTGACCAGTTTCACTTTTGTGTTTTAACAAATATACCCAAGTATACCGGCTATAATCATCCACAAGAACCAAAAAAAACTTTGCTCCTCCTTCAGACTCTGCAAATGGCCCACAAAGGTCTGAATGTACTAAAGCAAATGGCCTCTTGCTAATTCTAGTACTTTCAGGATAAGACCCTCGCTTACTTTTAGACTCCTTGCAGGTATTGCAGTCTAGAAAAACTGAACATTTTTCCATTTTAATTCCCTTGCTTAATTCTGGCATTCTTGCAATACTGCAGAAATTGGCATGCCCCAAACGACGATGCCACAGATGCTGGCACTCATCATGCAAGGCTCTATTACAGGCTTTAACACATGCCCCAGACTCACTTACTAGCTGGTCTTTCAAAACAAACAAACCATTTTGTAGCGACGCTGTAACCACTTTTCCAGCTTTCTCTATTCTACAGCCTGAACCAGAAAAGGTTACTTTAAATCCCTGCTTAACAAGACTTGTAACTGAAAGCAAATTATTTTCTAAACTTGGTACACATAAAACATTGGTAAACTTGGTACTTAAACAGTTGATATTCACACTACCCTTTCCAGCTGACTCATGCACTGTTCCATCAGCTAGTACTACATTTACAGATTTACAAGGCTGCTTTTCTACAAGGGTTTGTGCAGACTTGACAAAAATGTTTGTCGCTGCTGAGTCTAAAATCCAGTCTTGTCCATCGTCGTGACTGGTGCCTCGAACTGCTGCAGAAACATACTGGACTCGACTCTTCCTGTCTCCTCGCTTCCCAGCAAACGCAGGCCGCCCTTGTCTTGTATTTTCTCCCACAGACACAGTACACTGTCGTACTAAATGCTTGGTTGACCCACAACGATAGCATCTTCTAACTGTGAACGCTGCTTCCTCTCTGTGGTCTACAACCTCTTTAGGATGCCGCTCCTCATCAGTTACATATTTTTTACTGGACTGCCTCCCATTTCTGGAGTTACGGTGAGGGGTTGTGGCCTTCCTCTCATGGCGTCTTTCCTCCTCATCAAGCAAACGCCCAGTTAAGAAATGCATTGTTAATTGGCTTTCTGGGATTGCTTCCAGAGTCATCACTAAATTGTCCCATGACTCAGGAAGTGAAGACAGCACAATATAAACCTTTCTCTGTTCAGAAAAATGTTCCCCAAGTTCATTTAACTGTGAAAATAAATCACGCATTCTTTGAAGGTGTGTTGAAACACATTCACCCTCACTTAGTCTGGCTCGGTACAGAGCTCTCGTTAGAGTAATTTTGCTGCCAGCAGTGTCTCTAATATGTATTGCTCTCAGTGCTTGCCAAATCTCACTTGCTGTTTCAAGGTCTCGCACATGAGATAACTGAGACTTCTCTAAACTCAAAATTAAATTGGCATAGGCTTTGTCCTCCAGCCTTTGGTCTGCTTCATCTACTTCTTCATCCTCCTCTTTTACAGGAGGGTTAACAATAACAGTCCAACATTGTTCTTTCTTTAAAAACGCCTGCATCTGTAAACTCCATGACATATAATTGGACTCTCCCAGTTTCTCTACTGGAAAATAGGAAGCTCCCCCTTGAGCTCCAGCTCCAAGTCCAGCCATGGCGCCACCCAGCTTTCAGCTTTCCACTCAGTCCTTACTCACACGTGGCTTGAAAAAAAGTTCGGCTCCTGGTCCCAAACAGACACTCCCTGCCGATGCCTTCACACAGCCAGCTGCTTGAGAAACGCTGAGTTGCTTCCAGTCTCTGGGTTCTTTTTACGCTCTGTCTCTGCCCACTCAGGACTGGGGACTGGGCCCATAACCTGTTGGAGGGGGATTTCCAGCCGGTGGCAGAGAACAGAGTGACTCCAGGAGACATAGGTGTAAAAACCCAAACGAAAACGAAGACTTTATTACTAAGCAAATAAACACAAACTCTGGTGGGTGTTATTCCTGCAGGCAGGCAACAAAACTCAGCTTTTTTCCTTTATAGCAATGGTCACCTGCAGCCAATTAATCCCAGAAACTTCTTAAAGGTATACACACATGTTTCTGTGCCGAATGTCCTCTAACACAGAGAGCCGGAAGTCAAGAAGCCAAGGGTCCGAGAGTCAGGAAGCAAGGAGTCACGAAGTCGAGGGTCAGAGAATCAAGAAGCAGGGAGTCAAGAAGCCAAGGTTTAAGGATCAGGAAGCAAGAAGCCCAAGGCAGGAAGCGTGTTGCTGTGGCAAAGAGCCGAAGGGAAATGCTGACCTTATATCCCTTCCCAGCTCTTGCCACCAGGTGCTATGAATTACCAATCCGCCTCACCTGTGAGGCTGCGCCTTGCCTCTTCAGAACAAACTTAGGAAGGCCTCAGTCCTGCAAAGTCCTGTTAGTCACAGGGCCTGGCTCCTGCACGCACACATGACACAGGCCAACCCCTGATTCCTTTAACGGAATACCATTGAGCTTGGAGGGGCAGGTGATGGTCGCACCTCCCCTCCCCACACATTGCTGATCCAATGCCTAACCACCAAACCTTACAAAGTTGTGACGATTGCTACGCAGTAGGCAAAAACCAAATGGCTCTGCCAATCTGCCAGATGAAAAAAATTATTGGCAAAACCTATTTGGTGTTTCGCAACCTTCTGACTAGTTGCAGGACCTTAGCCAGACCTAGCAGAGTACACGCAGAATCCACGTAAGCAATTGGCGACTTGGCTGCAGACAGAATAGACGAAGCAGGAACCAGGAACTTGTAGTTAGGTGTTTATTATATACAGTGGACTATTTACAGGAACAGAACACGGATCTTTAGCTAGCTCTCTCATACATGACTCACAACTCCTACACTGACACACAGAACTCTGAAACTCTGAACACTGAACTCTGAACTAACACATTCCAGATAGTAGGCCATTAATTATCACTCCCTTGAGAGAGCTTGACCAATCAGGGAGCTGTCTCCATGCCTCTGTTATCACCATGCAGACTTACTCCTTCACATGACCTTCTGGCTATCTGCCAAACCTTAATTGACTCTGTGTGAGTAGCTGCACATATGTAGTTTCCCAACAAAATTCCTACCAGGCCCCCATTGCAAAACAGGCGACCAACAACGTCCATAGCAAGGCCAACGCACCAGATAAAGGGGGTAGATGGGCGGGTGATCCGCTGCGCAAAGGCCAAAAGGTCCAGAAAACACTGCACAGGAATTAAATAATGTTTTGCGGCCACCCCCCAAGCCAAGCCATTGGTTTTAGGGACCCAGTGACTGCAAAATGACCTACCAGAGTGGAGCAGGGCATAGCCCTGCCCACACCAGGAGGTGGGAGATGACTGGGGGCCCAAGCGCAACGTGTACCCTCCTTGAAGAGGATCCGATTATCTGGACTCTGAATGGTCGTTGTTCAAATATGTCCGAGTGCTGTAAAAGCCACTCACTAAGAACACTGCACCTCATCTGCAGTCAATACACTTAATATGGGGAGAGGGGGGGATCCATTGCCTTTTCATATAAATCGCCTCATTTCTACAAATGGGATGTACTTTAAAGGAAAGCAGATAATGCAAGAACAATAGCCAAGCATGTCAAAGGAGCAGATGAGAGACAGGCACTGACTGCTTCTCACCTCTTGTAGGCAGCGATAAAGTGCATAATTAAATAGAAATCCGTGCAATTAGCAGGGGCAGCATAAAAGTGCCTGTGCTTATATAGTTACTGTTAATTCAGTGATTCAATTCAAGTTGCTTCATCACTTGAAGTTGGAGGCAGATTTTCTTATTACCATTATTATATTTAAAAATCAAAACCTTAATTCCTTGCTCTCTGGAAAAGTCAGGACTGGGAGGGCATGGCAGATCAAAGAGGGAGGTATGAAGAGTGGGAAAAGCCCCTTAACTGCTTTCCGGAAGCCTATTTGGGGCTGCCATTTAGAATTTAGCTGTTAGGATGACATATCGCTGCAGGAAGTTTGCTGTTTATTTATTTGTTTTTCATTAAAATGGGATTCTTAATCATCTGGAGAATGTAATTGATTTTGCCGTGAATTCCCTGATATACTGTTAATATCCAGGATAAGAGAATTCCCACTGTTTCATTCCCTTGTTTTTTCTGGCTCACTGTTTGCTTTCCATCTTCTTGAATTCTGGTCCAAGAGGACAATTTCTCCAATTGATTTCAGAACTGGAGCCTAGTTTTCTCATCTGCATTTTTTCATTCCACTACATTACCAATGTATTCTTGTGTGTATTGACCAAACACTGCAAAAAAGTATCCTGATCTGACGGTGAAAATGTATGACTGCACCATGACTACTTTTGTGCAGTGTTTTACCAATTTGCACCTGCCACCACATGAAAGGCTCTTAATACGACCTTAATCGCATGCAATTTGTTCTTTTGGAGTGTATTATCAGTGCATACAAGTTTACCTTTGCATGGGTAAAAACAGCATATACAAATATCTTGATCCAGTCAAACATATGACCACAACAAGATTGCTTTTCTAAAGTGCATTAAGTACAGATGTCCATTGGAGATTTAGAAGGGGAAAAGAAAAGAAATTACCGTAATGAACTGAAGGAGCCTTGATTTTTGGCTGTTTTCCCCCCAAAAAACTTTGTGCATCTGTGTCTAAACTTGCCCCTTTCTAAATTTTATTTATTGGTGTGTGTTTTTCTTTTTGTAAATCGACCAAAGAATAAAATAAAATAAAATAAAATCGGTATTAGGGGCATTTCTTAGGGTGTTGGAGGCCATGTGTGCTGTGTCCCATTGCTGAAGCTATGGTGGCATTTGCCCTTCTTCTGATAGGAAATGCTCAGGGGAGGGGGGAAGCAAAAATGGGGAGTTGAGGAGGGCAAGTTGGGTGAAGGGGGAGTGAGAAATGTCCCTATGTTCATCTGAGGAATGTTGGCAGGTATGAGTTCAATAGCTGACTCACACAGTAGCTGATCACACAAGGGGCAGCAACTGGCATTGGGCCAAAAGTCAGGTAAGGAGAGTCTCAGTACTATCTCTATTAAACTTCTATTCCCCCACCCCACCCTGTTTCTGTTCACGAAGATCTTTTGCAGTGTTAAGGGGAAAAAATGTCACTGTTAGGATTGTACTAAACCCAATATAGCCAGGTCTGGGGATACAAAATGTCAGAGAAAGGTTGATTAGAATTCTATGTAAAGGGGGGGGGGGGAGAGAGAGACCTAATTCTGAAGCCTGTATAGAAAGTCACTTGCACCTAACTGCTTATCTTGCCCAATTTATTATGGTTCTCCCAGTCCTGGTTTAGAGGCAAGGAGCTATGTAGATGATTCATCCAAAAACCACAGGCTTGTGGTTCTTCAGCTTCTGTCTGGCCTGTGAGGTATTACCAAAGGGCACCTTGCCACTTTCAAGCGTATATATTATCAGGCAGAAATAAAGTAGTTACAGGATCGGCGAAAGTCTTGTTGATGGGGAAGGAAATACTACTTCATGAGAAAAATGTGTTGCACATGTGATTGGAGACAATGACCTTTGTTAGAATTCCTGCTCCATGATTGCAGTCATAGGATTGTTGTCTTTCACATGACGGTATGTGTTTTGACTCCAGAGTGGGAAGTGACGGAAACAGAACGTTTGCGTTACTGTGTTCCGTGAAGTGGGACTATTGTCCTTTCTTTTTCTCTCTGCTGTCTGATGCTAGAGAGAGAGGGAGCCACGTTGCAGTGCTCCGTGTGTGTTTATATGTAAAGAAAGTAGATTAGCCAAAATGCTGAGTTGCTGAGGTCTGTCATGCACATGATGCACAAACTCTGCGGATCCCTAAGTGTGCCGGTGTCTGTTGGCATCAGTCACTGTGATGTTCAGGCTGAAGAAAGCTTAAGCTCCCGAACGATAGGCCAGGAGGGAGAGAACATGCCAGTCAGGCATGTGTCTCTGCCAGGGTCCTACTTGAGTGTAGGCTGAACTCCTGACAACCTTTTCCAAGGAAGTGCAACTAAGACTACTTGGGGATAAACTCCATTAGTCATAATGAGTTTTACTTCCAAGCAGGTTTCCTTAGGATCAAACAACTTGGTCAAATGCCTGTCTATTTCTAAGTAAGACCTGCTAAATTCAACAGCCCTTGTTCCAGAATAAGTGAGTGTATAGGCTTGTGGCTGTGGCCTGTTTATGGCACTCATTGAAAGGCAGCCTGTACTGTAATGTAAATCAAATCCATGCTCAAGGTTATGGCTGAAGGTTGAGTGATAAACATTTTACAAGGAAGAACTGCTCTGCCGGTGTCTTCTCCTGACTGAAAGCAAACATAATTAATTTGGACGAATGTTCTTTCCACAGCCGTTATGTAAATGGGGCCTGGCCATGTCGCAAAGAACTTGAATTGAAAAGCAAATAAGAATGCGGGACACTGTACACATTTGCATTCTGTAGCTACCACTGCTAACAGGTGATGTTGTGAAACGGGGAATGTGGCAAATAAGGGCAACATCAACATTGAAGGGACACGGGTGGTGCTGTGGGTTAAACCACAGAGCCTAGGGCTTGCTGATCAGAAGGTTGGCAGTTCAAATCCCCACAATGGGGTGAACTCCCATTGCTCGGTCCCTGCTCCTGCCTACCTAGCAGTTCAAAAGCACATCAAAGTGCAAGTAGATAAATAGGTACCGCTCTGGCGGGAAGGTAAATGACATTTCCGTGCACTGCTCTGGTTCACCAGAAGCAGCTTAGTCATGCTGGCCACATGACCTGGAAGCTGTACGCTGGCTCTCTCGGCCAATAAAGTGAGATGAGCACCGCAACCCCAGAGTCGTCCGCAACTGGACCTAACAGTCAGGGGTCCCTTTACCTTTTACCACATTGTTACTTATTTATTACTGTTTGTTCTTTGTATGTATTTCCCACCTTCCCTTCAATGAGCCCAAGGTACATGGTCTTCCTCATCCTCCTCTTCATAGAACTGGAAGGGTCATCTAGTCCAACCCCCAATTTCACCTAAAGCATCCATGACAGATGGCCATCCAACCTCTGCTTAAATACCTCCAAGGGAGGAGAGTCCATAACCTCCTGAGGGAGGCTGTTCCACTGTCAAACAGATCTTACTATCTAAAAGTTTTTCCGTACGTTTAGTTGGAATCTTTCTTGTAGCTTGAAGCCATTGGTTCGAGCCCTACCCTCCAGAACAGGAGAAAACAATCTCGCTCCATCTTCCATGTGACAGCCTTTAGATATTTGAAGATAGCTATCATATCTCCTCTCGGTCTCCTCTTTTCCAAGCTGAGCCATACTCCTTCAAGCATTCATTGTAAGGCTTGGTTTCCAAGACATTTTCCTTCTCATTGTTATCCTCACACCAAACCTGTGAGGTAGGTTAAGAAGTTGTGACTGGCCCCAGGTTACACAGGAAGTATCATGGCTGTGGCAACTTGATCCCTGGTTTCCTAGGTCCTAGTCCAGCACCCGAACCACTGCACCATCTTGGCTCTCAATTTTCAAAATAAATGAGAATGGCCCACATTACCTTTATTATCAGGTACAGTGGTACCTCAGATTACATACGCTTCAGGTTACATACACTTCAGGTTACAGACTCCACTAACCCAGAAATAATGCTTCAGGTTAAGAACTTTGCTTCAGGATGAGAACAGAAATCGTGTTCCGGCGGCGCGGCAGCAGCAGGAGGCCCCATTAGCTAAAGTGGTGCTTCAGGTTAAGAACAGTTTCAGGTTAAGTACGGACCTCCGGAACGAATTAAGTACTTAACCCGAGGTACCACTGTATATATAAAGATTCCTTCAAACTGCTAAGAGATCAAGGAGATCAGAAGAGAAAGGGGAAACATAGAAGGTGGCTTATAGATGTGATGTGCCCACTGATGGTATAATTATTTCCTTATTTTCCACTTATGTATTTTTTTAAAAATAATATTTTGATCCTACCTTTCAGGTTACTGAGCTTTCCATGGCAGTTAATAAAATCACAGTAAAATCAAAACAAGTCATCTTTTCCACAGTACCATAGTTACAATCCTAAACTCACCTGCTAGGCAATGATTCTCATGGAGCTTTGCTAGAATTACTTCTGAGTAATAAATAGTGAGGCTCACACTGCACATCTTCTTAGTGTTGGCTAGATAGGCCTAAGAGACAAAAAATGTTATGTGTATTGGGGCCTTGGCTCGCTACTATCTCGCTAAACTGGAAAAACAAAGATTGACCGCTTGTGGTTGCAGGAAATAAGATGGCCGCATTGTTACATAGAGCACAGCAATTCCACGTACTGCCACAAATTAACGAAATGAGGAACAAATTCCAACAATGTTTTCAAGGCAGAGTCTTTGGTGTCACTAACCAATGTTGTCCACCTAGGGCCAGACATGACATGGGAAGCCCATGACATGGTGTTTAAGGAAGCACTGTAGAGCAATGTTTCCTAAACTTGGGTCTCCAGCTGTTTTTGGACTACAACTCCCATCATCCCTAGCTAGCAGGGCCAGTAGTTAGGGATGATGGGAATTGCAGTCCAAAAACAGCTGGAGACCCAAGTTTGGGAAACACTGTTGTAGAGCATGATTTGTATGTGCATATGTGTGTTGGTAAAACACAATGTAGCAAATGTAAGCTTTTAACCTAGACTCCTTAATATAATTGTTCCTCTGACAGATCTAGCTCCTTCCATTTTGAGGGAAATTTTCTAATCTTTCTTGCACCAACACATTTCCCTATTGTGAAGGTGCAGGTGAAGGTGCACTTCAGAGGACCCCGTTTTCTTGTTAAGGATCTAACAGCTTAATTTTCTGATTTATTTTTCCCATTATTGATTGTGTGCTGCGGCTCAGCCTACAGCTGGGTTTTCCCAATTTCTTAGCCAAAGATGTTGCCATGGCAACAGCTGTGAGGGGGGGGAGGGTAAAAAAAATATCACTTGGATTTAGCATTGTGCCAACGTGTCACCGTTCTAAGCAGAACTATTCTCTTGAAATTGGATTATAAAACATTCTTAAGACAGAGACATGCTCAGATGCTGTGCTCCTCCCTGAAATCTATTCACAAGCATCTCCTGGAGGATCTCTCTGCCTCTGATACGAGAGCACGTTACTTCAGTTTAGCTAGAGAGAACATTATTATAATAATGACTTTATATATAGTGCCACAAATTATGGAGCATGGCACAACTCATCAATTGTGAGTTGGATGGTTATTAACCGAGGGCTGGATTCTGAGTAACTCCAGTTATCTCTCCTTTTTAACAGTGAACTGAGGTGATGAGTGACAACAGGATTGATTTAGCACAAGCAGGGCTGCTGAGGAACATAGAGGAATCAGCATTAAGTCTCAAAAAACAAGAACAATCCAATAAAGGTAAAGGTACCCCTGACCATTGGGTCCCGTCGTGGACGACTCTAGGGTTGTGGCACTCATCTCGCTCTACAGGCCAAGGGAGTCGGCGTTTGTCCGCAAACAGCTTCCGGGGCATGGGGCCAGCATGACTAAGCCGCTTCTGGCGAACCAGAGCAGCGCACGGAAACGCCGTTTACCTTCCCGCCAGAGCGGTACCTATTTATCTACTTGCACTTTGACGTGCTTTCGAACTGCTAGGTTGGAAGGTGCTGTGACCAAACAATGTGAGCTCACCCCATCGCGGGGATTCGAACCGCCGACCTTCCGATCGGCAAGCCCTAGGCTCAGTGGTTTAGACCACAGCGCCACTCATGTCCCTGAACAACCCAGTACCCTCCTCCAAAAATCCTCCAGCCAAATGGGGACTGAGCATGGTCAGTAGCCACACAAATTTATTTTATTTCACTTTTTAAAAGAAATTAAAACCCAGCTGACTCTACCCATCACCTCCATGAAAGGAGATTGTCAAATCTAAAGTATTTGGCATAAGGGGGTTGGACTAGATGACCCAAGTGTTCCCTTCCAGCTCTGAAATTCTGTGATTCTGAGTGGAAAGACTAGCAAAGGATGAGAAGGTCTGTTCAGGAAGAAGTAACTTTGCTTGTCAATTTATCCTCCAGGCTTCCAGCTATGCTCATAGCTTGATAAATCTACATACCCCACAAGGAAATTACATATATATACATTATTGCACTGATTCCTAATCCTGGGAGGAGCCCTTTAAACATTTCAGTAGCTGAGAGGGCAGCTGTATTTCCATAATGAGCTCTTGCATGGCTGGAGTAATCATGCGAGTGCAACCAATTGCAGGGGACTTGAAGAGAGAGCCCAGTGAACTTTATGCATTGGTTTATCTTTATTTTATGCTGTTAACCAGAAGGTTGGTGGTTCAAGCCAACCAAGAGACAGAGGTGGGCAGGATTCCTGTCAGGAGTTCAGCCTACACTCAAGTAGGACTCTGGCAGAGACAATGCCCGACTGGCATGTTCTCTCCTTCCTGGTCAATCATTTGGGAATTTCAAAAGCTTTCTTCTGCCTGAACATCACAGGGACCGATACCAACAGACATCAGCATACTTAGGGATCCTCAGAGTCTGTGCAGTTCGCATGACAGACCTCAGCAACTCAGCATTTTGGCTAATCTTTATTTACATATACACACAGAGAGAGCACTGCAATATGGCTCTCTCTCTAGCATCAGACAGACCCTCTTCACAGAACACAGTAACACAAACATCTGTCTCCGTCACTTCCCACTTTGTGGAGTAAAAACATATACCGTCATGTGATAGACAAAAATCCCATGACTGCAATCATGGAGCAGGAATTCTAACATCCTCCCCCAATTCATGGTCTGTGTTGCAGTCATCAGGGTAACAACAACAACAACCATACAGATGTAACACACACAGTATCACCCGTTCCACCCTTGGAACTACCTGCAACTGGACTGGCCTTAGGCCTTACCATCTTGCACTTCTGACTAGTCTTGGGATCATAACCCTTCTGACTATCAGGAAGTCTCACACTTGGCTTTGTTGGGACTCAAACCCTAGCCTCGTTCCCCTCAGAGGAATCAGTGTTGACACACACAGCCTCTGGACATGGTCCAGCTTCCTTCTCCAAGGAAACAGTGTATACCCTTACAGCCTTTGGGTGTGGTTTCCTGTCCTTCGAAGACAAACCCTGTACCCCTTTTAAGACTCCGGGTTCCAAGACCTGTGTCAAGCCACTAACCACAGCTAAATCTGCAACAGCTGTGTTAGCAAACGCCTGAGCATACCTGGTGGGCATGTCACCCTTTGTAGCTCCTCCTGATCTGCGCATCTGGCACATCTCCTCCACTGTATCAGTGGAACTCACCTCAGTGCACCTGCTGTTTATAACAGCAACAGACTTAGTATCTAAGCCTCCAGCAATGGGGTAGCCTAGGAAAATATACGCCCCCCCCCTCTGCTCTGTAGGGAGATGGACAATTATTCTACATGAACTTCTCTAGCAATGCTTACTGAAGAGTGGTATAGAAATTAATTAAATGCTTCTTAAGCAACCCATAAAGGAGATTAGTAGAATTAAGACCATTTAAAGGACAGGGGCTGAGGTGGAGGGATAGTGGTTTGCTTAATGCTATCTAGTAAGTTTATGGGTGAGGTAAGATTTGATCCCAGTGGTTTTGTGGTTCACAGAACTCTTGCTTAGCCACAGTACTGTGCTAGTTATTCTTTTTAAATTATTCTCTCCTTGATCCCTCCCTTTATTTATTCAACTTCCCTTGTTTTTTGTTCATCTTTCCTTAGAAGTGATTAAGATATCATTTGTGCGCTGCTGTTGGTTGATGGAAATTCATCGTTGCCATGCCTTAAGTATTGTTGGAGGATTTTTAAATGCCTGTGGGTGTGAAGCAAGGAAGACAGTGCAGGCAGCATAAATTCTAAACATAGAGAAATATTGATTTGTGTATATGTGAGATATACTTTGCCAAGAGCTCTAAACAAAACAAAATTGACAACAGTGACAGTGCTAAACTATCAGAGATGGGCGAAAACAATAAGTATTGACTTAAGTCCTGGTGACAAATGAAGAGTGTGCATGGAACCTCTGAGAAAAGTGTTTTGCTCTTAGCAACTGCAGCTGTTTCCTTCCTTGTGACAGTGTTGATTTACGGCGGCTTATCAAGGTATGTCTTCAGTGAGGCATAATGCGGATTTTACAGGGAGGAGGGAGACAATATGGATGTTATCAGAGCTATGCCAGGTTCTCAGACCTTTGGGCCAATGTCTAAACATGGAATTCATCAATGTTTCAAAGGATAAGGCAGGCTGGCGATGCTCCTGATGTGAGGATGGACTCTCCTGTACAGAAACCATGCCTATACAATTTGTGTGCAACCTGTTTTCTGCAGCTCCTGTGCAGAACGGTCATAATATTGATTGTCCTTGTGTGATGTATTCAGTGGTCTGTGTTTGCCTGAGCTTGAGTCTGGACTAAGGATTCTGAGCTCCTGTGTTCTGATTTGATACATGATGTCCAATCACAGAACATTCCAGGATGTGGGCCTCTGCCATTGGCCCTTGAACTCTGAGCCATGATTCGCAGCTTGGAAGTTAAGACAGCCAATCACGTTGGGAGTGGAAGTAGTCCAGGCTTTCACAAATGTATTTAAGCAGTTGCTTTGCCCCTGTTTCCCAGTTACGTAGTTCAATAAAGGTTCTTGCTGTTATCACTGTGTCTTGCCTTGTGGGAACCCACCTACACTTCACCTTGCAACCAATCACCTGCACAGGGCTTTACAGTCTGAACCAATAGGAATCCCAAGGCTTGAAAACATACCCTCCAACATTTCTCCAGAGAAACTAGGGGTGTCCTAGTCAATAATAATTTGTTCCCCACCTCATCTGACTGGATTACCCCAGCCACTCTGGGCGGCTTCCAACACATATAAAAACATAGGCAAAGGTAAAGGAACCCCTGACCATTAAGTCCAGTCATGGATAACTCTGGGGTTGCGGCGCTCATCTCGCTTTACTGGCCGAGGGAGCCGGCGTACAGCTTCCAGGTCATGTGGCCAGCATGACTAAGCCACTTCTGGCGAACCAGAGCAGCGCACGGAAACACCGTTTACCTTCCCGCTGGAATGCTACCTATTCATCTACTTGCACTATGACGTGCTTTCGAACTGCTAGGTTGGCAGGAGCAGGGACTGAGCAACGGGAGCATACCCCGTCGTGGGGATTCAAACCCCCAGACCTTCTGATCAGTAAGCCCTAGGCTCTGTGGTTTAGACCGCAGCGCCACCCATGTTATAAAAACATAACAAACCATTAAACATTAAAAACTTCCACATACAAGGCTGCTTTCAGATGTCTTCTAAAGGATGTATAGTTACTTACCTCCTTGGCTCAGGAGTCAGATAACGCCATATCCTCCAACATTTCTCTCATGAAACTAGGGATGCCCCAAGGAAAGGCGGGACATTCTGGGATCAAATCAGGATGGCTTCTGTAAATCTGGGTCTGTCCCTGGAAAATAGGGACACTGGGAGGGTCTGTTGAAGTAGGCAGTCCTTAGTCACAGACTGGGAACTATTCTTTTTGGAGAAGGACCATAACTTGGTGATAGATCACATCTTTTACACCCAGAACATCAACCTCCAGGTAGGGCTGAGAAAGGCTCTTGTCCTGAAATCCTTTCAATGTAGATACTGAGCATTTATCAAGGGTTAGGTATACGGCAGCATCGTATGACTGTATGGCTCTAGGCCTTGTAACCATAACCACACACACTGCAACAGGAATGTGCAACATCAGCCCCTGCCGTTGAAAGGCAGTCTGAAGCATTTGCATTGGTCAGGCCTTTGTCCCCATCCACCTCTAATTCTGAACCTTGGGCTCCCTATAGATAAGCTAATTAAACCTCTTTGGCTTGAAGAAAAGGCCTAATGTTTAATTGCTATGGTGACACGGATCATCAGGCAACAGAAGTTTGTATTCTCTTCTAGGTTATGCAAATGCAGCTCTCTTCTCTCTCACTGACTTATTTTTACTGCATGCCTTCCAGCTAATATATTCCCCTCAGTCGACTTGCTGCCTGTGAGGAGCTAGAGAAAGACGTCAGAGCTATTTTGGAACTAATTTTGCCCCCACTCGCTTTGCATTTTCCTGAAGAATGTGTCAACCCACAACACTGCAACAGAGACATAACTGCCAGCATTGGGCCCCTCTGTGCTCAAAATGGCAGGAAGCTTAGGGATTGCCTCTGTTGGCCCACATGTACAATGCTACTTGATTTTTATCCCTCAGAAGTGAGGCTTGGACTCATTCCTCCATTGCCTTGACTTTACATCTTGAAAGGAAAGGGAGAGAAGCCCCACTGGGTCATATTCAACTAAGTTTTACTCAGAATAGACCTATTGAAATTGCTGGACTTAACTTGGTCTTCATTTAATTGAAGACTAAAACTTAGGCAGCATACACACTATGCCTTTAAAGCACCCCCAAAGAATTCTGGGTACTGTAGTTTGATAAGGGTTGCTGGGAATCTGTGAGGGGTAAACTACAGTACCCAGAATTCTTATGGGGCTTTGAACTTGCTTTAAAGGTGCAGTGTGCACACAGCCTTATTTGAATGCCACCCTTACCTTTAGAGGATCAGTTTTGAATGTGCCTTTCCAATGTTTGAGTAGAGCAGGGGTACGGAACAGTTAGCAGCAACAGGGCCATGTTCCCTTCTGGGCAAGCTTTTGAGGGTCACTTGCCAGTGGTGAGCAGAATTAGAGGGTAGAGAGGGTAGAGTAACATAACTTCTGCCTTTCTACAGTAGGCCAGTGTGGTGTAGTGGTTAAGAGCGGTAGACTCATAATCTGGGGAACTGGGTTCACATCCCCGCTCCTCCACATGCAGCTCCTGGGTGACCTTGGGCTAGTTACACTTTTCTGAAGTCTCTCAGCCTCACTCACCTCACAGAGTGTTTGTTGTGGGGGAGGAAAGGAAAGGAGAGTGTTAGCCGCTTTGAGACTCCTTCGGGTAGTGATAAAGCGGGATATCAAATCCAAATCCAAACGCTTCCTAGACTGGTTTCACACATTCACACAATCCTGTCTCCACCACCTAGGCAAAAAGCATTGTCAGGTTTTAAGGGCACATTCCAGTCAGGCAAAAAACACTTGGGGTGCAAAGTAGGGTTAGTGAAGTGTGTAGCTTGAGGATAGTCCCAAGGGCCAGACAAAGAAGCACATTCTGAGGTTTTCCAACTCTGGAGTAGAGGACTGCATGTTTGCAATACAGGGCAAAATATACTTCTCTGGCAGGGAAAAATAATAATAATCTGCACATTGATTTCTGAAATGATGGCAGCTTGTGTGATTATTGTTTCGTGTGCACCCAGTTCTTTCTCATTATGTGTCCGTTCTGCACTGTGCAGTTTGACACCATGACAATTGAGTTTGTGCAGCTCTTCCACATGCCAGGCAAGTAGCCAGTGTGATAAGGTGTTACCCCGAAACAAAAGCTGCTTCTTTATGAGGGAACTCTGAGCCATGACAAACTTGTGGGCTCCATCTGCCAGGAATTAGCTGCCAGGAGAGACAAGAGCCTTTGCATTTTCTATTAGCAAATTAAGAGCTCCTCCAGACAACAGGTTTATCAAGCATTCATCCTGATTTGCTTTCATGGAAGTTAGGTTACACCAGGTTTTTATCTGGCGTTCGCTCCAGTTTGTTTATGGGGTGATTATATGACAATGTTCACCATTCATTCTGATTTGCTTGTGGACAATTTTTATATCTTCCCATTAATCAATCATTCATCTCACACATTTCAGTGCCGTCAAGTCGGTGGCTACTGCAACACCTGTGTTTTGCAACTCGGGTCTCCAGCTGTTTTTGGACTACAACTCCCATCATCCCTGACCACTGGTCTTGCTGGCTAGGGATGATGGGAGTTGAGGTCCAGAAACAGCTGGAGACCCAAGTTTGGGAAATACAGCTCTACACCTTGAGGGAGTCAATTCCATAGTTTATCAGTGGAAGAGAGCTATTGCCCTTGTGGGATAAGCCTTTTAGGGTTGCCATATTTCAAAAAGTAAAAACCAGGACACTCCAAAAGTTGTTGACTTTTTTTAAGGAAACACAATTTTTTGATTGACTTACCTAACATCCAGGACAAAGCACCATCTTTCGGAAATCCCCCCCCCCCCGGACGCCTTTGAAATCCCACTAATGTCCATGAGAATCCAGATGTATGGCAGCCCTAGACAAGATTGGCTTTAGGTCTGACCCTGCAGTGCTTTTCTTATGTCCTGTATGCCATTGGCTCGGGTAGGATTGTGGACTCCGGTGAAAGGCAAATTAGATTGCTGTACTCACCACCTTTTACAACTTCTCTTTGGCTGTTAGCTTGATTGGTAGGAAAGGTCAAGCATTTTCTCAGCCTTTGTACAAAAGCTTTTCCGTATGTTCGTTTATTCTCACTGAGCAATTCCTGGAGATATGGAGAGAATGTTTCTGTAGAGGACGGTATTGTGCAGCAGCCAGATTTAGCATAGGAAGGAATGTGTTGAATGGGCTTGTGTTAAGAGGAAATTGTTTCCTTCCTGTGTAAGCTGCATTGTTCTAACCTTAAGGTGTACCTAATTAAAGCATGTGTGCACACACACGCACACACTCTGCACTGAATGATGTGCAGAGTGCTTGGCCTAGCATGCAGTCATTGATGAGCAGCTTAATCAACCTGCTTAATATGAAGCACGTATCCATTAACTATCTCCTTCCACGGTCATTCACTAATCAGAATTGTGTTTCATTTCCCCTGCTCATTCATGCATGAGCAAAATCCCAACTGACAGAGAAGAGGCACCAAAAGGTCCATTCAGCTCTGCAAATTCTTAAAGCTAAGTATGAAAACAAACCTAATATGAGATAATATGGAATGTTCACATTATGCAAGGAAACTTATTGCTGAGCAAATGGCCATCGGAAGTTGTTTTCTACCAAATCAGACAATAGTTTATCTACTACCCCATTATTGTCCACATCAACTGGCAACTGCTCTCTAACATCTCAAGAAGAGGTATTTCCTAGCCTGACTTTATGCAGTCTTTAAAAAGGAGAGCAATGCACAGTAAACCTTGGACTGTTTGCATACAAAAAATGTACTCTATCTCTGAGCTATGGCCTCTATGCTTAATGTGATTCTTAGCTTGATGTTATCCCCTAGATCATCATGGTCATTATCAATGGACTATTATACTCATCCACTAGCTTTTGGGATCCATTTTTGCAGCTTCCTTCTGTGATATGACTATAACCAGCAGGCAATATTCTGACATGCAGTTGGCATCTTTGTGTCTACATTACTGAGGAGGCACAAAGGGTTGTCACAGCATGCATGGCTGGAGGAGTTGGACCACTCCAAAGCTCTACCATCGTAGAGTTAGGTACATGATGTACCTCAAGCAACACGGACCCAGGTCGGGGAAAGCTAGTCTCTTTTCACTTGCTGGTGTGACAAAGTGTGTGTTGCAGGAAGGGACTTGGAGCAGATCACTGTTGTCTCTTGTTTCTCCATCTGGATTTGTGATTGTGTGTGTGTGTGTGTGTGCGCGCGCACGTGCGTGTGTAGGAGAAATCAGTCAGTTGCACAGCAATTTCTGTTGCATTTCCCACAGTTTTACAGACTGGACTATTATATGTTGCAATCTAACCTGGGGTGAGTCTGGTGTTCCCCACATGATTATGACAATGGATAACTTGCATTTTGCATGTTTCTAATATTCAGAGTACTACAGCCATCCATTCTAAGGTAAGGCAAAGTGGACTGTATTATTAACTCTGTATTCCCCATGGGACCTTACATCAGGGGCGTAGCAGGGGTGTGTGGTAGGTGCGGCTACCCCAGGTGTCTCCACTGAGGGGGGTGACAAAATGGCGGGCGGCACTCACCGTGGGGCCTGCAGTGCGCCCGAGCCATGCATGTCGGGTGCCCGCAGGCTCCATGCTGTCCGCCCGCTGCCTCCCCCCATCTGAGTGCGCCTTGCCCCTATGGGTTCTGTGTGCCCCGTCTCGTCCCTCCCTAAGTGCACTGTGCACCCCATCCTGTCCCTATGGGCACCACATGCCTGGTCCTTATGGGTGCTGCACACCCCGTCCCTCCCTAAGGGCGCTGTGTGCCCCATCCCTATGGGTGCCGTGCACCCTCTCCATATGGGTGCCACGTACCCACCCCTATGGGCAGTTCACCCCACCCATGGTTCACCCCTCCTCTATGGGTGGTTCTCCCTGCCCCTGGGCGCACCACCCTAGGTGCCCAAAAGGCTTCCTTTGCCGCTGCCTTACGTGAGGCTTGTCAAAAACCACCTACCAAACTGATGGCCACATTTCTTAGAGGCATGTCTGCTCAGATGGCTGAGCACTGTGAAGGCACAGAAAAGCCTCTCTGTTGGGTTGACCTGGCATGGCCTAAATACCAGGACCCCGTCTTCTGCCCTTGACTGTACCCTTACCTTCCAGAGTTCTGAAGTGAGTAGCTTCCATAGATACAAAATTCTGTTGAGTTGGGAATCAATTAATATGGGGAAAGAATTTGAATCTCCTGAAGAGGGTTTGAGTCTCCTTCAACAACACCCATTTCACACCCTGGCTGTAAATACAGGCAGATTGAAATTCTGCTTTGCTTTCCATACACTCCACTATGTATAGTCTTTGACACCTGTCTTGTTAATTTGACAAGAGTGGTGATGCTGCTGTCAGCCATTCAGATCCTTTGCCCCACTGGCTTTCTAGCCCTGATGGCAGATCAATAATATATAGGGGTGCCACTGGCTGCTCTGGGAGCACCAAAAGTGTGTGATAGAACCCCAGGCCTTATCTCTGACAGCTCTGCCCCAGAGTATGGAAGAGACAATTAAGAGGTGATATGATAGCCAGCTTCCAATATTTGAAGGGCTGTCACACAGGTGATGAGCCAAAGATTGTTTCTATGGTTAGAACACAAATGGAAGGGTTGAAATTGCAAGAAAGGGGATATTCCAAGATGCTGCTTGACAGTGGAACAGCCAGAATGTGGCAGGCTCTTTCTCCTAGACATCTTTCAGCAAAGGATGATGCTGGATTGCCATTTCTAAGGTGTGTGGTCATAGTGGGTTTCCTGCATCTGCAAGCGTTTGAATAGTTCAGAAGTGGGCCACCCAGTCCAAATTAGGCATGCCCTACTGGGCAACTTTCCAGGGGTCACATGCAAGAACCAGAGGCAAAAGTGAGCAGAGCAACAAATGCAAATTTTTACCTTTGTACAATAGGCTAGTTTCCCACTATGCTCTCACAACCCCCCTATCTATTCTCCATTCAGGCAAGCAAGACATTTCGCGGTTCAGGGACACAAGCAAAAAGCAGGGACAGTGAGAGGTGTGGCCTGAGGAGAGTCCCAAGGGCCAGGTCATGAATCTTGGAGGGCCACATCTGGTTCCTGGACTAGATGACCTTTGAGGTTCCTTTCAAATTATGTATTATGGCAGGACATTCATATTTAAACCTGCTGTTTTCACATCACGCCTTCTCAGACACAGTGTCTACGCAGAGGTTGAGGAGTGTTTTTTCCTTCCAGGCATGATCAGTAGCGATTTCCATGGGTTTGGGGCAACTGTGTGACTGTTCTAATTTTAATATTCCCCATAATGTGGCGACTCATACATTATGTTTTAAAAGTGCACACCTTGTATGCAAACAACCAGGTGTTGTTTGCCACTGCGTAGTGGGTGAAAGGGCTCTGAATTTGCTGTGCGAGGCACTTTTAATGTTTCTTGTCAATATACAGAACTGTGCTGTTAGTATATTTTTAAAAACAATTCTGAGAACTGAAGATTGTACACTGCTTTGAATGTTTTTGAGAGAAAGGAAATGAGCAATTGTCTTTTTTAGAAAACACACACCATCAATTGGTTCCAATGTCTTCTAAACAGAGCCGTCTTACTCATAGGCACTAGGGGTGTGGGGCACCCGAGTGCTGGGCTCTCAGGGGCGCCAGGCTGAGAGTCTGAGGCCCGAGTGTTGAGTCCAGGGAAGAGCCTGTCCGTTGGTTGGAGCGCTGCGGCAGGCTCTTCTGTGAGCAGCTCTGCGCGACGAGTTCGGGGGTGACGGAGCCAGTGAAACGCTGAGGCGGCCGGTCGGCTCCGCTCTCCTGCGCGCCTGGGACTGGGCAACCGGGGGGGGGGGGGCGCCAGGTGGATCTTTGCACCCCAGCGCCTGATATGCTTAAGACAGCCCTGCTTCTAAAGATGTACCATTTTACCCAGGCTTTCCCTGACCCTTAAGAATGGAGCCTGTTTTAAGTGGTTGAATCCCCTTATTCCTGTTTTATCTGCTTTTATAATGCTGTTTTTCTGGATTTAGGCCGTATTTTTAATGATTTTTTTTTTTTAAAAAAGTGTGGTGCTTAGAGATTTTAAAAATATTAAGTAGTTTATAAATGCTTTTAAAGAAATATGAATTTTAAAAAGAAAGAAAATATGAAGGAAGGATCGTTAAAGGTCTCTTCTTCCTGGACTGGAACAGTGAAAATTGCAGCTGAGCTGTCTGGAAATTATTTTTGTTTTTCCAATCCTTTTGTGAATAGTTCTTCACATTTTGGCCTTTTTAACAGTCTCACGCAGTAGTGTGAAAGTGCAGGGAGCTGTGAGGTTGTCAGAAACTGTGGGGGGTATGATCCTGCTCCAATCTTCTTTGGCTGTGCCCACTCCTGCTTTTAACTGCGCTCCCCCTGATATGCCAAACGTTTCCATTATGGAATGCATTATAGCAACAAAAAAAATATGTCTGGTTCAATGCCAGATTAGATCTGGAGCCTATGTAATTGACTCTTCTCTCATGAGAATATCCTAACAGGGATGCATCGCCTCCACAATGCTATCTCAGTTAACAAAATGTTAATAAATCCTTTGACGGAAGACACCGATATCCATCAGATCACAGAGCCAATAAAAGTGCATCTCTAGGTGATATCTCTCCTTGCCCTTTGGTTAAAGCTGGTTATCGTGGTTCCAGAGAAATGGAAGCGCAGAACAGTGTGACATTAAATGATGGGAAATCTTTAAGCTACAGTGAGTGTACAGGAAGATAGGAGGGAGGAAAAACTCTTCTTTGGCATCTTGTATTGGCATGTTCTACATAAAACTGAGCTTTTTTTTTTTTAAAAAAAAAACTAATTGCAGCCTTCCATCTTTTCTGTACTCTCTGAGGGAATATGCACAGATGGTAGTTGCGTGTATGCGTCAAGGAAACGTGTCTACTGCTTCAGTGTATTGAAGAGGAAGCCGCGACAAATGCGTTCCGCTTTCTACACATTTTTATTTTTGAAGATGAATCTACGCACTTTTCTCACTCGGTATTGTGTCCTTCACTGCTGACCTTGAACGATCACAGACCACAAACAAATATTTGCAAATGAGCAAGCAAAAAGGACATAAATATTATGTGTGCAAAATATCCCCTCCCCCACAAGAAAGCACTCTAACGGCAGTTAAATGAGAGTTGAGCAAAATAGTTCCAGTGGCGTAGCATGATTTGCCAGTGCCTGGAAAACAAGACCCCTCTTGGCCTCACTCATGTGGTCCAAAGGAAAGCAGAGCAATACATGTGGCGCTGCAGGAGTTGCCAGAAGGAGGCGTACAAGGTATCACCCAACCGTAATAGGGACTCCACTCCAGATTTGTGTCAGGTGTACTCCTTAGCCTTTTCTCCTCCTGAAGATATCCCACAAGGTTTAGGATCAAAGTTATTCTTCTCCTGGATGGGCTACCTTCCCAGTTGGATGAACCCCATCTGCCCCTCACATCTCTCTGCAGCATGTGCAGTAACCACCTTCTTGGCAGTTGGACCCACTATTGGTCTCTTCCACTCAATCTGCTGGGGCAGGTCTTCACATGCAGGGAAAGTCACCAAGGTTTAGCCAGCCAGTCGAAGCTGTTTCCTGGAGTGTGGCCACTGTCACATGCTGACAGCTTCTAGGAGCCACTGGTGAGGGCTGAGAGCAGGGTGTGGACCAGAAATGGAGAAACTACCCCAGAAGAAGCACAGCGTGTCCCTCACCAGAGGTACTACCCTTCCCCTTAGATGATGCATGTGTCATGAGACAAAAGTTCTTAAGAGCAGAAGCAGTAAGGCAAGGTCTACACAATCATTTCAAGCCTGCTAGTTGTAACTGTTAGCAGTAAACTGTCACGTCACTGTGACTCGTGATTCATCTTGGGTTCACTATAAATGTAACCAGCCATCTCTCTGGGCCTCAGTCTGTCTTCAGAGTCTGAATGTGTTGCCCAATTAACCGAGACACCTTTTAAATAAATTTTCATGCAAATTGATTAATTTCATTAATTAACTGCAGCCATTATATACTCTATATACATGCACACATGACTGAAAGCTATTAGAGTAATTTCACATAGTCATGTTCTCTCTACATAAATCGTATAGCTACAGTCTACTATCATATGCAAACTGAGAAACTGTGATTTTTAACTCTGGTTACAAAGCTAGATGTGAAACCAGGAACTAGGGTTGCCATATTTCAAAAAGTGAAAATCCAGACATTTTTTTTTATTGCAAAATATCAAACAAAATTGAAGTTTCTGAGCTATTTTTAAGGAAATTCAGCAAAATCTAGACATCAGACATGGGTTGCCATACATTCAGATAATCAAGGACATTTCAGCGTTTTCTGTCCGGACACTGCTTCCAACTGCATGTTGGCTGCTTAGAAATCCTTATGTATTGCAAAGTATTCTATGGAAAGTTTTACAATTGCTATAACTTCACACAGAGCACAAGGAAGACCCCCTGGGCTGCACCATTACTGCTGGGTTTTAAGAGAGTGTGCCCCAGAATGCATCCAGAACTCTCAAGCATGGAGCAGATCATCTGTGCTGGCCAAACCATCTTTCATTGAAGGCAGTTTCCATGACCCATTGAAGAACACCTGGTCAGCTTGCAGTCCAAGCCACTCCAGGGCTCCCTGGAACACATTCTGAAAACCTCAGCTGCCACCTAAGAATAAAACAAGCATGCATATTAGCATGTGATCAAAGTCAGGGTGGGGGGAACGTATGCTGCTGTTTGTACACTTTTGTGTTCCAGAGCGGGGAAAACAAAGACGAGTTAGCTGTAGAAAGAGGGATTTCAATTTCATAAGCTAAATGGAGTGTGGATGGATCCGAGTGTAATAATTGACTTACCTCAATTGGTTTATTCAACCTTAAAGTTAAAAACCAAATGAGGGCTGAAATAGAATGTGCAAGATTTGTAACAGAGACTGCAGCATAGTAGGGCACAGTCTTAGGACATAGTAAGACATAACAGGAAAGCAGATCTCGCGTCAAATTCTGGACTTCCATCCAGTTTCACAACTGAAGTGGATAAAACATGCATGCTGGATCCTGGCTCAGCTGTTAGTCTTGCCCTTCATCTGTGATTTTGGCAGGCTGCGTGTCCTTTTAAAAAAATCATTTTTCAAGCATAAACCTATTTTGAAATTTCCCGAGGGATGGATGACACAGATCCCCATAGATATCAATGGAGAAACCCAAGATTCTAATGTTCCTGCGACTGGACTGCAGCCAGTCAGCATTCTGTGCCCAAAGAGCAAGTTCAGTCTTTGTTGTGCTGTTGTTGTTGTTGTTTAGTCGTTTAGTCGTGTCCGACTCTTCGTGACCCCATGGACCAGAGCACGCCAGGCACCTCTGTCCTCCACTACCTCCCGCAGTTTGGTCAAACTCATGCTGGTAACCTCAAAAACGCTATCCAACCATCTCGTCCTCTGTCGCCCCCTTCTCCTTGTGCCCTCCATCTTTCCCAGCATCAGTGTCTTCTCCAGGGAGTCTTCTCTTCTCATGAGGTGGCCAAAGTACTGGAGCCTCAGCTTCACGATCTGTCCTTCCAGTGAGCACTCAGGTCTGATTTCCTTAAGAATGGATGCATTTGATCTTCTTGCCGTCCATGGGACTCTCAAGAGTCTTCTCCAGCACCATAATTCAAAAGCATCAATTCTTCGGCGATCAGCCTTCTTTATGGTCCAGCTCTCACTTCCATACATCACTACTGGGAAGACCATGGCTTTAACTATACGGACCTTTGTTGGCAAGGTGACATCTCTACTTCTCAAGATGCTGTCTAGGCCTGTCATTGCCCTTCTCCCAAGAAGCAGGCGTCTTTTAATTTCGTGGCTGCTGTCACCATCTGCAGTGATCATGGCGCCCAAGAAAGTAAAATCTCTCACTGCCTCCATTTCTTCCCCTTCTATTTGCCAGGAGGTGATGGGACCAGTGGCCATGATCTTCGTATGTTGTGCTGTGCCCCCCCCCAATTTGTTGGGATGTTCTCCATTTGGGAGATCCAGCTCTGTTAAACAGCTCCCCTCATCCCTGACTGCGTAGGACCAACCCTTTAAGTTCAGCAGCTGCTCGGCTTCCATGATTGCGTTCAGCATCTTGAAAGGATAGATTTCCCCCTCTCCTCTGCTTGCAAACACCTCTGCTCCCCAGCAGTTGCACAGGTATAAATAAAACAAATGACGCTTAACACAAAATGAGGCGCCGCACCAGCGGTTTCTCCTCTGCCAAGAACCTGACCTGCACGACCTCGTACACCTGCTACAACTCAGCAGAGGAGCAACAAACATATTTATGTGCTGACACAGTGAAAAGCGTGTGTAGCATGAGAAATAATAAGCAAACCTTTACCTGAACCGTCTTGTCATTGCTGTCATCTTTCTTTGCAAAGGAAAGCTTCCCCAGTCCTGCTGCTTCTGCACAAAATGTCGAGGGACCAACTGTGCCTGCCTTCTGCTTTATTCCATTTGTGAGCCGAGTTTCCGAGATTTCTGCCATTAGAGACTGCTGAGGTTGTGGGGGGGCAGGTCAGGGTCCTTAATTTGGAGTCAGTTTTTCTCCCAGTTGGAGGAAGCCTGTTGTTGCAGGTAGCAGTCCCCCCCCCACCCTGCTTTTTCAAACTGATGAAAAGTTGAAGGGTTTTTTTAGTGCCAGTTAGAGAAAAGGCCTTAGTTTCTCATCAAAATGCAACCAAAACATCTCATTCACACTCCTTGAACCAATACATGCACTGAAGATACAAGTATCCTTCGAAATTTGCACTTCTCTTAATTTTGTAATGCAGTTTTCCAAACAATGTGTACAAAAAATGTATACATTGGGGGGGGGGGGAGTGTGCATTTAAATGCATGTGTGTGAAAATAACACATCGTATTAGTGACAACGGCATGCAAATGTGTATATAGAGAAATCTGCATTAAGATGCTCACAGATTCTTATGGGGTTTTGCTTTTTTTAAAAAATGGAAATTACCATGGAAATGTGGGGAAGTAAAGGCTGGAAAACTGAAAAAGTGAGAGAAACTAAAACAGACAGATTTATCCATTTCTAGTGCCATTTGGGATGTGTTCATGGAGAAAATGGGGCAGATGGTCAGCTGGAGATGGATTCATGAACTTGTGCATGTTTATATCATTGGACATCTTCTGTGCTATGCCACGCAAGTATTGGGTACGGTTCTGGTTGCTTGTGGAAGCTGGAGGGCTGCCATTTAGACAGGGAACAGAGGGTATGGCCTCCCCGCTGCCATATTTCAGACTACAAGTGACCATTCCTTACAGGGATGGGAAACCAGTGACCTTTCAGGTGTCATTGGACAAATTCCCATCAGCCCCAGCCAGCATTGCCAAGGATCAGAGATGGTGGGAGTTGGTATCTACCAACATGTGGAGGGCCACAAACTCTCTCTGCCTTAGGAGCATCTGTACAGTGGTACCTCGGTTTAAGAACAGTCCCGTTTACGAACGATTCGGTTTACGAACTCCACGAAACTGGAAGTAGTGCCCCGGTTTGAGAACTTTACCTCGGTCTAAGAATGGAAGCCAAACGGTGGAAGGGCACCGGCGGCAGGAGGCCTCATTAGGGAAAGTGCGTTTCGGTTTAAGAATGGTTTTGGTTTAAGAATGGACTTCCGGAATGGATTAAGTTTGTAAACGAAGGTACCACTGTGTTTATGGTTTGAATATTGCATGCCTACCCTTATGAACAACAAAACTGTCCTATGTACTTAGTATTCATGCTGGAAAGGCCAGCCCACTTGCTTAAAACCACACTGTTTGTGTCCTGATTCAATAGCTTTGGCACTAGTCACTATAAGATATGAAAAAGCCTTTAAAACAAACACTCTTAAAATGCATGGTTGTTGTTGCTGTTGCTGCTGCAATCTGACCTTACTCCCCCCCCTTGGTTATTAGTAGTAAAACAGCATAAACATAACAGTTTCTCCATGTCTGTACCTCACCAGGTTTGTTTTTTCCTTGCTTTGTTTTCCTTGAGGGTAACAGAATATAATTTTTAGTGTTGCACTAAGAAGATTTTAGCAGCTATTAACAGATTCATAATAAACCCTCCTTTGCTTCTCGCATTAGCATTTTCTCCCAGTGGAATCACCGCCAGCTTTTTCTCTATTTGGTTGGCAAAAACTTGGTATGCTGCTTTTAATTCATTCTGCCTATATTTCTGCATCTGTGGTCAAAGGCCTGAATATGTCCAAGAGGAGATCTTTAAATCATGCTGATACAGAGGGGAGGAGGAGGAGGTTGGAGCAGTGCAAATACACGGGCAGGAGCATCAGATTGTTTCTGCTAGTGAGTTTGCACTGCACTGACTGCCTCGCCACTCTCCTTCCAGGTATGCAGCAGTGACCCAACTGTTAGGAGGTCAGCTGAGTGTTTCTTTCAAGACTATACCATCCACTACTGCTACACTGACAGGAAGAAGCTCTCTGAGATTTTGGACAGGGATTTTCCCCCCAGCCATACCTGGAAATGCTTGGGATTCCGCCCAGAAACCACAGCCCTTTGCCTTTTCACTGGCCAGAAATAACTTGGTTAACTTTCAGAGTCATTTGGGTAAAATAACTGTAGACATTTAGCAATTACCAATTGTCTGATTTAGCAATCAGATTTAATTGGAGCATGTTTTGCCCTTTGTACAGTACAGTTCTATTATGCATGCTGACACCGAGCTACTAATCCTGAAAATCCAAGATGTTTTGCTTGCACCAAGGAGGTTTTATTTGCACGACTGTATGGAATGAAACGCTTTGTGATTATGTAGGCTTTCTGTTAAGATCTGATGAAATAGCTGTGATTATAGCACCTTCAACACATCATTAGCGAGATGCAGAAAGGAAATTGTTGTTTTATTCAAGATAAACAAGATTTCAGAAATAGGTGCATTTTCAAAATACATGTGCAGGCAAATGGTTGGAATTACAGCATTTATGTACATGTAGTAAAGACATGTACCTGCAAATGTAGAAAGTGATAGGGGTGGCATTGAATTCTACAGTGTAAAATTGACATTGAATTGCTGTTGGTGCAGTAGTTCTGTGCTGAATTGCAGTGCTAATGTTCTTGGAAAGCTGTTAAATGAAAACCATGAATTATTGGAAGAGGATGGGAAATAGTACCAAGTCTTCCAAATGCCCAGCCTCTCCAATCAACTCAGCCTATGTTAGGCAGTAGTTTTCCGATTACTATGGGTGGGTTCCACGTGCCACAAATCCAGCACAATGGTGTAACACTGGACAATGTTGATCACTTCTCCTACCTAGGCAGTTATCTTTCCAAAAGGGCCAACATTAATGCTGAAATCCAGCACCACCTGTGCTCTGAGAGTGCGGCTTTCTCCCAATTGAAGTGCAGAGTGTTTGAGGACCGGGACATTCACAGGGAAACCAAAATGCTTGTTGTACTACCAACCTTACTCTATGCTTGTGAAACATGGACCACTTATAAACGCCACCTCCAACTCCTCGAAAGATTCCATCAACGGTGTCTCTGAAATTTTTTACACATCACTTGGGAAGAGAGGCGAACTAAGATCAGTGTACTGGAAGAAGCAAAGATCACCAGTGTTGAAGCAATGATTCTTCAACATCAACTTCGTTGGACTGGTCATGTTGTGCGGATGCCTGATGATCGTCTTCCAAAGCAACTACTCTATTCCAAACTTAAAAATGGGAAGTGTAATGCTGGTGGTCAACAAAAGAGGTTTAAAGACTGTCTCAAGGCAAATCTTTAAAAATGTAGTATAAACACTGACAACTGGGAAGCACTGGCCTGTGAGTGCTCCAGTTGGAGAACCAAAGGTGTCATGGGCTTTGAAGACACTCAAACTCAGGATGCAAGGGAGAAACGTGCTAAGAGGAAGGCACGCTTGGCAAATTCACACCGTGATCAACTCCCGCCAACTCCCAATGTCCCCACTGTGGAAGGCTGTGTGGGTCCAGAATTGGCCTCCACAGTCACTTACGGACTCATTGTTAAAACCGTGTTTATGGAAGAAATCTTACTCGGCTACGAGTGATCGCCAAAGAAGAAGATATTTGTGAGGTGAACAGGAATGGGCACCCCCTCCCTTGATAAAACACGTATTGCAACATGCAAAAAGGTTTGCAAAAGTGGGGGAGAGATTGCATAAAATTGCCCTGTGTATGGACACATGAAGCCTTATATCACCTGTTACTTCTCCAACAGCTGCATCACAGGTATTTCACATCATCTGTGATGTGAGGAACTCTGAACATTCAAACTGACTATATATTATTTGCTTTACACGATGGAACTTTGAGGGATTCTATCTAATTTGCAGTCTCCTAACTCTCCTTAACTTCCTGCGATACTTGAAGGTATCCAGATGTCTCTCTTTCTCTGAAAGTTTCAGGCCACCTTTAATGAGCAACAGTCAAAAGATTTTATTAGCACTACATACATGTCCCAGGAGAAGATTAAATACCAGCCTGATCTTTCAAATGCAAAGAGTGGGGGAAGGATACCACTGCTTGAATAATCCATTTCTCTGACAATCCATCAAATGGAAACTTCTGGGATTTCTTCAGACAATTATTTTATTACCATTTTTTAAAGCTATGGTTTCAAAGGCTTCTTTATGCTTTCCCCCTTTTTAATGCAGATAACAATCCAGGTCTCTGTGGCAGATTTCACATGAATAAATGTGAAGAATTTGTGACACAATCAGCAGGGCCAGCTCTGGGTGTGAGGAGCCCTGGAACAAAGTTGACCCCTGTCTCTGTTGATGGACTTCCTCAGGCTTACCTAGTGGTGGCAGGTAAGGAGGAGAACAGTGCTCTGAGCACCACTACAACCAGCAGGAGGTGCTTGAGCCCAAATTCCCACAATGTCCTGGAATGTTGCTGTGCTTGAGGACAGTGCTTTTTTTCTCTCTAAAAAAATGTTCAGGGGTACTCAAGAAAATCACCATTTTATAGTTCAAATCGGGAAAAATAAATATAGTAAATGGACAAAAGTACAAAGAACACACATTACAGCTGACAGCTCACAGTAAAATTCCACACTGAAAACTTCCATGATGAAAAATAGTAATTTTCCTACTCATATTGAAATGCTGCCCCTCAATGAAGCCAAACTTTCATCAGTAAAACCACCACACATCCACATTCCACACTGCTTCACACATTAAACGCTCGCTTCCATCTGAGACTCAGGGAACACCAGGAAAGGAAATGAAGCTGCCATCGGAGGTGGTAACAACAAAACTGACCCATCACTGTGCTAGATTCCAACTCCTACTTCACACATTAAATGCTCGCTTCCATCTGAGACTCAGGAAACAAAGTGACAGGAAATGAGGCCGTCATTGGGGGGTAGCAACAGAACTGATGATTCACCGTGCTAGAGAAGAAAGTAAAAAATTATTATTTTTTAGTTTCTTCTCCTGTTAGATTCACAAAATGTTTTGGGGTATGCGTACCACTGTGTCCCCCCAGAAAAAAGCACTGCTTGAGGGATTGTGGGAAATTAATATGGCACCTAATCTCAACCCTGGAGCATATGGCATGGTGGAGTGGTGGTGCTCCCCTGACTTCCCAATAGCTGACTTTCTGCTACGCACCAGCAGGCAGGGAGCTTGGAGCATTTAAACCCATGGGGGGAAAGTGGTTTATTGGCTCCACTGGTGCATTTGCACCATGCCAACCCGTTGCCACCTTGTCCCTTCCCAGTAAGCTGTTGAGAGCTCAAAGAAACTCTGCTGTCCCACCACGCACCCACTACTGAAATAGCCGTCTTTTGCTGCTCAGATCATTAGGTTGTATAATATTTTTATGTGGAGGGGAGGCAGGGGTGCTGACTCCTAGGGGACGGACCATTTTTGGGTCCCCTCAATATTTGTTTGTGGGGGGGGGGGCTCCCCCAATGTTCAAAAAAGTTGAGTCAGGTCAGAGGAGCTAGGAATGCAATGGCATCATGGCTTCAGTGGCCAGTACCATCTCCTCCTCCTGCCACAGAGTGGAAGGAAGGGCGAAGCAGGTTGCAGTGGGTGGCGGCAGCGGCGGCAGCAGGAGGAGCTGCCAACCATTGAAGCTGCACTACTGCTGCATTCCTGGCTCCTCCAACCTGGCACAATGTCCTGATGCAATGTCACCGCACGTGTGATGTCATGCATGCAACGTCCCATTCCCCCCACAATCCCACTCACAAGTTGACACCTCTGAGGGGAGAAGTCCCGAGGAAGTCACAGACGCTGCCTGTTCTTTGATGTCACCCATCTTGGTGTGATAGCCTAAGTGGTTGCATTTAGGCTCTGCAACCCACATTATTTTTCTAATAGTCTCTCGCCGGCAGTTGAAGGCTTAAAAAATTTAGACAGGGTTTGGGCCTGTTGGTCTGATTTGGCCTTTCTGCTCTGATGGTTTTAATTTCATTAGTGCTGCCTTGCCTTTTGTGTCAGTTTCCTTATCTGCTCATTTTATATTTTTCTCTCTTTTTACACACACACACACACACTTTTTTTTGTAGCTAGTTTGGGAGCCTAGTGCAAAAAGGCTTTTAACACCACAATTACATCCCTACCTAGCCATGGTGTGTTCCATTTTGTGGGTGTGCATGTTGTATATTTTGCAAGTCTTTCCCCGCCATAGCTATCCTGCAAATGAGGTAGAGGTTTTCCTGGGAATTCCTCGGGTGGACTCTAATCCTTGGAAAGCCGATAGGTAACTGTTACAAAGGCTCGTTCCCACGAGAATGCTCAGTGCTGGCCTTCTCTACATTAGTCATAAATAAACAAGAACTGGGTGCCCTGAGGCATGGAAAGATAATGATGCAAAGGGTCAGGGAGCATCATGCCCCTTATAATAAAATTTCAAGTTGAGGCCCATAAGCATGGGAAAGCCAGGAGATCAGAGGGGGTGATGAAAAATCAATTACCACTGGGAATTGTTTCTGGCCTGGCTATGTAAAATGAGGCTATTTAATAAGTGCAAGAACAAGACGTAGGCTTCTGGTTTGCTCAAGAAACCATTGCTATTAGCCCTCTACTACTTGAGGCTACTTGTGATATAGCTCCCAACAAATATAGTTGTACCAGCAGCAAGTGATAACTTTGATTAGCAGCTTCAGGCTCTCCTGAATTACTTTCGAGACTCAGAGTTCAAAGGATGGAACCGGATAGCAGAGTTGGATTCAAAAGTGGTCTAAGAGAACCAGAAGTTCAACAGGAATCCTGTTTAGACCCCAGGACAATATCTCTGGTTGTTTGTAATGAAGTCTAGGAAATACAGTCGTACCTTGGTTCTCAAACAGCTTAGTTCTCGAACGTTTTGGCTCCCGAACGCCGCAAACCTGGAAGGGACTGTTCTGGTTCATGAACTATTTTTGAAAGTCGAATGTCCGACGGGGCTTCTGCGGCTTCCGATTGGCTGCAGGAGCTTCCTGCAGCCAATCAGAAGCCACACTTTGGTTTCCGAACATTTTGGAAGTCGAACGGACTTCCGGAAAACAGATTCTGTTTGACTTTCAAGGTATGACTGTAATGGGCAAAAAACCTGAAGGACAGTCCCTTTGAGTATTGAGTATTTGAGATGGATTTTTGTTTGTTTTTAACTGTACTAAACACTGCAATCACACCTCATTTTTCATCAGGGGGGTAGTGACGGTATACAAATTTTGTTGTTATCTAAACAATGCAAATGTTTGATGGGGCGGCTGCTCTCCCATCACCCCCCGAAATCAGTTCAGTTGAGCTACACAAGCGAATATCATAAATTAGAGGACATTTGGCGCAGCCCTAAGACGTAAGGGCGCCTAACTTTCTTTAGATTAGTTTTAGTTCCAAGGCATTCTGTAAGCTTTGCAAAGACACTGATTTATTAGCTTCATAAAAGACCTGAGGCTACTTTTCTCGATCCTATTATTTATATAGATTTCTCTGGTGTCAATGCCCGGAGATTCCCTAGGGCAGTTTACAGCAGTTTATTTAAAGAAAAACAACAACAACAAAAGGCCAGGGAAAGCAGCCTGAGAAAAGCAACAAATTAAGCCCAACGATAACTAAATATTTCAAATCTGGATTATGTATTCCAGCAACAGATAAATTTATCTGCCAAAGGGGCAAACCCCTGTAAGGGGGTTAATGGGCGGGGAGAGAATGTGAGGGCTGAAGGAGGGATTAGATGCACTTACAAAATGTTATGCCTAGATCTGGAGTGGCTAAATGGCAGCTCTCAGCCTAATTTCATATGGTGATGGGGAACTCAGTTGGAGAGGGGGAAATGGAAGGGAAATCTGAAATGGGAGGAGCAATGGAAGGAGGATGCAGAAAAGGAGAAGGAGTCCTCTGCAAGAGATCAGCCCAGACTTCTAGCAAATAATAACCTGTCCCATCACCAGAAGTATGTTGGGCAGAAAAGAAGGGGGGAAGAGGGGGGCTGTTAGGAAAAGTGTGAAAGAACAGAGAGAACAAGAGAGAAAGGATAAAATGTCATTCATTAAAATGTCAATGATATCAATAAAAGGTAAAGGTAACCCTGCCCGTACGGGCCAGTCTTGCCAGACTCTAGGGTTGTGCGCCCATCTCACTCAAGAGGCCCGGGGGCCAGCGCTGTCCGGAGACACTTCCGGGTCACGTGGCCAGCGTGACAAGCTGCATCTGGCGAGCCAGAGCCGCACACGGAAACGCCGTTTACCTTCCCTCTATAAAGCGGTCCCTATTTATCTACTTGCACCCGGGAGTGCTTTCGAACTGCTAGGTTGGCAGGCGCTGGGACCGAGCAACGGGAGCGCACCCTGCTGCAGGGATTCGAACCGCTGACCTTTCGATCGGCAAGCCCTAGGCACTGAGGCTTTTACCCACAGCGCCACCCGCGTCCCAATGATATCAATAGCGGGTTTTTAAAAAATGAACATGGTAAGAGTCTTCCCTGTATATAATAGAGCACCTGTTATAATAAATTTTGTGTCAGTTCAGGTCCAGTTAATTTTGAGTGTTTACTCGCCCCTGAGAATCTTTCACTGAAGGTAGCAGAAAATGTTCCAGACAAATAAGCAATAAATAAATATGTTGCACATGTGAGTGTGTGCCATCCTTCAATTCAGCATTGCAGCATGGTTGTGCATGATGAAAAGTACTACTGCATCTCAGACTAACCAACCACACTGGAAAGTTGTGAGGATAAATTGGGATTATCCCACTTAAACCATCCCGAGCTTTCTGGAGGAGGGGAAAGATTCGCAAGTAATCAGCATTTAAGGGTTGTGCAGATTCTGGAAGCTCTGGTGATAAAATACAGAAACATACTGTGAAGAAAATGCATCCTTTTACGTGCCTTTGTGTGTGAGTGAGGAGGCAAAAATGTGTGTTTGATCTGTTTTCAGTGAGTCGTGTGTGTGTGTGTGTGTGTGTGTGTGTAAAATGCAACTTTCTCTTTCTCTCTCTGAATGGGGAGAAGGGAGTTTGACAAGTGTCTAAACAATAGAAAACAAGGTTATATTGTTTTATGCACATATAATGGAAAATGGTGTTTTACCATAATCTGCCCGAAAGCTGAAATTGCTATGCAAGAGAAAAAAAGTGTGTGATGATTATATTGCATTATTTTTCTATCCCCACATTTAATAATGGCAAGAAATGGTCATGATTATACTTCTCCCCCAATAAGACCCTTAATATCCTATATGCTGCACCACTGCACAGAGTTCCTGGTGGACTTATTGGTCGGACTGAAAGGGAGCAAAAACAGCAACAACATTCAGAGCAGTTTGAAATTTCTGAAGCAGGCATGACCAATGTCCTCCGTTCTGGTTTTTAAAAGATCAAAACCAAATGGAATAAAGGATAACCAAAATGATCTGGAGGCTGGAGCGACTCCCTTATGAGAAATGGTTACAGCATTGGGGGCAAAGCAGTTGCTCTCCTGCTGAGCTATTTGTTGTACTGTTCCCAACGCCTGCTAAAAACCAGACATGTCACCATTTTGTCTGTTTTATGTGATTTCATTATGTGCACTGCTTTTACAGTCTGTTTCTATTGCTAATTTTAAATTGATATTCTGCACCGTTTTATGCGGACCGCTTGGAGATTCTTTATTAAGCGGTAAATAAATCTTGCCGTCGCTTTCCCCCCACAATGCCAGCAAAATGCCGCAGCCTTGATGCAGGAGAGAAGGAAGTTCAAAGAGGCAACACCGGCGTTTCTTTTTCCTTCTGGCAACAAAAGCAAACAGCCCCCTCCCAACCCCACAACCCCTGCAAATTGGAACATTGTTGTGTAGGAACTGAAGAACAGAAGTCCTCTCCTTTCCTAAAGCAGCGGTGGGCAGGGTCTTGGCATCCTTGCTAGGAGCAGCTATGGAGGATGGCGGATGCTCTAAACTACTGGGAAGCATTTCCCCCCCATGTGATTTGAATTTATGAACAAGGGCATTCAGAAGTCTTCTGTCAAGGTCTTTGAGCTGGATTCCTCCCCAGCATCTCCCATTAGTCACACTTCAAGGAGCAGCCAAGTGCTAGTTACCTAGTTGTTGACCACAGCCTCATTTAATGATACTCTTTCCCACGAAACCTCCAGGAGAAAAAATTAAAAAAGCTCTCATTTTCACAAGGTGCTCTTGAGAAGTCCTGGGCCTTCTGCCAACAGGTTTATTTCTTGACTGATCACAGTGTTTTGAGACAAACGGCCTCGTCCTCTTCCGCGAGCTTAATGCTTCGGTCGCCATCGACAGCTTGGCAATTTCTCTTCCCCCCTCTTAATTGAATAAGTTTACAGCAACCAGGGGGCCTGTTGAAGGCAAACAACGGCCCTACCTGCGAGGCTGTGGCAACAACCAATCAGGTCAACAATCTGATCCCCACATTCTATCGAGGAGGAAATGAATGTGACGCCCTCAGGGGTCCCACTTTTCTTGGGCTTGACAATGTTATTTATTTCATTTGTCAAAGGGCCGCAGCTGCCTTTGCTATTCCGTCCTCTCAGGTACTCCCTCCTCTTCAAAAGAACCCCACTGTTCCAGAAATGGGAAACATTTATTGTGGCACAGATTGAAAGGAGGCAGAACATTCTCTGTGGGATATATATATATATATATATATATATATATATATATATATCACCACCCAACGAAAATGGCATAATAATAGATATGAAAGGAGTAGCTCATATTGGTTTTAAAAAAATTGTGCCGAGAGCTCACTGACTGGTTTGGGAGGGAGAACTCAGGGTATGGTGTGTGTTGATCCATTTTACCTCCTCTAAATCTACTCATTGCACTACTTTTCTAAAAGGTTTGCTTTGACATTGTTTGGTTTTGTGACCCTGGTTCGAATGTTCCACCATACACTCTCAAAGTGACCTGAAAATAATGAAGGCTCATGGCGAACCTCCGTGGGGAGAGCATACCACAAATGGAAAAGTCCCCTTTCTTGTGTTGCCACCCGCTGGACTTCATGTAGAGGAGGCACACGAAGAAGGGCTTCAGATGATGAATGCAGAGTCTGGGACGTTTTATATGGGGAGAGTTGGTCCTTGAGGTATTGCTGTCCTGAGCCCTTTAAGGCTTTACAGGTCAAAACCAGAACTTTGAATTGGACCTGGAAGCTGATTGGCAGCCAGTGCAGTCTGGCCAGGATCGGTGTAATACTGAAATTGAAATACTTTATTGTCACTTGTACAACTTGTATACAGTGAGATTACACGAGCACCCCCTGCTCAGCTCTCTTAGTCTTAATTTCCCTCCTTTACTGATGCACACCCACCAAACCCGAAAGTCAGTTGCCCTGTTGTTATCTTTTCATTCAGCAGCCTAACAGCCCATGGATAGAAGCTGTTCTTTACCCTGTTGGTGCGACTAATCATGCTTCTATATCTTCTGCCTGAGGGCAGGAGATCAAGAAAGTGCCGGCCAAGGGGTGAATCATCCCTGAGAATTTTCCTCACTCTCCTGAGGCAATGTTCTTCCACTATTTCATCCAGCAGATTCACGGGACAGCCCATAATATCTTGTGCTGTATTCACCACCCCCTGTAGGCACTTCCTATCAGATTATGTCAAACCAGCGTACCACACCATGATGCAGTATGAAAGAACACTTTCTGTTGTTGACTGGTAGAAGGAGATCATCTAATGTTGATTGGCATCATTCTTCCACAATACTCTGAGGAGATGGAGTCTCTGTTGGGCTTTCTTAACCACCTGGGTTGTATTTATTTTCCAAGTAATGTCTTCACTGAGATAAACTCCTAGGAATTTAAAGGAAGAGACACTCTCCACACAGCCCTCAAACCATCTTGTCTCAGTGAGCAACTGCACCTCCATCTCCCCACTGCCAGCTGCTCCTGTTCCTAATCCTTACCCGTGTTTGAATTTCTTCTTACTATTGACAAAAACCTGGTCACCTGAACACACACATCCATCTCAGGGCCCACACAATCAGTTGAAAACCCACAGCAATTCTTATTGCATTCCACAACCCCCAATTTCTTATTCCCTATCCCTAGGTTTTAGCCAAACTATGTTCCCCTGATAGACAGCAGCTAAAGGCCTATTAGAAAGATGCCCTCTCCATCCCCTAGCACATTAAGCAGTGCAAGTGCAATTTTGAAAAGCAGGGGCAATGCTGTGGTTATCTGTAATGATCCACGACACCATGCTATTTGCAGTCCTAGCCTGTGTGATGAATGTGCTGTTGTTGTTTTTTTGCCAGTGTGATAACGTAATGCATTTTCTATTTTCAATTCGAGGGTGATCTAATTTCATGAGCAGGTCTCCACTTCTAAAGGGATGCATTTTGGTACAAAAAGTGGATCATGGCAAATATTCGGCATGGCACTGTTCTAAAGCTAATAATTTATAATAGGTGTGAGTGGTCATGTATCAGAGAGTAAACATCATAGCTCATTTCCATGTGAGGTTTTTTTGTGTGTGTGTGTGTGGGGGGGAGGTATACATAGCATAATTCCATGCTCGGGAATAATTTTACAAAGTAAAGCAAACTTTGGCAGTGCTACAACTACAACAGTTTAAAGCCCCGGGCTATAGCAGTGCGTGGCTTATTATGGGATGCTCTGTCTTTAAATATGATGTCCAAATATAAGTCAAGAGACTCTGGCAGGGCTGCTTTTACATTCTTGGCAACGTCGTTATATTTCCAGCTCATGGTTTTAAAATGCTGGCTTAGATCCAGCATTTTGCTGTTATCATTTCATTAAAGTTGATGGCCTACTTATGTCAAGAGTGAGGGTTGGGTGGAGGAGAGGAAGCTCGTTCGGGCTTTGTTCTCTGAATGCATTTCCAAAATGCTTTGAAAGCTGAGGGATGTGTTTCTCATCATCTGTATTTAGGGATTTTGCTGAATTCGAGGGATACTGTGTGTAACAAACCTTTTGATGAAATGCGGGTGAGGTGGTGTTGTTCTTGTTTGGCAGTCTCTTTTTTGGGATGATCAAAATTGCTCTTCCTTTGTGGCCTTTCCTGTGTGAGCTGTGGCTTGCTTGGGTATCACCTATTATATATTACTTTAACAAACTGGGAATGGTATTTTGGTTTCATGTAGTTGTTGTTTTTTCATTTCTTCCCCACTTAATAGTAATAAAATTTCCACGAGAACACAGACAGTGAGTGATTTGTTTTGCTTTTAAAGTTATTATTGTGATGGCATATTGTGCTTAATTTCTCACCAGTGTTCTAAAATCTACAATTCCTGCCAGAATTCCAGTGGAGAGAAACCCAGGGGATATTGGGATGTTGAAACAATAACAGAGCAGAGTTCTGTCACATAGCCAGGGCAAGTTCTGAAACTATGAATTTTTGGCACCTTCCCACAGTTATAATTTTCAGGACAATTGCTCTCAGTCTCACTTCTTACAAAGCATAGAGGCTACAGATCTCTAACCGTATCCTGCAAACATGTTATTCTTCATAGAAAGCCGTAATAATTATGTTTCCAAGGCACATAAGGATACTGATACCTTCCACATATCAAGGTTGGAGATAAATGTGAGACTAGTATTTAACTTCTGAAATTTAACTCACTTGAACAGAGGGAGCTAACTTATATCAAGTAAGAACCAGAGCTCCCCCCCCCCCCGGAGTATTCAAGGGTATATAGTACTGACACCTTTCTTTCTAAAAGAAAAACACGGGTTAAAAGTGTGGCACTTACTGTAACAACTTCGTGGTGAGTACCAACACCTTTTTTTCTAGAAAAAAAGCACCGGTAAGAACATTGGCCCATCTAGCTCCTCAAAATATGCCGGAACAAAACTAAATTGGGGGATTCTGCAGCAAACAAAATGATGGCCAGCAGGAGAATTGATGTCTATTCCATTTCTCCTTTTGCTATAAGCAGTGGCTAAAACTTTTTTAAAAAAACCTCACCAAATGATTAATGCAATGCCAAAATGAAACAAGTGAAAATGAAATGGAAATGAAATGAAACAGATGTAAACAAGCCAAACACAACGTGAACTTCTAAAAGAAGAAGAAATACCTTTTCTTCCACACCCCGAGACACCACTCCTCCCCTGTTTGTTTTCCCCCAATTCCAAACAGGCCACATAACCAGGAGGGTTTACAAAGCCCCTGGCAAGCAGCCATACATGGCTGGTGGGCTGTGTTCATATTGGTGGATCACAGGTTGTGTATGCTGGTATTAGTTAATGCATGCTGTGAGTAGCTGTTGAATGCTTTGCTTCCTACAGAGGTGTTGGCTGGTGCTCTTCTTGAAGATGAAAAAGCAAGATATAATAAATGGATAACCCAAGGGCTGTATTTAGGATGGCGGACTGTGTAGCAGGTGTGCACCAGAGAGATGATACGCAGTTCACATGAGGAAAATGACACCCCAGGTTCTCAACATCTTTATTTATTTATTTATTGCAATCATTAGTGTAGTCCTATACTTGGCTACTCAGAAGAAAACCCCAGTGAGTTTAATGGGACTTACTCTCAGGTAGGCGTGTTTAGGATTGCAGCATTAGGGCTATAAATAGTAATTTTCTGTTCTGATAACTGAAACCTAGCCAGACTCTTTAGGGATCAGTCAGTGGTGAAAAACACAGTAATTCCTGTAATACTCTGAACGATTCTGGCTGATTCATTGTAAATATGAAGGCTGCTCATTTCTGAAATGCTTCATTTTCGTGGTTTCCAGAAAGTGTACACTCTTCTTAATGTGATAATGGTTTTATTGACACATCCAGAAGAACCATGGTTAAATGGCTTAGCATGAACATACTTTAATTTCATAGTGAGAGCAGGGCAACAAGTCACAATATTTGGCTTAATGTTATATGTGAACCAGGAATTGTGGTTTATTTTGCTGTGAACCAACCATTATTTGTTCCTAGCTTCTTGGTTGTGGGTTTTATGAGCAGTGCAAACCATGTCCCAGAATTCTGGTATAGCACTAAGCCAAGAATTATGTCTTGTTGTTCCTCTATGTGCTTACAGGAGAAGCGAAGTGGGTGCAATCTGTTTGTTCATCGCAAGTCATTAACCACGGCTTACAGTGATGTGTGAACCAGCCTAATGGATCCTAGAGATTTTTCTCCTAACCTTTAACAGCAAAGGTACAGTAGTTCTTCATGGAACATACGCTGCTCAGTGCTCAGAAAAATACTGCAACTTTTATCTGTAACCTTGTATTTAAGGAAAGATCATTGCTCAGTGGGAGGGCATGTGCTGAGATCCAGAGTAGAAATCTTGGTAGCTTTGATTAAGAACTCTGATAGCAGAGCTAGCAAAGGTGAGACCGACCACAGTGAAATGGGGCAGAAAATATAGAGCTACAAACACAAGTTGTCTGCCTTGCTATAAGACGGCTTCAAATGCCCAGTGCTTTCAAAAAGAAAGCAAACCTAAATAATTCAACATCTCATAACCAAATGCTAACAAATCATAATGGAGCATTTCATGTAGTATGCTTTTCTTTTCTTTTAAAATGTTATTACAGTGGTACCTCAGGTTACATACGCTTCAGGTTACAGACTCTGCTAACCCAGAAATAGTGCTTCAGGTTAAGAACTTTGCTTCAGGATGAGAACAGAAATCGTGGTCCGGCAGCGCGATGGCAACAGGAGGCCCCATTAGCTAAAGTGGTGCTTCAGGTTAAGTACAGTTTCAGGTTAAGTACGGACCTCCGGAACGAATTAAGTACTTAACCTGAAGTACCACTGTATTGTTTCCATCACAATGAATTGTTTTCCAGTTGATTAATACAATTCATCTTCAAACCAAAGAATACGGTCTGATTTCATCACCGATTTCTCAGTTCAAAAGGTGGTAAAGTTGCCCATTTTTCAACAAATTTGTTCTCAGACACTGCATCATCTCTTGCTGTGACATAGTATGTTACTTTATGCATTACTGTCAACTGCTATATTCTGAAAGTCCATTCTAATGAAAGAGGGGATTCTCCCCCCACTCCCGAGTACGTTGGAATCAGAATTTTAGCAGCTGTCAGGAGGTGAATGGCCATTTCCACATATCCTACGTCATCCACATATCCTTCCAAATAATTCACACACAAAAATCAGAAATGAGAACTGGTGCTTGTTTCAAACCTGGTATTTGTTTCTATCTCATTTTGGAAGCATCAGTAACATAGGTGCAGACCCTCCAAGCGTCCCTATTTTCCAGGGACTGTCCTGGATTTATAGAAGCTGCCCCAGTTTCTGATTTGATCCTGGAATGTCCCACTTTTCCTTAGGACATCCCTATTTTCATTGGAGAAATGTTGTTGTTGGTTTTTTAAAATATATTTATTAAGGTTTTTTTTAAAAGTTTGTATACAATAGAAAAAACAGAAAACAGAAAAAACAAAAATACATACATACAAAACACATACAACAACAAGTATAATTTCAATCCCTTATATTCGTAAAACTTACTTTCCCGACCTCCTCATACCTCCCCTTTCTGTATTCCATTCTCTAATTATTCTTCATTGGAGAAATGTTGGAGGGTATGTAGGTGCCATTGTCCATTGCTTCAAATGGTGGTCTGTGGAATCCAAGAATTTTTTGGATTCATAAGAGGAATTTCTCTGTAATGGCAGACAGCATTGGATATTGGCCATAATTGTTGTTGTTGTTGTTTAGTCATTTAGTCATGTCCGACTCTTCATGACCCCATGGACCAGAGCACGGCAGGCACTCCTGTCTTCCACTGCCTCCCGCAGTTTGGTCAAACTCATGCTGGTAGCTTCGAGAACACTATCCAACCATCTCATCCTCTGTCGTCCCCTTCTCCTCCCTGCCAAGAAAACTCCATGGACAAAGACAACTGGCCATAATTGAGTAGTATGCAAAAGCTCTCAGATGCAATGCATGACATCTCCAGTTGAAATGTTCAGGTAGCAAGGGATTAGAAAGACCTCTGTCTAGGATCCTGTAGAACCACAGCAGACAATGATGGTCCAGGTGGAGAAATAGTCAGACCTGTCCTCTGACAGCTGTGAGAGAATGTTGTGCATGTTCTAGGGTGCATTAAGCCACATTTCCCAAGAGCTGAGCTTGCTAGATATGAACCAGGCACATTGCAACATCAGCTCATAGGGACAGAGTAAGCTGTTTTATGCTAAGTCAGGCAAAGTCTCCATCTTGCTCAATATTGACTACAATGATTGGCACCAGCTCTTTGGGATTTCAGGCGGGGTCTTTGCTAGGCCTACTTGGAGATACCAGGGTTTGAACCTGCATGCAGACAAGATGTCCCAGTAGGGAGAAGAACCATTTGCAAATGGTCATGTCCCGTCTCCTCCTTTGTAAATGGTCTTGAGGGCCTAGTTCATTTCCTCAGAAGGGCTCTAGGTGACAATGAATTTAACGTATTGCCTGCCACAGAACACAGCAAGGGCTTTTCAAAGTGCAGTGCAACTGCAATGCTCTTCCTGTGCACTTACTGGAAGTACATGTTAACAAGGCATTTTAAAACCTACATTTTGACCTACTGGCTGCATATTGTAAACTGGGCAGTTCAGAATCCCAGTGTGAACCATAGTATTCACTGCATTGAAATTCAGAAGAGTCATGATGGCTTCATTGCAGTGATAATACGCACAGTATATTCTTTGTTAACAGTTGTTCCACACTGTAAAATCAAATCAAATCTATGCTTTAGCACCCATTCAAGAATTGCACAGTAAAGCTCTACTGCCATTTACCCAAATGTAAAACTGATGTAACTTCATTAATTTTCACCAAGAAGTTTCAGATTTACTCCACTAGAAGAGGAAGCAGAACCTTTCCTTAGAAAGGTTTGCGTTCCTTGATTCCAATCAATGTATCAACAATCTCCATAGATATAAAACCAGCCTTATTCAATACAATTTTTAAAGGCACTTCTACCCTACCTTTCAAACATGTTCCCGGGAGCAATTTGCAACATTTCAAAATACATAATTCAAATATACAATGAATAGTGACAACAATAATGTTCATGAGTCGGAAATGCCTTAGTGGTATTGTTGTGTATTTCAGAGGCAGGTTTCAGCTCATAGTACCCCATCTTTCTCTGTTTCAGATGGCATGTCCCTTTAGAAAATCCCATTTCAGGTTTTTGTTTTAAGTGCATGCATTATAGTGATGGAGACAAGTTAAGATGGGTAGATGCACAGGAGCGCTTCTGATTACTTGGAGGGAAGTGTGAGATCCCTATCTGTCTTTCTACGGTATCATTTTATTAAAATAACTAACAGAAATTGTTTCTTTTAAAGAAACATCCAAGGATAACTAACACTTCCTTCTCCATTTAAATCCTTCACCATTGCTTTTTTTTTTAAAAAAAAATGCCATGTATGTAAACTGAATTGTGGGGAAGGCTGTGTGATATGCTGGAAGAGAAGAAAGCAACTTACTTTTTGGGAGGGGAAATCGCTAACTTTATGAGGTCACTGCTCTGCTATATCCGATGACAGCATTATTGGGTATATTTCTTGCCTGCCTGTCTCATTTGGGCACCAGGCCATTACAAGAATGGAAGAAGTGCCAGCAGATTGAACAGCTATCTTAATCATAGCATTTGGGTGCAGTTCAACATTTCCATTTATGTTTGGCAAATATTCCTAATCAGTCTCTCTAGAGCAAGTAACCTTTGAAGAATATTTTCCCCTTGAATCTTATTAAGTGGATATTTACTCTAACAAATTGGTGCAGTAATTCAATATGGTGGATGCATCTCCCAAAGCTAAGTTAGGGTGCTTGTAGATCATGCTTGGAAATGTTTGTGCAAAGGTATCTCCCTCTACCCATGGTTCAATGGGGGGAGGGGGGATCCTGTTTTAGGTTCACAAGACAGGCAAGAGATCTGTGGAGTGTCAGAAGTTTGTGGGCATGCCCAGAACAAAATCATGGTGAAACGGGCCAGAAGGGAAATGGCTGTGCTTTGGACACACAAGGTCCCAGATTCAGTCCCCAGGATCTCCAGGTAGTGTTAGGGATGTACTGAGCCTGAAACCCTAGAGAGCCACTGCCAGTCAATGAACACACTGAATTAGGTGGACCAATGGTTTGACAGCTCCCTGTGAAGGATCACCTGGTATTCCTCTAGGGTTGTGAATCAGGTCTCACAGCTCATGTACAGAAGCCTCTCCTGGCAGCGGAATATGGATATGTTGTTATGCTGCATCACTAGCCGGGGGACGTAGCAGCTTGCTGTTTAAACTTCAGCACAGCTGGGGGGGGGGGGGAACGGCCTCCTTTCACCTCCTCATTGGATCACCCAGCCCACCCACCCTCTTTTTATGCGTTGCTTGACTTTGGCCTTACTATGGACTAATGTCGGTCGCCTTATTGTTGGGGCCAGGTAGGATTTTTCCCCACTTGGCAAATTGGCACCAGCCATTTGGTTTTTACCTACCTTGTAGCAATCATCACAACTTTGTAAGGTTAGGAATTGGGTAAGTTTTGTTCATGGGAGAGGAGATTGTTGCTTCCGCCTGCCCCTCTTCAATAAGGGTATTCCATTAAAGGGATCCGGGGGTGTGGATTCTGTACGAAGCCTGGGAGTGGGCTAGGGCCATGCCACAACCCCAGCGGGGACCCTAGAGGTGCTCTTAATTGATGTATATCATAGGGTTCCCCCTACCAGCGGTTGACCTTTAAGAGACTTCCTGCGGATGTGCAGGAGTCAGGATATAGTCTGGTTTCACCCAATGCCTAAGCCAAACTGCTCACATCTGTAACCAATAAAGATATTGCCTTATTTACCCCATTAACCCAAAAATATTTGTTTCTGTGTGTTTATTATCCAAGGGAACTGTGGGGCCCGGGGCCTCGCCACGCAATTGACTTTACCGATATCCTAATATTTTATTTATAAAATGCATTGCCTTTCCGTCTTTCTGTTTGTCTTTAAAATTGCTCAAGGTGATTTCTACAGTCAATACAATAAGTTGGCCAGTAAGACACTATTAATAAAAACAGGAAGCAACCATGCAGAAATTAAAATGATTGAAAAAGCACAGGTTTACAACTGCGCTGAAAGCCTAGCGATGAGCTGCATTGGCGGGTCTCCCTGGGAAGCAGATTTCAAAGTTGTGGCAGCATCATGTAGAAAGTCCAGTTCAGGGCTCCACTAGAGGTGGAGAAGTACTCCTTTTTATTTTATTTATGCATTTTCACAGGGGCAGAGCAAGGTGGGTCAGTGGGTGCAGTCCGCCCCAGGTGTCACCTCCAAGGGGTTGACAAAATGCTGTGCAGCACTCAACATCTGTGATAGATGCTATGGCTTTGGCTTGCACAGGCTTCCCACTGCCAAAACGGTCTGTCCACTGGCTCCCCCTCAGCTGTAGGGCGGCAGGTAGACTCTTTGTTGCAACTCTGGCTGTGCAAAAAAAAAGCTCAACAACTTTGTTTATGCAAAAATATGAAACAAAGTCAAACCATTTTTGCAGGCAAAAAATAATAATTCCAATGGCTGACAAGAAGTTTTCTGCACCGGGTACCACCTGACCTTGCTACGCCACTGCATTTTCAAATTCTTAATACATACAACTTAGTTATCTTTATCCCACATCCCCCGGCTTCCCGCCGATCCTTCCATGGCTTCCTCTTTCTTCCTCGTTGAGCTGCATATCCTTTAATACCACCCTATTCCATTCTTTAGGTAGAGAAGTACTCTTAAGTAAGTTCATTAGGAGGAGGTGCTCCAGAATACATTACTAACCCAAGGTTATTTGGGGATTAAGTAATAACCAACACTTTGACTTGGTTGTGGTAGAAGCCAATAGATATGAGCTAATATAGACTTAGTATGTCCCACCTGCTAATAAATGACTTTGGAGCATTCTGCTCTAGCTGCTGCTTCCAGAACATCTCCAGGGGTAGTTCTGCAAACAGCTCAATGCTGTAGTCAATTGGTCAGTTTCAATGATGGAGGTCAGTGAGTGTTATCTTGAGGAAGGAGATGCTGTATAACCTGGTAAAAGGGATTCCTGGTCACAGCTGCCACCTGAGAATTTAGGAGCAGAGCTGCATCCAAAAGCACCCCCAGACTTTACATATGCTTGTTGAAAGATCACATGGTCCCAGGAAGAACAGGAAGATTCATCTCCCATGAATCACCAAGGTTGTCATAACCAATTATGCTGTGCAATACACACACACACAGAGAGAGAGAGAGAGAGAGAGAGAGAGAGAGAGAGAACGAGAGAACTATGGATGGTACAATTTCAGAATGCAGTGGGGGGAGTCATATTTTTGAAGACTCCTCCATGATTTATTTAAATGAAACTCCCTACCTAGCACATCAGCGAGGGGGCGACACCAAATCTTTCCAATAGCTGATTCTACATCCTGTGTAGTACAACTCTATACATTGCTGGGAAGATTTTGCAGCTACTTGATTTACAGAAGTACCGGGCAATGCTTTTCTTTTCTGAACGTGGTGGATTTTTCACAGACCGTGTTCCATTTCTTTTTTTTCTTTTTTTTTTTCGTGTTCCATTTCTAAATGGAACAGCATCGCGTAAGGTTGCTATGGATATTAAATTGAGAATCCTGGCCAAGGAAAAATCTCAATAAATCACAAGGCAATTGCATTGATTCTCAGACTGTCATTCACTTGTCTCCGGCTCCGTGGAGCCTTAGGTAGGATTCTTGGACATATTAGTTTGAGCACTATCCCATCTTTATCTGAGTGCTTGAGAGTGACAGGTTAATTTTGCAGAAACGGCTCTCGTGTTCAGCACAACAAAGACAGGGGAAATGCATTTCTTTATTATTCATCTCCCTATGGTAAAGTCAAACAGCATAAGCATATTTTTTAAAAAACAGAGATTTATGTTGAGGATCTGGAGGAGAGCCACAGGCTAGAGGAAAAACATGTTGGGGAATAATTTCACTCCAATAGTTTAAGTAAAACTGAAATGGTACCGATTGAACTCCCCAGAGGAAAGAAGCACAGTTGTCAAATCATAGTGATGCACAACCATAGTCGTACACATAATCCTAATCGTACACAAACTAATGTCTAGGGGGGGGGGGAATAATGCATGTCAATTGAAGGTATTTACTGGTGATACTGAATATTCAGATGCAAGCATCCCATATAGCATATATGCCCCCAAATTACCTTTAAATGCATTTAGTCCAGTTTGGAGATCTTTGAAGTTGTGACTGCAGGAGATCCCCAAACACAGAGGGTCCCTGTGTTGTCCTTAATGGGATGGTGCACAGTTCATTCATTCTGCCTGAATAAACCACTGTGCCGCTTGGGCTTACCAATCGGAAGGTTGGCGGTTCGAGTCCCCGCGACGGGGTGAGCTCCCGTTGCTCGGTCCCAGCTCCTGCCAACCTAGCAGTTCGAAAGCGCGTCAAAGTGCAAGTAGATAAATAGGTACCACTCCAGTGGGAAGGTAAATGGTATTTCCGTGCGCTGCTCTGGTTTCGCCAGAAGCGGCTTAGTCATGCTGGCCACATGACCCAGAAAAACTGTCTGTGGAAGCGGACAAACACTGGCTCCCTCGGCTTGTAAAGCGAGATGAGCGCCACAACCCCAGAGTTGTTCACAACTGGACTTAAATGTCAGGGGTCCCTTTACCTTTACCTTTATTACTTCATCCTGGTAATCTTTAACATGGAACCACTGTACTCAAAACGTAAGTGTAAAGTGAATGATCTACCTAAAACACCAGCTCTTCGGGAAAGAATAATAACCTGTTTGCATGCTGCAACCAGCACCAAAATAGAAAGGACCAGTGAGTCACACTTCCTATTTCCACACTTCTACTATGCTAAGAAAGAAATGCTGTACTGGTGAGGTGGAGTAGTTGGGAAGAGTGCATCATGGAGATTATAAAGGATGGGGCTTTCCCTCTGTCCATGGTACTGAAGCAGTCCAGGGTACTGAAAAATGGTTCTGCCTGTCGTAGTGTATGTGGGTGTGATGTGCAACACATTCACTTGCTTTGGTTTGGTTTATTTATTTCAGCTGCAAGAGGCAACATATAATGGGTATAACATTTTAACACCAAGCATTCACAGCACAAAACATTCACAGCATCAAAAGAACAGGTGATTTACACTTGTCCAAGAAGCAAACACACATATTTAAGTAGAATAAAAATACCTAGAGTTAATAAAGAGCAACCCTCCATATCAAATAACAGTCCAATACATGTAATTTAGCATTTGATTTCTGAAACAAGCTAAAAAGTATGTTCCTTTTGAGCTTATCCTTAGTTCCAATAAGAAAATAAGTCAGGGTACTGTTTGCTTACATTTTTTCTTTTCCAAAAAAACCCTATGAAACTATTGCACCATGGATTTTCCAACAAACTGAAACCTTCCTCATTCAAGATAAGAAAAAGATTGTTTTTGAATTATTTCTTTCCCCACCCCTCTGAATTTCAGAACAAGCAGAGTCCTGCAATGGGATTTTATCAACCCCACTATGTGGAAGCTTGCGGTCTAAGTCAACTGTGGACTAACAGCACAATTGTATGCATGTTTACTTAGTCCCACTGTGTTCAAATAGTTCTTACTCCCAGGAAAAAGTGTATATAGGCTTGAAGTCTAACTGTAAAATCCAGTCCTACCCACTGTGACCAAATGCTGGAATAAATTCACATTAACACAGTTTCTGGGTAAACAAATGCACAAATCCATTGGCTATTGAGACAAGCGTAAGTAATTTGAAACTAATTTCACTGGATGATATGTATTTACTAAGTGAAAATGTGAATTTAAAAAGATTACAACCAATGTAAGCAGGTGTAATAAATAATTCAACTAAAATGTTACCTTGAATAAAATCAGATGAGCTGGGGGGACAGACACAGCCATTAAGAGCACATCTGAAGCTAAATTGGTTTTGTACTACAGTAAGTCAGTGCTGAGTCTTTCAAGTGTTTAAGACTACTCTTAACTGATGTGACCTTTGCCTTAAAGCTGTTTTGCCTTCAGATCAAAACAGAACGGAAATATTCAGCCTGACAGCATTCCATCAGCTGCCATTACCCATGGATTTTTCATCTAATCAGTACAGTTTGTTCTTCTTAAGTATCCCCTACAACAGAAACAAATACACCTTGTTGCTTAGCTCATGAATAATAGCCAGAGCTTCAACTGCTTTGATGTTTGTGTCTCTATTCACTGCACATATTGAACTGCACACAGTCCTTTTCAGATGACAAGCCTGCATGCGATATGCTGAATTAGAAAACATGGGGGAAGGCAAATTGCTAACAATGGTGCTCTAACAGGTGTTTCCATCTGCTTTCTTTACAAAGTTTCCACTCACCCTCTTTTGATTCTTCCTTAGTTCCTCAAACTTCCACTGGCTGTAGGTGAAAAAGATCTCTAAGCAAAGTACCCTATTGGTTGGCCATTGTCAGGCATAGATCAACAACTAAAAAAACTCTAAATCATGCAAGGCCAGGGAAGGTAAATATTTATTCAAGGAAACAAACCACAGCTCAGGCCTAGTGGTCTCAGCAACTCTTCCTAGGTGGTCCTGCCCAGATGACACAGTTGTGAGGAATGAAGGTCCCCGCCTTCCCACCTCTCTCTAAGGCTCCTCCTTTCTTGGGTTTTCTCCATGCAGTTTCAAACTGAGTCTGCACAAAACAAATCTCTGTTCTGCTGTTTTCATTTCTCTCAGAGACTTGGGTGGGGGAGAGGAGCTGGTTGCAGCAGGAGGGGGAGACTCACTGGATTCTTCAGCAGCCTCTTGCCCCCCCTAATTTCCAGCTGCCTCTTGACCCTCCCAATCTCCAGCCTCTGCTTCAGCCTCAGAGTCTGAACTTCACTCTGTCACAGACTCTTCCTGCTCACTAAACCCTGTTGCCCCTCCAGCTTCTGACACCTCCTCCCCTCAGTCTTCTCCCTCTGACCACTCAGTGTTGTCCCACCACCAATCCCCAGGCTCTGAGCCTTTTTCCCCTGGGGGTTCTCTAAAGGGGTTCCCTGGTTGATGCCTCCTACGTCTTCTGCCTCCTCCCCAGTCATGGGGGCGGGGGCTTACATGACCAGCTTGCAGGCTTCCCACAGGCATCTGGTCAGTCGCTGTGAGAACAAGATGCTGGACTAGCTAGACTTCTGTATGGCCCTGCCAAGTGGTGAAGGAAATTTTCTCACATCCTGACTTCCCAAGGTCTCTGTTAAGCTTCAGAAGTGTGGTCAACATCTGCTCATCTGCTCACTACTTGGCAGAATAACTTGACAGGAATCTTTCTGAGTAGTGACAGGTCAGTATTATTAACATAATAGTTGGAAAGGGGAAAAGGGAATCAAATTAAGATGTGAACTGGGAATTGCGTGTTTAGAGCTGAAAAATGCCTTCTTTCCCCCTCAACAAGAAACCACAGCGGAGGAGCCATAGTTTGGATGAGAGCTGCGGGACAGGAGAAAGGGGGGTGGTATTTTACAGTACAAGGATGCATAGTTCTGTTTAAAGAAACCAAAGTTTGATGCCGGAGCTACAAACACTAAATCTCCCTACGCAGCCATTGTATACCTTATTCCATATCTTCACAACAGGCAGGTGAGATAGGTTAGCCTGGGAGCTGGTGATTGACCCAAGACAAGAAGCAAGCAAAAAAACGACGAGTTTCCAGTGTAAAATTGCACATGGCCAGAGTATATATTTTTCATTTAGCAAGGTGTTTTGCTCAGAGTTGTGAAATTGCACACGCTCAGAGTATTATTATTATTTTTTGTAGTCCGTGAACACTTCTGCCATAATAAATTTGTCCATCTTTAAGATATCACAAGGTTTATTTCATGGTACCTTATTCCACGAGTTCCTTTAGGAAGGAAACCTCTCCTTTGTTATGGGAACAGCACCAAAGCCCCAAACCACCTTAATCCAGCTAGGGAATCAGGATTTGCCCATAAATCATGGGTTGTAGGACATTTGTGGGCAAGGTGAGATTTCTAACTTTTGCAGCTTCTCCTCTGCTACACCAGCACAGGAGAAATGGGGAAGCCAAGTGACCCACTTAACCGTGTGTTTGCTTGTCCTTTTGTACTACATAGCTCAGCCCCCTGTATGCACAACCCACATTTTGGCCTACTTTCTGGATCAGTGAATCAGGCCTTTAATTACATTACACAAGAGGCACTCGCTCAATGACAAAGTAGGCGAGGAAATTGTCCCAGGAATTTGCTAGTCCAATGTGTCAAGGAAAGACTGCTCTGGAGTTTTAGGATGGCAGTATTTCAGTTATTTATACAGTCTCCATAGTTCTTTTAAAAAGAAGCTAAGCATGAACATGCACACAAAGCAACAGGTCTCTGTCCCAAGATGATGATGATGATGATAAATAAATAAATAAATAAATAAATAAATTTATTATTTATACCCCACCCATCTGGCTAGGTTTCCCCAGCCACTCTGGGTGGCTTACAGCATATGTAAAAAAATTGTAAAACATCAGACATAAAAAAAATTCCCAATACAGGGCTGCCTTCAGATGTCTTCTAAAAGTCATCTATATGGCTGGGGAGACAACAATATTATTATTATTAATTGATTTAATATATTGCCCTATACCGCAAGGTTTACAGAATAAACATAGTTGGTGGAGGAGCAGAAGGAGGGAGGGAAGGAAGAGGAAAAGGTTCAGAATTACCCTTTATTGAAATAAAGTTACCATCACTTACTACGAAGTGCAGGTGTGAATCCACATGTGTGTTCAGTGCACATGTGAACCCAGCATAGAGCAGAATGTAACATTTTCATGGAGTCAGGACATGCGATCATTTAAAAGTGCTTGTATACCTTTAACTCTTATACCCATTAAAGAACTTGTCAAACCAGGAAGTGGAGAGATTGGTTCATTCCACAGAAATTAAAGGCAAAGGCTAAGTTTGTGCTGCTTTAGAGAGAAAGCAACAAATATGTGGGCAGAAAATATCATTAACATTCACACGCCTTAATCCTAAAGAGTAAAAGAGTCCCTAACTACCCAAAGCCTAGAGAGTGAGAGCAGCAATTTGTCGTAGTGAGAAAAATAAAAATTGGAGACGGGTATACCTGGTCTTGAAACAAGCAGAGGGATCTAAAGCCTGTGCCTTCTGTGAGACTTAAGTTTTCCCCTAAAATCCAATACCAGCCAGGTATAGCTCAGCTGGTAGAGCACAAGACTCTAAATCTCATGGTTGTGGATTTGAGCCCTACATTGGGCCAAAGATTTCTGCATTGCAGAGGGTTGGACTAGATTACAATTCTATGATCAGCCAGGCAACAGCACTATTGTGTTCCTGTGAGATACGTTTGAAGTGAAGAGGGCACAACCTTAATATTGGGAAGACCGCCTCTTTATCTTTGCAGTTCCTGAATCTTAGCTTTTCCTTAAAGAGATATTGGAAACCAGACCTTCCCAGAAAATACAAGGATTAGTCCTCTCATCTTTCCTGCAGCTATAAGGGTCAGAATGTTAGCTGTTCTTTCCAGGTCATGTATGAGATAGGAGAAGTACAAGGGTCACAGAGAGTTCATGAGGGTCCGCCCTTTATATCAAACCAGCTAAACCAATGCCATGATTCATATAAAATAAGCCATGTAAAATGTCCAGGCTAGCAGACGTCATGATACAGTATAAAAAGATGCCCACCACATACCCAATACATTCTCTCTTCTAACATTAATTCTCATGAACAGTAGATGAGCTTTTAGCTGCCATATGGCTCCCAATTGCTGAACGCCTCGAAACTTGTGTTTTGGTTGCTGCAGGTGTAATTTACAGTCATTAAATGAGGCTGAGGGAGAAAAGGCACAAGCCTGTTAATGCTGCCGCAGCAGCTGGAGAAGAAACATAACTGAAAATTGTTCATTTCAGGAACATTAACTTTTTAAACAAAACTCAGAAGCACCGGTATTTCCCGTTTAAACCCAGACATTGACCTGTTATCTTCCATGTGCCTCCATCTCAGTGACATTATGAATTAGATGGCATGCTGCTCTGGAAAAGTAATGACTTGGGGTGGGGGATAGCCTTTGCAAATTGCAAATGGAGGATATGAAAAGTCTCAAAATAAAGGATGATGGGGGAAAGTGTTTACTGGAGGTTACAGTATCTGGAGCTTTTTAGTTTAGAGAAAAGGCGAGTTAGTGGGAACAATGACAGAGGTGTGTGCATTTATGCATGGTGGAGACAAAGTGAATAGGGAGATGGTTTTCTCCTCTCATAATGCTAGAACCCAGGGTATTTGACACCAGTCAGATAAAATCAAAGAAACAAGGAATATTCGGTGTTATGTTGGAGGTGATGCCAGGAAACAGGGAATTCTATTCACATGTGGTGGGAGTGTAAATATGTACAATTGTTTTTGGCAAAGGGTATTTAAGGAGATAACAGAAATCACTGGGTTAAAGCTGACCGAAAGTCCAGAGGTAACATTATTATCAATTTACGATAGAGTGGAAGGTTCGCAGGCTACGAAGGACTTGCTCACAAATTTATTGACAGCTGCACGAATTATTATAGCTAGGAAGTGGAAGGGGCAAGCAGAATATAAAATGGAAGAATGGTATAAAGTGGTATGGGATATAGCTGTTAATGATAAATTAATATGTGCCATTAAGGTAAGACGGGGAATATGCAGGAGAAATGATTTTGAGGAGATATGGAGGGTGTTTGTAGAATTTGTAATGTTAAAATGGAAAAGGGTCAAACCATCGCAAGAGGTGTTGAAATTTTGTGAGGTTGGATAGTCACAATGGTATGGTCTCGGTGGTGGAGTGCACATTTTTATTCTTATTTATTTATGATTATTACTTTGTCAAAAAATACGTGCATACATACATACATACATACTAGAATCCAGGATCATCCAAAGAAGCTGAATGTTGGAAATTTCAGGACAGACAAAAGAAATAATAATTATTATTTCACTTATAAAAGCCTCTCTAAGCAACTTACAAAAAAAAGAGAGTCAAAGACAGCACAGAAACCAAGAGGATATGTTGCAATAAAAGTGCTATGATGACCCACAATCAGACCCAGCAAAATGGCAAAACTTCAGCAGCAGAAAACAGCTTGCTGTGAACAGCAGAACATGTCTTTTATCGTCCCTCCCACTTCTGCTGGAATATTTTAAGCGCTTTCATTGAGGGCATACAGTTTCCTCCATGTTAACCATGGTCCCCCATTCTTGTCTTTTGTCCCCAATGAAAAACAGCCGATTCCTCTGTGCTTTTGCTTCTCATCAAGACCATGAATATTACTCAGAGAGGGACCTAATTTCTGATTTCAGAAAGAATTTAATAGACCCAGCTCTGGGCATGTCGTAAATGCAAAAGGAAAAGGCCAGTCTCTCTCCCCATCCTGTGAATGATAAAACATTCGAAGACATCCAGAGAGAAAATGATAAAATATTCATCGACATCTGTGTCATATTATTGACACAGCGTGTCCAAGAAAATCTAGAGAGCCTGCCATGGCACTGCTTCCTTTAATTTGATCCATGCGCTGGGAGAGTGAGGGAGCTGTGTGGCCAATAAAACTGCAGCTTCCATGCCTCTCCTCCCTCTCGCACAGCCTTATCATTCCAAAAGCAAGGCTGACTCATTAAGAGAGGTTACCCATGTTAATATCCATTTCATAACAACTTGTTTGTCATGGTTAGCATGAATTTTGCATGAGCACAGTATTTTTAGAGCTACAAGGAGACATTTTTTGCTTTCCAAATGAGCCAAAGCCTAGGAGATAAAGTTCTCTGCTCCAGCCCTTCAAGTTTGCATTGCTCGAAGTCACTTCCTTTAAAAGAACTCTTGCCTTCGAAATTGAAGGCAAAGTGTTGAGTCCAGGCTAGTCTTCCACAAGAGGGGTGACTTCTGCTTGTGCAAGAGAACTTCCTCCCTTCCCCTCACTGCGTCCAAAAATGTTCAGTGGCGTTGGGGTGGAGGGACTCTCAGAGTAGATTTGGGGGGCGGGCGGGCAGGGAGCACTTCTGCAATGACTTAGATACAACCCAAACTTCTTGAACATTCAGTCTCAACCATATTGGACATGGAGAGCCTAAAATATATCTATAACTTAACGAATGAGAAATGATGGAAGAAGAGTACTATTCCTAAGCAGTCATTCTTTTTACCATATTTTGGGATTGTGTAAAGCTGAATGCACTCTGAAGTGTTTTATTGATGTATACATTTATTTTGTAGGGTTATATCCTACACTTCAGTATAAGCATTTTAAGATGGCTAACAGTCATAATCCCAAACAAAACCAGTAATAACGATAATAAACGGAAGAATGGACATTTATGGGTCAACTCTGCAAAAGCTGGTTCCAATATTAGCTAAGATGGTTTCTCTCTGCTCCAAACTCACATCCTTTCCCATGTCCAGTCACATAATTCCTTAAAGCCACATGTAATAACAGTAATGGAACGTAGGTAACAACAACAACAACAACAACAACAACAACAACAACAACAAACCCACTCAGAACTGCCCCACCTCTCACCTGGGGTGTTGCAATCACTTCCTTCCATCTCTCATCCAGGGTGATACTCTTCCACCTCATCCTGAGTGGATCAGGTGTCTTTGCTCACACACAACTAGTTTCTCACACCAACAAAAACCCAGGACAGCAATCCCAGAAAGAAAATAAGAAAAAAAGAACAGGTGGTGCATGCACTCATGCACTGACTAGGGTTGCCATGTCACAAGCATCCCAAACTCTGATATTTCAGGGGCCAAACCTGAGACCTAGAGATGAGCTCTGGGAGACAGAGGTTAATTGGGAGAGAGGAGCAGAGGAGGGCATACACCCTCCAGAATGTCTAAACTATAATATGTAGCCTGCTGGGTTGAAGCTTGCAAGCAACATGCACAGTCTTCCTAACATTTTCATCAACCCTATTAAAGGCTCTCTCATCTACCTGGAGATTCAAGCCCACCGCCTGGAAAGGCCAGGCAAACCTGGAGACTTCAGGCCAGATCTGGAGATCTGGAAACTCTAGCCCCACCTCAAAGGGTCGACTCCTTTGGGACCGATTCACTGGACTCTTTACCAGCAGCCTACTACTCTATAACAGTACAGGCTTTTAGATCTCCCAAGAACACTAACTGTCATCAGCTATTACAGTCTTGTCTTTGTTGCTGCTGTTTTGTGGGCCAGATTTTGCTACTGTTGGAAGGTCAACTCTTCAGGTGGTGGGGTCTCCTAGGAACCAAAAGGGGGCAGGTTGCAAACCAAATCCTTCTACTCACTGTCAGATATAAACCTGTTCAGCATTTCTCGGGTTAGAAAGGAAGGCCAGTCCTCACCCAAACACATATTTTCTCACATACATCTAAGGATTTGGCTATGAACTATTCTCCAGGCAATACAGATCCTTCTTATTCCTTTTATGTATTTTCAGTCACCAACTGAAAAGCAGCAATTTATTTTTTTTAAAGCCCTATATTATAGATGAACAGGGTAAAATGGTTTTCACTCTGCCATTGCAGAATCAATCATTTATACTAATGACTCCTTTTCTTTATAGCCTCCTAAATATGATGCTAAAGATCTGGTCCATCATATCATTGGACCCGAAATATTACTTGCTGCTTTGGGACCTTAAAACCATCTGAGGACCAGTCAGTCTCTCAAACATGTGGGTATTCTGATGCAGTTTATGCTTTTGCCAAACACTTTTGTTTCCCCCTTGGGTAGATGTTGTCTCAGACTCTGACAAGCTGTCTATGTTGCATGGTTCTCCTGGGTACCATTTTATTTTTTTATTTTTTTACTGACCTTCATAAAAGGGAGTTGCCTGTGGCTTTGCCATATGTCTTTTCCTCCAGAGCTTCTGTCCTTTTGTATGTAATATTTATGTCATTCTTTTCACCTTCCCACCTCAAACCATTGTTGATCTTCTCATTTTGAGCAGACAAAGGTCTTCTGCCATGGCTTACATTTTAACATCTTATGAGGCAAAAGAAAATGAATAAGACTACCAAGGGACACTTGCCAGTTTGCAAACTTATGCTTTGAATTCTGTTCAACAAATATAACTTATATTCAGGATAAATTTTGAAGTTTTCACGGGCAAAAAGTAGGCACTATTAACTGTGCTGTTCTTGTAAATAAAAGTCAAGCCTCTGAAAGCGTACGTTGTTATGGCTGTTGACCATTGCTAAAATGTAGTGAATTTCACTTTTCATGGGTTATTCCTATTGGGGCGTGTACATCTGTATTTCAAATGCAAAGAAAAAACAACATCAGCTACATTAACAATAAGCATAATTCACCAACCCTAATTTAAACATATATATTAATATAAACAGTCAATTTATCCAAATAGGTATTGAAACAAGACTGGCATTTGTAATACATATTTTCGAATGTGGAAAGGGCCATAAAATCTTCCGACCATTGACGAGTAGATAGTGGGTATTTAGCCTTCCAGTCTTGAAGTATAAGCCCCTTTGGAACCATAAGGGCTCATAGGACCCATTTTCACCATCCTTCTGTTAATCCCCACATCTCAGCAATACAATTTAAAAGTATGTGAGCACCCACAAATAGAAAGCATTTTTCCAAAACAATGTTTACTTATTAACATGTATTTATTTAAAGTTAATACAAACCATTTCTGACCAGAAAGAAAGAAAGACAGACAGACAGACAGACTATGGGGACAACATGCATTTATTTAAAGTTAATACAAACCATTTCTGACCAGAAAGACAGACAGACAGACAGACAGACCGACAGACAGACTATGGGGACACATATGCTGTCTCGAGTTCATTGTTAGAAGGAAGTTACTACTATTTTATTAATCAGGCAGGGGGAAATGCAGCAAAAATCTGCTTGACTAAAATGTGGAGAGAAACAAATCTACTGACCATAAGGAGTTGGTTGATTAAGATTTGGGAAGTGGCTTTAATAGAATATATTGCTTCTTATATCAGAGCCAGAATCAATAGTAATCAAGTAATGGTATTTCAGAATAAATGGAAAGCCGATGTCTTTTTTCTTGAAACGATCTAGACAATTATTTAGTTTAGAGTAAAGAATACTTCACTAGATGTGGGGAAAATATTTTTAGTATTATGTTACTTACCGTATGAATCACTTTCTTGCATGGAATCTTGACATCATTATGAATATATTATATTATATTTAATACATAACCTCAGTCCTCTTTCTTGTGCATCCACTTATTCCCCCTTCATGTGAAGGTTTGAAATCTTATAGCGCCATTTTTAACTTATGCAAGTCTGGCTAAAATCCTTGCCTGGGAATAAGCACCACTGAATTCAATAGGACTTACTTTTGAGTAAACATGGTTAGGATTGCACGGCCAACTCCTAAATCTTTGCTACATGTTTTGCCAATTGTTTCACCATGGTTTGGGTTCCTTTGTCACTCATTCCCTCTTCCCCCACCTCTGCAGCAGCTGGATTTGCTACCACCCCCTTGTTCTGTATCTAGTTATTAAACCTCAGCACCTGACCTCCATCTTTGCCCCAGTGACCTTCCATCAGGCTGCACTTCCTCTGGGTTTAGCACTCATCAATACCTCCTGCTGGCCCTCATGAAACTGTACGGCTGGTAGCTGCTGAGCACTGATCAATAACGGGACCTCCAAGCTGGATTCCTATTATGTCAGGCATGGGCTTCCATCTTCCTTTCCTGGTTTAAAAACCAGCATATTCACTTAACATATGAAATAGAGGACAGGGCTCCTGCTCCTTTAATTGCCGTTCCTCCTCACCTATACAGTGCTTTTAATGTGTGTGGTGCTTTATAAAGCAGAGAGACAGTCACTACCCTTATTATTCTTGAGCACTGAGACATGCCCTCCAACATTTATCTGATGAAAATAGGGTCATCCTATTCAAATAATAATAATAATAATAATAATAATAATAATAATAATAATAATAATAATAATACCCCACTCATCTGATTGTGTTGCCCCAGCCACTGTGGGCAGCTTCCAACATATATGAAAACATAATAAAACACTAAACATAAAAAGCTTCCCTATACAGGGCTGCCTTCAGATGTCTTCCAAAGGTTGTACGGTGGTACCTTGGGTTACAGACGCTTCAGGTTACAGACTCCGCTAACCCAGAAATAGTACTTTGGGTTAAGAACTTTGCTTCAGGACGAGAACAGAAATCGTGTGGTGGCAGCCGGAGGCCCCATTAGCTAAAGTGGTACCTCAGGTTAAGAATGGACCTCCAGAACGAATTAAGTTCTTAACCCAAGGTACCACTGTGTAGTTACTTATCTCCTTGGCTCAGGGGTCACATAACTCTATACCCTCCAACATTTTCTGTGATGAAAATACAGTGGTACCTCGGGTTACATATGCTTCAGGTTACATACGCTTCAGGTTACAGACTCCGCTAACCCAGAAATAGTGCTTCAGGTTAAGAACTTTGCTTCAGGATGAGAACAGAAATCGGGCTCCGGTGGCGCGGCAGCAGCAGGAGGCCCCATTAGCTAAAGTGGTGCTTCAGGTTAAGAACAGTTTCAGGTTAAGAACGGACCTCCGGAACGAATTAAGTACTTAACCCGAGGTACTACGACACTACTGGACATCCTACCACACCCTCCAACATTTCTCCAATGAAAATAGCAAAATCCTTTTTTTTTTTAATATTACATTTTTATTGATTTTCAACCAGAATACAATTATGTACATTTGTTATACAAATAGATCTCATATACAACCTTGGTAGCAAAATCCTAAGGAAAAATGGGACGTTTCAGGATCAAATCAGAAACTGGGACTGTCCCTGGAAAATAGGGACACTTGGAGTGTCTGCTGTGATGTGGGGAAATGGTACATTCCACAAAGCAGAAGAAAATGGCACAGTGGACTTTTTCTATGTTAGGGGGGTTGCGAGGAAAAGAAAAATCTCAGAAATGTTCCCAGAAGTATGTCGTCTGAAATTTTGGCTCAGCAGTAATTGATAATGTTTGCATACTTAAAACTCTCACTAGCAGTTAGTTGCCTCTCCCTCCTCCTCAAATCTCCATTTCATGCTCACCTGCCTTACACCTGATGCCTCTGAGAGGTTAACACAAAGATTTGCTAATTGTGCAGAAGAAACTTGCACATTTCTCATCCCTGCATCTGCCACAATTCATCCCCCCCCCCTTTGCTTTCTCTGTAGAAGGGACAGAATCCCAGACTATCTTTGCACCTGGTCAGTCTCACTGAAAGGAAGTAAGTTATTTAAATGAAATCATTTCTCAGGCAAGAAAATGAACTTTAGCTACTGTAAACTGCAGCAGCTGCCAGAGATAGTATAAAGGAGTTGTATCTCTTTTCTGGAGGCAGCCAGGCTAATGCATTATAATTGGAGAAGATAAAAGCAGAGAATGGTGTGTGTTTCTGCAGTGAGAGACTTCAGAAGACTTTTTAGGCTGAGAGCTCATACACAGCCGCTGACAAATTTCACCGCTTTCCAGATAACTTGAGGTGTTTATAAGAAAGCAACCCAATGAAATATTTTTGCTTTCAGGCATAATAATATGACTGAGGTCTTCTCATTTTAAGAAATCTCTGTTTCCTCTAACTTGCACAATAAGTGCGGATTTAAAGCTAAATCACCTTTACATGCGATTTTGGAATTTGTGGGGCAGTATTAGGAATCCCTCGATTACCAGATCAAGTGCTCAGGCCTTATTTCTTGTAATTTCTGTTTTTCACCGAATTAAGCCAGTCTGTGTGCCTTGGAATTTATATCCATTTTGAGGAATGGGTGAAAGGGTAAGATGAGGTGTATATGCACTTCTAATTCTGTTGTTTGGCAAAATAGTAGACCACATGGCTGCGTATGTGAATGGGTTAAGTTAGTTTGGTGTGAATGGGCTCTTATAGTTCTGTTCCAGTTCTAGATCTTGGGTGCAGCTTTCCTCCTTCAGTCTAGTTACACTGCAGTAAAGAAATTTTGTGAGTGGTTTGTATTTGGCGTTCAAGAGTTTGAAACACTAAACAAAAAAGGAATGGGGGGGGGGGGAGTCCACTGACTTTGGCATATACTAAAGGTTTTCCACATCAATATTTTTAGTACAGTGGTACCTCGGTTTTCAACCATAATCCATTCCGGAAGACCGTTTGACTTCCAAAGCATTTGAAAACCAAAGCAGTTACTTCCAGGTGTTTGGCATTCGAAAACCGAAACGCTCGACTTCCAAGATGTTTGAAAACCGAGGTACCACTGTACTGGCTATTTAGGTACAAATCCCTGATGTATGTAAAGAGCATATTTTAAAATAAAATATTGATAACCCACAGACATTCATCCTCAGCTAGTTAAAAGAGACCCAGCATTTAAACAGAATCCTATGTTTGCTTGGTCAGGAACCTGGCCATAGATCTAATGTGTAGCCAAATGTACATTGAAATGTACATCTGAGAGTGGGTGCCATCAGTTTGCTATGTATTGCTTTCACAATTGGATGTGCTGTAAAATGTGCACATTCTTGCCACACTAGTCACACTTTTCAAAAACCCAGCCCCTTTTAAAGTTCAACTATAACTGAACTGGGAAGCAGCTACAACAACAACAACAACAACAACAACAACAACAACAACAACAACAACAACAACAACAACAACTTATTTATACCCCGCCCATCTGGCTGAGTTTTCCCAGCCACTCTGGGCGGCTTCCAATCGATTGTTAAAAACAATACAGCATTAAATATTAAACACTTCCCTAACTATGTATTATAGTATTATTCCTCTCCCAGAACTCTCCTGTTGGGTTCATCAGTAATGACTGCACAGCACAGTGTGTGCATAATTACATTAAACTGTAAGAATGCACCATGACTCTTAGGGGGGAAAGAAGAAAGGGAGAGAAGAATGCTTGCCAGATGGCAGCTATGTTGCTTCAAGCACTTTTGAAAGGCATTTTCCAGGTCTCTGATGAGAACCTGAATAGAATAGATACAAAAGCAAAGGATGTATTTTGCTTCTTAGGGAATGAGGTGTTCTATACCAAGAAATACTCTTAATAATGCACAGAAAGCTCATGGTTCGCCAGTCAAATAATGCAGAATATAAACAATCACAGCAATGAGTAAAAAAAGAAATAGTCAAAAATTGCTGGGCAGCTTCCATTCATTCACTTTTTTCTGACCCCAAGGAAAAGAAAATGGAGAGCCTGAGTCTGTATGTTCTTCCTGGCTATTATCTAACAGTGCAATTCTATGCATGTTTACTAGGAAGTAAAGTAAACCTAATACTACTTACGTTTAGGATTGCAGTCTTGATTTCAAATAAGTGTGTTTAGGGTCAGGATGCACAAGTAATTTTCACTTTACATTTCTGTAGGGCAAGCTAAATATTGTTTCCTTACATTTTAGCAAGGGAAGCTTCAGCGAATCCTATTCCACCATTTCACACAACAAAAATTCTCAATCTCATGTTTTTACAACTTTGTGTAGTGTGTGCTACCTACTTAATAGAGGTTTCACTTGCTACAACATTTGGTTTTGATCCATGTCTTCAGGAACCAAGTCAATTTGTGGTCTTTCTAGTCCGTTATTTGTTTCAGATCCAAAGCAGCTTATTTAAAAATGAAGCTGTTTCTTACCATTCACTATTTTGGCTACTAAAGCAATAGCTGTAACTTTTTTTGTTTTGATAGAAGTGGGTGAAATTTGCAAGTATCACCGCCATTCTAGAGTGGATTAAGTGTAGCAAATTACAAGCACATACATACAACGTAATTGTGGCTGGACACCTTGCTTTTTCAGAAAAAGGAAACCTCTAACTGGCTTTGAAATTTCACTAGTTATTGCCTGCACAAGCATATCAAGCACATCCCTGCAATTTTCAGTTCTAGGAACTTGATTTTAAAAATGAAAAGGTGATATTGTCAAGAAGTTTAATTCTGCACTCATTCATACAGCATTCTGTGCTTTTTCTGGGTAGCTGATGAAGCCCTCTGTTACGCACTTTCTATTACAATCCCATTAGAAAGGAAAAACCTGACCCCAATCTTAAGGACGCAGCATTGTTTCCACTGCCATAAGTGCTGGCCTTTTGAACTCTTAGACAAAATATGCAGAGATCTATTCTTTGCTGAGCTGCCTCCTGAGGGCTTTGCCTTAAAAGGCTGCCAAACATATTTATTTTTAAAAAGTAATTAGAAACACAATTAAAATGAATTACTTTTCCCATATCTTCATTCATCCCTCCCCATATACACTATATATTTAAAGTACTATCATGCCACTTTCAACCGTCATGGCTTCCCCCAAAGAATTCTGAGAACTGTAGTTTTTTAAAGGTGCCGAGAGTTGTTAAGAGAATCCTTAACAGAGCTACAATTCCAAGAGTCACCTGGGAAGAAGGTCTGATGGTTAAAGCACTCTGAGAGTTGTACCTTTGTGAGTGGAGTAAAAAGGTAAAGGTAAAGGGACCCCTGACCATTAGGTCCAGTTGTGGCTGACTCTGGGGTTGCAGCGCTCATCTCACTTTATTGGCCGAGGGAGCCGGCGTACAGCTTCCGGGTCATGTGGCCAGCAGGACTAAGCCGCTTCTGGCGAACCAGAACAGCACACGGAAACGCCGTTTACCTTCCCGCCAGAGCGGTACCTATTTATCTACTTGCACTTTGATGTGCTTTCGAACTGCTAGGTTGGCAGGAGCAGGGACCGAGCAACGGGAGCTCACCCCGTCATGGGGATTCGAACCACCGACCTTCTGATTGGCAAGTCCTAGGCTCTGTGGTTTAACCCACAGCAGTGAGTGGAGCAGCAGTCTGTTAACAACTCTCACCAAACTTCCCAGGATTCTTTGGGGGCCTGGAATCTTCATTGTTTAAATTGGTGTGATGCTTCTTGCCCGATTTGCTGTGGTGCAGCTTAAGAAGTTTTCAGCCCTCTCAGGAAAACGAAAATGGATTTTAGGTTCCTTCCGAACATTCACTAGGAAAACCTGGGGAGAAAAGGAATAGTTTCCAAGCTGAACTCATGGATGTCTCCACATCACTAAAGTATCAGTGCCAGTGTGGTTTCATTGTCTGCAAAGAATACTGTCGCTACCAGGTCTCTGAAGCCTGGGTTCACTAATAGGGTTTTGGTTATGTTATCCGTACACACATGAGCGGAGGTGTGCCCCCCTGCCTCTAAAGCATTTTGTTATACAAATCACAGCAATGAAGCCGTGAGATTTGCTTTAATTAAGGTTTACAGATACCAGGCCTTTCTAAATCCTCTGTTTCAACTAGCCAGAATAGTGTGGCAGCCTTGGGGGGGTTACAATAAGCAGATATTAATTCAATCTAAGTGACAATGCTGTGTTGGATTTGCATGATTCAGATGAATATTAAAAGACAGCATCATGATGATGTTGGTACATGATGCCAAGGGAATTGATAAGACGGAGCACTTATCTCAGTGCTCCCCACCTTCAAAGCCTATTATCAACATTTGCTGATTATTGAATTCCCAGGGGTCCCTTGCGGGGGCGGGAACCCATAGAATTCCTCCCATTTTACAAATACAGGGAATAGGAGGCACATGTGAACAGGAGGCACATGCCAAATTCAAGCGACAACAATTTCTAAAATGGAGCAGGCTGGGACACAAGATGGTCAGCACTCCTGTCTTCTGATTTGGAAGAAGGGGCTGCCCTATTGTGAGCCAGATAGAAGTGTAGACCATTAGAAAAAAGCAGCAGATTTGAATTATTATATTCATGCCTTGGAGAGATGTGCATCTCATGTGTCTTGTGCTTCTCTTACTGAATAAGAGAATTTATGGATTTGTTAGGAGATCTGTCTTTAGTTAAGTTTTCATCACTGATGACCAGTCTTAGTTTATGTCCTTGAATGATGATGAGGATATTTATATGCCGCCCATCTGGTTGGGTTGTCTTCCAACAAATTAAGCACAGTGAAACACCAAACATTTAAAACTTCCCTATACAGGGCTGCCTTCAGATGGTTTCTAAAAGTCAGATAGTTTATTTCCTTGACATCTGATGGGAGGATTGTTCCACAGGATGTGGGTGCCACTACCGAGAAGGCCCTCTGCTTTGTTTCCTGTAACTTCACTTCTCACAGTGGGGGAACCACCAGAAGGCCCTCAGAGCTTGACTGCAGTATCCTGGCTGAATGATGGGGGTGGAGACGCTCCTTCAGACATACAGGGCATAACTAGCTATGGCTCCATGATGTTCATACATGGATGTTTAAGGCCACATGTCTACCTTACTGTCTTACTTGCCACACTGTTACAGTGGCTTTGCTCACACAAAAGCCTGGTTGCTTTTCAAAATGTACAGCTGCCGTTAATTGATTTGAGCCGAAAAAGGTGAATGGAACACACAATTAATGTATATGATGTGGGGTACAACATTATGAAATGAATTACACAGGAAGCCGTTAGCCCATTAATGAGGTACTGGGGCCATCCAAAGATGTAGCAACTGTTTATTTACTCAGTTTTGAGTGGGAGGCAAGTGAGAAATTAGAATGGCAGGAAATTAAGTAGGGAAATGTAATTATCCAAGTCTGGAGTCAAGCCAGGACGATGATGCTCAGTCATGCTAGCATATTCTCCTCCCTTCATCAATACATTAATACACACACACACACAATCCTATGGTTGTACTCATCAAGCAATTAAAAAGGAGTCTGGCCCCAAGCACTCATAAAAAAGTGCTTGCTAACACCATTAAACTATTCAAGTGCCTTTTCAGATTTCCTTAGTTCTGATTTGTTTTTAATTTTATTCTGATTTCAGCTGTGCTATTTCTAGTGGTAAGAAATGGGACCACAAAATCCATTTCCCTTTGTTTAGTTGCCTGGCCTAAAAGAATGAAACATTTTGACTGAGCTTCTGAGCTTCCGCAGAAAATATGCTGAAACCAAAATAGAGTCAGCTAACTTAGCAGGGACCACCAACCATTTTTTTGGCCCTGTGAGAACTTTTGCAAACTGGAGAAACTGTTGTGGGCACCATAATATGCATCCAGATTTTAAAAATAAAAATGACACAGTGATATCTCACTAATGCAGAAGAGTTGTCTCAGAAAGAAGTAAATTGGAACCTTAAATCTAGGTAGACGGAGAGAATTTTAGTAAGCCTGCTGAGCTTCTTGAGAATGGAGCCATTGAGAAAGTACTCATCCATGTATGAATAATGGAAGGTCTTTTCTTTTTTTACTTTGAAGTTGAATCCTAATTCTGAATCCTCATTTGATTCAATAGAACTTACTTCTCAGTAGACACAGTTACAATTGTGCTGTTAGTCATGCTAAGAGTAGCCCAGTTAGTGATGACTACCTTGTCCCATTGATTTCATTGAGTTTACTCTATGCAATCCTAACCCTACCCAGGGGTGAGCCCCATTGAATTCAGTAGGACTGGCTACTAAGTAGATATGGTTAGGATTGCAGAAGAGTTTGGATTTGATATCCCACTTTATCACTACCCGAAGGAGTCTCAAAGCGGCTAACAATCTCCTTTCCCTTCCTCCCCCACAACAAACACTCTGTGAGGTGAGTGGGGCTGAGAGACTTCAAAGAAGTGTGACGAGCCCAAGGTCACCCAGCAGCTGCATGTGGAGGAGCAGGGAAGCGAACCCGGTTCACCAGATTACGAGTCTAACGCTCTTAACCACTACACCACACTGGCTCTGTCGGTTTGAATCCAGCCCTTGGTATACTTATGTTACTAGCGCCTCAAAGTGGCTAGAAATCCCCTGCCCGGGGGTGCGGGGGGAAGGGAGGGAGACACCAGTTGGTTTTGATGTCCTTTCTTTGCCACAAGCCATAGTAGAGCCACTGCCTTATATCTCAGGATGATTTTTCACAGTTTCCCTTTCCTCACTGTTTCATGCTTTCAAGCCCTCTGAGGAAATCAAAAGGGAGTTTTATAAAGTGCCAAAAGGACAAAGGACCAGGATGCCAGAGCTTTTTCCATGTGTGAACATCACTCAATGGGATTGCCGGCCTCTCTGCCTTAAATAATCATGCCCTGCCTTTGAATGAAGCAGACATAATTGTCTAAAGTGGAAAATGCTGTTTTCAGAGTGTCCTTTCCCCCTAGCTGTGAGACTATTTTGTAGGCAGGCAGACACCAAAAGAAAGATGTTTGTGTGTCCTTTATAAGACCCTTCTCCCAAAGCAGCCTCTTGTGTGACGCATAGTTATGCATGGCTGCTTGTTCCAGAATACACATCTTGATAGCATACTCAATTTTAAAGCAGTGCTGGCAGATAACATTTACATGCAGACTAGCACTGGAGGAGTACCTGATTTTGCTTGCCGTTCTTGAGCCAGCAAGTATTTTATTTAAATAAACAAAATAACAGATTTTTAGGCTACCTTATAGGACAACAGTCTCTCTAGGTGGCTCAAATAACAAACAGTGCAAGCCCCTGAAATATTTTTTTAGTCCAGTATCAAAATAACGTATAAATCCAGTTATTAGAAGTCCAGAACCCAGCAGCAATCTCAATTAGACCCTCTTAATTAAAAGTAAAAAATAATAATTGGGCTGATATGGACCTCCTTATCTCAATTAGGACATCTGTTTCTAGAACCATAACAATGATTAGAAAATAGAGCTGCCAAACAATTAAAGGATCTTAGTTAATTAATCATCTTCCTACTAATTGCACAATTAGTGGAGTGTAAATAATTGTGCATGCTACTACTCAAACCTCAGTATATGTGCCTTTTGGAGATATCAGTCTTTTAAATCTTAAGGATATTTCCCAATATTTTTGGTAGTTATTGTACATCATTTACACCTTATTAATGGATTCACTCTTATTATTTTACCCTAAGGTCTGAGGCCAGGTTACAACAATTAAAATACATTGTTAAAGACAGCTTAAAACAATTTACAAATCACAAAAACAGGTTGGGACTGTAAATATAAAGGTAAAGGTACCCCTGCCCGTACGGGCCAGTCTTCACAGACTCTAGGGTTGTGCGCCCATCTCACTCAAGAGGCCAGGGGCCAGCGCTGTCCGGAGACACTTTCCGGGTCACGTGGCCAGCGTGACATCGCTGCTCTGGCGAGCCAGAGCTGCACACGGAAACGCCGTTTACCTTCCCACCAGTAAGCGGTCCCTATTTATCTACTTGCACCCGGGGGTGCTTTCAAACTGCTAGGTTGGCAGGCGCTGGGACCGAGCAACGGGAGCGCACCCCGCCGCGGGGATTCGAACCGCCGACCTTTCGATCGGCAAGCCCTAGGCGCTGAGGCTTTTACCCACAGCGCCACCCGCGTCCCCACTGTAAATATACATCTCAGCAATATGGAACATCTTTTGGAAGTACCATACTTTTCCGTCTATAAGATGACCCCATGTATAGGACGACCCACACACATCACTAAATCCGTCTTCCATCTGTCCCATCACTGGCAGAAGCTGCCAATTGCCCACCCAACTGTCGGAGAGTTAGCCAATCAACACCACCTATTGACGCAGCAACCAATAGCATGCACAATAGCCGCTGACAGCCTCAGCAGCAACCAAATTAAACATCCACCATATGCACTACCCATGTATAAGATGACCCCAACTTTTTAGCATTATTTTTACACGGGGGAAAAATAGTCTTATACATGGAAAAGTATGGTATATGTAAGGTCTATATGTTTGGGTCAGCCTTTGGTGTCCAGAAAAGTTGGGGAAATGTTAGTGAATTTGAATAAGTGTTACTCTTTTTGTTGTGCTTCTGTTTCTTTTTAACTCTGCTTAATGGCAGAGTAGGCTGAGTTACATTATGGGGGTCCTGCATGTATTAAGGCTGTGCCCTGGCAATGACCATGACCATGACTGCGTTCCTCTTCCCTCTCTTATTCTCACTTGGTCCATTTTGATTGCACAACAGCACATGGCAGTGACTACACTGGGCCAATTGTGTTGGTTTTGACTTCGTTCCTCTGCTAAACAAGTTCCATCTTCAAGTACCAAAAGGGCTGTCACATGGAGGATGCAGCAAGCTTGTTTTCTCTTGCTCTGGAAGCTAGGGCCCAAAGCAATGGATTCAAGTTACAAGAAAGGCGATTAGGAAGAACTTTCTGGCAGTAAGAGCTGTTCGACAGTTGAACAGACTCCAGTGAGAGGTGCTGGACTCTCCTTCCATTTTTAAGCAGAGGTTGCATTGCAGCGGGTTGGACTAGATTGGATTGTAGCGGGTTGGACTAGACATTTCTATTCCACCTTAAGGAGCGGGCGTGTGGAATTGTTGCCTGTCACATGTTTGTTTACATTCAAGCACAGCTTGCTGGGAACTTCCGTTGTGTATAGTTTTTGCTTTTTGCTGTTCGCTCTGAGACGACATGAGAGAGAGACGACATGTTTCTTTGTCCTGATTTATGCTCAATAAATCTGTAGTTGTAGTATGCTTCCACAAGTCTCACACCTATTCTGTGTGCACAGTTCAATCTGCTGATTGTGTGCCCTGGCTGAGTAAGCCCGGGTCGCTGATTTACGTCGGAGCAGAGGTGATGGTCCGGGCCACTGGAAGGAGATGGCCCAGCCGGGGCTAGCCAGCTGGCCTCCCGGCCCTCTGCATGTCGACAACATAGATGACCCTTGGGTTCCCTTCCAACTCTACAGATCCATGATTCTACACCTAAAGGTGGTCCCCGTATTGAAAGGGGCAGTGAGGCTGTGCCACTGGTCTCACCTTCTCACCTCTACCATTGTGCTACTTTCCTGAGGATGACTTCATGACCTCACCCATCCCTGTTGTCCATGTGTTGCCTGTAGACATCTGAGCCAAGGAAGATTGTGTTTGTAGCCCACTACATGTGTATTTTCCCAATGGAAACTGAATCTTCAACCACACCGGGCTCTAGATCCCATGGAAGCCCATGTATATCCACATCCCAAAAAGTCGTATATTGTTCAGGGTGGAGCCAGCAGTGCATCCTTACTGCCTCGAATGAACACAATGCATGAAATATATTGCGGTCAATTCTGGATTGAGAAGGGAGGAATTTGCCCACCACTGGTTATACGTTCATGAAAAATGCTCTCAGTTTGTTGAATTGTTCAGGCTTCTGTTTGGATGATGATCTGCTACCCCCCTGAATATTTTAAGGATTCGGCTCTCAAATGTCCTGTCAGTGTTACACATCTTTTACATAACTGCATTTCATTTACTGCATTTAATCAAGGCAATTCATTTGACGTTGTGGGGGTTCCTTGATGGGAAGAAGCAGACACTTAAGACAGAGGCTTCCTATCTTCAATGTGGGTCATGGCATGATGTTTCCCTTTTCAAGACAGCCACAGCTGCCAGACTTAGTTGACTAATACGGACACACAAATCCCCAAGCACATTGCTAAGGAGCCAGCTGTTACCCAGAGCATGCCTTCCTGAGTAAGATGGCTTGTGTGCATAGCAGATTCCCTGCTGGCTTGTTACTTAGTTGTCCAAGTGATGGAGGAATCTGCAGCGAGGAGTCTGGGTTTTTTGTGGTTAGCGGTGCCAACTGCACCTGCACACCTTCTGTTTCACGAGCAGCAACACCACAAAAAGCATGTGGATGTGAACGTCTTGTGAACGGCAAAATAATGGCAACATGGGATAGATATAGGGGATCATTTCCTATGTAATAGAAGGCTGACAGCATGCCATATTATTTACAGAACAGGCTTAGCTATGAAGATGGTAGAAACTATGGTTGTGCCAAATATGCTTCCATTTCCATTTGCAGACCCCAAATAGCAGTTTGGGAAAAGGTAGATCCATTCCCCCACAAAAAGCAAATGCTTTGATTTTGACAATGTTTGGTACCATTCTTCACCCTTTCTGCTGCTGTTCCATTTCAGATACCTCCCACCGCCTGCTCCGTTACTCCCCTCTTCTTGGATTGGTCACTTGATTGATTGATTGATTGATTGATTGATTGGATTTGTTGTTGGCTTCCTTCTGTCTTGGGAGACGAGGGAAGAGTGCGCCTTCAGGGGTAAAGTCAAACCATTGGAGAGTTGCAGTGCCTACTGCATTTTTATCCCACCTGTTTCCTCCAAGGAGTTAAGAGTGGCGTACATGGTTCTCCCCCACCTTATATAATCCCCACAATAACCCTGTGAGGTAGATTAGTCTGAGAGGCAGCGACTAGCCACAGGTCACACTGTGAGCTTCCTGGCTGAGGTGGGATCACGATGACGATGGGTCCTGTAATATAACATTGCTTTCCTATGTTGCCACATTATGTAACCAGTCATATTTGGCAACAAGATAATGAAGTCAAATGAGAGCAAAGGCAGTGATTTCTGGATGAGGGATGCTAGTTTCATTTTGGCCTCTTGGTTCACTTCCTGGTCAAAGAGACTGCCTGGCATATGAGGGTGGTGGGCAGAGATAATAAAATTACAACTGGAGAATCTCACACTGCAAAAAAGCGTGAACAAAAAGCTCACAGAGTCGTGGCCTTTTATATGATCACATTGTTTTAAATTTGCAGGCTGTTCTAGCTCAATAGCAACCCAGAAGGGGATATATATTTTCATTCACTTTATCATGTCATTTTCTGTTGTTTTTTCCACCATCATGTTCTTCCTCTTTTCACATTTCCCTGTTTCAGATAAATTATTTTCATGGGGAAAGAGAAGTATTTCATTAAGCAACTAAATCTCCTGTGAAGATTTCTAAGTTTGGCTCTTGGATTATTTTTCTTATTGATTTCCTGTATAACAAGTGTTTTTGATTTCTCGTCACCTCTACACTATGTGTAAGCAGCAGGGGAGGGGAGGAGGGAGGGGAGACTGGGAAAAGTTGCTGTACTACATCATTGCAAAGGTAGTCTTTGTGTCATTGTATCTCTTTGATCTGGAAATGGCTTAAATTAGTAAGCAGTTTTGTATAATAGAGGGTAATGCTGTGGATTGTTAGTGACCCTTCTCTTTTGCAACTGGTGACAAGTCCAACACTGGAGAGAAAGAGAGTCAAGCACACATTATTATTGGTAGTAGTAATATTACTTAGTACATTTCTTTATCTTGTCCTTCCTATAATGGGCTCGGATCAGTTTATCCTCATTTCCCCCCATAATAACTCTGTGGGGTGGCTCTGTGATCTAAACCACTGGGCCTCTTGGGCTTGCTGATCAGAAGGTTGGCAGTTCGAATCCCTGTGACAGAGTGAGCTCCCGTTGCTCTGTCCCAGCTCCTGCCAACCTAGCAGTTTGAAAGCACACCAGTGCAAGTAGATAAATAGGTACCGCTGTGGCAGGAAGGTAAACAGTGTTTCCGTGCACTCTGGTTTCCATCACGGTGTTCCGTTGTGCCAGAAGCGGTTTAGTCATGCTGGCCACATGACCCAGAAAGCTGTTTGCAGACAAACGCCGGCTCCCTTGGCCTCAAGTGAGATGCGCGCCCAACACCATAGTCACCTTTGACTAGACTTAACCATCCAGGGGTCCTTTACCTTTTACCTTTAATAAGAGAGTTGGTGGCTCTCCATTACCCAGTGAGTTTTCATAGCTGAAGTCATATTTGAATCCATTTCTCACACTCTAGCCATTGCACTGTCCTACTACTACAGTCATACCTCCGGTTGCGAACGTGATCCGTGTGGGAGGAATGTTCGCAACCTGCAGCGTTCGTAGCCAGAAGCGCCATGTTTGCACATGACATTATTTGGCGCTTCTGCACGTGACGTCATTTTGTGGTTCTGCACATGCACGAGCGCCAAAACCCGGAAGTAACCCGTTCTGGTACTTCCGGGTTCGGCGTGGTCCGCAACCCGAAAGCGCGCAACCCGCAGTGTTCATAACCCAAAGTATGACTGTACTATATTGCAGTGCCTATATATTAGGGACGAAGAGGAGTGGTGGGAGGGATCAGCCAGGGAACCTCCTCCCCAAGGGAAACCTCAAAGAAGGAACGCTCAGAGCCAGGGGATTGGTGGTGGGACACCGAGGAGAGGTCAGTGGGAGAAGGAGAGGCAGAATGCTGAAGGGACAGCAGGGTTTAGTGAGCAGGAAGAGCCTATGACAGGGAGCAGTTCAGACTCTGAGGCTGAAGCAGAGGAGGGGGTCAAGGGGATCCCCTCAGAAGGCCAAGTGCCTGCCCATCTGCATCCTCTGTGCCCCACACTCCGCAGACACACTCTGCCGCTGGTTGTATTATCGTCCTGACTTGTGGCTTACTTCTTGAATCCATCTCCTGGCCAGTGTGGTGTAGTGGTTAAGAGCGGTAGACTCGTAATCTGGTGAACTGGGTTTGCGTCTCCACTCCTCCACGTGCATCTGCTGGGTGACCTTGGGCTAGTCACACTTCTCTGAAGTCTCTCAGCCCCACTCACCTAACAGAGTGTTTGTTGTGGGGGAGGAAGAGAAAGGAGAATGTTAGTCGCTTTGAGACTCCTTCGGGTAGTGATAAAGTGGGATATCAGATCCAAACTCTTCTTCTTCTTTGGCTCTCGCTTTCCTCTTGATTTGTCCCATGGTTCCTGAATCCTGGCTCACCCTCAGCACAGCCCCAACTGTACATCTCCTGTATTACAGAGAGGTATTGTCTCCTAGCCTCTACTAGGCTGGGGAAAGTACAGCACGAATAAGTACAGCTTTGAAGAAGCAGACTGGGAATGTAGGCCAGTCACTGTGCATTGCTGGGCAGAAGTTGTTCGGTTCCTGACACGGTATACTATAATAATAATAATAACAACAACAACAACAACAACAACAACAACAACAACAACAACATACCCCCACCTCCATTCCCTGAGACATATATGCAGATGATGGACCACTTACAGTGAAGCCATAGATGTATTAATATTCAGTCCAGAAGACCACAGAGGTGAGACCAGAGGTGCAGTTGTAATTGGAGATCACCCACTTATAGAGAGGGGGAGAGAAAATGGTGGCTGAAGCTGTCCAGGTCTAATGGAAGAAGGCGACTGTGCTTATTTGATCAGAGAAGTGCTGCAGTGTAAGAATTGCTGCTCCTGGGAGTGCAATTTTTGCACCCCCTGCCGAGAATGTAATGATTACAGAGTTAGACGAGATTCTTAGTTTAGATGAAACAATTTTGAAGAAAAGGTTTCCCCTGGGTGGGGAAGCAGCATTTTAGCAATGATAGCCAAGAACAATTTAAGACATCTGTTGGGGTTGCTGTCAACCGTGATAGCATCATTATGGAGCATCAGAGTGCAAGACAGGAAAGAAAACAATCCAAGGTTAAGTTAATTGGGGAGAGATTCCTCTCCACTTTAACCTGACCCAACCACCTGTCTGCCCATCAAATCTTTTCCCCCTCTCTATGACAGTCATAATAACCGACTGACTCTGCCCCATGGCTTTCTATTTTTTAAAGCAGATAACTATTAGCCTCCACTACGTTCGAAAGGAAGTCTCTTACTATGATGCCCTTTTGGATTTGCACCTCCTCCAAAATATTTTTATTACGTTTTTCATGTAGCAAGTTAAAACACAAAAGTTGCCGTAAACAATAAACCCAATCCAAGTGCTGGAATATTCGAATGTTTATAATATCGGCCAATGTTTCAGTGAGAAATACTGGCAGGTAAGGAAGATTACACCACAATTAGCCCTGCAAATCTAGGAAGATTATCTTTCCAAAATGATCATGAAGTATGGGGCTGAAGCCCAAGGCTGTTTTGTGGATGTGAGAGGGAAATGGAAGTTATGTTTCCATGAGTAAGTCCTGCTTTGTGATACCTCCTAAGAGTTTGATGTGAACCAGCCCAGACCTTTGTTCATCATCTGAGGCCCTTTTCCATGTGCCTCTTCTGAGGGAGGTGTGGAGGGCCCCCACACAAAAACAGGCCTTTTCAGTGTTGGCTCCCCACTTGTGGAATGCTCTATCCAAGGAGGCACATCTGGCACTGTTATTATCTATTGCAGGCATAGGCAAACTCGGCCCTCCAGATATTTTGGGACTACAACTCCCATCATGCCTAGCTAACAGGACCAGTGGTCAGGGATGATGGGAATTGTAGTCCCAAAACATCTGGAGAGCCAAGTTTGCCTATGCCTGATCTACTGTTAGGTGCCAGGCAAAAATATATCTTTTTACCCAGGCTTTTTTGGTCCTTTATATGGAAGTCTTTAGGTATATTTGTGGGCTCTTCCTTGCCTTTTTTTTTTTTTTTTTAGTGAGGTGGGTGGTAGTAATCTGCCTTTATGCTGTTTTAATTAAAATACACATTTTTACAGGCCATTTCTCCCAATTTCGATGCATTTTTAACGCCATGTTGACTAATATTTATTCATATGCATTTTTCTACACACTTTACCCTAATGCATGCATTTCTCTATACATTGTTTTGTTGGAAAATTTCATCACAAAATTTCAAAAAGCCTGACTGACAAAGGATAGCTGTGTGTTACCATTTGTGTATTAGCTGGAGATTGCAAACTAGGTAGTTTCTCATTAAAATGCAAATTAAATTGAATTTCTCCTCCATCCCTCCTCCTGAGGGCTGACCTGAAAGAAGGACCTGTCGGGGCATGGAAGCCTGAGGACTCCACCCCATGGAACTGATAGGCAGATGTGAAATAATATATAAATAGAAAAGCTCTCAGCTAGGCCTGCTTTGGGACGCGGGTAGTGCTGTGGTCTAAACCACAGAGCCTAGGGCTTGCCAATCGGAAGGTCGGCTGTTTGAATCCCCACGACGAGGTGAGCTCCCGTTGCTCTGGCCCTGCTCCTGCCAACCTAGCAGGTCGAAAGCACGTCAAAGTGCAAGTAGATAAATAGGTACCACCCTGGCAGGAAGATAAACGGCGCTTTTGTGTGCTGCTCTGGTTCACCAGCAGCATAGTCATGCGGGCTACAGAAACAATGACCCAGAAGCTGTATGCCGGCTCCCTCGGCCAGTAAAGTGAAATGAGTGCCACAACCCCAGAGTCGTCCATGACTGGACCTAATGGTCCGGGGTCCTTTACATTTACCTTTAGGCCTGCTTTAAAGAAACAGGGATTGTTCAGGAGCTGGCTCCCCCCCGCCAGTGAGAGGATATTTAAAATATCAAAACACCAGCCCTCTTCTCTTTTTAACAAGAGTTGACATATTTCCTCTTTTCTCACCCTGCCTGGCCAAATCATTTCATTTCTACGAGTTCCCTCATTGCCAAAATTATTATTATTATTCCTTTTTTTCTCTAAACGGAAGAGGAAATTCCTACTGGTGGTTTTCCACCCATTGCCAAGAACTGTGGCTTGGCTTCCCCTCCTTGTCAAGAGGAGCCATAAGGACTGTTTTCTGATTTGAGGTGAGGGACCCATTTGTTCACAACCCCCCCCCCCCAAAAAAAAGCAGATGAAGATTGTGTCTTGCCAAGGCTGAATTTATAATTTTGAAGCAAGTAATATATCTGCCTCTCCTGTTCAGGAAATGTGTGGTAATCTCTTGATGATAATTGAGTAAAACTTGCTCATCATTCGGTGCTTCTTTTGGAGCACTCCCTCAGTTCTTTCCAAAGTACCATTGGGAAAGTGCACATTAGCTGTGTGGACAACAGAGAAGCCATCAGTTCTCGCTGCAAATGAGTGCTGTACAAGGTTGCACTTTTCAAAGGGATAATGCACAATTAGTACTCATATGCAAGCAGGTTGTGTTTGCAGTGTGCATATGATTTTGTTGGCCCGGTTCACACATGTAGGAATGGTACTCTGAATGGCTGAAGGTTTGGAATGGATGTGCAATCTCTCCCCTCCACCCCTCACAGGTGAACAAATGGGTTCCTTCCTTTAAACTGGCCCAGTTCAAACATTTTGGAGTGGCCACGTTGTATGCACCATTTGATGTATGGTGCAAGTGGTGTACACAGAGATACATGGTGCTGTGGTTTAAACCACTGAGCCTCTGTGGTGTGGTGGTTAAGAGTGGTGGACTCGTAATCTGGTGAACCAGGTTCAATTCCCAACTCCTCCACATGCAGCTGCTGGGTGACCTTGGGCCAGTCACACTTCTCTGAAGTCTCTCAGCCTCACTCACCTCACAGAGTGTTTGTTGTGGGGGAGGAAGGGAAAAGGCGATTGTTAGCCGCTTTGAGACACTTTAGGGTAGTGATAAAGCGGGATATCAAATCCAAACTCTTCTTCTTCTTGGACTTGCCAATCAGAAGGTTGGGCGTTCGAATCTCCACGACAGGCAAATCCCTTATTCCTGAATATGCTTAGGTAAAGGTAAAGGGACCCCTTTACCTTTGACATGCTTTCAAACTGCTAGGTTGGCAGGAGCAGGGACCGAGCAACGGGAGCTCACCCTGTCACAGGGATTCAAACTGCCAACCTTCTGATCAGCAAGCCCTGGGCTCTGTGGTTTAACCCACAGCGCCACCCACGTCCTCGAATATGCTTAAGGAGCATACAAATTAATTTACAAATTGCAAAAGAAAACACTCATACCAAGGGACACTGTGAGGACAAAGGACAGATACTAAAACTGTTGCTGTTGTTGATGATGATAGCAAATTTATATAAAGAGGTAAAATTCACCAAGGTGCCCAGTAGTCTCTCTCTTCTTTTCTTTCTTTAGGCTCATTTGGAGTAAGTTGGTAAAATGTGGTTAATTATGGCTATGCAGTGCAGAGAGTGGAGTTTGTTTTTAAAGTAACACAGCAGCAACAACAACAATAACATAAAATGCATTAACTGGGGAGACTCAAAGAGTAGAATAGGCTTTGCATAGTAATGCAGCTTCTTCACATGGGTTTGCAATTATAGCCTTTGTTGGTTGCTTGGCAAAAATCGCTGAAGCTTTGCAAATTCTATTTGTAATTATGTTTATAAAGAAATGTCAAAGTTTAACTCTAAGGCTAATTCCTCCAATTCCTTGGCTGTTTAGACAAGTTAGCTGCTTATTTTTTTCTGGAAGAAGTACAGAGGAAAGAAATTCCAGTCAATCAAAAACTGAAGCCAAATATTGTTGAACAACTTCTGCAAAATGTGCACTTAAGTTTGTTTTACTATTTTGAGGCTACAGTTTGGGGGGCGGGGGAGTCATGTATCTGTATGAGAAATGCAAAATGTCACTTTCCCTAAGTTCCAAAAGATTATTTTAGTTTAGACACCTTGCCTGTTGTTGTTGCTGCTCCTACTGCTGTTGTTATTATTGTTAAAACAATCCACAACTCCTCTGCATCCAGTCAATCCATGACAGTGCTTTGTTGATTTGACCTGTATTAAGAAGGCATCATCTTCAGAAATGAAGGAGGTCCAGTTGTCTTGGCTTGAGAATTGCTCATTTCAATTGAATGCCTGTTAGAAAACTTGCACTATTCTACAATCTAAAATGATTTTACACTACTGGATCAATTCTTTGTTCTGGATTTAGAGTTCTGAGGCCATTGCTGGTCTATATTGTTCTGGCCTGCTTTGGATGTGACAAACAAAACTATTTAGTTCCTGTTTGTCAGGTGAGCCTTTCAACTAGGGTGATGATGTCTGGGGTAAAAAATTGAATACAAGGTGTTATGTACTAAGCTTGGATCCTAGAATAATAGGCAGGTAGGATCCTAGAATGCAACAACTGATTGGCTTGGAGCAGCAGCCCAATCAGACCCCTGGAGAAGGTTAATCAGCCTATTAGGCTGCTAGGATTGTAGAATGCAACAACTGATTGGCCTGCAGGAGAAGACCAATCAGGCTCCAGGAGGGAAGCAGAATCAGCCAATCAGATGGGACTCATTGTGTAAATAATGTATATAAAAGCCTGAGGTTTGGGGAAAATTCAATGACTGTTTTACAAGCTGCAATAAAGAGCATGAAATCACTGCAGGACTCCGAATATATTTCACAAATAATCCAGTCCGCACCATTTTTTTTGGTTTCTTCAGCATTTTTCATGGAGCAGCAAATATATTTGCACCATAAACAGGATGCATTGCGATATGACAGATCCCCCCATTGTACTACTTAGGACTCTGCTACATTGGCAAAGAAAAAGCGCTTTGCTGTGGTCTAAACCACTGAGCCTCTTGGATTTGCCGATTAGAAGGTCAGCAGACTGGGTGAACTCCTGTTGCTCTGTCCCAGCTCCTGTCAACCTAGCAGTTCGAAAGCACACCAGTGCAAGTAGATAAATAGGTACCACTGCAGTAGGAAGGTAAACGGCATTTCCATACGCTCTGGCTTCCATCACAGTGTTCCGTTGCACCAGAAGCTGTTTAGTCATGCTGGCCACATGACCCGGAAAGCTGTCTGTGGACAAACGCCGGCTCCCTCGGCCTGAAAGCGAAATGAGCATAGCAACCCCATAGTCACCTTTGACTGGACTTAACCATCCGGGGTCTTTTACCTTTTACCTTTTTTTATATGTATATTATCACTATAACACCAGATGGGGTTGTGGAGTTCCATTTTTGCTAACCCTATTTCTCATACAAAGTTTGCAACATGTTTAACAGAAATGCTTCTTGGATGTGCCTAGATCCAGCCCTAGACGCAAACTCCTTATTGTGCTATATATTTTACATAGGGAAGCCAGAATAAGATTTCTTTAAAGTGTTACCTTAAAAATGACTTTTGCTGTAATGGCGATGCTGCTTTGTCCCAATATTGGGAGAGCACTCAAGCTGCTACTGGTTTCCTGGTACACCTGTGGAACCCACCCCCCTTCCCATGAATGCAGATATTCTACTAGCAGTGACACAGTGGTGCTGGGCAATGGGACCTTGTGTGTGTGTCTGTGCGCTTCTGAAATTACGTTCTACCTTAGCAACAGAATCATAGAATTGTAGAGTTGGAAGGGACCACGTGTGTCACCTAGTCCACCCCCTTGCAATGTAAGATATTTAGCTTCAGGAATGAATCCTCTGTATTTGTTGTTTAGTCGTTTAGTCGTGTCCAACTCTTCGTGACCCCATAGACCAGAGCACGCCAGGCACTTCTGTCTTCCACTGCCTCCCGCAGTTTGGTCAAACTCATGCTGGTAGCTTCGAGAACACTATCCAACCATCTCATCCTCTGTCGTACCCTTCTCCTTGTGCCCTCCTCCTTGTGCCCAACATCAGGGTCTTTTCCAGGGAGTCTTCTCTTCTCATGAGGTGGCCAAAGTATTGGAGCCTCAGCTTCAGGATCTGTCCTTCCAGTGAGCACTCAGGGCTGATTTCCTTCAGAATGGAGAGGTTTGATCTTCTGGCAGTCCATGGGACTCTCAAGAGTCTCCTCCAGCACCATAATTCAAAAACATCAATTTTATCAATTATTGAAGCAGTGAAAATAAAATGCAGGCCCCAATGCAGATTCTCTTTTCCCTGTTCATACTTGAGCATCGGAAGGTGGGAGAACATGTCCTTTGCCTCAGGCAGCAAAATGTCTTCTGCCAGTTCTGGTATGGTTGGGTGTGATGCCTGACCACCAACCCACAAGAGTCTGTGTACATTTCTGGGATTCAACAGGTCTTTTATTTTTATTTTTTAACACACTAGATCTCACTTCCCCAACCTGGTGCCCACCAGATATTTTGGACTACAACTCCCATCAGCCCTGAACAGTCTTGAGGTTATGGGAGCTGTGGTCATAAACATCCAGAGAAGGCTGTGCTAGAACATGTTAAGGAATGTTGAAAATCGTCTTATTTTAATAAACATTGTTTATTTGACAACAACGATACAGGGCTGTGTGAGGGTGAAAGCAAGAGGGAAACAGATGTGTATGCTGGGCAATTATGCATGTTAATTAGAACGGCAATCTTTTATCATGGCTTTAGCTTGCTAATGATCATCTTATTGATTTCTTTCCCCCTTCCCTCACAATGCATCAAACTGTGCTAAACCCTTGCTTGTTGCCTTCACGTTCCTGCTTTGGGCAGGCAGAGAGAGGTGCGTTTCCTTTACTTTTTAATTCATACCTGAATAAAACAACACCTGCCCTGCCGGCGTTCGGCAAAGCCCTCAGAATGACATGAGGTGGCTAAAGCGTTGCTGCAGGTTCAAAGAAACAGTGCCGGAACCGTCGGAGTCAACCTGCATTATTCAATGTCAGACACGCTTATGCTCATATGAATTAGTAACTCCTTTGGTTGGCTTGTCTTCTTGGTCTCCATGGCAACTGTTTCCACTGCCATTAGCATCTCCAGGGCCCAACCTTGGTTCGCATGTTTCTCTCTTCTAACAAAAGCAATTGCCAATTAATAGCTGCAGTGTAACCATATGTAGACATTAGGGTGACCTTTTGTTTTTATTTATTTGCTTTGATCTGCGTGCCTTTGCATGCCGGCCTTGCTTTTATGGTGTTGATTAACATTTGATGCTTGAGGTGGCTCAGTGGTGATGTGTTTTTAAAAGTAATTTTGGGCCAAAATGCTACCAAATGACTTGCGCACACAAATTATGAGCTATTAAGTTTGGATGTTTCAGGACCTGAAAGTTCTCCTGTCTGTGACATGCATGTACAGACCATCTCAGGGGGATAAGGAGCGGCTGTTTGTGTTTCCAGGGCTGCACCAAATATTACCTAATTTTGATATTTGCTTTGAAAGTAGCATTGTGAAACATTTGCACTTTGTTGACTCCGCTCAGAGACGTTCTGTTCCCCTGGCAGTGGCAGCAGCAGCAGCAGCTGCTACTGTCTATTGGTACTATTTTCCTATTAATTTTTTGCCTTCACAGTCCTTGGCCTCATTAGCCTACACTGCTATCTAATTTGATTGGCTCTGGCAACTCACGTTTGTGATGTCATCACCAAAATAACATGGGCCATCACAAACAGTAGGATGGAATGGTGCCCCATGGCCTGCATTGCCTTTAAAACAATTCAGCTAGGAATAGATTCATCCATTCATTAAAAATAAATAAATTAGAAGGCCAGGGAAACCATTTTAAAATTAGATGGCTGCTGGCTGGTTGTGAGCAAGTTTGTTATACATCTATACAATAACTTCAAGGTTATTCTTATGTAAAATGTGATTTTGTGCTTCACAGGCCTGCTGCGAATATTATGTGCAGATGAGAAAACCACACTGGCACTTAAACTTTAGTGAAGTGGAAACATCTATGCATTCAGTTTGGAACCTATTCATTTTCTCCCCAGGTTTTCCCCGAGAACGTTAGGAAAGAGGCCTAGAATCCATTTTTGTTTTCCTGAGAGAGCTGAAAACTTCTTAAATTGCACCACCACAAATCAGGCCAGAAGTATCACACCAATTTAAACAATGAAGATTTTCACCCAAAGGATCCTGGGAAGTTTGGTGAGAGTTGTTAGGAGGCTGCTACATTGGTACCTCGGGTTAAGAACTTAATTCGTTCTGGAGGTCTGTTCTTAACCTGAGGTACCATTTTAGCTAATGGGGCCTCCCGCTGCCGCCGCACGATTTCTGTTCTCATCCTGAAGCAAAGTTCTTAACCCAAGGTACTATTTCTGGGTTAGTGGAGTCTGTAACCTGAAGCGCCTGTAACCCGAGGTACCACTGTACTGTGGGAATGTTCTGGGGTGCAGGAGAGGATATATTGACTAATTATATCCTTATCCAACTTGTGCTAACAAGTTCCCAAAATATCAGCAGAGTTTATAAACATTCCCCTTTAAGTGCGCAACGGTAACGTGTGCACAGGTTCGCTAGAACCTCTATAATAATTACCCTGGTAATTTCCCCTTTAGTTCCCTCTTAAAATACAAGACACGACACAGTCTTTATAAAAGTATAAAAGAGTTTACTCACGTTCTGTTCACAATGTGATCCCAGAAGGCACAGCTTAAAAAGGTTACATACATTTAGAATCTATCTTGTAGCAAGATAGACCTTATCTCCTCTCTTGGCTGGGAGCCAAGAGAGCATCCTTAGATGTTTCCTCATCGAAGTAAAATGGCAGAGAGAGGGAGTGTCTGCCTGCCCTGTGCTTTTGTCATTACCTGCACAGGTGAGGCCACACCCACCTCTGGTCACATGCGGAGGAAGTCCATCCCCAGGAAGTTTACCTGCTTGCTGGACAGACATCCCCCCATGTTCTAACATGTACACTCTAGGAATGTTGTCATTGACTGCTCTTGTGTTTACATCCCACATGTACTCCACTCACAGAGGTACAATCCTCAGAGTGCTATAAGAGTCCACTTGTCAGAGACTGAGGATGGCTGCACTGAGGAGGAATGGTGGGGGGCCAACCCATCCCCCTCCTTCTGACCCTGAATCTTCCCAGGAGGAGGACAGTACAGTGGTACCTTGTTTCTTAAGCTTAAACTGTTCCGGAAGTCCATTCCAAAACCAAAATGTTCCAAAACCAAGGCACGCTTTCCCATAGAAAGTAATACAAAACGGATTAATCTGTTCCAGACTTTTAAAAACAACCCCTAAAACAGCAATTTAACATGAATTTTGCCATCTAATGAGACCATTGATCCATAAAATGAAAGCAATAAACAATGTACTGCAGGCACACAATCAATCAATCAGTAGCTGAGCTGGGTTCCTCACAAAAACAAAAAGAGCCACAAAAACGCTAAATAAATAGCAAAAACAGACAGACCTCAACATAACACTCAAAACGGAAGTGAGGCACTCAAAATGGAAGCGTGGCAATCAAAACAGAGCACGTTCGGCTTCCGAAAAATGTTCGCAAACCGGAATACTTACTTCTGGGTTTGCAGTGTTTGGGTTCCAAGTTGTTTGAGTACCAAGGCATTTGAGAACCATGGTCCCTTTGTATTGATTTGGAACAGTAGTTTGCAGAGGGGCATAGTTCAGAAGGCAGAAGCTGGGAAATACTGGATGGGTAACAGCTAGGAGAAGAAACACTGGAAGAGAGAGAGTTAACAGATTCACAGCCTCTGGGCAGCATTCCTCCGCTCAGCCCAAGATCGAGAAGAGCTCAGAAAGAACAGAAAGCAGAGAGGTTACAAGCATAGGTTACAAGACGTAGGAGTGACACAGATTATTAGGGACGGAAAGGGGTGTAATCTTTAATTGGAAGCACTGTCATTTCTAGGAGATGTGTTTTTTGTTCTCACGCTGTGATTGTTAAAGTTTCTAACTGGTAAGACGTTCTTCCTTTCCTTGATCTTCTTATCTACTGCCATGGGGTGGGGGGAGTCGATTCCCTGAAGCCTGACACCACTTCTGTCTTGGGACTAAATGTGGCCCTCCAGTCCTTCCTATCTGGCCCTCGGGGCTTTCCCCAGGCCACACAACCTCCTAAACCACACCCCTCACCTGCAATGCTTTGTCGTCACACACACCTGGAGTGCTTTTGCCTGCTTGGAAGGCGTCCCTGAACTCTGGCAAGGCTTCATGCTTCATGATGTGCAGCACACATGGGGCCTGAGGGAGGAAGAGTGAATGGATGAAGAAATGGAGGAAGTAATTCATTTTAGTTGTTTTAAATATTTTTGAAATAGATCTCTTTGGCAGCCTTTTAAAGCAAAGTTCTCACAAGGCAGCTCAACAACAAATAGATCTCTGCATATTTTGTCTAAGCGGTCAAAAGGTCAGCACGGACGGCAGTGAAGACAACGCTGTGTCCTTAAGATTGGGGTCAGACTTTTTAATTAATGGAACTGTAATAGAAATCAGTAGGTGTGTAATAGAGGGCTTCATAAACACATCATCAACTACCAAAGCCCAGGAGGTCAATAGGTTCCTTATGGAGCTATCTATAAAATCATCTCCCGGTGTGCTGACATGCCTGCTGATTTCTGTTATATCTATTGATTATTTGCTGTACTATTATCATCTTTTCTGTGTGTGATATGTATAAAAAGGGTTTGGTACAGATCAAAACCAAGTTTATAGCAAACTGAACACAGTAGATTCCTTGGGTTTTTCTATGAGGTGAGCAGAATTATTGTTAAGAATGAGCAGTAAAAATGGCAAATGCAATTCAGTACTGTATTGTGAGGCGCACTGGGGCAAAAATCCTAATTTCGCACAATAAAATCATGGGGATTGGACTGGCAGTAAGTGACCAGGAACTAGACCTTGCAGTTGCTCAGTGAAGATGGTGATTTCTCTGTGCAGCAGCTGGGGAGAGGTGAATTTCATGCTAGGAATCATTAGGAAAGGGGCTGCCAATATCTCACAGTGATGTATAGATAACCACTGCTGTATGAGTGATCACCACCTGTGATGGTGATTAATATATTTAGGGTTGCCATATCTCTGGGAAATCCCAGACATGTCCTCTTTTAGGGGGTCTATTTCTCCATTTGGGGGGATTTTTACAAGTTATAGCAATTGTCCGGGTTTGGGGGGGGGGGTGTTGATTTTTAATTTTAAAATGTGTGTGTGTGCGCACATGCAGCTTCGGTTTAGGCTGTGACGCGATCGGTCTGGGTTCTGGTTCATGCTCAGACTCTGGTGCAGTGGGCCTTGTCTCTGGTTTGGGTTTGGGTGTTCTGCAGTCCTCAGCTGCTGCCAGCCCGAGCTGGGGCTTTCCCTGGCTCGGGCTGGCAGCTGCTCAGACTTTCTTCTTTTTTGCTCTTCAATATATGGCAACCTACTTCAGACGTAATTTAGTTATGAGCTTTTTTTCTTCTTCTCTGTTTAGGATGTTTGTGTGTGTGTTCCTTTGATGGAGTTCATTACCTACACCAAACAATGTGCATTTAACTCAGAATGCTTCCTTTCATTTTGAAATCAATATTTTTGCATGTTCTGCCTACCCCATACATCCTCCAAATCTCCCCTTTGGTTCTTGCATTATTATGGTTTATAAACCACAATCAATTTACAGCAGCGGGGGCATAATTAAAAATAATAGCCATAGCAGCTGTATTGAAAAATCCCTCCCTCCCTCCAAACTCTTAATGACAGATCTCATTCTCATTTGAATGCAAGACATGCTCATGTATAGGCCTTTTCCAATATGTAGCAGAATGTAAAGCCATTTATAACTATTTTCCACTGCGAGATTTTGAAAAATGGAGCCAGATCCCCCCTCCTGTCCTTTTGGAAATTGCTTGCCTGATGTCTGGGGCTCTGCAAAATGCAGATGATTTATATCTGTGACAGTGTTTAGGCCCTTGAGACAAAGGAATTGAAAGCTTCACGGGAAGGCCTCTGGGGGACGTGGTACAATTTTCAAGCATGGCAAATCTAGATTTTTTTTTTAAAAGGTATTTACTGCACACCATCTCTGAGGTCCCAGTCAAATTCTGGGTTGGAAGATGAAAGGGAGCCTTATAAAAAAAACCCTCACAAACACCCACAAAAATCTCCAGGCTCACAAGTGGGCAGTTCTGAAGTGAGAGGTGTAGAAAGCTCCATCCAGATGATCAAAGGAAATGAAACCTCAATGAGCACTCAGACTCTTTTACAAAATCCAAGTTCAGTTCCTTCATTGTTTTTGGTGTTGAAAATACAGTGGTACCTCGGGTTACATACATTTCAGGTTACATACGCTTCAGGTTACATACTCCGCTAACCCAGAAATAGTACCTCGGGTTAAAAACTTTGCTTCAGAATGAGAACAGAAATTGCGTGGCGGCAGTGCAGCAGCCGCGGGAGGCCCCATTAGCTAAAGTGGTGCTTCAGGTTAAGAACAGTTTCAGGTTAAGAACGGACCTCCGGAACGAATTAAGTACGTAACCAGAGGTACCACTGTACAACATAATAAAACACTCACAGCTGACCAGAATCCTTTTTAGAGTTTACTAGACTTGAACAGTGGTGCACTTAAATAATTTTAGATTCTGGATCTAATGGCCTTATGATGGAGAGCCAAGCAGAAATCCTTAATTTCACAATTGTTCCTCTAAGTCAGGGGTCAGCAAAGCTTACCGGGCATGGGCCGGATCACTCCTGCAGAGCTCCTATGTGGGCTGGACCGGTGCAGCGCGGTGCCGGAAATTGTGTCTACACATGTCCGCGGCGCCAGAAATTGCTTCTGTGCATGCCTAGATGCCAAAAATCATGCCAGTGCAGAAGCAATTTTCGGCACCTGGGCATGTGCAAAAGCAATTTTCGGCGCCGTGGACATGTGCAGACACGATTTTCAGTGTCTGGGCATGCGCAGAAGTGATTTCTGGAGCCGTGAAAGAGAGTCCCTTCACCGTGCTACGTTGGTTTAGCGCAGCGCGTGAGGACTCACCAAGCAGGCCACTCAGTTCGGGGGTGGCTCATGGGCCAGTTAAGTGACCCTCATGGACCGCTTCCGGCCCATTAGCCTTAGGTTGCTGATCTCTGCTCTAAGTAGATGCTCTTGAGAAATATGAAGGCTGCATTTGGATGCAATCAGTTTTCCGAAAACCTGTTCTGGCAGCTGATTGAGATGTATTCAGCCAATATATGGTTTAGAAAGTGGAGAGCTTGGTTCAAACTGGACCCTTTTCTCGGCGACTTTAAATAAATTGTTCAAATTGCTTTGATTTAAATCAATCTCCTGTGTCTTTCGAAGTCTATTTTACCTTCAAGCTGTTTAAATTCCTTAGAGAATGGGAGTCTACCTACCCCTTTGCTTCCAAAATATGACAGAGGGAACAGGAAAAATGCACCACACCTCTTCAAGCTAAAAGAATCACCCCACTGGAATTTTTTTAAAACTTCTTTTCAAGCCTATTTCAATAGATATGTCAACCATGACACCTTCCCCACAGATGAAATCTAACTTTGGGCAACTACTGCCACAAAAATCGAAAAGAGCAAAGTCTTCGCAACCTCAGCTGCAATTGTGAGGCTTTGCCTCAGTACCGTTGAAGTCCGTCACTGTGCTAAGTGTGTATGGTGGTTGTTATGTACTGAAGTTCTCACCCTGGGCCAGCAGGGGATAGTGTAGATAGTTTTCACTCAGGTCCACATATGCAAATAAGGAATTGAAAGTGACGTTCAGTGATTGGATAGTTACAGAAAGTTGTTACTGTTGCTTTGTAGTGGAGCTCTATATAAGCAGGTTGGCTGAACCCTTCAGTCCAGTTCTGTTCTGGGCCTGTGAATAAACAAGAGCTGTTTGAAGAATCACTGTGTCGTCTGATATGTTCACCCACAACTTAACAGCGGTGGTTGTTTTAAGAAGAAATATATAACTAGCGTCTGATAAAGCACCAGGAATCAATTGATATCCTTGAGAAATATGTCATAGTTTAACAGCCCTCAGCATTTTTTCTAAGATGGTCCTTAAAAATGATAATTGTAGATTCAATTGCAGAGTGTTGGCAGTTGATAAAACATGATGGCAGTTTCCAGTGACTCACATGTCAGGGAATTATAAGTGTCAGAGCCTGAAAATGATCCAAGAGTCTTTATTTTATTGGAAAGAAACACTGCGTGGATTAGGGCACGTTGAATTTTTCAACATTCAAAGTCCAACACTGAGGGGTGCTAAAAAGTTGTAACATGACTTGGGGATTCGAAAGCTATTTTGTTTAAATCAATATATGATTGGTAAGTAATGTGTGTAAAATTGCATAGAGATAATTAAAAATGATTGCCTTATTTATTTAGCATTAACCTGTCATTTTCAGAAGGTAAAATTTAAATTCTTCGAGTTTCCAAAAGCAGTTTACGTGCTTCTTCATCAAACGTAGACGTACAACAGCAGACTTGAATTCCTCACATCCCAAAACTACTACTACTACTGGCCTTTATTGGCACAGATTAAAACAGTAAAATCATAATGTCTTACAAAGTCATCCAAATACATTGATAATCCAAACACATACAATATATAAAAGACTAGATAGCCACCATTGAATAAATCAGGCAACTTTAGATTTAGCTTTAAAGTTCTCGGTTAAGTACCCCGAAACAATCTTGGTAGTTTCAGGAGTATCATCCCTCAACAAATATTGGATTACAGACTCTCTGTAATATTTTGAGCTGGTCAGGGAGTCACAAGGACATCTGTGCGATGGGTGTCAAGAAGAGGGCAATCCAAAATTATGTAATGTATTGTATCTGGTGTTTTCTTATTACAGGAACAGAATCTGTTCTGGAAGGGGATTTTTTTTTTTTTTTTGAAACTTTCCAAACAATACAGATGAGGGAATTCCATTTAGACGAGCTAGCATAAAAGCTCTGCGATGCAATGAAGTATCTAAATTATAAAAATTAGGCATTACTCTGTGGTGGGGCTGCAATCCTAAATAAGCAGATGAGCATACAGAAGGCTGGGAGGGGTAAAGTTTTTGGATTTCATGGTCTATGCTTAATAAAGTAGAAGAAATGTGACTCGTCCGATAGAAAAAGGGAATCTATTGCAATCCCTGTTTGTCTGAGTTTGAGAATATCACTAAAAAAAGGAGAAAAATATCAGAATGGGAATGAGCATGCATCTTGTCTTCAAGGCAGATGTGTAAAAATGCATGCACAGGAATATGGAAGAGTGAGAAAATGCTATGTACTGAATACAATATAGGACTATTATAGTTATTGTTTCGTTAGTATTAGCTTACATATAAGAACACAGAAAACTACTAAGTTAGACTATTGGTTAATCTATCACAATGTTTGCCTTGACTGGTAGGAGATTTGAATCAAGGGGTCTTTCCCTGACCTACTTGAAGATGCTGAGGATTGAACCTGGACCCCTTTGCATATAACACATACACTCTACCTCCAGATAGGCTTTTCTCATATCCAAAGTACTGCACACGAGAACATACATCACCTATTCAATATTGGCACAGAGCCAAAAGCTAAAACACTATCGTTCTTTCTTAAGTGTAGAAAATCTTGGAGGCTGTATGAGTACGAGGGACAATATATTCTTTTGAAAACACGGGTAGGATGCTTCGAAAGTTTTAAGCCAATGCCATTGCGTTGGGAAGGTTAGAAGGAACCAATGCAGTTGACTGCTAGTATAAAATGATCCTGATATCCTGTCCTTGTTTCACTGACCATAATGATCCCAAGCAAATATTGTGGTAGTCAGTTCCAGTTGCACGCACAGCAAACACACATCCCAGTAGTATCTGGGTGTAAGTTAAAACACTTTGAAGCAGATGTTCACAGTCCAACTGGAAACATCTTGGAGTGCAGATGCAGACTATCTGCATACACCTCAGGTGATTGATAATTATACACTAGGCAAGTTTACCATATGCTCCAAGTCAATCAGGATTGCTATCGGCTGATGATGCTTCTCTGCTATTTGATCAAGCAGAAAAGAAAGCCCCGATTTGTTTCTAATGCAATGTCCGCCAAGCCCTTAGCTGTCTGTGTTTTGCAGTGTTGGAGGAACTGGGTCAGGCTGGGGCACCTTGGGTGCTGATGACCTCTAGGCTTCTATAGCTGGCCTTTGAAATTCTTCCTAGGCCAAGCTATCTCACCAGGCCTGCTCAATTACCTCCTCAAGTGCTTTTGCTTGGCTGGAATTTGGGACTCAGAACTACAGTGATGCCTCTTGCTTAGGGATGGGGAAGAAATTCACTTTGGATTTTAACAACAACAACTTATTTATACCCCGCCCATCTGGCTGGGTTTCCCCAGCCACTCTGGGCACCTCCCAACAGAATATTTAAAAAAAACAAAACAATAAAACATCAAACATTAAAAACTTCCCTAAACAGGGCTGCCTTCAGGTGTCTTCTAAAAGTCAGATAGTTGTTTATTTCATTGACATCTGATGGGAGGGTATTCCACAGGGCAGGCGCCACTACCAAGAAGGCCCTCTGCTTTGTTCCCTGTAACCTCACAGTGAGGGAACCTCCAGAAGGCCCTAGGAGCTGGACCTCAGTGTCCAGGCTGGATGATGGGGGTGGAGACACCCCTTCAGGTATACTGGACCAAGGCTGTTTAGGGCTTTCAAGGTCAGCACCAACACTTTGAATTGTGCTCGGAAACGTACTGGGAGAATCTGCCAAATTTCCACTTCTGCTGGACTTCTCCCTGCCCCAGACCCTCCCTTCTCACTCATCCCTTCAGCTTCCAGCACTTATTCCTCCCAGTCTTCTCCCTCTGACCACTCATTGTCATCCCACCACCAATCCCTGGCCTGTGAACCTTCATCCCTTTTGGGTTCTCTAACTGGTGCCTTCCACAGTTCCTCTGCATCCCAGCCAGCCCATGACACTGTGTTTCAGTGAAAAGTTCCAATTCGGCAGGTTCACCTGTAAATGCAAACTGAACGAATGCCTCCCCCATCTCTGTTCTCACTTCAGTTTCTCTGCCCAATTTTGTTTATGGCCCTGCCCAACACAGGGCGAAAGGTCACTCACAAGGGAATGGGACCCTCAGGCTGAAAACATTCCCCCACCCCATGCATAAATCACTTGCTCAAGTTATTAACCACATCTCCAAAATATATGCAATAGATTTGGAAGGCAGTACCTTACAAAGTAAGGACGTGGGTGGTGCTGTGGGTTAACCACAGAGCCTAGGACTTGCCGATCAGAAGGTTGGCGGTTTGAATCCCCGTGGCGGCGTGAGCTCCCGTTGCTTGGTCCCTGCTCCTGCCAACCTAGCAGTTCGAAAGCACGTCAAGGTGCAAGTAGATAAATAGGTACCGCTCTGGCGGGAAGGTAAACGGCGTTTTTGTGCGCTGCTCTGGTTCGCCAGAAGCAGCTTAGTCATGCTGGCCACATGACCCAAAAGCTATACGCCGGCTCCCTCGGCCAATAAAGTGAGATGAGCGCCGCAACCCCAGAGTCGGCCATGACTGGACCTAATGGTCAGGGGCCCCTTTACCTTTTTACCTTACAAAGTGACTGAAGTCGTAGGCTCATTGCCCAGTTAATAGCTTCACTACCCCAGCCTAACCATCACAACTGAATACTGTTTGCAAACTACTGGAAGCTGTTTTACAAAAATGTCTTCATCTGCCATGATGAAGACATGGATTTTATTTTCACATTTGAGAAAACAGGACACAAATAGATTGCTTTGGCGTAATTTCTCACATCCCCTTTATATGCTGAGCACAGAAAACGACCACCCAGCAAGCTCACTATGACTGAAATGAAAATAATCCTCATTAACTGAATGCATTTGTTAATTTGACTCTAGTGGATATTAACAAGGGGAGAAGCTGTGGATTTAGACATCTCTCGCTGTGATGGCAGAATGGAAAAGAAATCTTTAGGCTCGCAGTAGGGTCGTATTCCTTTTGACAGGGACGATTGCTTATACAGCAGAATACAGGATATATGCTGCACAGCATTGCTAAATTGCTTCCCACTAATAGATCCTCATTTTTCATTTTAACCCGTACATTACTAGGGTCTTGTTGCTTGTCTAAGGGCTTCTGCTTAGGGCATGCTTTGTATCCAAGTACGAATACCCAAGTACGAAAGATACATCTATTGTCTGCGCCAGTTATGAAGAGCATGTGGGTGTATAAAGTACAATTGCAGATGGAGAAGAAATTTGGCTCGGTGTGCATTTTAAAAAACAAATCTATCCAATTTGGGCATTCCAAAACAATATGCGAACCACAAAACACTCACCTGAAATTTTGCGATTTCTCCAACCAACCAATGTTTAAAATACAGCATGTATCAGGAGTAAGCATGCATAAAAATAAAAAATATTGCTGAAAATAACACACCAGCATGCATCATATAGCTTGCAAAAAATGTGTAGAATAGTCAGAACGGCATATAAAAATGTGTTTATCCAGAGAATTGCTGCAAAATGTGAAGAACTTAAATTAAGATTAGAAAAATGTGAAACTTAGAGAACCAAAATTGACAGATGTTTGCAACCCTAGTTACTCCCCTTTCTTGTAAGACCTGCACTGAGCAATTTTCAGTAGAAGTGTATGCCTAATCCATAATGTGACCACATGCAACAACTTTCTCAGACATGCTACTTTGCAAGTAGTCCTAAAATGTTAGCCATTGCAAAACTATTATTACAAATATATTGCACCATTTGAGCATTTTACTAACATTGACCGAACTTGATGTCCGTTCTTTTTCAGTAGACAAATGAATTCTAGACATCTGTATCTATGATAGGAAAATGTTCATTTTTCTTTATTGATGCAGTAATTTGACTGCAATTTTGTTTAATTAGGTGGAACTTGCATGTAGCAACTGAGTGGAGATAAATAGACAAAGCAGATACATTGAAAGGTGAGGATTTGACTCCAGGAGAGTTTTTTTATGGTGTTGATCCACCAACCACCCCTCAAGAGCCAGAATATACAAAGCAACCAGCAACCAGCAAGTGCACACAAGGATCAGCAGCGGAAAATCATTTATACCAAGGAAAGGACATAGGGTTGTATGTATCTGTCCCTAAAACTGAATTTCCTATCGAAGTAAATCAAAAGAAGCAAGGCATCAGTAAGAGATCCCATAAGAAGAAAGCTGAAACTAAAAAGAAAAGTAAGAACATAAAAACTGCAAGGAAATCTGTTACAAACCGACGTGCATGTAAAGTATGCTGGAAAAGACTATATAAGCTGATTCCAACAAAATCAAAAACAAACTCTAACAAACCTGCTATACATGGCAGCAGAGAGAACAACAGTGTGGATCCAGGAAAAAAGATCCAGCTGAAGTCTTTGAAAGAAACATCATTGCTGCCTAACAAAACAAGTGAGGAAACGGAATCACTACCCGGGTGCTCTATGCTGAAACCCCAAGGATCCATAAATATTAAAGAAGACTCACCCCATACCATTGATTATGGCAGATCTCAAGATGAGCCAGTAGCAGGGCAAGACTTGCCCCAGGATAAAGGATGGAAACTGATGTTGGCAGATAGGAAGTTAGCTTTTCTTAACTACCCGAAGCCAAAGGGCTTCCTTACACAGGAAGAACGCTCGGTGCATTTTGTGAATACTTTAGATGATATGCTGCCAGGGAAAATAAAATTAAATGACATTACCTCAGTAGATTTCATATTCTACAATGGATACTCTCTGCGAGTGATTGCCTCCTTCAAAGATCAAAACTTGGCTAAATATATATATAGATCAAGACATTTGCTGTTAAAGAAAAGGATAACGGTAACAAGATTTTTTGAAAACAGCACATGTTTGAAATTGTTTCCTGATGAGTTTACGACAGCTGAGATAAGATTTACTTGTAAACCAAAGGAGGAGAGAGGACACTCAAAAGACAAACTGGAACATACTGAGCAAGGGTCCTTGAAACTAAGACAGGAGATGAGACTGCCTAATGAGGGGACGGATAACTTCTATCCAGAAGAAAAGGCATTAATAAATCAGTTTGGATTGTTGCCTTTCCTTGCCCAATCTGAGATCTTGAGAAGATTGGAGACCCTTAGAAATAAGCTAACAGAGATGAATGCTCAGGAAAAAGTAAGAGAGAAAGAACCGGCAACGGACCAATTAAAGAAAGAGAACCTCTCTGAAAAAGCCAAGACAGACCCCATGAAAGATTACTCTTATAATACCTCTGCAATTGCAGAGATAAACCTGTTAACAACAGATCTAACACAGTGCGCAAGGGATAAACTACCATCTAAGAAGGAAACCATCCTTATGGCAACCATAAAAGACTACCCTTATAATACCTCTGCAGCTGCAGAGATAAACCTGACAGCAACAGATCTAACACAGTGCGTAAGGGACAGCAACAACCTACCATCTAAGAAGGAAACCATCCCTATGACAACCACAACGCGCTCTTGGACCAGCATGAGATACCTGGATGAGGATGAACTTGGTATCAGTCAAATAGAACACCTCAAGGTAGATTCGCCAAAAAAAGGAGTACTGATCACTAATGTTAGCACGCTGCACCCTTCAACTGATTCCATTGAGTACCTGGGCGATAATACATCTATGGACATTGCCAAAATGAATGAAATCCAACCAACAGATAAAAAGATAGGCCCAAAAAATCTTTCAAAGGCAAATTGACTAAGATCAATTTTTGGCAAGACAACGTGCAACCTTGCCTTGCTAACTTGGAATATTGCAGGTTGGCAAAAGAGGGTTTCTGACCAATCCTTTGTTAAATATATCCAGAGACATGACATTGTGTTTCTCCAGGAGACCTGGAGCACAAGTGAAGTGGAGTTAAATGGTTTTTCTGCGTTCTCCCTCCCAGGTCTTTTAAGTACTAGAGGGGGGCGAGTTAAAGGTGGGTTAGTTACTTTAATTTCAACAAGGCTAAGGGCCATATTTAAAAAACTAGACCCACTAGACCATCTGGCCACAGCTGTGCAAGTACAGTGGAGAACCCACAGCTTGCTGCTGATTAACGTATACCTACCCCCACAAAGAGAGAAAAGATTGATAAGAAATACTTGGGCTCAGTTAGAACAGTATCTTGACAAACTATCAAATCAATTTCCTGATGCCTCTGTAGTGGTGGCAGGCGACCTAAATGCCAGAACTGGACAATCTGATGAGGCTTTGTATGCCCATTTCCACGAAACAGCCCCCATTATAGAGGAAACCCACCCAATACCAGCTAGAATCTCAAAGGATAAAGGCTGCAATTATGCCGGCTTATGCCTATTACACTTGGTCAACAAGTTGGACTTGGTTATACTAAATGGCCGTACAGAGGGGGAGAAGGTCGGAGAATTCACATTTATATCTAACAATGGCGCCTCCACAATTGACTATATAATCGTGTCGTATGATCTTCAAAACAAAGTTCTGGAATGCAAAGTGGAGGAGCGCTTAGACAGTGACCATCTGCCATTAAGTGCACTCGTAGCTGCGGGAAAGGATTTATCCTGCGCTGAGAAAATCGAGCATTCGAGCCCTACAGCTTTGGAGCTCAGATATTCGCGTATCAGATGGACAGATGAACTGCATAAGGAAATTTCAAGTAGGCTATGCTCAAAGGAATTCCTCACTAAGAGAGAAAACCTTATAACTTCCTCAAGCCATGAATTAAAGATAAATTTATTTCAGGAATTAATTTCACTCCTTCAAGATTCCCTGAAGGAAAAAAGGAACAGGCCAAGTAGGCAATCCTCAGTACATAAAAACTCCAAACCCTGGTTTGATCAAGAATGTCAGGACATGAAGCTAAACTTACTGAAAAAATACAAGAATTATAGATCTGCCAATTTACCCCAACTCCCCACGGGCTGGTTTGAAGATAAACGAAATTATAAAATTTTGATCAAAAACAAAAAACTCCTGGCACAGAAAAGAGAATGGAAATGCCTAATAGATGCATCCAGAGAGAGAGATTCGGCCACCTTCTGGAGACTGGTAGCAAATGGAGTGCGATCTACTTCCTCAGAAGTGGAGTATACTATACCTGCAGGGACTTGGGAGGCATTTTTCCAATCTTCATATTCAGCTCTGCCTTTGACACAGCCACTAATACAGTGTGCGGCAGGTGATGAGTGGCCTCCGGTGTCGGTTGCGGAGATTAGGAGGCTTATTCAGGCACTCAAACACAGAAAAGCCCCGGGAGCAGATAATATCTCTCCTGAGCTTCTCAAAGCCAATATTGACTGGTGGGCCCCAGTCCTTGCCACCCTTTTCACCAGCATAGATCAAACAGCAATAATACCAGAGGACTGGGGATTGGCAATCATCGTTCCCATATTCAAGAAAGGCTGTAAACTTGATCCAGCCAATTACAGACCAATCAGTCTCTTAAGCATCATTAGCAAACTTTATGCAACTCACTTACGTGAAAAGTTTGCGGACTGGCTGGAACAGGAGCACATCCTAAAGGAAGCCCAGGCTGGTTTCAGGGCACATAGATCAACTCTAGACCAAGGACTGGCATTGCAACATCTAGTGGAGAAATACACCTCAAAGAAAGGAGGCTCTCTCTATGTAGCCTTTATAGATTTCAAATCAGCTTTCGATTTGATACCCCGGCACAGACTTTGGGAAAAATTAAATGCCACAAACATCGATAGACGTCTTTTGCTTCTTATCCGTAGACTACATGAAAATACTCGGATCCGTGTTAGATGCGACCGTTATGGGAACCTATCAAAGGAAATCCAAAGTTTCCATGGTGTCAAGCAAGGCTGTGTTCTTGCCCCTATTCTATTTAACTTCTATATAAACTCCTTAGTCGGAAAGATGGAGGAAGCAAGTACTCATTCCCCAAACTTAAACAATATACCAATCCCAGTCCTTTTGTACGCAGATGATGCGGCACTTATTTCCTTCTCTTGTGTGGGTCTAAGAAAACTTTTACGAGCTCTTACAGAGTATTGCGAAGCTGAACACCTAATAATAAATTACACTAAATCAAAAATTATGGTGTTCTCCAAGAGAAAACTCCGACATAAATGGAAAATCAATAACAAACCTATTGAGCAAGTAACATCTTTTAGATATCTTGGAATAATTTTTGATGAGAAGGGATCTTGGTGCCATCAGATTAAGAATTCCATTGTAAATGCGCAAAGATCTTTCAGAGCTATCATAAGATTCTTTTATAGAAAAGGAGGTCAATATGTTCCTGCTGCCTCCCAGGTCTTTGTTGCAAAAATACTTCCACAATTGATGTATGGCACCCAGATATTTAATTCTCAAAAACTCAAGTCCCTGGAATCTGTACAAACTAAATTTTACCGCTCCCTACTAGGGTTACCTACCTGTGTCTCCAACACTGCCATTAGGCTGGAGGTAGGTCAACTCCCTATTAATGCCAGGATATGGATCCTGAAGATTCACTTCTGGCTAAAACTCATATTTTTCCCAGTGGGAGTGGCTCCATTGACTCTACTAGACCCGTTCCAGTCTAAATGGAGATTGTCGCTTTATGAAAAATTGAAGGGCCTGGGGCTTTCCCCACAAGAACTTATAGCCTCAGGTTTTGAAAAGGCTAAAATGATGGTGAGCCAGCGAATAGGAGATGTAGAGCTTCAGGACCATATGAGCAAGATAGATAAATATCCAGCTATCCAAGATTATGGAAAAGGGTTTAATCTAACCCCATATTTGCTGGATCTACAAATCGCAAAATATAGGCGGGCGTTTACCCTTACCAGATTTGATGTACTGCCATCTTCCTTATTAAAGGGCAGATACGAGGGCACACCCTATGCTGAACGAGTTTGCCCATGTGGTCTGAAGGAGGTGGAAACGGCTTCACATGTGTTGTTACACTGCGACCTTTACGGGGATATCAGGTCACTGTTTATCTCCCCTATCGTTCAGAAATTTCCAGGTCGATCTGAATCTCAGCGGCTGAAAATCCTACTAGGAGATAAAAACCCAGAAGTAACACTGAAAGTGGCCAAGTTTTCTGCGGCCGCGATCAAGCGGAGGGCATTAGTTGTAAAAAAGTAAAAGATCTGACCCCTGGACAAGCCCCCCCCCTTTTTTAAGTCTATACATATACTGTAGTGCATATATGAGTATATATGTGTGTGTGTGTGGGTGTGTGTGCATATGTGTATTGTTTTTATGTATAATTTTACAACTTTTAATTGACACCATCATTCCCTCGTAAACTACTGTTGCCTTTTATGGTTTTTTTTCTTTTCTTCTGGTCTATGACCGTAATAAATTTATTCATTCATTCATTCAGTTTTGATATGGCTAATCTAATCAGTACCAATAATCTTTTATTTTCCTTCAAGGGCAGAAAGAGATTATTATTATTTGTTATTTATTTTGGTAACCAAGAAGAGAGCAGCTGTTGTTTTTATTTCTCAGAAGAAGCCCCATCACAGAGTTGCTGAAACATTTAAGGAATAATTACACCAAATGGTGTTGCAATCCTTAATAATGATGTGCATCTGTCACGGAAAGCAGTTTGTTCAAAATTCCTGAACATCATTGCTGAGTCGAAGCCTGGATGGCATTTCCAATTAAGAGATAATTCTGAAAGTGCCCCCTGTCCAATGTCATACTTGTAAGTAAGGAAGAGAAAACAGGATGGGGCAAACCAGGTTTGGGCTGGGGATTATTCTTTTGCACGTGTCTAAAAGAATTCATATGCTTTTCAAATGGAAATTTCTCTTAGTCTCCCCTCATGTGTTGGTGTTTTTCACTGCAAGACTCTGATTTTTCCATGTTTTATTGATCCAGGGAGAGAAGTCAAAGGAAAACACCGTATTTTTCGCTCTATAAGACGCAGCAGACCATAAGTTGCACCTAGTTTTTGGAGGAGTAAAACAAGAAAAAAAATATTCTGAATCCCAGAAGCCAGGACAGCAAGCGGGATCGCAGCGCAGCAATCCCACTTGCTGTCCTGGCTTCTGGGATAGACGTGCACAGCCTCTCCCGGGCAGCAGGATGAAGGTTCCTGTTGCCCGGGAGAGCCTGCACACGGCTAAGGCTCCCCCAAGAGCCGCACTCCCTTTAAAGAGTGCATGGAGCATGTGTGTGGCTCTTGGGGGCTTTTCTCCGAGGAGGGAGAAGGGCAGCCCTTCTCCCTCCTCGCAGAAAAGGCCCCAAGAGCTGCACACATGCTCCACGCAGCTCGTTAAAGGGAGCGCTGAGCAGAGCCTCCCACCTGCATTCGCCCCATAAGACGCACACACATTTCCACTTACTTTTTGGGAGGGGAAAAGTGTGTCTTATAGAGCGAAAAATACGGTAGATAGTTAAGGCAACCAAATTGCAGAAGTGGATGTTTCACTTGAAAAGGGGCTGCCACTCAAAATTGTGGTCCTGTGTTAAGCTCTTTCCATCTCACCCAACAACATTAAGACAGACTTTCTTCTGTTGTTTTCCTGTCTGTGCTGTAGCAGCCAGTGGTATGGGATGTGGAAGCAGGGAAACATACAAAGCAGAGATGGGGGACCTGTACTGTAGACCTCCCAAGTGTCGCTGGACTCCAACTCCCATTATCCCTGATCATTGGCCATGCTGACTGGGCTGATGGGAACCTGACAACATCTGGAGGGCCACAGGTTCCTTGACATAAAATCCACTTGTGTATTTCCATGGTATGGTGGAAGAACTCAACACAGCAACCACTCTGGATTGGTGGAAATATCTAGTTCTGTCTGCAAAGGTAGGCAAATGTGAGCTTTGGATCACTGGAAGAACTCATTGCAGTATTCAAAATAGATGACCTCAGTAATGGGATAACTACCGTATTTTTTGTTCTATAAGACTCACTTTTTCCCTCCTAAAAAGTAAGGGGAAATGTGTGTGCGTCTTATGGAGCGAATGTAGGCTGCGCAGCTATCCCAGAAGCCAGACAGCAAAAGGGATTGCTGCTTTCACTGCACAGCGATCCCTCTTGCTGTTCTGGCTTCTGAGATTCAGAATATTTTTTTTATTGTTTTCCTCCTCCAAGTGAAAAATACGGTAATTCTTTCACAATAAACTATCCTGTTTGGATACACTATTGACAATATTCCAGTGTGCACTGCAATCCATTCTACACTCTACAGTATTTTACCCCTGCTCTACTTCGATATACAATATATACCTCCCCTCCTTTAATGCACTTGGAATTGACAAACTGTGCCAATTTGCCAGATTAAATTGTGTTTTGTATCTGATTCCAGGGGGAAGGGGACGACGACAGGGAGAGTAGACCGTGGGGTTGTGCTGAAGTTGCACCATCCTTGTAAGCGAGATTTTGCAGGAAAAGAGCGGAGAGATTATTTGTCACCCTGAAAACAAAAGATGGAGCAAAATTAACTGAATGCAAATAACACTACCCACCACAACATCTTTTTCTCCATTTCTCCATCTGTATTTGCCCCAATCCTCTTGGTTTTCAAAGGAAATGCTGTTAAAGGTCTGGTGTTGTTCTGTGCATTTTAAAAGAACTAGCTTAGATATGCTTATATTGAGACAGAAGTACAGTGATACCTCAGGTTACATACGCTTCAGGTTACAGACACTTCAGGTTACAGACTCTGCTAACCCAGAAATAGTACCTCGGGTTAAGAACTTTGCTTCAGGTTGAGAACAGAAATCGTGCTCCGGCAGCGCGGCAGCAGCAGGAGGCCCCATTAGCTAAAGTGGTGCTTCAGGTGAAGAACAGTTTCAGGTTAAGAACGGACCTCCGGAACGGATTAAGTACTTAACCCAAGGTACCACAGTAAATAAATTGAAGTCTACAAGATCCTCAGAGTTAGGTACAATATGTTTTATTTTGTCCAAGGAAAAATATGCACAACCAGTTTTTCTAGTGTGTCTGGAAAGTCCTGAGTACGAATTCCTGTTGAGCCGTGAAGTTCATTTTGATTTCTTTACACTTGACGATTGAATACATGAACTGACTCCACTGAAAATCCTTGCGGCATGTGGTGGTGAGAACTTTATCTGCGGTGGCATGTTCCCATGTGCAACTTGTCATCAGGTGACAAATCTTGGTGTGTGAACATCCTTTGGTAGACTAAAATACCTCTTAGGTCTCCAGAAAATGAAGTCCTTGATCATTAAAGCTTTATTCTGAAGCAACTCAATTATGTCACATGATAATTAAGCAGGCTTCCTTCCTGGTTTATCTTGAAAGGAGATCAAAGGGAAATGAACAACAAAGTATTTGTTTTAGGAAAAATTAATGCTGTAGAGTGTTGATGTCCCATCCCGTTCTTTCATCTGTGAAAATACTAATATCCATAGCAATATTAAGATGGTATCTCAATCATGAGATTCTTGAATTCTGCAAAACTGGAGCAGACTGGAGATAGCAGGTAGTAGCTAGCTGGGCAACGATCTGGAAAATGAAAGGCCTCTCTGATGTGCTGTTCAGGGTTAGTTTATACTTCTGCAACTCAATTGGCCACACCTTTACTTCACCAGTGTACCATCCAGTGTGGTATAGTGGTTAAGAGTGGTAGACTCGTAATCTGGTGAACCGGGTTCGCGTCTCCACTCCTCCACATGCAGCTGCTGGGTGACCTTGGGCTAGTCACACTTCTCAGCCCCACTCTCCTCACAGAGTGTTTGTTGTGGGGGAGGAAGGGAAAGGAGAATGTTAGCTGCTTTGAGACTCCTTCGGGTAGTGATAAAGCAGTATATCAAATCCAAACTACTACTGCTACTACTACTACTACTCTTCTTCTTCTTCTTCTTCTTCTTCTTCTTCTTCTTCTTCTTCTTCTTCTTCTTCTTCACTCACATTCCTTCTCTTGGTGAAGCAGAAGTGCAGAGGAGTGGAGGAAAGTTAACTGAATGCAAATAATACAACCTTCCACCTCTATACTACCTAAACTCCCCTTTGGGGTGAGGGGAAATGTTGAAGAATGAAAGATAAATAAATGTTATAAGCCACTCAGTTCTGGTAGAAAGGTGGGATGTGCTTTTCATAGATCTTTTGGGCTTTTCAGAAAGAGGTGGTGAAAGGAATTACAGTTGCAATCAAAATTATTTGACCTCCATTGCAAATCAAGTTTATTATCAAAATTTAGAGGATTTCAGCTGTTTGCAATGAGTTAATATAGCTCAACACAATGGATGCTTCAAGTGGTTTTCCCAAATTCAGTTGCAACTGCAACTTATACTGTCTTCTCCAATCTCACTATATTTACCCATTGCAAACAGCTGACAAGTCTGTAAATTTTTATAATAAACCTGATTTGCAACGGGGGTCGAATGATTTCGACTGCAGCTGTAGGTTTAAATGGAGATTTTGTACCACTTTTAGCGTCAATGAGAATCTTGAAACACCCCAGCTCAAGGAGGGCTTACAAAGGAACAACCCCTCATTATGCTGCAAGACCAAGATGCCTGCTGGGGCATCTTAATATCAAGTCAATTCAGTCGGCGTCTAATTGTGTCTGCGCAGAAACTGTGGCATACTTTATCTGCAGCCAATTGGTACTTAAACGAGTGCAGAAGCCTTCCACCGCAACAGATGTTTTAGTGTATAATTAAAGGAATGTGGAGCCTTGTCAGAGTTCATTCATATTCACGCAAACGGAAGACTAAGAGACTGTGCTACAGATTGGATTCTCCAGAAGCTGAAAAGGTCTCCTGGGCAGAGCAAAGACACACTAGGTCAACCCAAAAATTAAGCATCTTGGTTAGGAAACAATGGATGGAAACAATGTGCTTGATACAGAACATTATGGGATGGTTTCAACTTGTGTTTTTAGAGGAATGGACAAGCACAAACCAGATATATGTTGAACAAACCAGGATAATATCACATGGTATGCAAACCATAGAAAGCACAACATGATTAAAAATTGTAATTCAAAAGCCAAAATTTCCAATCCCCCCTTTCAGGTATCTAAATAGTTATAGACTCCACTGTCTTTTCCATAGACAGACATTTATCCCAATGCTTGCTAATGTTGTGGGCCAAGATTTCTATTTGCGTGTTCAGACCCAGAGACCTCTCCCCTAAATAAATACGCATTTGACTCAAATTTTAGTTTTGGTTTTTGGCAGAATTTAGGCCACAACTTTACTGATTACAGAAAAGTGGGTGGTTGCATAGGCTCTGATTGGGCTAGCTCCCTGCACCCTTGCAGGTAGCACTGACCCAGGGCACCAGCATAGGTAAGCCAAGGGTGAACACCTGAGGTAGGTGAAAAGCCTGAGAACAGACTATGTTCACTCCCTAGATGCTCCCCTGGACTCAGGCACGGGCACAACTCCCTCTCGGGGGTTGACCAAACCAAGTTGAGTCCCTGGATTCATTTAACAGAATACCCTTCAGATAGGGATGGCGAGACCATTCTCTCATCCCTATCACCTGAACCAGTGCCTATCCGCAACCTTACAAGTTGTGATGACTTGCTACGTGGCAGGCAAAACCCAAATGGCAACAGCCAATCAGCCAAGTGGGGAAAATTCCTGCTGTGTCCCTGTCCCAACGACAGATGACACACGACGGCATAGCAAGGTCAATCACAAAACCCCCTAAAAGTAGAGAGAGGTGGGTGGGTGTTCCGATGCACGAGCCGAAAGAGGAAGCTCTGGGTCACTCGCAAAGGTATATATAGGTCCCTCGATCCATTTAGACTGTACCCCATTGGCCAGATTAAACCCAGCAATGAGGGACCTACCAGTCGGGTGTTGTGGCTATCCGATATACCCACCCACAACCAGGAGGTCAGTCTCCACGTCCCACCACAACATGTGCCCTCTTTTAGGGAGGACACAATATATGAGAACAACTCCACCAGTTAAGAATCAAGTCAGCTTCTGCCTGTCCACACCTCCAGAAGAATGAGATAAGGAAAAACTCTTCTTTTTTAAAAAAGTTTTATATTATCAGTCATTTAATACACCTTGGCATGTGTCATCAGCCTGATTCTAAAACAGATTGTTGCCGAACAGCCGTGATTCATTCACACCACGCAATGAGTAACTTCGTTTTCATAGCAACTGAGCAGTAAAACAAAAATAACTTACACAGTGAATTCTGCTGCCCCCCCCCCACAGGCTGGGAGCCTCAATGGCACCCCTCTGGAGGCTTTACCCATGGCAAAACAAAAACAAAAACCCGGCAAGCCCCCTCCCCACCGTTAGCTACAGCTCTGCATGACAATGCCCTGGTGACGTCCCTATTTTCATCTGATAAATGTTGGAAGGTGTGTGACTATCCTAACTCAAATAGGGTGGAAAATTCTGCTTCACTTTTCCTCTTTTTATTGTGAGGTAAAATTACATGGGTTGTTATTCCTTCAGATCAGCTCTTACTTTTGCCACTGCACTTTTGCCACCTTTCTGCAGATGAAACCACAGTTCAAAAAGCTGAAGTGACTTTGGCAGGATCAGAATGGAGAATGAGAGCAAATGGGATAGATAAACAGCTCATCATGCCTGTAAACAAAGGCCACAAAACTGTACTGAATTCAGATAGGCTTCTGTTTACACACCCAACTTTTTCCTGTGGGAAATCAATTGGTGTTGTAAAATGTTTCTATGGAAGAATTATAGCAGGGCTTAATTTGGAAAGCAAAAATCAGATGCCATTGGGTTGTTTTTTCCCCCCTTAGCACTGAGAAAACCCTAGTGAGGGTTATTTGGAAATGGCTGTATCTATCTCCAAAAGCCATTGGCATTTCGAGAGGGCTGCCCTCGTGCAATTAAATAAGTTTAGTTAGTTTTGAAATTCTCGTTCATAAAAAAAAACCCTTCTGTGTGCTCTTGAAAACCTAGATGATTCCTAGCACATAATTAACTCCTAATTTCTATTGGAACATCAATAGAACTTCAGAAGGGTAGTCATTACAGGAACAAGTCTGAATAGCTGTACAAATGTATCTTTAGCAATGGGGAAAAGCCAGTGGAATTTGGTGCCTTGGCTTCACAAATGTGGCCGTCTCATTCTGGATCATAAAGGATAGGTGGAACTAAGGATGTCAGAGAATTCTGTTGGTAATGGGAATGGATGTTGCCAGTGTTTGCTTATTTGACCCATGTTCAGGACAGAAATCAACCAGCAATTACAATTGGTATTTGCTGTTGCTTTCAAAGCTGCAACCCCATCCTTACCACTCCCCGCCCCCACCTTTTGCACTGAATTTCCTTTGCATTGAAAGGAATGGGGCGAAATAGCATAATGGCCATGTAAGTTATATAATTCACGTTATTTTTGTAATTTTACGTTTGCTTTGAACTGTTTTTAATACTGTGTTTTAATTGTAACTAATAATAATTTATATAATTGATTAAATAAATGACGTAAGTTACATAACTTTGCTGCAGATCTTGAGATGAGTCACAGAAAATGAACAGCAGTAGAACAGAAACATTGCTGCATGAACCGAAAATGACGCCTCCTGGCTCCCCTAACTGGAACAGTTGATTTGTAACTGCACTTGTGAAGATTGTGGCCATGACTTGACAGAGAAAATGCCCCTTTCCCCTTTTTAAAGGAGGCATGATAATATAAGCAAGCACTCCACCCTTTATTTCCTCATTACAATTTCTGCAGGTGGTCTTTGTTTTGTTGGGTTCCTCCTGCTTTGGGTTCTAGAGAGCAAGAAGGATTTTGCCAAATGCATGGTGTCTTTCACCTTGAAATCAATGTTGCGTGGACAGGCAGAGTCCCCCAGATCCTGAGCGCCCCCCCCCATCATGTGGAATAACGACTCAAGACAACGTGCTATGGGATTAAATTGGCCACAACTTTATTAAATTTTGAATGTGGGTAAACCTTGGCTCAGGCATTGGGCGTTCTCCCTCCCCAGTCCCCAGCCGGGGACCTAGGGAGCATCAGGGTTATCCAGTGTGTGTGTGGGGGGGCGGCTCTGGAGAACATATGTTCAAGCAGAGATAGCTGCCCCTGTTACGCCGCTGCCACAGGGGAGAGCAATGACGACCTTTTGGCTTACAGTCAAAGCCTCCCTTCAGAAACCCCTTTACCGGGGAACCCTGGTATCGCCGCTGCAAAGAGGAAGATAGACTTACGGATTCTGTCCAAGGCCTGATACCGCCAAAGTTGTGAAGTTTTGCTACAGGAAAGGCGAAACCTGCCGATGCAGGAAAATTCCTTTCCAGCCCTTTAACAGCGACCTTAACATAGCAGCACCCGCATACCTGTGAAGAAAAGTTAACCTGCAAAACCTGTGAAGAAAAGTTAACCTGCAAAATAAGACATTAACTGAGGGTGGGTAGGGTGGGAAAAGCTCTGGAGCCAACTGAGGATTCCCAGGTAAGATCCTCCCTCTATTGTGTGGGCAGGTAGTCCCTCCCCCACCTGGCCTGGTCTCCTTGGCAACGCTTCCCCCAGGCAGGATTGGACAACTGACTGAGGTAGGCGGAGACCTCCAGGTATCCCACCTGAGGGAAGGCAAAGCCAAGCCTATGCTGATGGAGCCGCTCCAGATCCAGGGGCTGCGCGCGTCCACGCAAAGGTCGCCCCCCGTTTTATGTGGGGAGCGGTCATTATGAAGGTTGGATGTGCCAATGCCAAGAGGCCCACCTCTGCTGATCTTAACACCGTAGAGAGTCAATCAGGTCATCCATGTCCTTCATCGTGAGAAACCATGATCAATGACAGTTTTTCTTGCAAGTCCCCAGCATGAGTGCAATAGGTTGTATATGATTTTCCCTACAGGGGAGTGCCACCAGTCTAGTAAAACCAACATGTGGAAGTTGGTCTTTCCTTGCACAGCGAATCAACCCAAATGGGAATACACACAAGAACCCGTGTTACATCTACAGCAGGGAGCCTTACCGATGCAAGATGGAGAAATGTGGTTGTGTTCTGATTCCCAGGCCTGCTTGTACCTGTATGAAGTGCACTGCACCTATCAGATGCTGAAGTCAGTTGCTGTACTCAGCTGAACTACTTCTAACACAGGGCACAAGATCAATCCATTTTCTTGTCTTCCTCCTTTCCCTTGGAGATGGAAAGCAATCAGTACACTTGCAATCCAATCACTCAGAGGCTTTAAGACTCCGTTGCATCCCAGTACTAGGAACTCCTCCAGGGCATTTTCTGCATGTGTGGGAAACAAAAATAGCTGTATGCATCCAACTTGCTTCTAACTCATATCTAGCCTACGTAATTGTTGCTGGTGGGAGCTTGGTAGCCTGTTTGCAAAACAATCAATCCTACAGCCTGACTCCAAATGTCACTTTCTCTTGAAAAAGAGAATGAAGATGTGGAGCAAACTCCCCAGGTCTCCGCTGAGCAGCAGGGGAGGGTGCAAATTGCAGCAGAGAAGCAATGGGCCTGACGGAGGGCTTAACCCTTTCCATACCCAATGCTTTCCCCATGAAAACCACCTTGCCCCAGCCCATGTTCCAAGTAAATGTTGACTCACCTTGAAGGAAAAGCAGTAGGAGGGTAGAGGGCTTCTGGGAGAAATCAACAGGTGGTGAAGTATTTTGCCCTTTCCCACTATGAAGTATGCAAGGTCTAGTTGTTTTGTATGAAGATAGAGGTGACATTTTTTGAGTGATGGAACTATCTCAGAAGCCCCCTCACTGTGGTCAGTCCATGTATCCAAGATCTACCCTTTCTGCAGTCTGAGTCTGCAGATTTGAAGCAAAAGCTAGCTGTTTTTGGTTGTACACACACACACACACACACACACACACCACCTTAGTTGTTTTAACTTGTCAACAGATGGACAAATAAATGCAGGGGTGTTCATCTGACAGGGACTTCTAAACATTAGCTAGTGTGCATGTCTGTCATTTCAGGCAGCTTGCAAAAAGCTGGGCTTATACCACAGCTGAGGGGCACATGCTATGACCAATATCTTCATGCTGTATCTTTCCTTTCATTTAATTAGAATTAAACATTTAGAGATGGACCCAGGAACCATGATCATTGCTGAGCAGTAGTACAATGGGGAGGCTGCAATTTCCCCAAAGTTGGAAGCACTCGGTTGGAAGCACACGAATCTGATGCTCTCCTGTTGCTCATCTACATTCTGAGCCATGGACCTATCCCTCCATCATTTTTCTCCAGCTTGAATTTCAGTCCAAACCAGAGAAGAACTGGTGCTCATCCACCCCACCCCACCCACTTACCTGTCTGCTGCTCACCTTCAGCAGCATCTCAGGTGCCAGAGATCCCGCAAAGGCTTTATTGATCTATTAGAACATGTACTATCCTATTTCAGTGGTCGCATGCAATACAAATTAATGCCATAATACAAAATAACAGCTTATTTAAGCTGCTACAGTGACTACTTGAGTGCTGATTTAATGCCAAGTTTGCTCAACCTCCAGAACCTGCAATACTTGTGTGGCTTTCCCTATTTTTTTAAGATTAGGCTTAACATATATCCAGAGGAAGCAGAAAACGTTATTTGCCTCACCGTGAGCTGTTTAGGCACTGTGAAATGTCTTGTATGAAGTATCTCCACCACCGCATGTGTGCCTACATAGAGGAAGAGGGTCAAAATGAATTTATTAGCAGCCGTGAGAAGGAGAGACTATATAGCTGTGGTATCAAATAGTCTGACCTTGACTGTACAGCTTTAAAACTCATCTGCACTTCTGTGGTTGAGGCAGCTGATGGCCTTTTGTGCAGAAAGATAGTCAATACAGAAGCTCTCCTCCAGGCCTGACTTGAATACTTTATGAAGACTTTGATGTACGAATCAAAGGATATTAAAAGTGCACTAGGGGACGGCTGCTTTCATAGTAATCCTGTTGCAAGGTCTACTGACCATCAAGGCAATTCTGGCCCTGGATGCTGCAAACTAAAAAGTATAGCCATTTTTCCTGCCCGCACCCCAATCTCAATTTTGCTTTGAAAATGTTTTTACAGTTAAATATGTCTGAAAGACACAGAACCTCTCCTGATGTTGTCTTTCTTGTACTTCCGTGATGATTTGTGTTCACGATGGTATTGGAGTGGATGCATAAAATGCTGCTTTTAAGACCATTTGCCCCTGTGGTGGAGATGCTTCTTCATTTCCAACCAGGGCATGTAGTTTCCTGCTGAAACCCTGCAACTTTTTGTACCACAAACGCCCAGGGGATGGGAGGTTGTCCTGCTTTTGTTGCACAGGAGTGCTGGTCTGCCCCTTTAGATGGTGATAATATGATGAAGGGTCACGGGTGGCGCTGTGGTCTAAAGCACCCAGCCTCTTTACCTTGCTGATCATAAGGCTGGCAGTTTGAATCCGCACAATGGGGTGAACTCCCGTTGTTCTGTCCTAGCTCCTGCCAACCTAGCAGCTTGAAAACATACCAGTGCAAGTAGATGAATAGGTACCGCTGTGGCAGGAAGGTAAATGGCATTTTTGTGTGCTCTGGCTTCCGTCATGGTGTTTCATGCACCAGAAGCTGTTTAGTCATGCTGGCCACATGACCTGGAAAGCTGTCTGTGGACAAATGCCGGTTGCCTCATCCTAAAAGCAGAGATGAGGATTGGACTACAGCCCTCTTCAGTCACAGCCATTATGGCTGGTAAGCAGAGAAGATGGGTACTGTAGTCCAACACCATGAAGGGCACCATGTTGCTATCTAGTTCTAGCTGATGATCCAAATTCATGATGAACAGCTCATCATCTTGCTCATGATGAACAGCTCATTCATGCTTCATGTTGCGTCCGCTTCAGGTTACGTGTTTTTGTGTTGCATGCCACGGCAACCCGGAAGTACCAGAACAGGTTACTTCCAGGTTTCGCCACTCGCGCATGCGCAGAAGCGCTAAATCGTGCTTCGCCCATGTGCAGAAGCGCCAAATCGCAGCGCGTGCACAGACACGGCACTTCGGCTTGTGTCAGTTCCGTGTTATGGACAGGCCTCCAGAACAGATCCCGTCTGTATTTTATATCTTTGCCCTTCTTTTCCAAGATAAACTTTCAGGCTAATCTTCCTTATCCAACAAAATAAGTGGTAGAACAATCTTTTCTCCATGTTCAGTAAAAGTTTTTTCTGTTGCAAAAATATGTTTATTTCAGAGTGTGTTTTCTAAAAAGTAGGTAATTTTTGCCCAGAAAAATAGCTTTGAGCATGTTGAACAGCAATCTGTGATGAGCCAAAAATGAAAATGTCGATACAACAGGCAACCTCTTTTTTAAAACCTCTGTGAAACAGAGGAAGAATGTTATATTCTTAGACTGGCTGCAAAGTCCTCCCAGTGGTCCACGAAGCCAAATGGCTCTCCATCTTTGCTGGGAACATCACCCATCTGGCTTGCTGTTTTAAGTTTATGCTTGTTAGCATTTTGTGAACTCTTTGTTCTTAAAATAATATGAAGTAACTATGGGCAGCATTCAACTAGCTTGTTCCATTGGTGCAAGGACTTTTGGCTGAGCAATGGAGCTTCCCTTCCATCTCCTCTCCCTGCGCACACCCCAAATCTGTTCCAAGGGTCCCCCAATCCTCTGGAACATTTTTGGCCAAGGTGCAGGGTGCATGCATAGAGAAGAAATGGGGGGATTCTGTTAACATTTTCTGCAAAAGGCAAAGAGGAATCAGCTATGCATGAGCAGACCTCATCTACGAGGTCGTTAGCTGATTAGACTCTGTGTTTTCAAACTTATTATCTTACGAGCTGCCTCAGAATAGAATTAGTATGTCATTACAAGCTGCTCATCCAAAATGGATACTTTGATTATGACAGATTTGTAATATCGCAACAAGGCCAGGCAGATGAAAATGAAAAGATAATATTTGAGAGAGAGAATATCAATTTGATTAAGCTACGAACTGTAAGGATTGACTGACTGGCAGCGAAAAAGGACTGCAGAGAATAAAAAGGCACACATGCTTTTCCTTTCTATGTTACAGTCACATGAGAGTTGTGTTTTGTTTTGTTTTTAATAATACTGTGTTGAATCATTCACTTCAGCCTTGCTGGCATTGTTTGAACAGAGAATGTAATTGCTAGAAAGGGACAGAATTTTGCCAAGTGAGAGACAATTTAGGACTCACTGAATATGTTTATGCTGCTTTCTTTTCATCTTTTGTGTACATGTAACCATTAAAGCCTTTTTCCTAAGAACAAAATTTTCAACTTGGTGCATGTGGTGTTTGCCTCCTAGGATGGGTCATAAGGAAAGGGTTAAAATAGGTGTGATGTCATTGGCCAGTGAGAATGCAAGGGGGGAATAAAAGTTAGAGTGGGAGGTTTTGAAAGTCAGTTGAAGTTGAGGGTTGGGAGTTGAGGGTTGAGGTTTGGGAGTTGAAGAAGGAAGAGGGAGGAATAGGCAGTGGGTTGGTAGAGTTGGATTGTGAGAGAGTGAGAGGAATTGTTAGGTGGAGTCAGATAGATAGTTGGAATAATCAGTTTGGAGTTGTTAGGAACTAAGAATAAGAAACTAACAATAGAAAAATTAACTGAAACCATAAGCTTGTTCCTGCATTTAAAAATAAACTTGATTATTTGTTTATGTTAACAACTGACTGGACTCCGTGTGTCCCCGTGAGATACGGGGTGGTGGCAGCAGAAAAGCAGTCGCAGTGGCGGCACAGGGTCAATAGACCGTCAAACATCCGGGGGCCCTGTGTGTGATCGCCACAGTGCATAAAGCCTTGTGGTCTCTCTGACTGTGGTTTTTACCCACCCCATGCTTATAAACCAATCCCAACATTAGCTGGAGCTGTTCTTGTGAAGATCCAGAGAAGCTTAGGCACCAGGGGAATAGAGACACCTTCCTGGTGGCAGCAGAAGGCCATGGGAAGGGAAGGGAAATGAGAGGGGGAAGCTCTGTTTGGCCTGGTCTCCCTTCCTCACATGGGTCATGGTACATCCCAGGAGCCATGACAATAACCAATGGTTGGTAAGGGGTGATGGGACCACATCCAATGGTATCAGGAGTGCCACAGGTTAACCATCCCTGTTAGAGTATCCTGCACTACCATTGTCCTCACTGAGCAGAGAAAGAGACCTACGCTTTGGATGAATGCCAGTCTTGTACTTTCCAAGAGAATACCCACTAAGAATAAAACTGAGGGTCATAATAATAATAATTTTATTATTTAAACCCTGCCCATCTGGTTGGGTTTCCCCAGCCACTCTGGGCAGCTTACAGTACAGGTAAAACACAGTAAAACATCAAACATTAAAAGCCTACTGATACCGGGCTGCCTTCAGATGTCTTCTAAAAGTCAGATAGTTGTTCATTTTCTTGACATCTTGAGGGGAAGGTGTTCAACAGGAAGGACGCCACTGCCGAGAAGGCCCTCTGCCTGGTTACCCGTAACTTCACTTCTCATGGTGAGGAAACCACCAGAAGACCCTCGGAAGTGGACCTCAGTGTCCGGGCTGAGCGATGGGGGTGGAGATGCTCCTTCAGGTACACTGGGCCAATGCCATTTAGGGCTTTAAAGGTCAGCACCAACACGTTGAATTGTGTTCGGAAATGTATTGGGGGCAGCAAAAATACTTTAGGACTGGGTTAAAAGGAAGATAACCACATCACAGGCTGATGCACGACAAGCTACTACTTGTTTCCCCATAAAGCTGGAGTGTTGTATTTCATACATTGCTGGAAATGAAAATAGTGGCAATTTGTCTTTATATCCAGATAATCGGTTCTTGTAAAAGTGAGCATATAGGAGGCGAGCTGACATAGCTGTGTCAGCTCTGCCACCAGCAGACGAGGCTATTAAAGGAAATCAAAGTAATTTTAGCTGCATTTTTTTTCCTGGATAGCTTCCCGAGGGGCTAAAAATGGTTTACAATTGTGTGTCTTCTATTAATAGATCAATCCTCTGAAAACCTTGCAAAAGACGCTCTTTACTGCCATCTTCTGCACAGCCCATGTGTGTGTGTGTTTTGTGGCTTATCTGTATATAGTTGAGACCTTTTGCATACAATGATGTATCAGTGGGAGGTTATGCAGAAATCACTTCTGCATATGATTTATTGACAGCTTCTAAGTGCCACTCTGAGACAGCTAGACTGAGTGCACACAGAGAGGAAAAGAACCACTGAGGTGGTCATTTTATGCACAATACCTCTTTTCTGCATCAACATACAGGAATGAAATATGATTTGAAGCTCTCCCCTTGCCAACTAAGTTGGTTGCCAGCTCTGAAAATAAGATGTTCTGAAGCCTGAGCAGGGTCTGGTGAATGGAAATCTCTGATTCAGGGGCCATTGTGACTTCAGGCACAGCAGTGGCACAGCGTGAGGGGGCACAGGGGTGATTGCTCCAAGTCCAAAATTGTTAGGGGTGCAAAATTTCGACACCCGGTGTTGTCTCAGTACAGTTGTACACTTCCATGTGAACCAGGAAGTGACCTCTCCAGATAATGGAACGACTCTTCTTTTCTGATCTTTGTGGCTATGATCTCCTGGGTGACACAGAAGCTGTTAGGTAGTTGAATGTGCATGCGTACTCCAGATGTTTCCTTCCCCCCTCCACGCAGCCCTGGGTGCTGGCAACCCACGCTACGCCACTGAGGCACTGAACTCAGTGGCTTTGGGTGGATCGGGGGGGGGGATAGCTTTGGTAAATCCTGAATTTGTACCCGGTTCAACAGCTGTTGCATGTAAAAAGAAAATGCCAGTGTGGAGTGGAGAAGGGAGGTCTTACCCTTCACTTTCTTGGCCCCAAAGCAAGCTATTAGATTTGTAAACATTCAGGCTATTGCTTTTTTTTTTCCTGGCTAGTTGGCATTGCGGCTGGACTGATTTTTACAGATCTGTAGAGAATGTAAAAGTACTGCCAATGAATGCGTTGCAAGCCTGCAAACTGTGTTTAAAAATGAGGCTGAAATAAAAGTAGCTTTTCATCAGCTCATGTTTGGGTGGACTGAAAGAGCCACTGAAATGGGAAGGAGCTTTCTTTTTTGGGGGGGGGGGTGAGTGCAATCTATGTGAGCGGCAAGCTTGCCTTGGCTTTTAAAAAGCCTGCATTACATTCCCAATCTCTTCACCATTGTTAAAGGTTCCAAGAGGTTCCCGAGATCTGTGGCTAACCAGAAGAAAGCAGAAGTTTAGGAGAGAACTACTGGTGGAGACATCACTGATTTTAGTTCTACCTCTCAGCTTGGCTTAAAATGAGTCCATCTCTGAATTAAAATGAGTCCCATCTAGGAGCCAGTGTAGTCTGCCTCATAGAATCATTCCTTGTGATTCTGAATATTTCTGAAGAAATATTCTTCAGTAGTTGAGAGTTTATGTCCTCAGTCAGATGAAACTTCCATATTTTTCCCACTGTAGGGTAACCTCACAACATTCATTATAAACTGAAGATGAAAAATGAGTACAATTGTGTTTCTTAGACTAGGATGAGAGAGCCACTAGATGTCTCTCTTGCTATGCAGAAAAGGCTTTCTGTACTTTGTAACATTTATTCGGATCATTTGCATGGATCCATATCGTTTCTTAAATGCAAATATATACAGCTGATAGACATTTTACTTTGTAATATCAACAGCAGAGTATTGTTTCCTCTTGGTTTTTTCGTTTTTTAAAAAAACCTAACAAATTATTATGGCATCGGCTTTACTTCCTCAAAAGAAAAATGATGCCATAATAAATGTAGCTGTCTTTAAAGTTCCACAAGACTTAACATGGCTACCCCTTTGGAAATTACATTTGGCTGCCTCTCTTATTATGGCTTGTTTCTACAGGACTTAAGATTCTCTTGTTGCTCATACCTGTGAGTGTAGACACCTGAAACCAGTCTATTTGGAGGGCTTCCACACTAGGTACTGCCTCCAGTATTGACCCTCCTTGCTCACTTATTCATTCTCAGAAATCCAGGCTTTTCTTCACCATGACAGTGTTGGTCAGTTTCATTGGGGTTCCCTGAACTTATTGCTATGATGTGTGTGAGGAGGGCTGTTGACCTCCTTCCACCACGGCTGGCATGAGCTGCCATGTTTTTCAACAGGCTCTTTCTCCATTCCATAACAACTACTAGTGCACAATCATCACTGAACATTACTAGTGCTGATATAATGCCTTTAAAACAATGCTTTTGAGAAAAAAAAAGTCACCTGGAATGCATCTTGAGTGTAATGGATTTCCCTTTCCATAAAGCTTTATGTTCACCTATAAGGAGCCCAGGTGAGTCCTGTCTAGAGGTGAGCAAATCTGTCCATTTTGTTGTTTTTTTAAATAATATTTATTAAAATTTTCAAAAGTACAGAAAGTAAAGATTAAAGTACGTTCAAAGCCTTATTTTCATACATCTACTTTCCGGGACTCCCCCCTTCCCCCACCCCTACCATATTCCCCTTTCATATTGTTGGCTCCACAAGTTCTCAGTTCTAATTAAAACTTAATTTGTTTAAACCATTATTCAAATTTAAATTTAAATTTATACAATCCTCATATTGAAAGACAATAGTTCTCTCCCCAAGGCCCACCCCATTTCCATTCCACAATTTCCCCCTTTTTTTTTAATGATAAAAACACCCCACACGATAGAAATATAAGAAATGAGAAAATAAAAAGTATAGTAGATGAAAAGAAACCAATTCAGAAAAAAGTTGACAAGCCTTTGGATTCTAGTTCTCCCCCCGCTGTCCCCGGTTTAATTTCCCTCTGATCACCAATCCATGTTGTCTGCCTGGAATTGTTAAAATCCATAAATCCCATTTTTCCCCCAACTCCTTGCTGGCTTTTCTTTTTATAATTATTCTTAAAGTTATTTTTAAACCATTTAGCTTCAAATCTTTAATAGGCCTCCCCCCATTGTTCTTTCCAAGTTGTAGTCCAGTTTCCTCTTGTTCTGCTTGTTTCCTCTTGTTCTGCTGGTAGTTTCCTCTTGTTCTGCTGCTAAAACGTTCTTGTTCAGAAATTTAGTAAGTCTGCAGGGATTATTGTTATTCAGGAACAAAAACTTGCGTTCAGTCCCTCTTCAATAGAAAGTTCTATTGTCTCTTTTAGCTAAACACCCTGTAGACACAATATTGCAGCTTTCCCAGAAGATAACCAGTCCTGTAGAATTCCGATGGTATTTTTCCACTCACGACCTTCTTTGTAATGTCCCGAAACTCCTCTAGGGGGATTGTTGTAACTTTGTTTTCTCTAATCCAAAAGTCCGATTGTTTTCCATGTTTTCGCCATTTTGTATCCAAGTTTTAACGGATTGTAAAAAATTGTAACAAAATTAACCAGCAAAGTCCTCATAATAAAGTCCTCTTTGTATTTCCGACTTTGACAGCTACTTTGACAGCTCCTTCGCTTTTCGCCAGGCTCCCTCCTTAATCACCCCGGTTCCCGGGGGGGGGGGGGGGTTACGTTTTCCTTCTCCCTCAATTCTTCCTCCAGCACAGTTCTTGTAGTTTCCCATCGTGGAATTCTTAGTTTAATACAATTCTTTTTGGACCTTGGTTTCCCAGTCCTTGTTTTGGAAGGTTTACAATAGGGAGGGGGACTGACTTCCTTTTTGGATCCCCCCCCCCCGATCGTATCAAATCCGAAAAAAATTTCTTTTTTTCTCCTTTTAAACCCGGTTTCCAAATTACTCACGGGTTGTTGTTGAAAGTCCGAATTCTCAATGGAAGAAGTCAGCGCTCTCCGCCGGATGGCATGCGGCTTTGCTCGGCAGGGATAGCGAAGGACTCAAAGCACCACGCTTCTCCCCGGCACCCGATCCGTAGCCTTTAAAAAGGCTCCTTCACGAGTCGGGAGGGCGCTAGTGGTGCCAGCCGAGTCTCCATGTCCACGGCCTCCGTGGCCGTGGTTTTTAAGGGTCCCCGCATCGCCGGTGCGGTAGGACCCAGCCCCTGCCGAGCAGGCTCCCTCCGGAGCTCGGAGGGAGTCCGCCATTCGGTGATGGCGCCAACCCGGAAGTCCCAAATCTGTCCATTTTGATCTTTCTCTCCCCCCCCCCCCATTTTCCAGTCATAAGTTCAGTTCTCCACATTCCCAGTTCACACACACACACACACACACACACACATGCCTTGTGAAAATTCACCCGCATTTTAGTGTGCATTCTCCTAATATGCACATTTTATATGTAATTATGTTATTTAATTCATATATATAGTTATTTTATTTTCACTAATATATACATATCTACACTTTGCCCTAGTATGTGAATTTTTGTACACGTTGCTTGAGTGCAGTATCTCACAAGAGGGGGCTGCGATACAACGTTTAGAGTGATGTTATCAACAAATGGTTTGCATCTTGCTGTAATGAATGAGGCAACATGATATGCACTGTTTTGTATCGTGTGTCTGACTAATGATTTGTTGTCCCTAAAAGTGAAGCATCTTGAATATACTACGAGGGACCTCTCTGCTGATTCTAACACCTGAGAGCCTCTGAAGCGAAGGGGACAGCCTTTCAGATATTTGGTGCTCAAGTCATTTAGGATTTTAAACACTAACGTGAGCACTTTGAATTGAACCTAGAAATGACATGGCAACTAGCAACTATAAAGGTAAAGGTACCCCTGCCCGTACGGGCCAGTCTTGACAGACTCTAGGGTTGTGCGCTCATCTCACTCTATAGGCCAGGAGCCAGCGCTGTCCACAGACACTTCTGGGTCACGTGGCCAGCGTGACAAGCTGCATCTGGCGAGCCAGCGCAGCACACGGAACGCCGTTTACCTTCCCGCTGGTAAGTGGTCCCTATTTAACTAGCAACTAGCGTAGCTGTTTTAATGCTGGTGTTATATGAATTCTGAATGCGGGTGGCGCTGTGGTCTAAACCACTGAGCCTCTTGGGCTTGCTGATCAAAAGGTTGGTGGTTTAAATCCCCACAACGGGGTGAGCTCCCGTTGCTCTGTCCCAGCTCCTGCCTACCTAGCAGTTTGAAAGCACGCCAGTGCAAGTAGATAAATAGGTACCACTGTGATGGGAAGGTAAAAGGCATTTCCGTGTGCTCTGGTTTCCATCACGGTGTTCTATTTTGCCAGAAGCAGTTTAGTCATGCTGGCCACGTGACCCGGAAAGCTGTCTGCGGACAAAAGCCGGCTCCTTTGGCCTGAAAGCAAGATGAGAGCCACAACCCTATAGTTGCCTTTGACTGGACTTAACTGTCCATGGGTCCTTTACCTTTACCTTTTTTTATATGAATTCTGAATGGAGCCCCAGCCAGTCACTGGATCACTGCTCTTTGGACAAGTTAAAATTGTCTTCAAGTGGAGCCTCATGTAGAGTGCACTGCAGTAATCTAGTCTGGATGTTACAAAAACATGGCCAAGTTGGCTCTGTCCAAAAGGGGCTTTAGCTGGCAACCCCACCCCGCCCCCAAAAGCTGCAAATAGGCAACCTAAACATCCAATGATGTTTATACCTCCAAGACCTTCAACCCCATGCAGAACATGCCATTTTCTCACCTTCCAGACTTAAGAAGGTGGAACGCATAACATCTCTGCCTTTTCAGGATTCAACTTCCATTTTATAAAATAACAGATCCTGATGATGTAATCCCCGCCCCATTTCTTGGAAGCAAATACAAACCGTTTACTTTCCTAAAGTCTTTCCTGTGGCATCTGGCACAACATCAGAGAATAAACCATGATAAAACATTATGCACAGGAATATATTGAAAATTGAAGTTCGGAATGGAAAGTTGCTGTCCTATGTTATATTTTAAAAAGAGACTGATTACAATCTGTTCCTTGCAAATAAGGATAATTATTTTAGTATCTAATTCTGCAGCTATGGTGGTTGTTCTTCCTGACATACAACCCGGCTGAATCTATTATTACTCCTACTCCTACTACTATTATTACTACTACTCTGATTATTACCCACATATCCTTTTTAGGCATATTCCTAGAGATGGGGAAAAGCAAAAGTCTGAAGGCAGAAAACACATTTAACACAAATTGTACTTTCCCTGTTGAGTATACCAGTATGTCAGATGACAAACCCAAGTCCATTGCTCTGCAAACATTTGGCATGAAATTGAGTTTTAGAAAGAAGATTCTTTTAGGGTTAAGTATTTAAATTTAGAGTTAAGGGCTTTCAAGGGTGTTAACCAAGACAGCATCCATGTTGACACAGGATAACCTTTCAGAGTAGATACTGAGGACAAACAACAAGCATTTGTCCATGTGATTGTACTTCTTTGTTGGGAACAGAATTCAGGATTAGATGGATGCTTTGTCAGATGCTCTCATGTACCACCAGAAACCTGAAAGACTGTCTGCACCTTTGTGATCCTGCCCAGGCTTTACAGTCAGCTTCTGGCCCATTAATAAGATATATTATGTTGATGCTTACTAACGGCAGGGCCTTTTCGGTGATGACCCCACACCTACGGAATTCCTTTCCCAGAGGAAAATATGTGTGGCCCCAACTTTAAAGAAAATTCTTTCAATGTTATTATTTAAGTGTGCTTTTTATTAATTGCTGTGATTAATTAATTAAAGTGGCTAGTTTTACTTAGATAGCATCATATTGATGATTATATAATTTTTGTACATAGACTTAAGAGGGGAATTGTGCCCTAAACGGTAGTTTATAAGTAATTTAATAAATAAACCATTCGTAACATCCACATGACTTAATTAAAGCAACACACAACTGTTTAATCTGTGTAGATAACAATGTTATAGTTTAATTTTGTTTTAAGGGGGTATATAAAAATAATCACAGGGAACGTTCTTAAAATATTCTGTTTTAATAAAATGTATACACCACTTGATTTAAAAAACAATAACAACTCAAAGCGGTTTACAAAAAGTTAAAACAAGAAAATCAAGAAATATTCACAACAATAGTTTAAAACATACAAAACTTAAGCAAACTCAAGACTTGGCATCTGGGTCTAATTTTGGCCTGTCCTGATTAAGATCTCTTTTCCTCCCTCACTGAAGTCTACAAATGGTGACTATGTGTATAGAATATTAGAGCTGCATCACAAATTATCTTCCATTCAGTTGCTGTAATGGTCATAGAGGGTCATGCAAAAGATAAATATGGAGATAAATAATTAGAAGCTAGCAAGTTCCTCAAACAGTGAACAAAAGGAGTGAAGCATTTATCTAATGGAATGTGTGAAAAGAAGTAGAAAGGACAAGTGAGATTGGGCCGATGAAATAATTAGTTGCTATGCTTGCCTGGGACTAAACTATGCCATGAATTCTCTCTCTTGGCAGGGCTCTTGTGATATTGGATGCTGACTGATTTATTAGCCCTGGCAAGTTCATAAAAAGGGACTATAAATTTATTTCCAACGTCAGACAGAGGCTTTGGCAACATTTTGAAGCCAAGGACCCGTGTAGCACACAGAGCCGAAAGAACACATAATGCTTTTGCCCTTCAGAGAGGTTGCTTTCATATTTGTATTAATATTGGATCTGGAAGATGGCCAAAACTGCAATCCTGATTGGGGAAGAGGCATTATGGATTAGGGTTAAGGACTGTATGTCAGCGTAGCTCTTACAGGAAAAGGTGGTAATTAGGGATGGAAGAATCTGTCCGCTTTGATTCTCCCAGTTTCTCATTTTTCCAATCTAAAATTGAATTTTCCACATGATGCAGCAATTTGTGATTTTTTTAAAAAATTTAAAAAAAAAACAGCATGAAAATTTGTTAGGATTTTAGTGTGAATTTCTCTAAATAGACACATTTTTATATGCAGTTTTGACCGAGGAACATATTTTTGCAAGCAATTTCCCATAAGATAATGCATTCATGTGTGTTGTTTTCACCAATATATTCCTTTTGATGCACACTTTCCCCTAATGTTGTATGCATTTTTTGTAAACATTGTTTGGTTCGAGAACCACACCGCAAAATTAGTAGAGGTGCAAATTTTGAAGGATAGCTGTGTTTCAGTTCTTGTATTGTTTTGGAAAGTGCAGATTTGATAGATTTGGCCTCAAATGACACCCGAATCAAATTTGTCCCCCTTCCCTAGTTGTAACTTGGTGGTAGAGCATCAGTGTTGCATGCAGGAAGGTCCTACATTGAATCCATGTTTGTAAACTAAGCCCCCATCTGGAAACACCCAGAGTCTGTTTAGGACCAAAAGAGGAAGTATGGTGGACTTCCCTGGGGAGGTTGTTCCAAAGCTGCAGGGCCATCACCCAAAAGGCTCTGTTCCCAGAAGTGATCTTCAGTAATGCCAGGCCAGAGGGCAGGGGCTCTGAAGCAATCTTAGGGCTCAAATAGGTTCTTCATATGCACACAGGCCCGGGGGGGAGGTCATTCAGATAACCTGGTCCAAGTCCATTTGGGGCTTTCATGAAGTGTTCTTCAAACGTCACTCCCCAGAGGTTGGACTACAATTCTACCATCCTTGACCATTGGCTGGGGATGATGGGAGTTGTAGTCCTGGAATATCTGGGGACTCAAAGGTGAAGCCCACTGCTTGCAAGGTGCTTTAATTTGAGCAAGGAAATGAATTGGCAACCAATGTGGCTGTGGCAGGAACCACACTGGATCCTTTGCCCCAGGCGGCATCCGAAGCTAGTCTGGGGCCTGATTCTGAAGAGCCCCAGTCTGCACAGGTTCCCTTGCAACAAGCAGCAGCTGGGACGAGTCAGGGGCCTGAGCCTGCCCTGGCTCCAGATGCGGGGTTTACCTCGTTGCCTTCAGCTGGGCAATCACTTACAGCTGCTCCACTACCAGTTGGGTCAGGAGAAACTGAGGCGGCCTCTGGGTCTAGTAACCCACCAACATCTCCCAAGCTGCAGAGACTCAGGTCTGAGAGAAGGAGAGACCTGAGTACTCACAGGAGAGGAGTCCTCGCCTTCAGGCAAGACAAGGAGGTGAGTCACTGGGGGATCAGGACTGGCCGTTACCCCGACAGAGATAAAAGGCTGCTGGACCCTGCCCTAGGTTGCGGGAGCAATGTTGCTGTTTGCCAGAACCTGCCTGTGACCCTGTGCCTGACCTTGCCTGGTTTCCTGCCTCGTGTCCTGCTTTGGCCCTGTTGGACTGACTCCTCGCGGACGCCTCACAGATTCAGGACCGGACCTGGGCCGTGTTACTTGCGTTACCCCCAGGCCCAGCACAATTCTGCTCAGAGAGAGAAACCCAACCATAGGATCCAACTCCTAGCAGATAAGGTCCCTTCAGCCCCCCAAAAAATATTTGAGGGGGTTGCCCCCCAAAAAGTTGGTTGGCATTGACATTCAGATGGCGTGGTGTGTGTGTGCCACATCTTGTGGGGCTTGCCTGCCCCCCTATTTTATTCACTCTGGCACCCCTACACCTAACTCTGACTGATATTCAGTATGTAGGTTTCCACTCCGTTCCGGTCTAATAGGTTACTATAACAACCCCGAAACAATCATTTTACTTTCGTTTACATTGGGCCTCCTCCCATAATGAGAAGCTCGTGTGGCTTCTGTTGCATCACTTTACAGGGCAAGTGTGGATTTTTCCTCCGCCACACTCTTTCATTTACAGTATGATTATAGTTTGACTCTGTTTATGTTGAGTTTCCATTGTGGCTGCTCTCCTCAGGAATTCAACTATTAAAATGTCGTACAGGATAAAGCTGGTCTACATAATCACAGCGTGGAAGGGATATTATTACTATTTTACACTGAAAGCTAGTTACTAAAATTTCTAGGATAGAGCTGTATACAATTGTGCATACTGAGGAGAAGCTGGATAGAGAGAAGTTTTTCCTCCCTTTCTCATAGCACTAGACCTCAGAGCTATCCAGTGAAGCCGAATGTTGGTGTGGGAGAGACAAAATAAGGCATTTCAGTATACCTGAAGGAGCTTCTCCACCACCATTGCTCATCTGAGGTCCTCCTCCAAGGGTCTTCTGACAGTTCCCTCACTGCGAGGAGTGAAGTTACAGTGAACCAGGCAGAGGGCCTTCTCGGCAGTGGTGCCCACCCTGTGAAACGCCCTTCCATCAATTTGGAGATAAACAACTACAGTTGTACCTCGGAAGTCAAACGGAATCCGTTCCGGAAGTCTGTTCGACTTCCAAAATGTTCAGAATCCAAGGGCAGGTTCTGATTGGCCACAGGATGCTCCTACAGGCAATCGGAACCCGTGTAACCCATGTTGGACGTCCAGGTTCCAAAGAACGTTTGCAAACCGGAACACTCACTTGCAGGTTTGTGGCGTTCAGGAGCCAAAACGTTCGACTCGCAAGGCGTTTGACTTCTGAGGCACGATTGTATTTGACTTTTAGAAGACATCTGAAGGTAGTCCTGTACCAGGAAGTTTTTCATGTTTGACATTTTTTTATAATTTTATATGTGCTGTAAACCACCCAGAGTGGCTGGGTAAACCCAGCCAGATGGGCAGGGTACAAATAGAAGAAGAAGAAGAAGAAGAAGAAGAAGAAGAAGAAGAAGAAGAAGAAAGAAGTAGTGTCATGTTGATGATGATGATGATGATGATGATGATGATGATGATGATGATGATGATTATTAACACGGCACATAGTGAAACTGCAATTCACTCATACAGGTTGACTTAATGACTTTTACAAAAGATTAGATAAATTCCTGGAGGTTAAGGCTATCAATGCTTCTCATTTGTTGGTTTTGTTCTCCTTCCACTGTTGCTTTTGAATCCCAGTTGCTGAGAATCACAAGTGAGGACAGTTCTACTGCACTCAGAGCCTGCTCTTTTTTTTTAATAGCTTTTATTTTTTTAAAAAAAATATTATACAAACTAAACAGATAAACAAGGGAAAGTAAATATGGCATCTTCACTTCCAATTCACAGAGTCTTTTTCCACAGACAGCAATGCACGTGCACATGACAAGGAACCCACGAGTCACTTTCTCCCAGCAGCTAGAAATATCATAACTAGACACTGGAAGGACCTATCAGGAGTGAACACAGACCATTGGTCCCAAAATGTATGGGAAACCACCCTACTCAAAAAATTAACCAACCAACTTAAACTAGCATGGGGACAAGCAAAGGAGATCTTGTTGGCATTCCATAGGCATTTGCTTGGCCACTGTGGGGACAGGGCAGGCTGCTGGACGAGATGGGCCTTTGACCTTCTCCAGCTGGGCTCATGTTCTTGTGCAGTCCCATTTTTCACATTGAAAAAGAGACAGGTGTGCAATGTATTGAGTATTGTTTGCTGCCCACCACACAAGGATTCCCATTATGGGGTTCCGATTGGTGCTCTTGGTTACACGTCTCAAGGAAGTTTCTCCTGCAAGCGTGAAAGTGCACTTGATGAGAGAAATGGTGCAGATTTACTGTCTATTTTCCCCCATTAAATTGGGGGCAGAGGGCATGCAGATAGAAAGCCGCGAATCTTCCAGCTATTAAACACAACCACCTGGCATTGGGCAGACACAACAATACAAGAAAGTCCACGAAGAGGAAAACAACTCCATCAATCACCAACAGGTTTTTGTTTTATATAAAGTGAGAACCTAGCTGCCATTTTCCAAGCCAGTGTCTGGAATACGGATCCAAAAGTGGATTCTTGTAGTGATTTATGAGCCTTTACGTCACACACATAAGGGATGCAGAATTATCTGGGTCCAGGGAGTGAAAAAATGCAAAAGCACGTTAATAAATCAAAGCAGGGGAGAAACGGCTAAGTTCCATTTGCTTGGGCATACAGTGCAATTGTTATCATCTCTGGGGAAAGTGAGGATTCTTTGAGCCTGGGATCATACAGAAAAGAGGTATGGCCCTGGAAGCTGGCTGTTTGCATTGGCAGGCTTCTATGGCTCTGGAGGGGGGCAGGGAGCCTAGTAACATTCCTGTCGCAGATGTGACAAAAATTGTATAAGTTAACTTTGGCACTTCCAATTAATAATACATTTTGTAAGGTAAGTAGCAAGCTGGTGAGGAATATGAGACTATTCTGTGGCAGGCGATGAGACACAGTCTGTTGCCATTGGCTTTTCCTGGCGCAGCTTGGATTTTAATGAACTCTCTTGGATGCCACCAATAGAAATGCGTGTTGAGAACTGCCTACCAAGGCAGTGGATGCTAAGACCTTAATATGTCTTCTTGGCTTAGGACACCTAGGAGAGTGTGGAGATTCTGTTGGTGCTGAGTGGAGCATGAAGCCCCCATCTTGGAACCAGGGATGGAGAATAATTTTGGTCAGTCTGCATTTTTAAGCAATCTCTCCTGATCCACACCTCCCAGGCTAACGCACAGATTGGCTTGTAATTATGCTTCAGATTTTATACTCCTCCAAATGTTACAATGCGGTTCTTCGCTCAGGAAATGCACCAAGATGTGTCTATATTTGAATATGAATTTTCATATGGATTTATAAAAACACACAGAGAGACCACATACTAATATGCAAATGGGATGGAACAATCTTATAAATGAGTGCAAAATTGGCATAGGCTGGAAATAGACTGTTCTTTCCATCTTAGAAACAGAAACATGCACTGGGCTAGTAAACCTCAAGTAAATTTAAGGCGACCTCAGCAAAAATAAATGTAAAGTTTCATGCATCAGAATCATGAAATGAGCATTATAACTGTTTTTTATTGTATGTTTATAATATGCCTTGACACACACATAAAAGGTGGTGGCGGTGGTGGCGGCGACGACAACAACAACAACAACACTTTATAATGGGTATCTTGAACTGGTTTAGGAATTGTAGCATGATTCTTAAGGGTAATCATTGCCTGCTCCACTGCCTACACACATCTTTTTGCTTATCTTGAAATTTGTTGAATATTTTCTTTGAGCAGGAACCTTAGCTGAGGGGCTTAGGCTCAATGGAAGCACACACAATCCCTGGCAGCTCCACTTGAGAGGATCTGGTTGCCTTTACATGAGATCCCAGAAAGTCATTGCCAGTCAGGGTAGACAACGGATGACAAATAGCTTGAGCTGGTACAAAGCACATTCCTGGGACCATCGACATTTGCTTGCCTGAAAGCCACCTAGCTTGTTCATGAATGAGATGATATTTTAACTTGGACGTTCCACTCACACTCTTTACCCCAAATGCATGTGTTGAAAAGCTTTCGTATATCACCATTCTTTCCGTTATCTTAACTCTCTTTCCAGGCTAGAGTCTTTCCTTTTTAAACAGGAAGGCTGACCTTTGGCCTTTTCCTCCTTCTCTTCTACATATAGAGCTTTCACATAAAAATAGCAGCTGCATTCAGCTACGTTCTTTGGAAGTCTGCATTGTGCATTCCTTCTGCATATCTCTTTAGAGAAGTAGTGTATTGAAAAAGCAGGAGAGGGGTACTCAAAAGCAATTAAGGCAAGCATATTATTAGAAGCCCCTTAGCAGAGGCATCACACTCTCACTGTTCATGCATGCTCTACCCACCACCGTGGCGCATTAATGTAAGACAGAGAAGAAGTTGTTCCAGGAAAAGTGTTAATAGTGGGGAATAGAGTGGTATTTACCAGACCATGAATACCTAGCCTTATACTACAGAGTGCAATGGAGAGTTGCTGGAGATTAATCTATGGAATGAAATGTGAGAAGAAGATTAGAAGTAGAAATTTGGTGGGATCTTTCAGTGAGCTGTGAACAAACGTTCCTTCCACTGTCTGAATTATTTCAGAAATGCAATCATGCCATAAACCCTCTTTAGGGGTTCTGCAACCATTTATAGTAAATATACAAGGAGAAGCAGAGGGAATGGACATGCTTGTTCTGCCCCTTCATTGTCATGTTTCCGTGAGCTGGAGGAAGACCATGTGAAGCAGGGAGTCTCTCCTGTCTTAAATGAGGCTCCACTGAAAAACCTGGTTACTGTACTTTAAAATAAGAAGTGGATGTAGGAAGAGCTCTGCTGGAGCAGACCAAAGGCAGACTGGAAGTCTATGGAAGCCTGCATACAGGACCTGAGTGCATCAGTGCTCTCCCCACTTGTGATTCCCTCTATCAGCTTCCGATCTCTCTTCAGGAACTCTAGCAGGAACCAGGTTCCTGGTGGCAATGATTGTTATTTTTATTTTTGCAATGGCAGTGGCAGCAAACGTCATGGGGTGAGGTGTCATGGCCAGGAGTTAGCTTCCCCTGATGAACAGCAGCCTGAAGGGAGAGAAGGCAGAATGACTCCAACTGCAGCTGGCCAGCTGTCAGGGACACAGAGAAGAAGGCACTGATGAGAACCAGCCGGCTTTTGCCTTCTTAAACAGAGCCTCTGGCAGCAGTCAAATGCTGGAAACTACACCTGTGTTCCCCAGCCCTACTCCCTTGGCCTTGTGATCGTTTGGATTCCTTGACCCCTGGGTTGTCAGACGATGTGGATGGCTGTTTGCCTGACCCTCGGAATGGACTGGACTTCACATGTCGACTCTGCAGGCAAGCTGGCAGGAAGTTTACCTTTGCAAGGACCTCACTTGGAAAATCAACATAACTCAGGTGGTCAGAAAGGCCCCCAAAAGACTCCATTTCCTCAGGGTCTTGCAAAAGAATAATGTTAAACAACAACCGATGAACTCCTTCTACCGGACCACAATAGAAAGTGTCCTTTCATATTGTATCACAGTGTGGTATGCTGGCTTGACAGCCACGGACAGAAAGTCTTTACAGAGGGTGGTGAATATAGCACATGATATCATGGGCTGTCCCTTGAGTCCGCTAGATGACATCGCAAGGGATCATTGCCTTAGGGGAGAAAGAAAAATTCTCAGGGATGACTCACACCCTGGCCATCACCTCTTTAATCTTCTACCCTTGGGTAGGGGATATAGAAGTATAATCAGCCGTACCAACAGGCTAAAAAATAGCTTCTATTTGTGGGCTGTTAGGCTGTTGAACGGAAAATAACATAGCAAAATTGACTTGTGAGGTGGTGTGCTGTTTGATAAGAGATTGAGTGTTGGGGGGGAGGCTCATTCAATTTAATTGTATACAGGTTGTACAATGACAGTAAAGGTATTATTATTATTATTGTTATTATTATTAATCTCAGAGACTCCCATCTCCTGTTCGTTTGGCCTCAGTTCCATGCAGCTCTGCACTCCATTGCTAAGCATTGGGACTTGGACAGGGCTACAACATCCTGCATCCTTCTGATATATAGAAATTTTACCTCTGGAAATGAGTCCCCAGAATAAGAGACCTGACAGTGTATCATGGGTATGGATGTAAGAAGGCATTGTTCTCTGTTCTATCCTGTATTTATCACATACAGCACTATTTCCGTTCTGCTGCTGTTCATCTTCTACCAGAAACTACATTATTCTTCTTACTGTCCACTGTGGTGAAATTATGTTATGTAATTAACTACATGAGTACATGTAATTAATTACATAAATTAACTATGTAAATGAATTACATTCATTTCAATGCAAAAAAAAAAAGCAATGCAATTTTTTTCCCGGGAGAGGGGAGGACATAATGAATTGCATATTGTTTGTGGGCTGAAAACAACTGCAGTGGGCAATTCTAATTATATTTGCTGAATTGATTTCCATTCCAGACATGGGACAAATAAATGAACATTCTCCAACATTTGCTCATGAGTAAATTAGTGGTGATAGTCAAACAGCACAACATGTGCTTCCCTGCTCCTCCCATCATTTGCATGAGAAATCAGCCTCTAATGCAGTGTTTCCCAACCTTGGGCCTCCAGCTGTTTTTGAACTACAATTCCCATCATCCCTGACCACTGGTCTTGCTAGCTCGGGATGATGGGAGTTGTAGTCCAAAAACAGCTGGAGGCCCAAGGTTGGGAAACACTGCTCTAATGAACAATCCCTAATGTATCTCCTATTACAGTCATGGAAGGGGAGAAATCATAACATTTTTTTGTCCCTCCAATATGGTTTTTGCCTGGGGGTGGAGGAATTAGACCAATGCTTAATTTGTTTTTATTTTCTTTGAACTCTTAGCTTGCCCTCATCGAAGAATTTAACAGGATGAATCATGTGAGATTTAAAAGCAACAAACGGCATCCGCTTAAAAGTAACAGGAAATCCAAATAAATGTAAATGATAAAATCTTGAAGCGCTCCAGTCTTATTCTCATTCTTCTACAAAGGCCATGCGGAAAGGTCTTTTCCACTATAACTGAAAAGAACTTTCCTTGGGAATGAATGGACAAAAAAGAATGTGATTAAGGGGAAATTAATGAAGTGCTCTAATCAAGGAAGGCTATCTGAATCCCATTTGCTGCGTGCTAATGAAATGACTTAAGGCTCCCATTCAGTGAACACACCCTTCGTGATATGCTTCTTCTCCACACTGGCTTTCAATGAGCCATTCTGCCCTCTCTCCACTCATTAGCTCCAAATTAATGGCGGAAGTCTTTTTCTCCTTCGTTTGCAACTATTGCTCAAAAAGAAGAGAGGATTGAAAGATGACAGCCAGTGGAGACACACTCTCCCTCAGACAAGGCAGAACAAATAAGACAAGCTCTTTCAGCCCTGCCACAGAACTCTGCCACTGTTCATGTATCCTCTTTTGCTCCTTTCCTTGTTTCTTCATCCATTTCTCAAAGAATGATGCCTTCAGTTCTTGTTGATTGACTCTTTGATATTGGTCTGAGCATCGAATTTGGGGCCATTTTAGTTCCTGCTTCAACCCCCTCCACCTTATTATTCAACACCATCGTTATTATTGATGATGCGTCTTTCATCATGGCCCCAAACCAAGAATGGCTACAGGTGAAGGTATTGACCCTTTAACTGGCAGATGCATCATTCTACTCAATGAATACTCAGCCTGGGCTATAAAGACTTGCCTGTTGTCCCAGGATACTGCTGAGACAATTTGTATGCTCTGCTTCATGTGGTCCTAAAACACACACACACACACGCACACACACACACACACACACACACACACACACACACACACACACGTCACTCTCCAAGGTGCTGGACGTGTCTTGCCTTGCCTTCCTGTCTGCCTGGAACTCTGGAACTTCTATCCTCCCTCTTGTTTGGGCCATCACCCGTGTGTAGTAGTGGGCATTCTCATGAATAAGGACATCTTTTCTAGACAGAATTAATTGTTCCTTTCTCTGTCGGGGGCTGAAGGCTAGTGTTCCAGATCTGTTGAGTCCTCAACACGATTTCGCTGGCTTGGAAAGGGCCAAGCAGTTCATTTGAACTGGTGGACATGCAGGAGACTAGTTTTGTCCAGGATAGCATATTATGTGCATATCTCGGGGGGCCAACTTTCAGTTTAGAAACATGTCCATGAAGCAACTGCACTGCCTGTACACAGGAGTATAAACAAGCCATTTGAAAATCTAGACTCTTGCAATATGTTATGCATTTGTGATACACTGAACCATATTCCACTGAACAGTTGAGGAAGTCAAACAAGGTCCATAGGTGCAATGGGATTTTCTCCCCCTCTCCACTTTCTCTCTCTGTGCCACCCCAAGTTGATTTGGATGGTTGAGGGAACCCCCAGAACAGTGCACAGGGGAAGTTGTGGGGGGATCATTCCATCAGGCAAGCAGAAATTTGGCTCAATAGTAGAATTATATTGTCGCCAACAGAACAGCTTGTGGTGTGTGCTTGGTTGTGGTGTGTGTGTGTGTGTGTGTGTGTGTGTGTGTGATGCCTACAACCATTTATCAGGTTTACAACTCCTATACATGGAGTCCATGGACTGCAAGAAGATCAAACCTTCTCCCCTGAGTGCTCACTGGAAGGACAGATCGTGAAGCTGAGGCTCCAATACTTTGGCCACCTCATGAGAAGAGAAGACTCTCTGGAAAAGACCCTGATGTTGGGAGAGATGGAGGGCACAAGGAGAAGGGGACGACAGAGGACGAGATGGTTGGATAGTGTTCACAAAGCTACAAGCTTCAATTATAATTATTCAATTATTGAATTATGGTGCTGAAGGAGACTCTTGAGAGTCCCATGGTCTGCAAGAAGATCATACTATCCATTCTGAAGGAAATCAGTCCTGAGTGCTCACTGGAAGGACAGATCCTGAAGCTGAGGCTCCAATACTTTGGCCACCTCATGAGAAGAGAAGACTCCCTGGAAAAGACCCTGAGGCTGGGAAAGATTGAGGGCACAAGGAGAAGGGGATAACAGAGGACGAGATGGTTGGACAGTGTTCTTGAAGTTACTAACATGAGTTTGACCAAACTGCGGGAGGCAGTGGAAGACAGAAGTGCCTGGCGTGCTCTGGTCCATGGGCTCACAAAGAGTCGGACATGACTAAACGACTAAACAACAACAACAACAATACTAAACAAAGAACAACTTTCAAATGTATAATTATAATCAAATGTATAATTATAGCTTGGCCCTCCCAAAGCCAGGATTGCCCCACCAACCCTTAATCTGGCTTCTGCCAGTGCCTGCCTGCCTACTTACAACCATCCCAGCAAGTGGTACTGTTTGTCAGCTTCCTCCTTCTCAGTCTCAGTGTTGCCCTTGGCAGGGAAAAGGATGGGACAGATGAGAATGAGTTGGCTCTGTGTGTCATTGGCTGTGGCTCCACCCACTTCTGGTCTCCCTATCTTCTGCACTGCCAGCCCCAATGGACACCAGCCACCACTGATGAAAAGTCTCTGATGCTACTGCTCACACTAGCCTTGTGTATTCAGAAAAACAGAACTGGCATTCAGCAGCACTCATCACCCTCGTCCTGCTGCCATGCATGGAGGGTATTATCATCCTTTAAATCAAGATTCCCACAACCTCACTCAAACCTCCTCTGGTTCAGTTCTGTCCTCTTTTGTGTGATACTCCCTTTGACCTCCACGAGAGCAGCAACAGCTCCGCGCAAGTGTCACCCAAGCCTTATTGCAATGCAGTAATAATAAGTGGACCCTTCTGGCCTTCTCTGTTTTGCTTATCTTATTATCATAACATTGTTTCACTGTGGGGTGCAGCTGTGGAATGGTAATACCTCTGAATACAAGCCAATGAAAATATACAACGCTGAAATGGATACGGTACGAGGACGATAAATCACAAAGTATATGAGACATTAAAATATTGACACTTTGGTCTCGCATATAAAGGGCAATCATCCCCACATTTAATAGGACTGTAAAAGAAGGCATTTCTGTGTTCTCGGTTCCACTGACATTCTCCGCAGCTTAGACACCATAAGGCAGAGGTGAACAGAGAGATCTGTCACTCTTTGCTTTGGCCTGGGATCTTGGAGTTCGACAAAAACTGCGTATTCTTGGACACTTGGTGTAATTTCCTGCATTTGTGGGTTTCACATATGGTTGAGAAGAGCTACTTGAGGAATACTGAGAGCCCAACTACAAGTCCACATCTGCACCATACCTTTTCAGCACTATCTTACCATAGCTTTGTCTAAAGCATCCTGGGAACTGTAGCTTGGTAAGGATGCTGAGAGTTTCTAAGAAACCCCTATTCCCCTCACAGAGCTAAAATTCCCAGAGTTCACGGGGAAGAGAGATTAATTGTTAAGCTACTCTGGGAACTGTCGCTCTGTAAGAAGCAACAGAGGTATCCTAAGAGATCCTTCAGCATTCTTAGCAAACTACAGGACAAACTACATGTCGTGGCAAAGAATTTAGGAATTTCCAAAGTCAGGTTAGATCTAAGTAGAAAGTAATATCAGTAATTGCCTGCTGGCTATACCAATCTCTGCCCCCATCTGTCATTATTTTGTAATTGACTCTGCCTCTGCACCACCATTTTGTGACTGGTGGGCAGGAATGTAACAAGGCGTGATTTACCATTATGCCCTCTATTCGTCGCACACAGCACTGTTTCTGTTCCACTGCAGTTGGTCTTCTGCCAATCACCACATAATTTGTCTCACTGTTCACTATGGCAGAATTATGTAACTTGCGCAATTAATTACATACATTTCACGAATTGTATTATTCCACCCCATTCATTTCATTGCAAAGGTAACACAATACAAATGTGAGAGAGGGCAAGAGCAGTGAATCCCGATACTATTAATTTCAGACATGGGATGATGAAGCAAACGCCAATAATTTCTGCTCCCATCTCTGCTGGTGGGCCTCAAGAATTTTCAGCTGTCAGAAATGGACCCTGGGGGTAGAGTGTTTCAGAACCCCTGGGCTACATGTTTTTGAATGCATGAATGAATAAATAATCTGGCAGCCACCAGGCCCTGGGTATATCTCTCAAAGGGCAATAGGAAAAGTTTGCCAACTTTATCAAAAACTGCCATTTAATAATAATTTCTTAAACAATAATTGTGTTCTCCAACAAAAAGTGCTGAAAGTGGTTGAAGTGAAGGGTAAAGAATGCTGCATTTTAAAAGGTGATTGATTTGATGTAGGAAGTATATAGATTGCATTATAGATTGGGTTGAAAAACACTGTGTGGGCATTTTGCTGGCCAGTGTAGTGCTGACAGAGATGTCTTAGCACTGTTTGCTACTCTCTCTGTTGCTTGACAGCCACCTTTGTGTGGCATTGTGTATATCCATGTCTTTATAGCAGGGGTAATCAATATGGTGCTCTCGAGATTATGTTGGACCAGGACCACAATCTCCTTGATCCCTGATCACAAACCACATTGGCTGAGGAGAGCTGTAGTCCCACAACATCTGGAGGGCATTATATTTACTACCCCTGGCCTATGTTTTCACTGATTCAGCAACATCTATGTACATAGTACTTTACAGCAAGGAGAGAGGAGAGAGAGACTCCTTGCCTAAGGAACACACAGTCAAAAGTGCTGTGGTGGAGAAAGAAGATTGTCCAGCAACCTGTTGTGGCCAAGGAGATACCTGTGGGATGTCTACAAACAGAAGATGAGTACAACAGTATCCTCTCACTTTTGATTCCTAGCAACTGCTCTTCAGAGGCATACTGAAGTAAGAGAACACAGCCACTGTGCCTAATCACCCTTGATAGTGCGATCCTCTGTGAATTTGCCTAATCTTCTTTTAAAGCCATCCAAATTGGTTGACATCACTGCATCCTTGAGAGCCAGTGTGGTGTAGTGGTTAAGAGCAGTAGACTCGTAATCTGGTGAACTGGGTTCACGTCTCCGCTCCTCCACATGCAGCTGCTGGGTGACCTTGGGCTAGTCACACTTCTCTGAAGTCTCTCAGCCCCACTCACCTCACAGAGTGTTTGTTGTGGGGGAGGAAGGGGAAGGAGAATGTTAGCTGCTTTGAGATTCCTTCAGGTAGTGATAAAGCAGGATATCAAATCCAAACTCTTCTTCTTCATCATCATCCTGTGGGGACAAATTCCATACTTGAGCAATGTGCTGTCAGAAGAAGAACTTCCTTTTTCTGTCTTGAATCTTCCAGTGTTCTGCTTCATTGAGTGGCCCCCTAGGTCAAGTATTACAAGAAAGGAGGGAGATATTTAGCATAATTTTATACACCTTTGCCATATCTACCCCCTTTACTCACCTTCCCACCCCCTAAACCAAACCAAAAAGGTGTGCTTACAACGCATTTGTATTTGTGGCATGTTTTTTAGGGTGGCTCCCATATTCCATATTAATTTTCTGTGGAAAATGTTCAGTTTGGTTGTGTACTTTTGGATGAGTTTCATTTATTGTTCATGACTACTTTTGTTATGCAAATCTTTTCATGGTGTAAGCCAACTTGGGCATGGTTTTCCGCATGGGAAGGCAGCATACTAATAACACGATGTATGTAAGTCAGGATAGGACCAACTGAAAACGGGGGGGGGGGGGGGGTTTCTTGCGTGGTGAGTTCCCACCTCCCACCAATAGGAATAAAGACACAGGACGCCATTATTTTAGGTTAATGGGCTAAAATTAGGCCACAACTTTATTGGTTACAGGTGATGAGCGGTATTGGCTTAGGCATTGGTCCTATCGACTATCCGGCTTCAGCCTGCTTGCTTGAAGACTGGGAAGGGTTAACACCAGCAGGGGGAGCCCTGCTGATGCACATCAACTAGGCACTCCCCCGGGGTCACCGCTCGGGGGCGTGCCTTGGGCCCTGGCCTCCATAGGCTTCGGACGGAGCCATGCCCCCTGGAATCCTTTACCCTTCAATATCCGGGGGAGGTGATGGCGCTCCTCCCCCCATTCATCTACATAACAATGCCCCTACCAATGCCTAACTGCCAAAACCCGAGAAAGTTGTGACGATTTGCCATGAGGTAGACAAAAAACCAAATGGCTGGTGCCAATTTGCCAAGTGGAAAAAAATCCTACCAGGCCCCTTAACAGTGACCAACCGAGGTCCATAACAAGGTCAAAAGGAGAACCTTGAAGGGCGGGCGGGCGGGTGGGAAACCCAAGCAGCTGGGCAGCCAAAGAGGGAGATTCCCGGCATCGCTTGCCTTAAATGAGGCAAGCCACACCCCTGGGCCAGCCAATTGGCTGGCCCGGGGATGACGCAGCCGAGGATTTCCCCAGATCGCATGGGGCTGGGAGCCAGCCATTGCACGCGTGTTGTGGGCGTGAAGCCCGCAACACCACCTCCTCCCGAGGTCAGAAGTGGCTTTCTCTGTAATCTTCTGTAGGAAGGTAGTGCTGCACAGGTGGTGGAGAAAACAGAGCACTCTTTGGGTTTCTGTGGTGGCAGTATTAAGGCCGTTAGACAGGGAACAGATGTGCAATGTGCCGTCACCTCTCTTTGCCTACATAGCATGCGCGCGAAACATTCCACCATGGTTTCTCTTGCACCTGTCAGGAGGCATATTAGCGGCATCCATCCAACTGACAGCTGAGGGCCAAAGAGCAGAGGACTTCAGGGAAGCCAAGGGAATGGTTTTCATTTATACACAAAACTCTGGAGTGTGACGTGCTGCGAGAGGCGAACATGCTTCCTTTTGATTTCATCTAGATGAAGTGAGAGCCCATGGTTTTCCCCTCTATAGCCCTCCAGTGTCGTTGTCATGAGGGAATTGTGCTGGATGGATGCGTGGAGAAAAAAAAGAAAATAAATCACAAGGATTTATTAAGGGGCTCTTCAGCGGGAATCACTAACAGAAGTGTTGCTGGCATTTTAATATTGGGTCAAATTGCACACCCGCTTCCCACAGGGGCGGCTCTAAACTCTCACCGCATAAGACAGGGATGAGAGGATGTGGCCCTCCAGAATTCTCTGTCTGGCTCTTAGGACTCTTCCCCAGCCCACACCTCCTCTCCAGACACATACCCCTCACACAGGTCACATCACTCACTGCTCCTGCTTATAACAACGTCCATAAGAGTTTTTGTCTCCCTTGAACCGAGATAAAGCTTATTACTTGTCAGGATGTGGGACAGAGAGGGGTGTAAAGGTAAAGGGACCCCTGACCATTAGGTCCAGTCGTGACCGACTCTGGGGTTGCAGCGCTCATCTCGCTTTATTGGCCGAGGGAGCCGGCGTACAGCTTCCGGGTCATGTGGCCAGCATGACTAAGCCACTTCTGGCGAACCAGAGCAGTGCACGGAAACACCGTTTACCTTCCCGCCGGAGCGGTAACTATTTATCTACTTGCACTTTGATGTGCTTTCGAACTGCTAGATGGACAGGAGCTGGGTCCGAGCAATGGGAGCTCACCCTGTCGCGGGGATTCGAACCGCCGACCTTCTGATCAGCAAGTCCTAGGCTCTGTGGTTTAACACACAGCACCACTCGTGTCCCATAGAGAGGGGTGTAGGAGTGTACATTTGTAGAAACTGGCCTACCATAGGAAAGAAACCTTTACCATGGATGTTCCAGCTACTTTTGCCTCTGGTCCTGCCCACCTCTGGAAGTTTGCCTAGAAAGGAATGTGACGATCAGTCAGGGAGGGAAAGGTTTGCCACCTTGCTTATAGGACATTACAGAACCTTCTGTTCTTTCCCTATCTCCTCCCCCCACCCCACCCCCACCCCACATGCATGACCGTGCATCCAGACATTACGTGGGATGAGTTTTGCACCTTTTCTTTCCTCTCCAGTGCTATATCCACACCATAGGCACCAACTCCTTTGGGTGTCTTCAGCTCCCTCAACATTTTTCAGCAGGCAACTCATCCCTAGGGTTGCCATATTTCAAAAAGTGAAAGTCCAGGTACTATGGAAATCTGCCAAAATCTACACTTCCAACATGGGTTGCCATTTGTCTTGATTTTCCTGGACATTTCGGCGATTTCTGCCTGGACACTGCTCCTTACAACCAAATCCTGGAAATTCTGGATGTATGCAAAGGTGGAGCATATGCCCGTCCTCTCTAGGGCGGGCGCCCTCTCAAGGGTGTGTTTGGCACGCTCCCAAGAGGTGTGTGGCACGGAGGGTACCCTCCCAAGCGTGGGATAGACGCTCGGGTGCCCTGCAGCTGGGGGCGGAGCAAGCCACGCACAGGGGCGGAGCGTGCCACCCATGGAAGGTCCAGGAGAAGGTGGTGGTGGCTCCCACCATTCCTCCTGAGTCCAGTCCCTGACAACACCACTAAGAACCTCTGTCAGGTGATCAAAAATTTATTAAAGACTGGGAGAAATTCGTGTGTTATCTGGAAAGTAACTATGGAGTAAAAATAACGCTAGCGGGATTTAAAGAGGCTTTGTAATTAAATAATAAATATTGTCCAACAGAGATTGGGAGGTAGGGAAGAATAATCGGCAATATGTAAAAAAGAAAGGAGTGCGTATCAAAAGGACAGCAACGAATGATTGTCAGTAACGCTGAAGGAAGTCTAAAAGGGATATGAGTGGTGATATAACGATGTGTTTTAGAAGCTTTGTTTTTGTTTGTATGTTGTATTGTGTATATTATTTTTCTTTTCTTTGTCTTTTCTTTTTTCTATTTTCTGTTCTGCTATAAGAAACTTTAATAAAAAATTTAATTAAAAAATAAAAATAAAATAATAAAAAAAAGAACCTCTGTCAGGTGTGCGTGCAGGAGCCAGGCCCTGTGACAAATAGGACTCTGCCTTCCTAAGTTTGTTCTGAAGAGGCAAGGCGCGACCTTACAGGTGAGGCTGATTTACCAATCACAGCACCTGGTGGCAAGAGCCAGAAGGGAGAAAAGGTCAGCATTTTCCCTTCGGCTCTTTGCCACAGCAACACGCTTCCTGCCTTGCTGCGTTTGGCTTCTTGCTTCTTGAACCTCGGCTTCTTGACTCCCTGCTTCTTGATCATCGGACCCTTGACTTCATGACTCCTTGCTTCCTGACCTTCGGACCCTTGTCTTCTTGACTCCTGGCTCTCTGACCCTCGGACTCTTGGCTTCCTGACTCCTCGCTTCTGAACCCCCATTCATGCTCCCACCCTGCCATCTTGCCCCCGGTCCTGACATCCCCTGCCGGGACTTTGATTGCCCGTGAACCGGACTGTGACAACCTCAGAATGTAAGTTGAGCTTCCTCAAGTAGACCAATGGCATCCTGTTATCACCAGGTTCCTGTACGAAGGCCACAAGCAGGACCTGAGTGCAACAGCACTGCCTCCCCCCGTGACTCTCAGCATTAGAGGCATCACGCTTCTGAGCCAGTGTGGTGTAGTGGTTAAGAGCAGTAGACTTGTAATCTGGGGAACCGGGTTCACGTCTCCGCTCCTCCACATGCAGCTGCTGGGTGAAACTTCTCTGAAGTCTCTCAGCTTCACTCACCTCACAGAATGTGTGTTGTGGGGGAGAAAGGGAAAGGAGAATCTTAGATGCTTTGAGACTCCTTCGGGTAGTGATAAAGTTGGATATCAAATCCAATTCTTCTCCTCCTCCTCCTCTCTTCCTCCCTTCCTCTCTTCTTCCTCCTCTTCCTCTCCTCTTCTTCCTCTTCCTCTCTTCCTCCTCCCTTCCTCTCTTCTTCCTCCTCTTCCTCTCCTCTTCCTCCTCTTCCTCCTCTCTTCCTCCTCCTCCTCTCTTCCTCCTCCTCTTCTTCCTCCTCTTCCTCTCTTATTTCTTCTGACAGCAGAAGTAGAACATGCCCTCAAAGCTTGCCCTCTGTGAATTTGTCTAATTCTCTTTTTAAAGGAAAGGAGAATGTTAGGCGCTTTGAGACTCCTTTGAGCTGGAGCCTTCTCGGGTATTTTGGAGGGTTCTCCCATTCAAGATAATAGCTGGCCATGTGGTTTGTCACAGAGTGCAATTGCTGCCTGGCTGAAAGCCAGCAAAGGAGAAGGTTGTGGAGGAAAGATCCTACAATGTATTTTGGTGACAACCCCCCCCCCCCCAATTTTCGGTCAAAATGCCAAAAGTGAAATCTAATCTGGCGTTTGGGCTGCAAGGTGGACCAGCAAAGACCCTGCATGTGCAGTTTATAAATGACAGCTTGCTGTTGAGTTCAGTGTTGACTGCTTAGCCAGACAAAAAATAATAATTTAAAAATGCATGTGTTTGCACAAATGTGCAAATATTTTAAATGTAAGCAAAACCAAGTGCATGTAGGTCAAGAAGGAAATGGAAACCATTAGTTGAAGGGTCGTCAGAACAAAAGAGCACCTCTGCCTCCCTTTCCATTCCCTGCATTTAATTGTGGTGTGGCTGGAGACATTGTGGAGGCTGCACAGGCCATTCACCTGCAGGACCTTCCCAGGAAAGACCATTTTTCACAGGGGATTGTCCCCAATTTTTAAACGTAGATCTTTTTCCCAGGTTGCTGCCTGCTTTGGATTTGAATTGATTTTTTGTATGTGCTGCTCTTATTAAAAAGGTAAAGGTACCCCTGCCCGTACGGGCCAGTCTTGACAGACTCTAGGGTTGTGCGCCCATCTCACTCAAGAGGCCGAGGGCCAGCGCTGTCCGGAGACACTTCCGGGTCATGTGGCCAGCATGACAAGCTGCATCTGGCGAGCCAGAGCCGCACACGGAAACACCGTTTACCTTCCCGCCAGTAAGCAGTCCATATTTATCTACTTGCACCCGGGGGTGCTTTCGAACTACTAGGTTGGCAGGCGCTGGGACCGAGCAACGGGAGCGCACCCCGCCGTGGGGATTCGAACCGCCGACCTTTCAATCAGCAAGCCCTAGGCGCTGAGGCTTTTACCCACAGTGCCACCCGCGTCCCAGCTGCTCTTATTAATGGTTTCTATATCCTAATCCTTTTGAAAATAGTTTTCTAACGTGCAATGGTTTTCAATGTTTTTTATAGGTGATTTTTTTAATATATCTTTATTTATTATTAAATTGCTTTGGGATGCTTCATGAGAAGTGCTACATTAATGAAGTAATTTGCTAAATAATATCATAACGTTAAAATAATTTATTATTTATATGCCACCCATCTGACTGGATTGCCCCAGCCACTCTGGGCTGCTTCAAACAAATTATGAAACCACAGTAGAACATCAAATATTAAAAATTTCCCTATACAGAGCTGCCTTCAGATGTCTTCTAAAAGTCACATAGTTGTTTATTTCCTTGACATCTGATAGGCGGGTCCACCTACTGAGAAGGCCCTCTGCCTGGTTCCCTGTAACCTCACTTCTTGCAATGAGGGAACCACCAGAAAGCCCTCAGAGCTGGACCTCAGTGTCCAGGCTGAACGATGGGGGTGGAGACGCTCCTTTATGTTCTCCCAACATGCCAATAGCATCGACTGATCACTTTTTGAGGCAAAATGTGGGGTAGATGGAACTTCTGAGGCAATCCTTAACCCTTAAGTGAAGCGAAGGACAGTAGAAACAGTTTCTGTGACTGCTGGGCTCTGTGCCCTTTTTTGTGGGGGCATTGAAATTATTTTAATTAACTTAATAAGAGGCATGTATAGTCCCCAAATGGCGAACCTGAACCCTTATCAATGAATATCTCATCAACGGAGCTTGAACAGCAGGTTGGGCAAAAAAGCCCAGGCAACCGTCTGGTGCACGCCCAGCAGCAAATAAAATTTGCAACCATTCCTTTCTTTCTCATAGGCTTTCCCAAACTCATTATAGTCTAACTATTTGATTTAGTTACCGACATGCAATCTGTTATGTTATTGCATCCAAGAAAAAAAAAAGCCGTATCCATTTACTACTTCTTTTGTTTCCAAGCTGTGCTGTGCCACGTTCAGCATTTGCTCTTGGTACAGGAGACAGAAATCAGGAAGACATTTTTGTTTTTCTGTTTTTAAAACAGCAGTCTTAATGGCTCCTTCCTTGGAATCAGCAAGAGCTGCTTCTGGTAAGATATGACAGAGGAATAACCTGGCAAGCACCACAGCTCAAACAGGTTTACAGCTGAGGAGCACCAAGGGAGCCTCCGCCCTTGAAATGCAGTGAGTATTGATGCGCTCTGAGCGGCGAGCATCCTTTCTCCCTAAGCACGTTTCCATGGTGATAGATCTAACAGGGGCTGATCTAGCGAAGCTGGTAACTGACCTGTTTGCTTTTATTGTTTAGGCATTTGTGTGCGTGTGTATTGTGTCTATAGAGGAAAGCAGAAAATCAAATACTATTTGATTTGTGGCATCAGGTAGATTCCTCCACCCCACCCTCTTTTGCTGAAGCAGACATTGTCTTTTAGGTCTATCCATATGCAGAATTGCTTTCCCCATCTCAGAAGCTCCATTAGGCTGGTATTTGCTAGCTGTTTAGCTGAGGCAACCGCCATTATTTCCCAGTCTTTGCTGTGTCAGCAGCCAACACCTCCTTATCAGCTGTTGTGGTATCCAAACGTGTGTCGGGGTCAAATGCAAGTCATTTAGGATAGCTAATGATGGGGAAAAGCGGCTGAATAACTCAGTGTTGCAATATGAAATTGGTCCCATAAAAAAGAAGGGGAGCTGTTTTGTTGCAAAATGTAAATAGCAAAAATCAACCACATATTTTGTTCTTCAGTGGTTGTTGGCTTTTTTTGCCCCTACAGAAACAGGGACGTGCCATCAGGGAAGTGATATCTCTAGAGACAGGGATGAGGAGTCTGTGATGTGGCCAGACTACATACCGTATTGGCCCAAATATAAGCCGCACCTTTTTTCCCAAATTTCAACAGTGAAAATTTAAAGTGTGGCTTATATTCGCAATCTTACATCGCCGGCAAAGCGATGCGGCTCCTCCCCAGAAAGCAGCCCGGGTATTGTCTTTTTTTCTCTCCCCCCCCCCTTCAATTTTAAAGGTGCAGCTTATTTGTGGGTGTGGCTGATATTCGGGCCAATACGGTATTCAATCACTCCTGCCTATTGGCTGTGGGGATGATGGGAGCTGGAGTTCAACAGTAGCTGGAGGGCCCCTGGTTTCTCATCCTAGCTCCAGTTTGAAAAATCTGTCGCTTTCTTGTATCGTTCTAGGTTTCAAGTAATGTGCTAGCGTTGTTACTAATGAAACTACAGTGGTACCTTGGTTCCCAAGCTTAATCCGTTCCGGAAGTCCGTTCCAAAACCAAAGCGTTCCAAAACCAAGGTGCACTTTCCCATAGAAAGTAATACAAAATGGATTAATCCTTTCCAGACTTTTAAAAACAACCCCTAAAACAGCAATTTATCATGAATTTTACTCTCTATAATCAATGTATTGTACTATAAAATAAATAAGACGTATTGTAAATGATGAAAATGAAAATTATTATTTTTTCTTACTTGCTCTGATGATAGTCATTGTTTGGAAGGGGGACTTTTATCCATTTCCATAGTCACACAATCAATCAATCAGCTGAACTGGGTTCCACATAGTCACGAAAACAAATTAACCAAAAAAGCCCCCCCCCCCCCAAAGCAAAATAAATAGCAAACCCAAAAGCGCCAAATACAGTGGTACCTTGGTTCTCGAACTTAATCCGTTCCAGAAGTCTGTTTGCCTTCCGAAAGGTTCAAAAACCAAGGCGCGGCTTCTGATTGGTGAAGGCACCCTGGAAACAATAGGCAACAGCCGCATTCGACATTCAGCTTCTGAAAAATGTTTGAAAACTGGAACACTTACTTCCGGGTTTTCAGTGTTTAGGAACCAAGGCATTTGAGAACCAAGGCATTTGAGAACCAAGGTACCACTGTAATAGGTCAGAAGGTGTGGGGTTGTCCGAAAGGCTGTTTGGTCCAAGTCATATTTAAAGGGTTGTTCACCAACAGTTACCATCTGGGCAGCAGATTGGGCAGGCATGCAAGTCTTCCTCACTACAGATGTGTTTCTGTTTAAATGAGAGTCATTGTTTCCAAGTTTGCATCAATATATATGCAAACTGTATACGAATCTTCATCCTCCTTTGCCCTTTTTAGGGCTGATGCACTTCCTATTTTCTGGCGATGTAGATGGGGACTCAGGTGGGAAAAGGAATGGGACTGCTAGCTGGCTGGCTGGCGTTCCCAGGCTTTCATGGCATGTGGCTTTGGAACAAACTGGGCATTACAAAGGACGTGAGGCTGCTGCGCATCTCTTGCACATACCAGAAACACCTAGTAAGAGGCATGCTTGCTGAGGCATCATTGCATTCAGTGTTTCCACAACTTGGGTTCACATGGCAGTTCAAATTATTATGGCAAAGATGTGGGTTGGATGCTGAGCTGCCTTGCCCATTAAAATAAATCAATCAATAAAATTAAATCAAACAATGCGTTAAGTACTTATTTAATAATAATAATTAACAATAAATGAAATAAATAAATTAAATTCATAAACAGGGACAGTTACCAGGTATAAGGAGAGCTTGAGAGACTTCCAGAGAGTGAGCACTAGAAGAATGTGACAACTGAGGATGAGTTAGGACAGACTTTCCCAACCCTAAGCTCTCCAGATACTGTTGGACTACAACTCCCATCATCTCCAAGCATCGGCCAGCTGTCTGGGACTGATGGGAGATATAGTCCAACAACATCTGGAAGAGCATCAGGTTGGGGGAAGGCCGGTCCAGTAGCTCTCTCCTAAGGTTTTCAGGTTGGGGACTGGAAATTGACACTATGCCAAAGGTGAGCATCCTGCAGACCTCCAGATGTTGCTGGATTCATCCATCCCAACCAGCATGGCTAGTAGTAATGGAAGAGGAACATTTGGAAGGCCACAGATTCTCCATCCCTGAGCAACACTATTTTAAATTACCTTCAGAGGCAGAGAGTCAACATCCGCCCCTCCTCCTTTCCTTTGATCTGCCCTTTTGACTGCTGTAAGGAGCAGGAGCCCAAATGAGCTGCAGAGCTGATAGGACTCCTTGAGTAGCTTCCTGAACTCTTTGTTTCTCCTGGGTAGTTCTTCTTTCAAACTGCTCAGTATCAAAAGGCATTCAAGGGCACTAGGTCATTCAGCAGGATGACTTGTTCTTTCAAGCTGGCTGCCAACGAGTTGACACTTCATAATAAAGATGTACTTGAAAGCATAATGCTTCTTCCCAGTTGTAAAGAGGAAAAGAGGTGTTAAATGGCAGGGTAAGGAAGGAGAATAATCCCTTAACCCACATTCATCTAATGAACTAGAATTCCCTTGGAACTGAGTTTTCTTATGGTGGCCTCACTGTTTGTCCTTATCTGTCATTTTCAATATATGCATGGCGAAGAAAACATCATTTTTAGGGATGTCAGAGAATTCTGATAGAAATGGGAGTGGAGGTAGCCAATATTATTTATCTTTCCCATGTCCAGAATGGAAATTAAGCCATTCCTTTGTTGTTGTTTTTAATCCGCAAATGTTACATAATATATGGGGGCACATCATGTGATGTCATGGTACATGTCATGTGACATGTCCTGTCCCCACCTAGTGAGCGCTCGGTTGGAAGGTGAGGGCTTCCTGCTGCCACGATACCGGCGCTCCTGCAGTAGGTGGGGAATGGAGAGCACGGAGCTGGGCTCTGGGCTCAGCCTTCTCCTCCCCACATGACATCGGACAGGGAGGAGGAGGTGGAGTGGACCACAGGATTTTGGGGGAGCCCAGCCCCCTCCTTGAAAAATTGGGGGCTAGACCCCTTAGCTCTCACCACTTGGCGCACCTGATTGAAATGAATTGTGTGGAATAATGTAATAATAAGATATTTAATTGTGTAAAATCCCACCATGGTGGACAGAGAAATGAATATTGTAGTTTTCTGTCAGAAGTTGAACCGCAGCGGAATGAAAACAGCGCTGAACGTGGTTTGAATGGATATTGCACAGAGTGGCTCAAAAGTGGCCACTTTAAAAACATGCAGGTATCTGCCCCCAATGTGTGCATATGTTGTTGTTTTTATTTATTTTATATCCTATATTTTCTCTAAGAAGCTCGAGATGGTGTGTCCACTTGTCCCCCTTCCCAGTTTCATCCTTACAACAACCCTGTGAGGTAGGCCAGGCTGAGAGACTGTGGCTGGCCCAAGGCCACCCAGTGAGGCTCATGGCTGAGGGGGCGATTTGAACCATGGTCTCCCAGGCCCTAGTCTAACCCTCCAACCTTCTAACCACTATACCACACTGTTGTTACAGAGGCTGGCTGAGCATTATTGGGATACATCCAAATCAGCACTCTTAATCCATTCCATGTATTGGTAGCCTCAACGTGCATGCTACAGACCTGACAAATATGCTAAAAGGCAGGTATCTACCCCAAAGAGCTTACAATGTACTTTTTAACATTGCTGAACGGGAATGGGGAAAAGGAAGAGGCACAAGGGTTTGAACAAACATGGTTTCATGGTACTTAGGATTAAGGGGAGATGAGGTTTGAGGATGTATTTGAAAGAAGAGACAGAGATTGTGTTGTGGGAGGAAGGTTCATGTGTAAAAAAGGTAACAATTTATTTATTTTTAAATAAGTTTTCCAGAACATATGCAAAGCAGCATACATCAAACAAACATTACAAGCAACAACATCCAAATCTACCAAAAGCTAGGGGTTAGGGAACCCAGGAACAATAAAATTAGTTGAGATGTCTCTGTAAACAAAAACATCTTTCTGAGACTTCCGGTGGGGCGAGCAGAGGACAAAGCAAGCATATTTTAGAAGAGGCCTCGATAAACACGAGGAAGGGCCACGAGTTAGTGTAGCTGATTTCAATTTCTTCAAGGGGCCTCATTTTCGATGCCTTTGGCAAGCTATTGCCTTGGATTTCCTCCAGAGGGATCACTGTGGCCCTTATGACTCTCTCTCTCTCTCTCTCTCTCTCTCTCTCTCTCTCTGTGTGTGTGTGTGTGTGTGTGTGTGTATGTGTGACAATAGTGTTAATTACTTTGGTGCCAGAAAGTTGTAAATTTCAAAACACCAAAGAAGTCGTTGTGTTGCTGTAAATACCTTGGCTAAAGACGATATTACTTCTGAGGGATTGCAGCAGTTGGTTTGATTAGTTGACTTTTACGACTAGTCCGGAGTTGGAAGTGTTGGAATGTCCACAATGTGAATGGGGCAACCAGGTCATTCAAGCTTTCAAAAGCAGAGAAGTATAATTTCTGTATTACAGAGGCCTGAGATGCTTTAAAGACACACACACACACACACAATGTATTTACATGAGAACAACTTTGATTTCTTATTTCTTTCTTTTAAAGCTTGGACTTTATTACTCAACTGATCCACAAATGCTTATTTTACATGCCTACTTCCTTATGTTGCTTTTTTTTATTTTGAAATTCATATGTTGTGATAACTCCATTTTTTTGTATTTTATACACAGTGAAAACTGAAATAAAACTTTACCAAAAAAGAGGGGCACACACACTATACAGGGTCTGGGGTGGGGGCATTGAATATCAACAGCCTTGGCTTGGGGGGAGTGTACCACACGAGCCCTTGCCATTCCATTACCCAGTATTTGAACCTGGGCCAGCATGCAGGCTGCCTAGGTGGTCATGAAGATCCTGGTGGTCTCATTTTGTATTTTTATGTCTTGAACCACCCTGTGATCTTCAGATGAAGGAAAGTGTACAAATGTGATTTTTTTTTAAAAAAAATCCTTGTTCTCATTTCATAGCAGAGCCCAGTGTCCCTGTAGCCAATTAAGTTGTGTCCTTGTTAACCCATTACACTGCCTTGGCCTGCCCGTTGCTCCCTGCGCCTGGTGCACAGACAGTTCCAGGCATTTCTGCAGGTTGCCAAGTTATGCCACTATTTGCAGAAGCACCCTGACAATCATAAGTGATGTGTTCTGTGCCCTGTTGGAAGAACCAATAGAAAATCCAATCTGATTTATTTACACTGGGGACAGAAACAGAGTTTCATATACTCAAAGGAGTGATATTCCTTTTTTCCTCCCAAGAACAAGTCAGATGGGCGTTGGGGTGCAACTCACAATAGTCATGTTCTAGCATGTGGCGCTGTGGTCTAAACCACTGAGCCTAGGGCTTGCCGATTGGAAGGTCAGCGGTTTGAATCCCCGCAATGGGGTGAGCTCCCGTTGCTCAGTCCCAGCTCCTGCCAACCTAGCAGTTCGAAAGCACATCAAGTGCAAGTAGATAAATAGGTACCGCTCTGGTGCGAAGGCAAAGGGTGTTTCCGTGTGCTGCTCTGGTTTCGCAGCTTAGTCATGCTGGCCACATGACCTGGAAAAACTGTCTGCGGACAAAGGTCGGCTCGCTCGGCCATTAAAGTGAGATGAGCACCGTAACCCCAGAGTCGTTCGCGACTGGACTTAACTGTCAGGGCTCCTTTACCTTTACCTTTTTAGCCAAAATTAACCTCCCATTGATTTCAACAAGAGAAAGAGAAACATACCTTGGATTCTCACATCGTGCTTTAAAAGTGTGCTCTGCTACCTGTAAAAACATAAGCTGGCAAATTTATATGAGCTGTTGTTATGATGAGCATTAATCTGTTGCCTCGCTGGGCAGATGTCTTAGATGAAAATCCTTTCACGTAGGAAGACAATAGCCTTTCCCTTGCAGGGCTTATTTGTCTGCAGGCATGATTCCCTCAGAAGAGTGACCCATAAAGGCTCCCTTTCCACAGAAGAGCCAAGATCTGAAAGGCTGTCACATTGCTCTGAAAGGAACAGAAAAGCCAAACTGAGCAAAGCAACCGCAGCAGAGCCCATCTCTCAACACTGCCAGGCGAGCTGAGCAAAGCCTGTTCCCTAGCTGAAAGCTGCCCTCAGCCAATCTAAGTAAAGGTTGCCTTCTCTTAGTAGGCTATGGAGAATCCAGTATTAGCTCCTTTAATTACATTAGCAGCAGTTGTAACAGGTTTTTAATATTGTCTCAATGCATGTGCCAGCTTCCCTTGGCAGAAAGACACCTGCCTCTGACGCCTGAGATTGGCTAAAGACTGCATTGTTGTTGTTTTTAATGATCCCTATTTAATAATGGAGGTGGAAAAGCAAGGGGAAAGCTGCTCAGTGGTTCAGATTATATCCCAGTCCTCTCCGGCTGTGCAAAGTACTATTTTCATGAAGAGAGTGTTGTTGACATCCATCTGTCTTGAGACAATGGAGTACGCCTTGGAGGTGGAGTAAAACAGCTGTGTTAGCAGCCCCAAAGTGAGCTTCCCAGGGTACAAGCCTAGGCAGTGTGTACGGAGGTCCTGGACTGCTTAGATGACAAGACCCCCCTCTCTCAGCCTCACTGATGTGGTCCAAAGGAAACAGAGCAATGTGTTTGGTGCCAGCTTGGCTGCAGGAGTTGACAGGAATGAGGCGTACAAGGTGCCATGCAACTGTCTTAGGAACTCCAGCCTTTTCTTCTCCTGAAGATTGACACCCCTACACACCGGTTCAGGTTGTAAGGTAAAGGTAAAGGGACCCCTGACCATTAGGTCCAGTCGTGGCCGACTCTGGGGTTGCAGCACTCATCTCTCTTTATTGGCCAAGGGAGCTGGCGTACAGCTTCAAGGTCATGTGGCCAGCATGACTAAGCCGCTACTGGCAAACCAGAGCAGCGTACGGAAACGCCATTTACCTTCCTGCTGGAGTGGTACCTATTTATCTACTTGCACTTTGACGTGCTTTCGAACTGCTAGGTTGGCAGGAGCAGGGACCAAGCAACAGGAGCTCACCCCGTCGCGGGGACTTGAACTGCTGACCTTCTGATCGGCAAGTCCTAGGCTCTGTGGTTTAACCCACAGCACCACCTGCGTCCCACTCAGGTTGTACATATGTCTAAATTAAACACATAGCCTATGTGTATTATGTGCCTCATTTCCAAAGAAAACCCTGGGTGGACACTTGCAACCCTCAGAGATTGGGGTGGTGTGCGGCAACACTTTGTGCATTGCTCAACTGGAAAGCTGGATAAAAGATTGTTTTAATCATTAACTAAATAAAAATACTACACATCTGGGGAACTGTGTGGACTGGCCTTGCATAATTGCATAGAATCTTAGAATTGTAGAGTTGGAAGCAGGGTGGATTTGATTTGATTTAAATCAAATCAATTTAAATCACAATTTAAATCACTAGTCAGTAAGACTTGATTTGAATAAAACATTTTACAGAAAGACTCATTCTTGCTGGTATAATCTTAACATTTACAACCAGATGAAGGTTTCATTTTCGGAATAATAAATTTTCAGAGTAGTTTTTACAGTTATATAAAAATTACTAATTTGGTTATGCTATTAGAAATACATTGATAGATAATTATGAAATTATTGTGAGGTTTAATAAGTTAACTGTTTATATTTGGACAACTTTTCTGCTGTGCTTTATTGGAAGGAGAAAAACAATCATTTCCTTAATAACAATTTAAACAATTTATTTAACTAAAACAATAACATTATAGCATATGTATCCATGTTTGTTAACTGATGTGGTTAAATGATTTTTAAAAAACAAAATAAAACCTTAGACTGAGTTCTGGCACTTTGTTTTAAAGAAAAACTTAAAACTTAAAACTTAATTTCCCCCCCTGATGAATAGCCTTTGGACTATAATGTAACTTAGATAGAAAACTATCTTTAGAAAGATTTTTCCTCCAAAAAGCATTTTATTTTAAAAATGCAATTTAAATTTAAAAAATCTGATTTAAATTTTTAAAAATCTGGCTTTTTATTTTGTTAAAAAAAATCATTGATCTTTATCCACCCTGGTTGGAAGGGACCCCAAGGGTCATCTAGTCCAACCCCTGCAATGCAGGGATCTTTTGCTCAAAGTGGGGCTTGAACCCACAACCCTGAGATTAAAAGCCTCATGCTCTGCCAACTGAGTGAGGTGCCACATATTATCTGTCTGTGTGATGCACTTGCTTTGTCTTCCATCCTCCTCCTGGCTACCAAAGCAAAATTACTTCCCGCGAAAGAGCTGAGGGTGGAGAGGCTGCAGGCAGGTGCTGTCACTCATCTGCAGGTCTTAAAAGAGGAGGCAAGTTGTATTTCTGGTGCGGTGTTTTCTCCTGAAAGTAAGAGCACATAAGTAGAGGTTATTGCTTAATGCTTTCTTCTTGCGCATGCCATCTGTCAGCAGCAAATGTGGCAGAGGCTTGGACAAAGCAGGGGTTTTAGGATGGTTCAGACAACCGTGTGGTGTTATATTTTCTGCAGCGAATTGATGTATGATGTGTTTTCAGTCTCCAGCACAGTTGTGGAAAAATTGATAGAGTGACTTGCATGCGCTATAAATCCCTCTGTGAGCACGCAAAGCATAGTGGGATGTATATTAAAGTCGTAAATTAGGATTTTCCTGTTTTCACTCAGTGCTCCCCTCCGCACGCTGATAAATGCCTGAGATAGAACTCGCAGAAGGCTAGAAATAAGTAACTGTCAGGCTGCTGACAAACTACCAGGCATCAGAAGAGATCCCCACCACCAGATAGGAATGGATAACTGGCAATTGTGAAAGAGGCAGAGACTGCTGAGGGCAAGCCTGGGTAAAAAGTCATTAGTCTCCAAATATTTTGAAATCGGATGATGCTTAACTTTCTGTATATCCCAATATCGTTGTCTAACTGAGACTGCAAATTAAATAAGAATAGGCTCAGGATCTGCAGACTACCTATCTTGGAAAGTGACAAGTGATTCATGCTATACAGTCTTACCTCCACTTACATATCCCTCTGGATACGTAATCTTTGGGATGCAAAAGGGTTTCGCCTTGCGCGCATGTGCAGAAGCAGTCCTCCGGTTGCCAATTCCTAGGGATGCAGCTGGACCTCCAGAATGGATCCCGTTTGCAACCGGAGGTACCACTGTACTCCAGTTAGGGTTAGAGTAGTGATGAATTTTCCTGCGAAGGAAAAAATAAAATGAAATGATCAGAAACTCATGCAGAAATGTGGCAAACTGGAGACTGGAAACAAGAGACGCTGTGAGAAATTGAAATTCAGATCCATCCACCCATCCGTAGTAGCATGTCCATCTGCTATTTATTTATACACACCCTGCCCATCTGGCTGGGTTTCCCCAGCCACTCTGGGCAGCTCCCAACAAAATATTAAAAACATGATAAAACATCAAACATTAAAAACTTCCCTAAACAGGGCTGCCTTCAGATGTCTTCTAAAAGTCAGATAGTTGTTTATTTCCTTGACATCTGATGGGAGGGCATTCCAGAGGGCAGGCGCCACTACCAAGAAGGTCCTCTGCCTGGTTCTCTGTAACCTCACTTCTTGCAGTGAAGGAACTGCCAGTAGGCCCTCAGAGCTGGACCTCAGTGTCCGGGCTGAGCGATGGCGGTGGAGACGCTCCTTCAGGTATACTGGGCTGAGGCCATTTAGGGCTTTAAAGGTCAGCACCAACACTTGGAATTGTGCTCGGAAATGTACGTATCTGTATTCTGTGAGTAATATCCAACTTAATTAAGTCATACTCAGAGTAGAATCATAGAATCATAGAGTTGGAAGAGACCACAAGGGCCATCGAGTCCAACCCCCTGCCAAGCAGGAAAAGTTGAGTAGATCAACTTAAACTAATGGACTTAGATCACTTAACTCAGTGAGTCTACTCTAACCATGCCTAACATGGAGTACCACCTTATATCCTTCAGGGTATAGAAAATGAATCACAATCTATGCATGAACAGTTCATGAAGGCTTTTCAGCTAATGAGTTCCACATTTTTTTCCATGCAAAAGGGATGGTTTTGGACTCTTTCCCTTTAGCAGATTTTGTGGGTTTCTCTTGAATGCTTTATCTGGTTAAAAATAGATTTGAAGCTGGACGGCAAGTTGGTGGCTGATATACAATATTTCTCTCATTCTGTGAAGCGATACAAATTCCTTTTCACTATAAACAGTTGCCCTGCGCCAACACAGACCTGTGTTTGTGTTTCCTTCAGGGCTTGAGTTAGCTTATATCATTTTCTAGTGTATCAAATATAAAGACTATTTTGTGACTATTTCGAATCCCATGGCTTACGTTTAAGGAGACGACTGGCAACGATGCGTAGAGAAACAGAGTTTAAAAATAATGTGAAATTTGTTCTGTCAGAGAATTATGTTGCTTGTATTATTATTTGCCCATCTTGGGATTTTGGCTTCTGGCAAGAGAAAATGAATAAGGCTGTTGTTTCAAGCATAGAACTTGGTTTTATTTCTTCATTTCCCTGATTTACCCAATGTAACATTCAATCTGTTGTTCATGACTTAAAGGGCTGAGTTTTCAGTTTGCCAAGATCCCAAGTGACTGTCGCCGGGGGTCCCAGTTATATACAAAGACAAGCATGGGATCGGCAAGAACCAAAGCCTGCGATCTTCATCACTCAGATTTGTTGACAATGTTTTCTCTCCTTTCCCCAATCTAATTTATTAAGGTATTTCATCATCTGTAACCCCACCTCCAAAAAAATATGAAAAATTAAGCAGTGCCAGCCAAAAAGTAGCTACTCCTTGCCATAACTAGCTAAGTAGCTAAGCCCCCTTTTGCAGTGAGATCTGGGTTTTTTCTTTGTTCAAGAGAGCTGGCCTTTGTGCCAACCAAAAAGACAATGTCTCTTGCCTTGGGTGCTGGAGCCTCATTTCAATAAAATAGCCCTTGCTTTAAAAATAGCATAGGAGACAAATTCCTCCATATGCGTGCCTCCTATAGCACCACTGAAATGTCTCAGTAAATATCCCCTCAAAACTCCACAATGCATGAAAGACTGTTGAATGAAAAAGTAAACAGATATAAATTTTCCATACCATTCTTTCTCATTAATATAGTACACTGTGGTACACTAGGTCAGTATTTTGGATACTGTTTTATTCACATGCTCTCTGTTGTATCATATATGCAAGATAATTGACCATTTGGTTTATTTTGTTTATAGTAAAATTAGAGAGAGCGAAGTAGCACACTATCCTTATGTAAATCTTTTTAAATAAAAATAATAAAAATAAATAATTTTATTATGTATGCCATGCCCATCTGCCTGGTTTGCCCCAGCTACTCTCAGTGGCTCCCAACACATATAAAAACATAATATAACATCAAACGTTTAAAAACTTCTTGATACAGGGCTGCCTTCTTCCTCTTCACACCTGCTCATTTTCTCCCCCCCCCCTTTTGAATATAAGTAAATATAAGCAAGTAAATAGCAGACCTATTTTACCATGACACTCGCTCTTTAAAGGAATATCCTTTAGTCGAAAACCACTGTCATGGCTATACTTTGTAGTGCCACTTTCTGATCTGCGCGAGATCTGCTTGCACAGGTTGCATGTTTAAAAAATCCAGTTTCTGAACTATCTCATCAGAAAGGACTGAGGCAGAAGGCACAACCTTGAAATGGTAATTCGTTTCTAGCATCCTCTCAAGTCTGTTTGTGAGTCTGAAACTGGTCTTTACAGAGAGAGAGGATATGCCACAACTGTTCCTTTGGGCTGATATCTCTCCCTTCCTAGAACAGCTTTCAGAGCTTTAGAAGGTGCTGTTTTTCTCTGGTGATGACAGATGGCATTTGCAGGAACAGCTGAAGCTATTACAGCCTTGTGGCATCTTGCTTGGAGCAGACAGGTAGCTATTGTCTTATAGGACTGAACATGCTTCCCTTTCCAGTAAGTCACTTGATCCTTTCTGTGTTCTTCTACCTCTTCCCAAGGGATCTGTATGAATAGAAGGGGATACCTGAGCAAGGAGACCACCTAGATCAGCAATGGGAGTTTCTCTGCCTGTCAATTTGGCCCATGGGGGCTGAGGGAGATAGCAATCTGACCTGCCAGCCAATTCTAATTTTCCATGGTATATGTCTAGGTCTGTGATGATGCAAGCTCCGCCCTCCCTTGAAAAAAACACCTTGCAGAATGTGGCATTGGGTGCATAACTATCTACTTGAGAATATCTTTAAAAGATTTGGTTTCTACCTCCTGGTGTTTATAGAGAGATGCCTGGTGAAAACTGGAAGCTAGAAGAGTGACTGAACTCGAATTCAAGCGTTGTCACTGAAGTGTTCTTGCCCCAGTGACCTACATACCTCTTTGCCTCTCTCCATCACCCACAAAACTAGATTGAATTATGCAAAATAGTAACAAAGCGGAATAAATTATGCAACACAAAAGAAATTGTGCATATCTGCATAATTTATACAGGTCACAGAATTGAATTTTTCCTTGTGCACAACTTGGGTTGCTTCTTGTGTGAGATATATGAAGTCGTGTATTTTGGCAACAGAGACGTACCTAGACTCCTTTGTGCCCAGAGGTGCTGTTTTGCGCTGAAGATTAAGGGGGCCAAACATGCGTCACATCATGCGCTTGGTGTGTGTCGTGTGAGTGTGACATCATATGAGACCAAGCGAGGAGCCCAGTGTGGTGCAGCTTCAGTGGCTGGTGGCTCCTCCTCTCTTGCACTCAGGCTCCGCCCTTGGCCTCCTCCACCCCCTCAACACTGAGAGGGCCTGACCCCCTGCCAACTTATATTGAGGGGACTGAAGACACCTCAGCTCTGTAGAGTTGGCTCACCTGCTTGTGCCCTTGGCAAGTGGCTTTTGGTTGCCATTTGCTTTTACTGACTGCACAAATGGACTCTGACTTGCCTGGATGGAGGACACAGTGATGTCTGTAATAATAATAATAATAATAATAATAATAATAATAATAATAATAGTTTATTTATACTCTGCCCATCTGGCTGGGTTTCCCCAGCCATTCTGGGCGGCTTCCAACCGAATATTAAAAACAATACAGCATTAGACATTAAAAACTTCCCTAAACAGGGCCGCCTTCAGTTGTCTTGTAAAGTAAAATAGTTGTTTATTGCCTTGACATCTGCTGGGAGGGCGTTCTACAGGGCAGGCACCACTACCGAGAAGGCCCTCTGCCTGGTTCCCTGTAACCTCACTTCTCGCAGTGAGGGAACTGCCAGACACTCCTTCAGGTATACTGGGTCAAGACCATTTAGAGCTTTAAAGGTCAGCACCAACACTTGGAATTGTGCTCAGAAATGTACTGAGAGCCAATGAAGATCTTTCAGAACCGGTGTTATATGGTCTCGGCAGCCACTCCCAGTCACCAGTCTAGCTGCTGCATTCTGGATTAATTGCAGTTTCCGAGTCACCTTCAAAGGTAGCCCCACATAGAGTGCATTGCAGCAGTCCAAGCAGGAGATAACTAGAGCATGCACCACTCTGGCAAGACAGTCTGCAGGCAGGTAAGGTCTCAGCCTGCGTGCCAGATGGAGCTGGTAGGCAACTGCCCTGGAAACAGAATTAACCTGCACCTCCATGGACAGCTGTGAGTCCATTGTGTGACTAATATGCAGGCTGTTCTGCAAAGTTAAGAGTCACATCCATTGCCTTGCAAGTGTATTACCAGCCCTGACCCTGCTCGGCATTGAGATGCAGTCCTGGGAGGCTTGCCCACAAGCAAAAGTTGCCCATGGATTGGAAAAGGGCCCATCACCACAATGCATTTTAAGCTATCTGGTCTTTTCTTCCCTATCTTCCAAGAATTTTCCTAAACAAAGGAAATGGTCTTTCCAATGGCATCTAAAGAGTGTGCTAAGAGGAAACAAAAACTGCACCAGGAACCATAGCCTATTGGCACTTTAAGCCACCAAAATTGTTTATAGTTGTGTGATCCTTTCTCTTGTTTGCTCAACGAGGCTGTTGACCTTATCCCAACCAATATAATCTGGACAAGGACAAGTTGTTTGGGTTGAAATCTGCTCCCTGTCCTGCTTTGAAAGTCTGTAGAACTGAGAGAATTCAGCAGTCAGCATGTCCACTAGAATTTATAGTTTTGTGTCAAACATATGAGTCTGGCTTGTGTTAAGATCTATCCAGGGTTTTAACTGAGCCAGTTACATGGAATTTTTTTTGTGCAGGGGTGTGTGTGAGAGAGAGAGCATGATGTGGGCAGCTAAAGGAAACTGTAATTGTCGCTGAACTTAGATCTAGACATTGCAGGAAGACAGCAATGAAAATAGCAGCCCATGAGCAACCATACCTCCCATCACATCTAGTAAAACTAAATGTAGCACACTGGGCATTTCCCTGCCTCCATATCATAAGTTGCTTCTGAGGGGACCAAGTGGGATAAAACTACATTGTGCCATCAATTTCTTTAGTACCAGGGTAGCCAATCTGGTGTCTTCCATCAGCCTCAGTCAATACAGCCAATGGTAAAGGAAGATGGGAGTTGTAACCCTACAACATCTCAAGTAAAACATTTTTTCCAGCCAGAACTCGGTTCTGGCAACTCTCAGGTGGGTGTCATTGCCATTATAAGCGATCAAGGGAGGTGTTCATAGTAAGTTCCAGCACCTTCCCCCCCCTAGAAAGATAGCACTGATCTAAAGGGCCACAAGCTCCCCATCCCTTGCCATTGTCCCTTGGATTTACAGAAGCCGTCCCAGTTTCACAACATAAAAATACAAAAAGGAAACACAAAATACATAAAAACAAACAAACCAACAAACCCATAAGCCTGCTCCAACAAACACGTTTTAAAGGCCGCAGAATGTTCAATCAGCCCAAGACTGATTGTTATAGAGAAACATATACATACAACCTGGTACCCTGCAGATCATTTGGACCACAACTCCCATCAACCCCCAGCCAGGGTGGCCAGTTCTTGGGCATGATGGGAACTGTAGTCAAAGACACCTGGAGGGCACCAGGCTGGGGAAGCCTGGCCATAGTAGGTCAGCTGAGTTAAATGTTTGGGGATCATCACCCTGCCAATCATTAGATTTAATAATATTGAGCAAAAGTGCCTTTTCATGTGACACCTTATTGAAAATTCTCATTTCCTTCCTTAGCCAGCATTGGTGTTCATGAATTGATAATCTTATCTTTAAAATTGTGTATTCCATTCCATATCAGCCAACTTCATCTTAGCATATTTATGCTGCTACGTTAGTTTATATTTGCTGCAAAGTGTATGAACTTTAGCAGGGTTTACTTCGTTTCCAGAACATATCTGATTTTTTCTTACCCCCTTCGCCAATGATCAAAAATTAAGAATTTCAGGGAGGGTCACAGCTACTGTTTTTCATTTGGAAGTTGCCTCATCGGCACCCAAAGCTAACATCAGTGTTAATATTTGCTGCTCTTGATCAGATGAGAGAAAGGAAATTAAATGTTTAGAAGAAGGAAATTATTTGCTAGCCTCCACCTCACCTAGTGAATAGCAACGGCATGCTGTCTGCCCCCTTGGTTGTAGAAGGAATCTGAGAGGCTAGCTCAAACATGTAGACCATTGCCCAAATCCAGATATCACAATGTTGCAATAGTAGAAATTTAAGGTGCAGCTTTCCTATACCAAACATATAATGAGGGGTGGGCAGGGGGAAGAGTGGACCATTCATTCTAGTATAGCCCAGAATTACACCTTATACCAGCTCGAGACCACATAACACTGGTTTTGAAAGACCTACATTGGCTCCCAGCACGTTTCTGAGCACAATTCAAAGTGTTGGTGTTGTCCTTTAAAGCCCTAAACGGCCTCGGTCCAGTATATCTGAAGGAGCGTCTCCATCTCCATCGTTCTGCCCGGACACTTAGGTCCAGCACCGAGGGCCTTCTGGCGGTTCCCTCACTGCGAGACGCCAAGTTACTGGAAACTAGGCAGAGGGCCTTCTCGGTAGTGGCACCCACCCTGTGGAACGCCCTCCCACCAGATGTCAAAGAGAAGAACTACCACCAGATTTTTAGAATACATCTGAAGGCAGCCCTCTTTAGGGAAGTTTTTAATGTTTAACAGACTACTGCATTTTAATGCTTTGTTGGAAGCCGCCCAGAGTGGCTAGGGAAACCCAGCCAGATGGGCGGGGTATAAATAATAAATTCTATTCTATTCTATTCTATTCTATTCTATTCTATTCTATTCTATTCTATTCTATTCTATGGCTGTTGGAGGCAGAGCTTTCTTTCCAGCAAGGGCGACACCAAGAATTTCAAATTTGTAAACTCAGAATCAGATCTTTTTATTTTGCATTTTATTTTCCATTATTTGAGCATGCAAAACAGTTCTGTTCTGTTTTGCTTTGCTTTTTAAGGACTTCAGACTTGCTATTCACCTTGCCATTTGGGTGAACGTGAATTGGTTTTCTCAGGTCTAAAGCATTAATGTCTACTCACATAGCACATATAATGTACACGGTGGCATGGCAAATCATAAGTCTCATTTTGGCATAAGCCACTCACTTCCAACCTTTTGGCAGATGGAAGGAAGGCGAGAACTCTTGAGTCGCCTGCAGGCACAGACATTACCATCCACAGTCCTGCCCGGTTTCCCTGAAAAGCTTTCATTCTTGTTAGGGGAATGCCAAGAGCTGTAATTCCCATTTATAGCAGGTCATCCGTGATTGCTTGCCAGACTCCTTTTCAGGAGTTTATAATTGGCTTGAAAGCTTTCCTAGAGCACACATGGCATTGCTGGGATCTCCTCCAAGACTCCGTTTCAACTCCACTTAAGAGTTGAAACAACATTTCGGTTCAGTTTGAAATTCAACGGCCTACAGTACAAGAAGCAGCAACCTAGATTAGCAGATAAAGTAACTGCTGCTTTGCAGTGCAATCCTATACTGGTTTACTCAGAAGTAAGCCCCACTGAGTTTGATGACTTGCAGCCATGTCTTGCTCCAGAGACATACTGTTGCCCTATCAACACCACCTTCTCAGACAGAGATGGCCAAACACCATGGACACTGCACTGTTTGCTATGGGGTAGTGCTAATAGACACTGCTCTCAATTTCTGTTCTAGATTTGGAGCTGCAAACCTGAAAAACACATGAGATTATTCAGTGAATAGCCAGGTAGTGAATATGCTTTGTATTAGGGCATATGTTTGCATTGTGGGAATGTCACCAGACTCTCCAAGTATCCCCATTTTCCAGGGACTTCAAGAATACTGTCCAACAATCTCGTCCTCTGTTGTCCCCTTCTCCTTGTGCTCTTAATCTTTCCCAGCCTCAGGGTCTTTTCCAGGGAGTCTTCTCTTCTCGTGAGGTGGCCAAGTATTGGAGCCTCAGCTTCAGGATCTGTCCTTCCAGTGAGGACTCAGGGGTGATTTCCTTCAGAATGGATAGGTTTGATCTTCTTGCAGTCCATGGGACTCTCAAGAGTCTCCTCCAGCACCATAATTCAAAAGCATCAATTCTTTAGCGATCAGCCTTCTTTATGGTCCAGCTCTCACTTCCATACATCGCTACTGGGAAAACATTAGCTTTAACTACATGGGCTTATTATTATTATTATTTGAATAGGACATCCCTATTTTCATTGGAGAAATGTTGGATGGTATGTTGAAGATGATTAGTAACATTTCCATCCTAGCCTATAACTTTTGAAGCAATTATTTTATAGCATTTAGCTAGTTTGTTGTGAGCCTTCATGTTCCATTCAGTGCCTACCAGGAACATGGTACTGAACATGGAGAGTTGCAACATGGAGGTCAGATTCTGTGTACTATGTGTGCTGGGTACTTCGTGGTTATAACTTGTCATACTAAAAACATCATCAGTGGTTTTGGCTCCTAGTCAAATTTACTGAAAAAATAGTAAATCACTGGTGTGGAGAATTGTGATCTAGAATCTTTGTTTCAGAATAATCAATGCTTTTGGAATCCTAGGCTCAAGTTTCTTTTTCTGTAGAGCTCTGAATAAATGTTTCCTGTAAAAAAAAATTTAAGAAATAATGGAACACATATACGTATATAATTCTTGGTTGAAAAGAATAACAAACATATCTTTTTAAAAAATAAAGCCTAATTTTATGAGACTAGTATACTGTCTGGAATATGTGATAACATATGGAAAGTATTTGAAATCATAAAACAGACTTGCCTTAATAATCTTTTTCATGTATACACATTTTTATATATTGCTGCATATAACATATGGCTTCTTAAAAAGTATACAGAGATATTCATTAGGCACATCTCTGGGGTGCTGTATTTCAAAGAGAACTCAGTGCTTATGAAAGCTGCCATACTGACAAGGGTGAAGGTTAACAGTCGTGCGCTATCAACAGTTGTAAGAAAGCCCATGCCAGAGCCACAGATATCCAAATGACAAGTCAAGCCCATGTATATATTACAGAGTGAAAATGGTTTTACTCTTGAGAGTGTCTGGAGGTGATTGGAGGATGGATGGCAGCTAACAGACTGAGGTTGAATCCTGACAAGATAGAAGTCTTGTTTCTGGGGACGGAGGGTGGGCAAGTGTGGGGAACTCCCTAGTCCTGAATGGAGTCACTGTGTCTCTAAAGGCCCAGGTGCATAACCTGGGAGTCATTTTGGAGGTTAATTCTGGTTAGATTAATACTGTGTCTAGGGTGGTTCTGTCTGGTATGCAGGCAGAGACCCTACCTGCCTGTGCACTGCCTTGTCAGAGTGGTACATGCCCTGGTTATCTCCTGCTGCGACTACTGCAATGCGCTCTACTTGGGGCTACCTTTGAAGGTGACTCAGAAACTACAACTAATCCAGAATGCAGCAGCTAGACAGGTGACTGTGAGTGGCCAGTCCCACCAATTCTGAATAAACTACATTGGCGCCCAGCATGTTTCTGGGAACAATTCAAAGTGTTGGTGCTGACCTTTAAAGCCCTAAACAGCCTCAGCCCAGTATACCTGAAGGAACATCTCCACCCCCAACATTGAGGCTGGACAGTGAGGTCCAGCTCCAAGGACCTCTCCCATCAAATGTCAAGGAATAACTATATAACCTTTAGAAGACATCTGAAGGCAGCCCCAAATAGGAAAGCCTTTTAATGTACAATGTTTTTTCCCATGGGCTTTGAAGACACTCGAACCCAGGACACAAGGGAGAAACGTGCTAAGAGGAAGGCACGCTTGGCAAATCCACACCATGATCAACTCCCACCCAGAAACCAATGTCCCCACCATAGCTGTCAACGTTTCCCTTTTTTTAAGGGAAATTCCCTTATTCCACATAGGATTCCTTGCAAGAAAAGGGAAAAGTTGACAGCTATGGTCCCCACTGTGGAAGGATGTGTGGATCCAGAATTGGCCTCCACAGTCACATACGGACTCATAGTTAAAACCATGTTTATGGAAGACAATCTTACTCAGCTACGAGTGATCGCCAAAGAAGAATGTTTTATTATGTTTTTATATATGTTGGAAGCTGCCCAGAGTGGCTGGGACAATCCAGTCAGATGGTCAGGGTAGAAATAATATATTTATTTATTATTATTGTGATTATTGTGATCTCTCCCAAACAGCTCTTGGTTGGGGCTAAAGATCACTGAAGTTTTATTGCTCACACATAGACCCAAAATGTAGGTTTCATATGGGCAGAAACAATGGGAGTTGGAGTCTTCCAACATGCAGAGGCACACAAGTTCCTCATCTCTTCACAAGGTAGCTTGCTTACTTCATTTCTTCAGTTTAAGACTTGTTCAGTAGATGACCACAGCATTAGGTGGTAGCATGCTTGAGTAAGTCATTACAGATCAAGCACCACAGATAGAAAATTTCTACCGTTTGCCATTGCTTAAAACACAATGTTTTTCAGTCAGACCAATGGACAAATTCAGGTATGACTCACGAGGGGATGAGTCATCAACCAGTGCTACTCCATGCATGAACCAGCTCCTTAATTTCCCAGACAACTGGGGACAATCAATATTGGCTTTTAAAGGGCAAATATTTCAAAGCCCAATGTGCCTGCCATTTTAATCATCTCATTTATAGGATTGCAAAAAGTTCTGCTTGGCATTTACCGGATATGATAACAAGATGTAGACTAAAGCAAAGAGATGTTTTATCACTGCTGATGAGTTAGAATGAAGATGGAAAGAAATTTTTACCAGATCACATTTGAAAAATTAAAGCAACAAAGCAAGGCTACTTATTTAATTTGTGGAGCAATGATTTACTGAACAAAGCTCAATGTGGTATGTACCTTAGTTGCAGTCTTGAAAATATTGAGCTTTTCTTGTCAGCTTTCAGCTGATCACATATGGTTTTTTTATGACCTAACTATAGCTTCTGAGTACCTCCCCCTCTGTTGCCAGGCTGGATGCTCCCCTACAATTTTAGCCTAAACTTAAGAGACCTCCAGATTACAAGACAGAGAACTACTGTAGCATTAGAGCTTTTCAGAGTAGAAAAAGGGGATCTAGCAAGTGCTTTGTTGAAATGTTGCCTTCATGCCCTCCAACATTTCTCTGATGAATATAGGGATGTCCTATTCCATAATATAATAACTATTATTTATACCTCGCCCATCTGACTGGGTTGCCCAGCCACTCCAGGCAGCTTCCAACATATTTTAAAACGTAGTAAAACTTTAAACATTTAAAAAACCTTTCCTATCCAGGCTGCCTTCAGATGACTTCTAAAGGTTGTATAGTTACTTATCTCCTTGGCTTGGGGGTCGCATAACTCCATACCCTCCAACATATCTCCAGTGAAAATAGGGATGTCCTAGAGTAGAGTTTTCCAAACTTGGGTCCCCAGCCGTTTTTGGACTACAACTCCCATCATCCCTAGCTAGCAGAACCAGTGGCCAGGGATGATAGGAATTGTAGACCAAAAATAGCTGGAGACCCAAGTTTGGGAAACCCTTTCCTAGGGAAAAGCTGAACATTCCAGAGTCAAATCAAAAATGGGGAAGGCTTCTGTAAATCCAGGACTGTCCCTGGAAAATAGGAACACTTGGAGGGTCTAAGATGATCAAAAAGAAAATCTCTCTCTTTTTTTTGCCGATCCAATGTTTCTCCAAAGAAAATTTGGACCTCCTAGCCTTTGCCATCATTTCACTATAAGGCCATCATTTCGGGGTAATAAAACTGAGCTATTTTATAGATATGTTTTAAGTGTGTGTGTGTTTTAAAAAATAAACATTTACTTCATATCTCCATGACAACACGAGTACTATAAAAACAGAGCAGCATATTTTTAATGCATTTAAATAATTTGCATACCACTTAACTACAATAATCTCTAAGTGTTTTATAAGGATACAATTATTTTATTTTATTTTATTTTATTTTATTTAAAAACTCGTTTAAAGCTATACAATCATACTTTACTTAAAATGCCTATGAAGGTGCAAGCTGGGCACCTCAGCAGTTGCAGAGATGATGGTGAGAGCACAGATTTTCAATATGTTGAGGTACGCAAGTCATACAAGCTACTGAAAATACTGTGAGATCACTCCCCATCGGAGGTCAGTTGCAGTAGCTATTCCTGTGGTGGTTTTAAGCAGATGTACTCATACTCATAGCAGACCCTGTATGAAGTGGTCTTAAGACTAAAACGTTGACATAAGTACTTTACTGAACTATCTCAGAAGCAGAAGATGAAATAACCCAGATGCTAAAACTGTTTCTCAAGGTCCAAGTTGGACAATATTCTATCCCCATCTCTCAATTTGGGTTTGATTCTCTGCTGAAAACATCCTTACGGCGCTCACAGAAACAACTCACAATTACATTCTCTTGGACCTTGGGGAGGCTTGGAGAATGCATGGTATTTGGAGACCTGTAATTCTGAAGCATGACTTGAAGACCAGGTCATGCCAGCTATTGTAACTGGAACCAAAGGCAAGAATCACCTTCATCCTCAACTTGAGCAAGAAAGTAAATTGTCTTAGACATCAGAACACATAGCCCTTCTCATACCTCATGTTCTCTTCTTTCCAAGCCATGCTTGAAAGGTATCACCAGACGGGAGTTGATTCCCGTCTGGGAAAGTTCCAAGGACATTATGTTTCCATAGCTGGATGGCGGCCCACAAAGCAAACACCAAGAAAGTGTGCTTATCCTCCTCATTTAGTACCTGCTGCCAGATCATCTGCTCCTTAATCGTACAAAATTCTGCTTCACTTTGAAGCCCTTGGCTGCACTGGATCAAGCTGTCTCCATATTTCCTTTCATAATTAAGTCTCCTTCAATGCCAGCTCTGTACTGTACTGGCTGCAAATGGTCTAATTTGTAAGGAATGGACGTATCTGATTTCATTGCTTACACGTAGATTTTCACTCTCCATATCAAAGAACAGAGCCTAGCATCAGAAAGCAAAGTTTGAGTCAGTGTAAGCTTAGTTGAGCTGGTGCCAGTTGCCACACTAAGCAAACTATGATCTGATTTTTTAAATAAGTTTTGTGTGTTGTGCAATGCCGAGCACTTGGAAAACTGGAAGGTAAGGGTCCTGTTCTTGTTTCCATTGTAAGTGCTTCCTCCAAATACTTAAAGCATAGAAAGCTGCCAAGACTTGAGCTTCTAGGTGGATTATATATGAAACTGAAATACGTTCCAATCACTGCTCAGCTCTGCCACCCTGAAATAGTTTGCTTTTCCATATAGAAGTCATTAGTCTTTGAGTGCCATGTACAGTGGTGCCTCGCAAGACGAAAATAATCCGTTCCGCGAGTCTCTTCATCTAGCGGTTTTTTCATCTTGCGAAGCAACCCTATTAGCGGATTAGCGCTATTAGCGGTTTAGCGGCTTAGCAGCTATTAAAGGCTTAGCGGCTTAGCGGCTAAAAGGCTATTAGCGGCTTAGCGGCTATTAGCGGCTTAGCGGCTTAGCGGCTAAAAGGCTATTAGTGGTTTAGCGACTTAGAAAAAGGGGGGGAGCGAAAAAAATCGCAAGACTCGCAAGACGGAAACGGAAGCAAGCCCATAGGGAAAATTGTCTTGCGAAGCGCATCAAAAAACGGAAAACCCTTTCGTCTAGCGGGTTTTTCGTCTTGCGAGGCATTCGTCTTGCGGGGCACCACTGTATTTGATTTGCTTTAGCAATGCTAAGGCATTGATGCCGGACTGTATTTCTAAATACATAATTTAGTTTCTGGGCCCAATTCAAAGTGCTGATTTTGACCTATAAAGCCTTAAACGGCTCAGGACCACAATACCTCAAGGACCACCTCTTTCCATATGAACTTACCCGGACCCTAAGATTATCTTCTGAGGCTATTCTTCATGTGCCTCTTCCTCGAGAGGTTTGGAGGGTGGCAACACGAGAATGGGCCTTCTCTGCAGTGGCTCCCCATCTGTGGAATGCTCTCCCCAGGGAAGTTCGCCTGGTGCCTTCATTACACACCTTTAGGCGCCATGCAAAAACGTTCCTTTTTAACCAGGTCTTTGGGTGACCTGATTTACATCCTATGCCCTTTTAAAATGGGGGGGGGGGGGGTTGGGGGGGGGAGTTGGATTGTTGTTTTTGTTTTTATTAGGTATTTTATGGTTTTATATCTTGATTTTATTCTGTGAACGACCCTGAGACCCCCGGGTATAGGGCAGTATATAAATCATCATCATCATCATGGGAACCTGTGGTCCTCCAGATATTGCTGGACTACAAATTCCATCATTCCTGACCATTTGTCCTCCAGGCTGGGGCTGATGAGAGTTGGAGTCCAGCAACTGCTAGGGGAGGGACAAATTCCCCATCACTATAGTTCATGATCCTCTGTCCTCTTTATCTTTTAGTCCTCATGTTGGAAAGGCAACATGAGCAAGGCAGATGTTTTCAGGCTACTGCCATCACTGGGTGGAAAGTGCACCATGTACGTGCTAAGTCACCAACAAGGAGTTGGGGCTCACTCTGCACATTTCCACCTGCCCCTATGCTGTATGCCTTCAGCGAGGTAGATGGCAGGATGAATACAAGTGTAAATATGGATAAGAAAGCCAACACAAGCCAACTTCTGGGACCAGTGATGGTTTGATGGTATGGGAGAAGGCACTTCATAAGGTTCCCATGCACAACTGGACTTCCATATATATATATAGAGAGAGAGATCATTATTATAATATATATATATATATATATATATATATATATATATATATATATATATATTCATTATAATTAGCAGATATTGATGGTAATTAGAGCCTTAACTAATTGAAATCCTCCTAATTGCAATTCACATTAGAGATAGTTACTAATATATGCAATTATTGCAGCATTGTTGATTTCTTTGTCATGTAGAGAATCCCTTTCTCAGATAAGGTGCCAGTCTCCAAAACCGAATAGCTAATCCATTCTCTTCTGATTTTCCTCTTGTCAGCACCTGTAGAAGCCAATCCCTTTGTTCTCTTCTCCTCTGTTCTTGGAGTGCGGCTGGCTGCCAGATCAACAGAAATTGGTGCCATTGGCAAAAACTGAATTGGAATAAAGCCCCTAACATCGATCTTGGACAGAGGTCAGGGATGGATGATAATCTGGATCTGCAAAGGTTGTCCTTGATCCACAGTGAAAGTGGAAATAGATGGGTGCTGCCAGTTTTAACAAACCAGTTGTAGCATTCTGCAGCTACCAGCTTAATATCCAAACAAAAGCCCACATCCAGTGCCAACCAATTCATCTGTTATCATGGCAGCACATATGCCATTCTGCTGTGGCATATTCATATACTGCCCCAGGGATGATGGAATCACATGAGCAGAGCCTATGTCATATTTCCTTCAGTTCAGATTTGATGAATTCAAGAACCCAAGGACTCATGTATTCCTTCATCTTTTTTCCAGGAGTGATTTTACTTGTGGGTGGAATCCTACCAGGATCTCCATCATTTGTACTTCCAGAGGAATGGCATTCCAGTGTGTGTGTGTGTGTGTGTGTGTGTGTGTGTGTGTGTGTGTGTAACAGAGAAGGCTCTCTTGCCTCACCGTAATACAGTCGAAGCCCACCAATGAGGTAACAAGAAGAGCACCTCCCAACTTCTGGGACCAGTGATGGTTTGATGGTATGGGAGAAGGCACTTCATAAGGTTCCCATGCACTTGTCCTAGTTTTATACTGATCTTTACACAGTAGCAGTGACAGATTTACTTATCATTTAAGTCCTCAATCCATTTGCTTTCAGCAAATATTGATGTAGAAATGTGGAGTCATTAAGGCGAGATACATTTATATGTTCGGCCATCTAAAATCTGTTTCCTGACATTTCTCATCATCACAAGTACCTTTTATGGCAAAGTAAAAAAAGCAATGTCGGGACGCGGGTGGCGCTGTGGGTAAAACCTCAGTGCCTAGGACTTGCCGATCGTATGATCGGCGGTTCGAATCCCCACGGCGGAGTGAGCTTCCGTCGTTTGGTCCCAGCTCCTGCCCACCTAGCAGTTCGAAAGCACTCTTAAGTGCAAGTAGATAAATAGGTACCGCTTTATAGTGGGAAGGTAAATGGCGTTTCCGTGTGCTGCGCTGGTGTAGGCTCGCCAGAGCAGCTTCGTCACGCTGGCCACATGACCCAGAAGTGTCTGCGGACAGCGCTGGCCCCCGGCCTCTTAAGCGAGATGGGCGCGCAACCCCAGAGTCGGTCATGACTGGCCCGTACGGGCAGGGGTACCTTTACCTTTACCTTCTTTAAAAAAGCAATGTGGCATAAATATACCGTTCTGTCTCAGAAGATTGGCAATAAATGCAAGTTTCTAACTTGGGGGTATATGCTATGTTCATGACAATGAGGCAGAACAAGCTGGAGAAATCCCTCTCATAGGGCTGATCTGCTAATCAGAAGCAGAATCTGGTTTAGGGCTGTGTGAGCAGTATGCACACACTGGGCGCTGAGCTGAGGGGGTGCCATTTCAAAGCCTGTGATGCTGGGCTTTGAGAAGGAGGTATGAGGCTCTGACAGGGTCCTAAAGTCCTTCCACCTCCTTCCCAAAGTCTAATTAGTGCTTTCCCAGAGCCTCACACCTCCTTCCCAAAGCCAGGCGCCTCCTTACCCATCTTTGGGAAGGCAGCACAGGTACTTGGGGTGGGGGCACCAAATTTTGGGCACACGCAGGGCAACCTTCTACCCAAGCCTGCCACTAGGGCTGAGTGATATATTGATATATCATCCAAAACTGGTTTGAAGGCCATATTGTGATATCAGTCTCAGAGTTTTTGACCTGGCAATATATCACAAGTCATGAGGTGTGTGTGTGTGTGTGTGTGTGTGTGTGTGTGTGTGTGTGTGTGTGCTATGCAAAAATCACAATGTGGGAAAAACAATGAGGCCAGCCAATGCTTCTCTCAATTCTTGCAGCCCCTGTTAACTCTGCCAGCTCAGCTTTTCCCTGCCTCCTGCAGGGGAAGCGAATCACAAGAGCAGGAGCCAGCAAAAATCACAACACAGAGAAAACCATGAAGCCAGCCTATGCCTCTGCATAGCTCCATCTTTCTCCCCCCCCCCCTCCTCCTCCTCCTCTTCTTCTTCTTCTTCTTCAACCCTGCCCATCTGGCTGAGTTTCCAGTCATCATGATATATCAGTATATTGTGATGTTTAGCTGGTGATGTACATGATGTTGAAAACCAGATATCACCCGCCATAATCAGAGGTGTTGAATGCACTCATATTTGACAGCTGAAATCTCTTGTGCTTCATCCATTAAGGAGATTCATTCAGTGGCCTTTTGTGCTACCCATCTCTATAAGTGGTACCATAAGTTTGGATCATGGTGCCTAGAGAAGCCCAACTTACCTAGCTGAAGAAAACAGATGAGAACTGATCTGAGAACTGAGTTTCCTGCAGAGAATTCTCTCACTCGGCTAATTCATCAGGCAGTGGCTTTAACTTTACAGGAGAGCTGAAAACTGCTTTTCCTTGCCATCTTGCAATCAGGAGCACACTACCTGCCCCTGACCAATTCTCAAATATGATGTTAGGTGTGGGGCAAGTGGGCACATTTTGGAGAAAATGACCCCATGGTCAAATTTGGTCCATGGTCTGCAGGATCCCCATCAATGTATTACACTTTCAGAGATTGTTAGGCTGGATCTACATTGATCTTCTAACGTTATTAAATATGACGTCCTATAACTTTCAATGGCAGTTTCCCTTTGCCGGTGGCTCACTGCTCAGCATCGCCCTCTGGTGTCACATTTTAATAACACATTATTAACGTTATAAACCACAAGTGTAGATCCACCCTTAGTGTCTTAACACGTTGCTCATTTTAAATAAGGTTTGCTTTTGTGTTGATCAGGTTTTATTGTGTGTTTTATCTTCTGTACATCGCCTTGAGTACTTTGAGAAGCAAAGGGCAATTACTAAGTTTTTTAACTGAGTTGGGTTTTTTTAAAAAAAAACTGACTTAATATGTAGCTCTTGTGATCAGTTTGGTAGATCAATTTCCCAAGAGACTGCTAATCTGATGGAGGAGATGGTCAACTGTAGAGGCATTGTGTGAACTGGACTTATGAAATGGAAATCGGAATGTAAGATGGGAGGGAGAGGAAGAATGAGCATGGGCAGCTAAGATGTGATGACTCAGTACAATATGAGCTATGCCATTCGGCAACGCATATCTCTGGGCCCCACAATCCGTTAATCTTTTGCCTTCTGGTACTTTTGTAATTATACACTAAACCTATATTGAAAGGGAGTGTCTGGGGACTAATTTATTAATGTTGCAGCATGTGGAGATGTAGAGCTGCAAGGCAGAACAGTTTTGCAGAACATAATTATTAATTTATATCCCAGAACATAAAAGAAACATTGCACATTAACAGCGCCACAATTGGGAAAGGGAGACGGATGAGGCAATAGATGGAAGGTGCTTGGAATGCACACACGGAGGCTCCCCTTGGACATTGAAATGAAAGTGTGTAAGTCTGAGCCTGTCACAACCCAACCTTTGTGCACATGAGCTGAGAGCACTGCCTTGAACATGCCCAATGACTTTCCCTTGCAAGGGAAGATTTGTATTAGTGGGCATATTTTCATTTAGGAATACTCCTTGACTGTTACTGGCCTCCTCACTAAGGACCACCTGATATGCACCCCAAAGAGCCTTAAGGGATGCCTGAAAGCCCATGCTCTAGGCACCCTGTGCCCCCCAGGTGGCTGAAAAGTAGGAGATACCTGGAGAAAAGGGGAGGCAGAAAGAGATACGGGGGAGCTACACACTTTTGGCTCTGACCAGTTTCGATTACTGCCCCAAACAGATTACCTCACAGAAACACAACTCTCAGGGGTGGGGTAGGAGGAAGATTACCCATCCCTGCTCTAGATACCATACTTTTGAGATTATGCTTCTCCCTCCACATGCCAACTTTAAAAAAAGAAAAGGAAAGAGTTGTGTATGTTCATTTATGAAAAAGTAATTGAATTCATCTGTGGAGGTTTTTCCCCCCTTAGGACAGATGTTGACACTTAACCATGTAAACGAAGACTAAGCAACAATCAGCTTGGAGTCATGCAGAGGGCCCACTGTTACCTCCAGATGCAAACTTCGGATGCCAGATGAATCCCAGATGTGCATTCCCACCGCCCGGGTGTACACAAAGAAGACTATGTTTATTGTCACTGCAGGGCTATCTCAGCAGCAAGCCTCCAATTAGGCCAGGAGGCTCAGTTTCAAGCCGTTTACCCCACAAGGCTTTGACTTATCTGGAAGGTGCTTGCGTTGACGGACAAATGAAGGCTATATCTCCCATGGAGGGCAAGACCTGCAGTCAGTAATGCAGGCCTTGAATTATTGCCTTGCTTCTCTCTCACCAGTTTCCCTCTTGAAGTTATTCTACGCCTTCACTCAAGTGAATCATGTGGATTTTCAGTGTAATTGTAGACTTGGGATCATGGCATTCAGTAGGTCTTCCTCCCACATAAGTGGGCATTAGATCTCCTATCTTCAAAGGGTGGAATGTTGCAGTTACTTTCCAGGAACACATATCCAAAGGGAAGTGGTGGTGCAAGACAGAAGTAACTTTTGCCCACATCATCATCATCATCATTTTTTATTTGTATGCCGCCTTTCCACAGTTAAAAAAACAAACAATGTTCAAGGCGGCTTACAGCATAACAAAATTTACATAATTAAAGGTAAAGGTACCCCTGCCCGTACGGGCCAGTCTTGACAGACTCTAGGGTTGTGCGCTCATCTCACTCTAGAGGCCGGGAGCCAGCGCTGTCCGCAGACACTTCCAGGTCACGTGGCCAGCGTGACAAGCTGCATCTGGCGAGCCAGCGCAGCACACGGAACGCTGTTTACCTTCCCGCCAGTAAGCGGTCCCTATTTATCCACTTGCACCCGGGGGTGCTTTCAAACTGCTAGGTTGGCAGGCGCTGGGACCAAGCGACGGGAGCGCACCCCGCCATGGGGATTCGAACCGCCGACTTTTCAATCGGCAAGTCCTAGGCACTGAGGCTTTTACCCACAGCGCCACCTGCGTCCCATTTACATAATTACAGAAGTCATAAACAATAAATAAACGACATAAAAAAATACACAACCAAATGGGAAACAATTTCCACATAAATCAAACTCTAAAACTAAGACTACAGCATTAATATCACAGTTTAAAATGACATAGGTAAAAAATAACAGCAATTTAAACAAAAAACAAAACAAAATTGAGCCCTCTCTGCCCAGCAGCAGCAGCGGCAGCAGTCCTTTACAGAGCCCATCAGGCCCCGCCCTAGGCCAGGTGTTGAGTGGCAGGACTGGGGACCTCAGGCGCTGAGCAGGGGAGTCCTCCTGGGTGGTAGCCGCCACAGCAGTTCTTATATCGTATACCCTCCAAGTGCCCTGATTTTCCAGGAATGGTCCTGGAATTACGAAAGCCATCCTAGCTTCTGATTTGACCCTGGAATGTCCCTAGTTCCCCTGCCAGTGCCACCATTGCTGAACTCAGGGAGAAGGGTGAGCCAGTGCTTCTCCTGAGTGTTGGCGGCTGTGGCAGCTGTGAGGGAGCATCCTGTTGGCTCTCCATGGCTGCCACTGCTGGCCGCCTCCCTTGGGCAGCTTGTAGAGGCTACTGGAGAGTGGATGAGGAGAAGGAGAGGCTGCGGCCACTGAGGCCCAGCCCGACATGATGCACTGGCTCTGAGGGGTGGGCAGAGGGCAGGGCTGCCCTGGGCGGGAAGAAAAGAGGAGCAGAGTGGAGTGCAAGGAGTGGTACTTGCCCTTCTTCTGATAGGAAATGTTCTGTGGTAGGGGGAGAACTACAAAAAATGGGGGGTTGAGGAGGTTCAGTTGAGGGGAGTGAGAAATGTCCCTATTTTCAACTGAGGAATGTCAGAGTGTATGCATATTCGGTTCAAGAATCCATTTTGACCAAATAGGAAAGTAGAAGTGGATGATGACTTGCAGAGAGGCCATTTTTCCCAATGCAGCACCGTTTTACAGCTTCCACTATTAAATCGGAATATCTTCCAACACTTTTGAATCAAACTTTCTACCTGGGCTGTTTGGGGATTTTTTTTATACATCATTTCCACAGCGAGATGTATTAATGCATACAGACCTGACCCAGTTCTGTTCCGACACCTCTTCTTCAAAGGCAGCTGCCACATCCCAGTTCTGTGCCAGTTACAAATGCTCAACACTTCACAGTGGGCTGCCAGTATCACGACAGCATCGGCAGACATGAAAAAAGTCCAAACGATGCAAAGGAAGAAAGTTAGAACTGAAGAAAGTGATATCTGAAAGCCCGAGTTCTATCTACAGAGTGGCATGCATCTATAGGGACTCCTTGAATTTTTAAGAAGTTTGGATTGTTTTCCGCTAAAAATAATAAGATCGGAGCCCTGTGTGCCAATTTCTATATGTAAATCCTGGTGTGCAGAAGTTTTCTATCTTGCTTGCTAGATTTCAAAGTGAATTCAGTGCAAACACATCTACTTGCCTACATGGTTGCACTTGCAGTTTGTGCTTTATTTAGAAGGTTAATTCGGTGGTTGGATTTCAGGATCGTGGCCAAAATACGCCGTTCCAGATGAGAATTCTCAACTAATCAGGAAACGGAGTCTGTCCAACATCTGGCTTGTGTTAGTGAGTAGCCGTGTGTCTGATGACGGGGGAGCTCTCAGTGTGGGGGCAGCGGCAAGCCCTTAAAGCACAGCCACTCAATTTTGTGTGGGATTACAGGGCTGGCTAAGGTCGCCATTAATGTCAGAGTGGATCCTGACAGGGGGGAAATCTTGAAATGATGATTTCCTGCTTGAAATTCCTGGACCGCTACTTAGAGACGGTGAAGGGCTGTAGCTCAGTGGCAGAGCTGCTGCTTTGCATGCAGAAGGCCCCAGGTTTGATCCCCAGCATCTCCAGAGAGGACTGGGGATGACCCACCTATCTGAAACCCTAGAGAGCTACTGCCAGTAGACAATACTGATCAAGATGGGCCAGTGATCTGAACCAGGAGAAAGCAGCTACTTGGTTTTGGGGACGCGGGTGGCGCTGTGGGTAAAAGCCTCAGCGCCTAGGGCTTGCCGATCGAAAGGTCGGCGGTTCGAATCCCCGCGGCGGGGTGCGCTCCCGTTGCTCGGTCCCAGCGCCTGCCAACCTAGCAGTTCGAAAGCACCCCCGGGTGCAAGTAGATAAATAGGGACCGCTTACTAGCGGGAAGGTAAACGGCGTTTCCGTGTGCGACTCTGGCTCGCCAGAGCAGTGATGTCACGCTGGCCACGTGATCCGGAAGTGTCTCCGGACAGCACTGGCCCCCGGCCTCTTAAGTGAGATGGGCGCACAACCCCAGAGTCTGTCAAGACTGGCCCGTACGGGCAGGGGTACCTTTACCTTTACCTTACTTAGAGACAAGATTAGTTAGCGCAAAGGAATGGCTTGGTGCCTCTGCAGTTGGGTTACTCGGGGCATTCTAGCTTCTACAGCAGGGGAAGCTTAACCTGTGACCTTCTAGATTTCATAGAATCGTAGAGATAGAAGGGACCACAAGCATCATCTAGTCCAACCACATGCAATGCAGGAATCTTTTTGCCCAATGTGGCCCTCGAATCCACAACCTTGAGATTAAGAATCTCTTGCTGTTGTGCTCCATTTCCCATCAGCCCCGTCCATCATGGCCAACGGACAGGGATGATGGGAGTTTCAGTCCAATTATGAGCTCTATGTGGCGCTTCCTTTGAACTTGAGCCAGAAGCTGCAGTTAAGGTAGAATGCTGCAGCACAATTGCTGACAGGAATGAGACCCTGATAGCATAGGAGACCTGTGCTCCGAGACCTGCACTGGTTGCTGATTTGCTACCGAGCAAAGTTCAAGGTGTTACTATTAGCAGATAAACCTCCTAACTCTTAAAGGTAACTGTCTTCCTGAAATAAATACCGGTGGTCCAGCATTTGAATTCACCTTACTGCCATCCAGGATCGCTGAGTGGTGGCTTTCTCTGATGTTAGAAGGTGCTGGATGGAAATCTACTACCAATGAGATATTGCAATAAATATGTGGTTTTAGTGATTAGCTGCATTCTCCTAGGATTCAGAGTATCCCAAATCTAAAGTGCTTTAAAATGAAATTAGCTTTTAATTAGCTGCAGCTTGCACAAACAGGGAAATTCTTTGCCGAATGATGCAGCATCACACTATTCAGTTCCCCACATTTCCACATTTTAATACAAGTTTCTCCTACACATTTTTTTGCAAAGCAATGTCCCCTAATACAATGCATTTCCCACTAACATATGCATTTACCCCACTTTACCCTACTATATGCATCTTTGTACATACTGCTTGGTTAGATAAATGCATTGCCAAATTCGAAGAAGCACAAACTTCACAGGATAACTTTGTTTTGTTTTGGAAATGGAGAATTAGAAGGGTTTGCCTTTAAATGCAAACTGAATTGAATTCATATCATATAATCCAATGCCTTTCAAGGGTCTCATCACACATCAACTTCTGGGTAATCAAGAGATGCAAATACAAGTATCAACCAGAATTTTCAAGTATTGCAGTTTGATGTGCTTTCCTATTCATCATATTCCTCTTTATCTGTCTGTAACTTTAAAAAGAAGTTTCCCAGTTTTTCAAAAGGAAAGTTTGGGGGACAGCTGCCGGTTGCATAGTATTTCCTCCATTTATCTTGCCTTTTTCATTCCTTTTTTTGAATGATAATTCTCGTCTTCTGTAATCCTGTACAGCAACAACTGAAAGATGAACCATTCCTCTCTCTCTCTTGAAGGATAAAGATTTAAATACAACATCTTTCAAACAAAACAAGTTACAATTTCAACTAACGTTGCAGAAACAGAAACAAAAAACTTTCCGACAACAAGAAAATGAATATTTAGGGATGTTATAAATCTGATGCTGTTCACCCAGCAAACAAAAAAAAGGGAGGTTTTCTATCAAGAAGACATGCACATTTTATCTCAGCTTACTTGTGAGAGTGACTTTGGACATATCATGAGTTTATTGCAGGAAGAAGCTCTGCTAGGCAAGTTAAGTTATTTATTTGGATTTATATAGCCTTTTGAAAAAGCCAATGCATCAGCCCTGCCCCCCATCTCTGTCTTAAGGGCCAAACTATGCATTATGGTTAACTTTAAACATGCTCAAAAAGGCCACTTTCCTTTTGAAGAAGTAGAAAAAAGAAGCTGCAGGGTCTGATTCCAGAATGTTCTCCCAAGCTGGATCAGGCACCTGCATCAGATTCTTGCTGAAAATCCTACCCACCCACTCCCCACTGTTTATTTTCAATAAACTGTTTATTGAACAGTGCCATTAAGCAATTCAACAGTGCCATTAAGGACAAATAGGAACTGTGGGGGAAGAGTTCCAGCAAGAAATTGTTGTAAAAACAAATGGGACTGCATGGTACACTGAGGTAGAAAACTGTCTGCAGGGCTAGTTGTAATTGTGTCTTTTGAAAAATGACTTAAAAGTCACCAAGTAAAAAATGGAGGGGGAGAATCATCTGAGCAAAACTGGGGCCAGCAAGTCGAATCATGATTTAATTGTGCTTCTGAGAGTGAAATTAGTAAACCATGGTTATCCCTGCACTTGTAAGTCATACCTTGGAAGTAGAACAGAATCCATTCGGATGTCCGTTCGACTTCCAAAACGTTCAAAAATCAAAGCATGGCTTCTGATTGGCTGTAGGAAGCTCCTGCAACCAATCAGAAGCCACGGAAGCCCTGCCAGACGTTCGGCTTCCAAAAAATAGTTCAAAAACTGGAACACTCGCTTCCAGGTTTTGATGTTCAGGAGCCAAAACGTTCGGGAACTAAGCTGTTCAAAAACCAAGGTACGATTGTAATGATAAAGCATGATTTCTGTGCTGGGGTTTTGTTTTACTGGTCTGGTGTTGATGTTACATGCACTATTACATCTGCAAACAGTAAGCCTGAATGACGTGTGTGTGTGTGTGTGTGTGTGTGTGTGTGTGTGTGTGTGTGTTGCTTTCCTTCCCACTGGAAACAACAAAATTTGCTTAAGACTGTAGTTTAGTTTCCATCCTTTGCTTTGTCAGCTTCCCTGTGGCTGAATGTAGCAGGCAGATGTGTGCTTTGTGCCTTTTCCTCTCTCTGGCTTGATTTATCGGGGAGGCCGCACACAGATGTGCAGGCGCTCCTACTTTAAAACATCTGGCATGCCCTGAAAGCACCATATATGGTGAACAAGGATGGTGTCTCGTGATGCTTGGGCACATTCCAGTCTTTCTCTCGTAGTGGCTGTGCAGAGCAAGTATCCTGGCTGTTATTAATAGGACGTCTTAAAAGAGGAGACACTTGATGCTGTGAGATGTGATTGACAGGTCTGTGCTCAGCGGCCCTGTCCTCATAAGGCTAGGATGAAGTGGGACCATTCCATCACTGCCCCATCGCTATGCTGCCTGCACCTTACAAAGCACAGACTAAACAAAGCTGTCCAGAAAGAGGTCCAATGGAAAGTGATGGAGGGCGGGGGAGAATCTTATTCATTTGAAGGGAAAGCCTTTTATGCCATTTACAAAAGACAAGACTTTAGAGCATTCACTATAAGTGAGGAGTTAATGGTAAGGGCTAAATGCTTTTAATACGATACGATAATCTTTATTGTCATTGTCCCATACAGAACAGCGAAATTGAAAAATCTACATAAAACATTCAAAACCCAACAAGCCTGCTGTCCCAGCTATCCCAACATGGTTAGCCCCCTAAAAACTCTGATACCCCATTTTTAAATACAATATACTCCCATAGAGACTTCTTAAAGGTAAAGGTAAAGGGACCCCTGACCATTAAGTCCAGTCGTGACCGACTCTGGGGTTGCGGCGCTCATCTCACTTTACTGGCTGAGGGAGCCGGCGTACAGCTTCAGGGTCATGTGGCCAGCATGATTAAGCTGCTTCTGGTGAACAAGAGCAGTGCATGGAAACGCCGTTTACCTTCCCACCGGAGCGGTACCTATTTGTCTACTTGCACTTTGACATGCTTTCGAACTGCTAGGTGGGCAGGAGCAGGGACCAAGCAACGGGAGCTCACCCTGTTGCGGGGATTCGAACCGCCGACCTTCTGATCGGCAAGTCCTAGGCTCTGTGGTTTAACCCATAGCGCGTTTAAAACCAAAATCGCATTTGGGTAGAAACTGTTTCTCAGGCGGCTAGTCCTAGGCTTTATAACCTTGTACCTTCTTCCAGAAGGCAGATGCTGAAAGAGATCATTTCCGGGGTGCGCGCTATCCTGCACTATCTCTGCAGCTTTCTTATGGCTGCTGGAAACATAGATTTGATCCAAGGTGGGAAGAGTGCACCCAATTATTCTCTCCGCAGTCTTTACAACCCTGGCAGCATTGTTTTTCCCCTGACCGTGCAGCTCCCAAACCACACACACAGACCATAATGCACATTTCCTCCCACCCCAATCCTGTGAAATGTAGTTGTCCCCTCACAGAGCTACAGTTCCCAGCACCCAAAACCAAGTATAGTTCACAGGTGTCTTATGGGGAAGTCATGTGCTTTTAGTGCACTTTAAATCTCAGGGTTGCGGGTTCGAGCCCCACATTGAGCAAAAGTTTCCTATATTGCAGGGGGTTGGAATAGATGACCCTCATGGCCCCTTCTTATTCTACAGTTCTATATGAATCTAAATGTACGGTGTGGGTGTCATCATTCAAGAGGGGGGAATCGCCATAAAATACTGGTTGATGCCAGTTGTTGTTGTTCTTTAAAAAAAGCTAAATCACTAGGCAGAGAGATAAATACAGAACTATGTTTCTATTCAAATGCTCATCAACAGACCCAAGCGCTCTTCAACAGTTCCTAAATTGCAGAACTTACTGGCCACCATCCCAGAAGCTTGGAAAAGGTTTATGTCTTGCTCAGCAGCTGGGTACAAGGCTGCCTGCAGCACATTTCTCCCTGTGTCTCTCCGAGAGAGAGAGAGAGAGAGAGAGAGAGAGAGAGAGAGAAGACCTGTGTAGGCGTGTGACCAAAGTTAAGCCCTGCTGAGCCCTGTTGAATTCACTGAGAGGTCTGCACACGTAAATTCCCCTATTGACATAAAAGGGGTTAAAAAGTGTGTTCATTCTTGATTGTGCCATTGCCTTTTCATTTACAGTGGTACTTCAGGTTACATATGCTTCAGGTTACAGACGCCTTCTGGTTACAGACCCCGCTAACCCAGAAATAGTACCTCGGGTTAAGAACTTTGCTTCAGGGTGAGAACAGAAATCACGGTGCAGCGGCGCAGCAGCAGCGGGAGGCCCCATTAGCTAAAGTGGTGCTTCAGGTTAAGAACAGTTTCAGGTTAAGTACGGACCTCCAGAACGAATTAAGTACCTTAACCAGAGGTACCACTGAACAAAGAAAGCTGGAAATTCATGTAGGGTGATCTCTAGGGGGAATCAGGCATCCCAGAGGCCCTTGTACCTGTGGCTATTTACGTGAGGACCCATAGGCAGTATCTAAAAGCAAACTAAGACTCAGCTTTGAGCTAGTAAGAAAACTTGCAGTAAAACAATGCCTAGCGACCTTTAATTGCAGGTGTGCTTCCTGGTAAATCCTAATAGGTTAGCTACAACTCTACATTAGTTCTCTAAATCAGGGGTCATCTCCTGTGGGTGCCAGCACCCCCCAAAGTGCCCCTGGTGGCAAAGGTCTTAGTAAATATCTTGAGATGGCCTGGGAATCCGATTCAGAGAGTGAACCGGAGGAATCCCAGCCTGCACAGGAGTCCTCGCCTCCAGGGCCGGCTGAACTGGGGCAGGGCCTTGATTCTGAGGAGCCTGCACCTGTGCCGGATCCTCAGGAGCAGGCACCAGGTGAATCCATTCTGGCTCCAGAGGTGGTTGAGGACTCAGTGCCTACAGGTGAGTCTCCCCCTGGGCCCAGTAACCCTTCAGCCTCTCCTGAACTGCAGAGGCTTAGGGCAGAGAGGCGAAGGGAACAGGTTTCTCCCAGGAGGAGTGCTCGCCTTAAGGCCAGAAGAGGCGGGGCTCCTGGGGGCCGGGACTGCCCCTGGCCTTAGAGAAGATAAAGGCCAGTCAGCCCGGTCCCAGGTTGCGGGAGCAACGTCGTTATTGAAGAGCTGTTTCGGCCAGCATCCAGTCCTGTTCCTCCAGTGTTCCTGTCCTTGCCCGGCTCCTCCCTGTGGACCCCGCTTCGCCCGTGGAGGACTGTCTGCCGACCCTCGACTCGGGTCCTGGACCTCGCCCCACGGTAACCTCCCCCCGGGACCAGCACATATCTACTCAAAAATCCACAGTGTACAACACATGGTTTCCTCTTCCGGCTCAGTTCCTGTTAGCACTGACTCAGCCTCTCCTACATGGAACATGCCCCCTTAAACCTGCCCACATTTAGCTGGACACCCACCCTTCTTTTTGCTCTGAACAGGAGAGGTGCAAACAGAGGCGCAAAAACAATGATTTGAATGTGTTATAAACATGCAACACCAGATGGTGCCAGAGAGCATAAAGTTTTTCCACATGTATTTCCATAAGGTTTTTTTTTCTTGTAATGATCTAATTTTTAACTTATTTATAGCAGTCCCCTCCCCCCCCCCCCCCATGTATAGATCCACCCTGTGAGAGAGGCTGGTGTTGGCTAATGTTGTTGCCGATGTGAGGGAGATTGCTTGCACAATTTTCTCACCTTCTCTCTTTTTCTGCTCTTTCAGATGTGGCAGCCATTATGGCATACAGTAGCATGAGGTCAGTGGACTAAGGGGACTAGGCTAGTCCCCTAAATGTTCCCAAGTGCCTCCTTCCCATAGCCCGGGAAGCTTTGGCCTAGCTTAGAGAGGGAGTTGCGATGCTCTGGGTCCAGGAGCCCACCCAGCTTTGGGAAGGAGGCAGGAGGGCGCCAGCATCATGTCAGAGGTCTGGCACCTTCTTCCCAAACCATGGAAAAGCTTCAGCCTGGCTTCGGGAGGAAAGCATGATGCTCAAACTCGCAACATCGGGACATTGCAAGCTAGTGCCTCCGGCCCTAACTGTTCCCCAGGAAAAATTTCACCGCACACCACTGATGGCATGCTCCCACAACAGCAAAGCTTCTGTTCTTTCTACCATATGAGGACTTTTGTTGTCAGGCAACATAGCGGAACATGTATGTGTTTTTAATTAATCCGCAGCCTGAGCTGCGATGAAGGGTGTTGAATTTTTCAGCAGGTTCGCCTGCAGCCCGGTCTATTATGGTTGCCAACTTTATGTGCAGGACTTATCCTTGTAATATTGAGAAACACTTCTGGAAAAGTTCCAGCCATTGTGCTGTGTGCGTATCCATGCTCCAGCCCGGCGCAACAGTATTTATGCGGCTTGGGGCACACATGCTTTTGTGATATAAGGGGATCCTTGAGTTACATGCTTCTTGGCATAAGAGGATCCTTGAGTTTCACTGTTCGCTGGCTCCACTTGGACAAGAAACTGCTTAGCAGCACACTTAACTTTTAAATTTACGTTATGAGAGTTTAGCTTTAAACCCTCCAAACTCCAAGCTACCAGTCAACAGCCTTTTGTCATAAATTGCTTCCAAAATATACTTTGTGTAGATTCCCCTTTTCCATGATGGCTTTCCAAAAAAACCTAACTCTTGGCATTTTAAAATGGCTTTAGTCATCTTTCTGATTTTTCTTTAGCTGTTTATTTTATGGGCTGAGTGAGGCCCCATCTGCACTATAAGCAGTATAATACTGCTTTAAAACAGTAATGGCTTCTTCACTCAAAGGATTGTGGGAAGTGTAGTGTCATACTGCCAAAATTTAGAAAGGCTCAGAATGTGAACTTGCCTAGATCTCACTACACTAATGTTTATTTCAAGTGTGCTTGCCTTCCCCCACCTCCAATAGTTTTCTATTTAAACTGAAAATATTATGAGTCTACATTTCTCAAGCTACTACCAAGAAGGCTCTCTGCATGGTTCGATGCAGCTTTACTTCTCGTAGTGAGGGAACTGCCAGAAGGCCCTCAGAGCTGGACCTCAGTGTCCAGCCTCAATGTTGCGGGTGGAGATGCTCCTTCAGTTATACTGGGTCGAGACCATTTAGAGCTTTAAAGGTCAGCACCAACAACACCAATTATGCTCTGAAATGTACTGAGAGCCAATGTAGGTCTTTCAGGACTGGTGTCATATGGTCTCGGCAGCTGCTCCCAGTCACCAGTCTAGCTGCTGTATTCTGGATTAGTTGTAGTTTCTGAGTCACCTTCAAAGGTAGTCCCACGTAGAGCGCATTGCAATTGTCCAAGTAGGAGATAACCAGGACATGCACCACTCTGGCGAGACAGTCTGCAGGCAGGTAGGGTCTCAGTCTGCGTACCAGATAGAGCTGGTAGACAGCCGCCCTGGACACAGGATTAATCTGTGACTCCATGAACAGCTATGTAGTTTGTAGCAAGGCACCATCATGTATGATGTACATGGAGTAAAAGAAGATATTACACAGTTTCCTAAGCAACATGCAGCCTTTGTCCCACCTTGACTCTGCAATTGCTAAGTGGCATTGTGAGAAAGTATCCAGAGAAGGAATTGCACACAAATGCGATAGCACAAGTCAGCTTTAAATTCTAGCCAGGGTCAGGGAGGAGGAGCTGTTTTTTAAAAGCATTCTTTGATGCTCCTTCTAATTGCTGACCCATTTTCATTTGAGCGAATCTCTGCATCTTGCAGATCAGAGGCCGGTGGACACATAATATGTTATGGATCACAGGGAAAGCACTTTAAGTTCATTGTTACATGTAGATTGTCACTAGGATGAATCAGTCTGTTGATGGCCTTTGTCACTTCTGCATGTACATATGCCCCACATTTCATGCATATATGTATTTGTGTGCTGTATATATCTACACACACACACTCTATCTCGAAAGACTTTTTCTCAAAAGACACATTTCTAAATGTATTTCCTCTTAAAATACACATGAATATCTTCTTTATTGATTTTTCTTTTAATCAAGGATTTCATCGAAACATTCAGAAAGTGTGGAAGCCACTGAATAATTTAAGTTCTGAGCCACACATTAATTGAGGAACGTAATAACATGAGAAGAACTTTGCTGGATCAGGCCAATGGCCCACCTAGTCCAGCATCCTGTTCTCACAGTGGCCAACCTGATGCCTGCATTCAGAAGCAGTCCCGTCTAAAGAACATGTCACACAAGTGCGAAAGAACAGGGAGAGAATGGGGAATAGCAAGCCTGTTGCACCCGTTCTCAAATAGTAGTTTTTATAATGACCAGCTAACTTATTTTTTTATATAATTTTTAATTAGTTTTCAACATATCATTTTCAACAATAATTTAACATCTTATACAATTTTTTGACTTCCATTAATCACATCTGAAAATTTTCCAATCTATTTACTTAATTTACATTTCTTATTTTCACTACTACATTTAAATCTCATAACTAATATCTCTCTTCGTTCTCTTCTTTGCAATATTTCATATATTTCTCCTTACAAAACTTCTTGTAGTTCTACTAGCGCATAGGTGTCAATGTTTTCCTTTTTTTAAGGGATATTCCCTTATTCCGAATAGGATTCCTCGCAAGAAAAGGGAAAAGTTGACAGCTATGTACTAGTGTAATTTGTTGATTACAGTTCAAATAGTTTATATATTTCTTCCAATCTTCTGTAAATCTCTGGTCCCGCAGGTTTCAAATCCTAATGGCCAGCCAACTTGGGGGGGCAGATCTATACACAGGGGGGCAAACCAGTATAAATAAGTCTGAAATCGTTATAGCAAAAGAAAAAGAAAACCCCTATGTAAAATTGCTGTAGAAAGGTTTTGTGCTCTCCCGCACCATCTGCTGTTGCATGTTTATTACACATTCCTCATAAGGCTTGGTTTCATGTCCTCAATAAATTCATCCACTGACCCCGTGGTGGCTGGTGCTCATTGGAACTGGTAAGGCAGAGAGACAAAATGTAGACAGAACTAGATGCAATGGCAGACACAGCCAACTACTGCTACTTCTGACCACATGCTGCTCCCTACAGAGTTCAGCAAAGACAACGCCAAGACTAAGAAGGAAGAAGTTGGCAGTACCACACCCTGGACTCCCTGTTAAGTAAGAAGGGAAGGCAGAGGTTGGTAGGGTAGTGCCCCATTTCCCCCAATGGACCAGCCGCCATTCATTGGACCCAGTCACAAATGGAAAGTTAATTGTTCTGAAATATATTGTTGTAGTAATCAATGAAATTGTGTTTTGCATGGGGAAAATTAAAAGCCAGCTAAAGGTAAAGGGACCCCTGACCATTAGGTCCAGTCGTGGCTGACTCTGGGGTTGCAGCGCTCATCTCGCTTTATTGGCCAAGGGAGCCGGCGTACAGCTTCTGGGTCATGTGGCCAGCATGACTAAGCTGCTTCTGGTGAGCCAGAGCAGTGCACGGAAATGCCGTTTACCTTCCCGCCGGAGCGGTACCTATTTATCTACTTGCACTTTGACGTGCTTTCGAACTGCTGGTGGGGATTCGAACCACCAACCTTCTGATTGGCAAGTCCTAGGCTCTGTGGTTTAACCCACAGCACCACCCACGTCCCTTAAAAGCCAGCTAGGGCTTCTTAAAAACAAAACACCACTATCTGCGCTGAAGTCCCCTATACATTATGGTACTTAAATTATCCGCGGGCCTTTCCCATTGCTCAGTAATGAAAGGTCATCCCAATCTCCTCGTAATGTGCCATAAATATCTCTCGGCTAGCATGAGAAAAGCCACATGAAACGAGTGGGAAATACATAAAGTGCAGTCTGAACAGTAAAAGATCAAAATGATATTTTATTTCACAGGAGCTATAACTGAGGCTAAGTTTGTGATCCACGAAATGCTTACTTTGGCTTTATCCAATTAACTTCAATGGGATTAAGTCAGCTAAATGGTTTGTGGGGCACATACTCTTTGTTTATAAATATGCAAGAACTTAGTGGTTTAATCTAAAGCTTTTCTCTTTTTTTAAGCCTTTCCCACTGGAAAGAGCATCTGGCTCTGGTATGATTTATTAGCAAACCATTGATAAATGGTTAAAGATGCTTGAATCTTCAAGGATGTGAAGAAAACATCAAGCAAGGCTGGGAATGTGTGCCTGTCCTTCCTAGGCATGTCCCTTCCTTTGAACTCTAATCATTATGACTTATAACTAGCCAGTATTGTGCTTCTCCAGCCAATACAGCTGTGTTTATGAAAGCAGCTCTTGAAAGTAGCAAGTCCCATCCCAGAACCATCAATGGTCTTGATCTCATTGATTGTTTCAGGCTCCCTAAGTAGCCAAGTTTGGACCTGGCTCCACCCCCAGAATACTACTGCAGGTAACTCACATGGGGTTATGATTTGGGAATAGTCCATAAAGCCAAAATCACATATAGTCAAAACAACCCTCCAAACTGCAGAAGGTAAGCAATCTTACCTTCCTGGAGCCATGTACTGAGTGAACCTTGCTCCCCACACAAGGGGGAGAACTTTTAAGCTCCCTGTCTTGCTTACCATCGTCATCGCCGTCATTGTCATCATCACCATCATCATATTACAAGGTTCTGGGAGGCTATTGGATGATTTCATGGGGCTGCCTGAGATCTTGCTAGATCTCACAAATTTTCTCCTAATTCTACACCCATTTCTTTGGAAACAACTGCATTATATTTCAATGGCGTTTACTTCTGGGCGGCGGGGATTGCTTAATGTGGCAGGCAATGTTAAAATTTAAAGCCTGAACCATATTATTCCCTTCCTCCCACTTTTCTCCATTGGATGCCCTAGATGACTGCATGAGCCAAAAATGGGGAGTTTTGGGCATTCCAAATGTTGGACTATAATGTCCATCATCACTGGCCATGCTGGTTGGGGTCAATGTGATTCCAGGAACGTATGGACATCCACAGGTAAGCAGTCCCTGGTGGAAGATGCCATGCACATGGATTATACACTAGGAATACTGCTTCTTCTACTCCAGATGAGTTTCTGGATCAGTCAAGAGGCAAGAAGCATTTCAATGCATCCACAAAATTTCCAGCACACAACTGTGCTGTGTGCTGTTTCTGCTGCATCATCTCTTATTTATTTTACAGCAGTGCCATTTCTTAGCAAACAAACTTGCCCATCTCCATGAACATTTGTAGTGGCTTGATCCAACCCACCCACCCTCGATAGACAAATTTGTCAATTTTGACTCTCTTGAATTCAGTTCCCCACATTTTCAGCAATTGGTGAGTCTGGGTTTCTTTAGCGTCATTAAAATTTGCCAGCATTTTTGTGCAAACACATGAACACATTTTTTGTCTTCATTTTTGAATGCTATGCACATCTTTGCATGCAGTTTTCCCTAACAGAATGCATTTTTGTAGGTTACCTTTGCTGATGTATGTGTCTTTATGAACCAATATATGCATTTTTCTACACGGTATGCGGTTGGAGAAGTGCATTGCAAAATTCAGGGAAGTGTGCATTTTGGTTTGTGTGTTGCTTTGGGAGCTAGCTGCAGATTATGTGGCTTCTCATTAAAATGAACAGAAAACTGGATTTCTCCTGCATCTCATCTATTTCTGTCTTATCCAAGAAAGCCTTCTCCTTCCACCCATCAGAACCAGCTCTCCCACACACCTTGACTCTTCCGTGAAGGAGGAAATGGAACAACAGAGCAGCCCCCCAGCATACAAATCTTTCACATTTATTAGTAGGGCTGCCCTTCACCTGGGTTTTCCCAGACACATCTGGGAATTGGGCTGCAAAACGGCGTCTGGGCGGATTTTTGCTGAATTGGCAAAATATCCGGGACAACCCGGACATATGGCAAGTAGGGTGATTTTCACTTTGGGGGATATGGCAACCCTATTATTAGTCAATGAAGGCTTTGCTTGAAGGTTTTTTTCTGTTACTTTGATTCCTAACACAGACACATGGAATTAATATTTTAAAATAAATAAAAAAAATTCAAGGAATTTGAGGTCCCATCATTAAGTATGCCAAATCCCTACTATGGAGATTTATTGATATACGATCGAATAATCATAAACTTGAAGGAACTGAAAATGCATATAATTGTATTGTACATCCCATACTATGGACTGGCAAGTGGCTATTCCTGTGTGTTCTTGCATACATTTTATAAGCCAGTTCCTGATCCAATATCATTAGAAGCTGTGGTTTTTATAACGGAAACTATAGAAAGTTGTGTTTCAAACTATTAATACAAAAACCCCCAGTTGTTCTGACTATAAAATGGGAAGCCACCTACTAAGATGACTTAGTTAAAAATTGATTTGAGCAATATTGCATTGTTAAACAACATGCCTTCCCACCCATTCCTGCTGCCTTTTCATTTGATACCAAAAGTCTATTTCCCTTTGGTGGGTAAGCTTAGCAGTTTCAGATATGAATGAGCAGCTTTGCACATACATTCCAGGCACAACATCCCAGGGATTATTATTATTTATTGGAGAGGGGTGGTCTTCAAAAGCATGTGGGGCTCATTACCACGTTTACACATATATTGTGCCTCTACATCACACTGCCAGTAAGCAAAATGTCATGTGTGACATTGCTGATCTGATCTGGCAGGCTCCTCTTATGCAGTGTAATCTATGCATGCTTACTTGGGCATAAATTCCATACCCTCCAACAGCCAGTGTTGTTAAGAGTGGTGGACTCATAATCTGGACTCGTAATCTGGGTGACCTTGGGCTAGTCACACTTCTCTGAAGTCTCTCAACCCCACTCACCTCACAGAGTGTTTATTGTGGGGGAGGAAGGGAAAGGAGATTGTTAGCCGCTTTGAGACTCCTTGGGGTAGTGATAAACTCCTTCCCCTCCTCCTCCACATTTCACCAATGAAAATAGGGGCATCCTAAGGAAAAGTGGGACATTCCAGGATCAAATAAAAAACAGGGATGGCATCTGTAAATCTAGGACTGTTTCCAGAAAATAGGGATACTTGGAAGGTCTGAAGTCCAAAATAAGTGTGCTTAAGATTGTAGTCTTAAGGCACTGACTGGTCTGTCAATACACTTTCTTCAGATATTCAGAATTTCCTCACACCGCCACAGAATCTTTCCCTATAATTCTGGAGACAATGGTGAATCTACCGTATCTTTCCATCATATGTATTTAATTGATCTGAGAGATAAATGGAATTTGTTATGGGGTAGGAATTTGTTGCTGTTGTTGTTCCTAACCATTTTACCAGCACTGCTCTTGAAAGAGAAGAATCGCTGAACTCTTCAGCTGAACCAGACCTGACTATTATTGACTGTGTAACATTAGAGTGGCTTTGTGTGTTACACAAAATGCCACCGGCTGGATGGACAAATGGCTTGTAAATCCTGCAGGCGACACTTTCTTTAATGGGTGAATCCACTCTTCAACTGGAAACTCCCATTCTTCGAATTGTCCTAGATATTAGCTGTATTGTTTATTAGAAGGGTATTTACATCAGATGTCTTTGGAAAACATGTCCTTTGGGACTATAACTGTTGATTGCTAGTTTGGTAACTGTGCAAACTTGTAAATTATATACGGCTCTTTTTATTTATCTTTCAAGGTTTTTCATGAGTATATTTTTAAAACAAGAAACAAAACAAACTGAAACAATATAAGATATTGTATTATAATTTTTCTTTTTAAAAAATCCATAACTGTGTTGATGACATATTGTACTACAAATCGTATCATAATTTAGGACAATAACATAGATTTATCATTTAAATGGTTGGTAAAATAGAGAGAGAAGGATCAGTTTCCAGATTATAATTCTCTAAGTGCATACAAATTTGAATGAACAGTAATTTTGGAAGGCTTTACGGAAGAATGGTTATTAGCATTAGTAGTTTCCAGTTTTGAGGCAGAAGTAGATGTTGAAAATGTGGGAAATAACTTAATTTTTAGTTGTAAAATGTAGCAAGCAAAAGTTATTTGTATGTAATCTTAAAATAAGAAATATACACCCAAATGTTGCCTAATGCATAAATCATGAAATCATTAGTGTGTCTTATTCAGGCAAAACACCTGTGGGAAACCTGATGAATGTTGCAGTTGTGATAAGATTATCTGCCACTGAACTTTGGCCCATCTCATCTCAACTTTTTTGAAATTTCTACAGATTTGGGTAATTAATTTATTTTCCTAACAAAGAGATTGAGTTATTCCTTGTGTTACTTTCGGCAAAATTCAGTGGCAGCCATGGAATAAAACAGACCAGAGACTTTTCACTAAAAATTTAATTGGTCCTGTTTATGTTCAACATCTTTAGGATTTTAGGGAGAGGAAGTTTAATATGGCATCTCTGAGACTGGTGCAGCTTCTTAGGATGTTTTTTGTAGCAACAACTTCACTGGAGTCTTTCTAAGTCAGTAACTTTCTGGAAAAGGTCCAGGGTGCATGTCTCTTTTTAAAACCAGTAGCAGAATGGTTCCGAGGCAGATCCTGAACACTTGCTTTGAAACAATAGGGTTCCAAATGCATGAAGAATAATATTGTAATAGCATTTTGACAGATAAGGAATAGCAGATTGTATCATTTAATGTAACAAACCAGAGAGGACGCTGAAGGAAGTCAACTGGAAGGGGGGGTGGAATGTAGAATGTATGTTTGGAAATGATTTTGATATTTGTTGTTGTGGCATTTGCCCTCCTAGGTGTGTGACATTATACTAGGTTCATAAGGAAAGGGTTAACTAATTGTAAAATGACTAACCAATGGGAACCCAAGGGGCAGAGTTAACTGAGTATAAGGTTTAAGCACAGAGGTTTTTTGGAGGAGTTAGAATTAGTGTGGCTGAGAAGACAGTCTGGAGTTAGAAGAGACAGAGAAAATAAGTCTGTGGGTTGGGATAGTCTGGTGTGAGAGAGTGAGAGAATTTGTTAAGAGGAGTCAGTCAAACAGTTGAGATAATCAGTCAGAAGGTATTAGGAAGGTAGAGGCTGGTAAAGAAACTACGTAAAGTTAAGATACTGACAGGAATATTATCTGAGAAACCATAAACTTGTTAATGTTTGTAAAATAAACTTGTTTTTTTGGTTCACTTTTAACAACTGCCTGGACCCAGTGTTTTACCAGAGAGTAATGAGTTGGTGGCAGGGGGGAAGCGAACACAGTGGTGGCACAGGGATCAATAGACTGTTAAAAGTCCGGAGACCCTGTGTGATCACCACAGTTGTTAGAAAAGAAAACTAATAAAAATTATATACACACAAAAAAAAACAATGGGGTTACTGCGGAAATTATATTCAAGCTCAAGGGTGTGTGTGTTTTTCCAGATCAGGGTTTTAGTGAATGAGCTAGCCAGTCCACCTTGGCCAAGCACTCTAGTAAACAGGGACGAAACTCTGTTCTATTTCTGACAGGGCAGCTCGCAGAGTTTGAAAGCCAGAGATACAATATCTGTGTTGTTACTATGAGAGCTTGCCATGAAATATGCTGTAATCTTTGCCAGGGGTATGCAGTGCATTCCCCGGAGGATTTTCAACGCCGAAGAGCACTTCAGAGTGCTTAACGGTCTGTTCAGGCTTTACCTTATAAGGCTTTTTAGTTTCAGCACGGGGGAATGACAGCCACTCCAGGAGCCAGCCTTCTGGGAACAGATGACAGCAACCATTGACTCCGTTCTCGGGGCCAGGTTCATTCTGTCTGCCTTGAACTGTTAACCTTTTTAGCTCCTGTCATGATAACTGGTTTAAGAATGTGAGCAGGGGAGAGCAGGAGCAAGATGTGATACTCTGGATTTGTTTTTCATATTGTAGTGTGTGCGCACATGTGTGCAGACTAATTTTTACGTACAGGAAGACTCAGAAGTCTCATGGACTGGATGCATGTGTCCTGGGCACATGGGTAACCCCTGCAGAGGGACATGCCATGCTCACCCTTTACATATATTCTATATAGTTAGCACATGGGTTTACATGCAGCAACAGGTGGCGCTGTGGTCTAAACCACTGATGATCTTGGGCTTGCTGGTCAGCGGTTCGAATCCCCGCAACGGGGTGAGCTCCCGTTGCTCTGTCCCAGCTCCTGCCAACCTAGCAGTTCGAAAGCACGCCAGTGCAAGTAGACAAATAGGTACCGCTTTGGCGGCAAGGTAAACAGCATTTCCATGCACTGCTCTGGTTTCGGTGTTCCGTTGCGCCAGAAGCGGCTTAGTCATGCTGGCCACATGACCTGAAAAAACTGTCTGCGGACAAACGCTGGCTCCCTCGGCTTGTAAAGCAAGATGAGCGCCTCAACCCCAGAGTCATCTGCAACTGGACTTAACTGTCAGGGGTCCTTTACCTTTACCTTTTTATGCTCACTTTACCTCAGCATATACATTTTCCGTACCTTACTTGATTGGAGAACTTTGCTGCAAAATTCAGAGAACTACTATTTTCGAAGGGTTGGCTGTTTTTCAGTTCTTGCATATTGTTATATAAAGTGAGGAAAAGGATGATCTGCCTTCAAATGTGAACTGAATCAAAATTCTCCCTTGTTCCTCTGCCTGAAGTCGCATCTGTTTGGGGCCTACTGGAAAATATTCCCAAGCGCTGTTGTTGTTTAAAAAATTAACGAGTGAGCTGTGGTTTAACTCACAGTGCTATTTTAACATGAATGTTGCCGTTGCAGCCAAACCTGATGTCCACACAGGACTGTGGCTTCTTTTACTCTGCTGTCACATTTGTTCCCGCCCCCCACTCAGTGCGTTCTTTGTTTGCCCAGAAAATAATAAGAATGTCCTTTTTGTTCACTTTCCTGTGAGCTTTTGGCAAAGCACAGTCGTTCCAAGAGTTCCAACCACAGAGTCTTGCTCGGATATTCATTTTCCATAATAGATGTGAAGGTTACATGCTGTACGATTGCCATTACCCAGATAAAAGTTGGGGATTTGCGGATTTGACTGCAGGCAATGCAGAGTGTTACGAAGCCATAGTACTAAGTTCTAAACGGTTTGGGACTCAAATACCCAAGGGAAGGTCTCTCATTATACCAGGCATAGGCAAACTCTTCCCTCCAGATGTTTTGGGACTACAACTCCCATCATTCCTAGCTACCAGGACCAGTGGTTGGGGATGATGGGAGTTGTAGTCCCGAAACATCTGGAGGGCCGAGTTTGCCTATGCCTGCCTTTTACTATCCAAAGATCTTCAGAGCAGCCTCTTCTGTGTGTCCAGTGCCAGATTTACATATAAGCTAAACAAGCTATAGCTTAGGGCCCCACTCTCTTGGGGGCCCCAAAAAAATGTAAAGGGAAAAAAACTTGATGTACATTTCCAGAATATAAGAAAAAAACACAAATAAAGTAAAACCTACATATAGCAACAGTGTTTTTTTGTTGTGTAGGCTCCTATGGTGTAAGTAATGGGCTCCGCCTGCTAGCCTGCTCCCTAAAATATCACTGGTTTGCTCATTTCTATATATAGGGTACCTACATGTATATAGAGAGAGCCAGTGTGGTGTAGTGGTTAAGAGCGGTAGACTCGTAATCTGGGGAACCGGATTCACATCTCTACTCCTCCACATGCAGCTGCTGGGTGACCTTGGGCTAGTCACACTTCTCTGAAGTCTCTCAGCCCCACTCACCTCACAGAGTTTTTGTTGTGGGGGAGGAAGGGAAAGGAGAATGTTAGCCACTTTGAGACTCCTTTGGGTAGTGAAAAAGCGGGATATCGAATCCAAACTCTTCTATATTCTGCATGGACTGGTTGCATGGCAACATGTACAAATGGCTTTAGATACCTATTAGGTCCATAAATTACCATATAGGGTATATTCAACACAAAAAGCAGTGACAATTTGTTGTTGACAAAGGACAGCTGGACATATAAAGGGCCCCATTACTTTCAGTAGCTTAGGGCCTCAACAAACCTAAATCCAGCCCTGTGTGTGTCAGATACGCATTGTGTGGGAATGTGAAAATGGCCTGCTGTAGTGGTACCACAACTGTGGAATCCGATCCCTTTTGGAAATATACTTGGCGCATGGATGATTTACCAGTCCCTCCTATGAATTTTCAGTGCTTTAGTGAAACTGCAGTCTGCTCTGTGGTTTGTGTTAGAAGCCTCCCACAGTGGCTGGCAAAATCCAGTAAGATGGGTGGGCTATAAATTATTATTATCTCCTATTGTAACCTTAGTTTTTTGTGGTTTACAGCTGTTCTATGGAATTTTATGGAATCTGTACTTGTACCCCACTCTGAGATCAACAAAGATGAAGGGTGTGTTCTTAATGAATAATTTCTGAGAGTACTGTGTGCTAGAAATCAGGTTTTTAGCGTTGCAGCTCCAGCCCTCTGGAATTCGTATCCAAAGAAGTAATACAGGTTCCTAGCACCTTGCTGCTGAAGACATTTTTGTTTAAGAAGACTTCCCCTGAAGCTAGGGATGGAGGAGAAATTAGATTCATTCACATTTAAAGACAAATTTACTTAATATGCACTTTCCCAAACAAATATTTAACCAAATGAAGCCAGCCTTCAAAATTTGCAATTCTGAATTTTGTAAATCTGTTCTCCAGAAAAGTAATTTGTACAATAATGCACAGAGTAGTGTAAATAGTATATAAAATGTATATATATTATGCAGAATTGCATCAAAAAACTGAATATTAGAAGACATTCACACCAAAACACTGGTGAATTTGCACGAGGATTTTCATTTAACAAAAATTGCAAACTTATCTGGGAATGTCGAGCACTAAACCTAAATGAGAAACTGAGAGAAGCCAAAATTGACAGATTCACCCATCCCCTACATAAAGCATGACCCAGTTATTTTATGGAATATTAATTGTGCAATGGTGAAAATGTTATGATTGCTGTTAAGTTTATTAAAACTGTAATCTTTTGCATTTTAACTGATTGTATACAGTAGCTTTTGGTTGGAGGGGAAATCTAATTCGGAATAAAATTAAAGCCAAATCTATCTAACAGACACTTCCTGAAACAATACATGAACCGAAATACAGCTGTCATTTGAAATTCACAATTCTATGAATTTTGCAAAACATTTCTCCAACCAACCAATGTTGCAAAAATGCACGTTATTAGGAATGAATGTGCACATAAATGAAGATATTGGTGAAAGCAACATACATAATGCAATACCTTAGGGAAAACTGTTTTGCAAAAAAATGTATACGTTAGTCAAAACTGCATACAAAAAAATGTGTTTATTAGTGTGGTGCCAGACACGTGACCCGGAAGTGTCTGCGGACAGCGCTGGCTCCCGGCCTATAGAGTGAGATGAGCGCACAACCCTAGAGTCTGGCAAGACTGGCCCGTACGGGCAGGGGTACCTTTACCTTTACCTTACCTTAATGGCTGTAAATTCCAGTCCTGAATGTTTGGAGGCAGGATGGGTGTCCTTGCCAAACATACTGGGGAGATATTCCACCACCCAGCATTATTGATTTCTTCCTTGAGCCACCCTGTTTTAATCAGCACTAGTTAAATATGTCTAGCTACCATTTTAATTTCCCAGAATGCTCCAGAGGGATGCTGCATTGTGGCCATTGTGGGAAATTTAAATGGTGGTTATGAGTTAGCCACCCAATATTGCTCAGAGTGTTGGGGTTCAAGCCTGCTGCTGCTGTCACCGGGAAAGCCCACTGGTGGTCAGAAGGAAACTTCTAGTAGGGCCCCTCAACAGTTTTCCAGCGTGCAGAGGAGTTATATCACTGCATAGTATCATAGCAGGCAGAAAAATGAAACTGAAGTATGTAAACATAGTGGAGTGGCATTCCTAGGGGTAAAAATAGAAACTAGGCTGCAAGCTAGCTTATTATACCTGTTGGAAGCTGGTTCTGAGTAACTCCTACTTCTGTTTACTCCTCCTGAGTAAACATGGATATAACCCAGCTGCCAGGTTGCAGTTCTACGCACTCTTGCTTGAGAGTAAGCCATACTGTGATTTTTAGACGACATCTGAAGGCAGCCCTGTTTAGGGAAGCTTTTCATGTTTAATAGGTTATTGTATTTTAATATTCCATTGGAAGCCGCCCAGAGTGGCTGGAGAAACCCAGCCAGATGGGCAGGGTATAAATAAATTGTTGTTGTTGTTGTTGTTGTTGTTGTTGTTGTTGTTGTTGTTGTTGAAGAATCAGAAGATCGGACTGCAAATTAGGGAGGGAATCGTGCAGTCCTCCAGATGATGCTAGACTCAAATGCCTATCCCATCAGCACCAGTTAGTGGTCGGGTGGTGGAGTCCACAAATATCTGGAGGGCTGCAGGTTCCACACTCCTGCTGTAAACTCGAGTGACATAGAATTGTAGAGTTACAGATAGGTAGCCGTGTTGGTCTGCCATAGTCAAAACAAAAAAAATTCCTTCCAGTAGCACCTTAAAGACCAACTAAGTTAGTTCTTGGTATGAGCTTTCGTGTGCATGCACACTTCTTCAGATACACTGAAACAGAAGTTGCCAGATCCTTCTATATAGTGAGAAGGTGGGGAGGGGTATTACTCAGAAGGGTGGTGGGAATGGGTGATTGGCAGATAGCTGTGATGAGCCTGTTGACGACTCTTAATGACTGCAATAGGTCTTACAGGAAAAAGCAAGGGGTGAGAAGGTGAAAAATGGCTTTGTCATGTATAATGAGATAAGAATCCAATGTCTTTGTTCAGATCAGGTCTCTCCATGGTTTTAAGTTTGGTAATAAGTTGCAATTCAGCAGCTTCTCTTTCCAGTCTATTTCTGAAATTCCTTTGTAGTAAAACAGCTACTTTGAGATCTTGTATAGAATGTCCTGGGAGATTGAAGTGTTCTCCTACTGGTTTCTCTGTCTTGTGATTCTTGATGTCAGATTTATGTCCGTTTATTCTTTGGTGTAAGGTTTGGCCTGTTTGTCCAATATAGAGAGCTGAAGGACACTGTTGGCATTTGATGGCATACACAATGTTAGACGATGAGCAATTAAATAGTCCCGAGATGGTATGTGTGATGTTGTTGGGGCCAGTAATGGTGTTACTGGAAGGAATTGGGGCCAATAATGGTGCTACTGGAAGGAATTTTTTTTTGTATAGAATTGTAGAGTTGGAAGGGACCCAGAGGTTCATCTGGTCCAACCCCCTGCAATGCAGGAATCTCAGCTAAAGCATCCATGACAGATGGCCACCCAACCTCTGCTTGAAAACCTCCCAGGAAAGAGAGCCCACAACCTCCCAAGGGAGACCGTTCCACTGTCAAACAGCTCTTACTATCAGAAAGCTCTTCCTGATGTTTAGTCGGAATCTCCGTTCTTGCAACTTGAAGCCATTTGTTCAAGTCCTACCTTCCAGAGCAGGAGAAAACAATCATGCTCCCTTTTCCATGTGACAGCCCATGAGATATTTGAAGATGGCTATCATATCTCCTCTCAGTCTCTTCTTTTCCAGGCTAAACATACCCAGCTCCTTCAAGTGCTCCCCATAAGTTCTGGTTTCCAGACTCTTCATCATCTTGGTTGCCCTCCTCTGCACATGTTCTAGCTTGCCAACATCCTTCTTAAATTGTGGTGCCCAAAATTGGACACAGTATTCCAGGTGGCACTGTGGGTAAAAGCCTCAGCGCCTAGAACTTGCCGATCGAAAGGTCGGCGGTTCGAATCCCCGCAGCGGGGTGCGCTCCCGTTGCTCGGTCCCAGCGCCTGCCAACCTAGCAGTTCGAAAGCACCCCCGGGTGCAAGTAGATAAATAGGGACCGCTTTCTAGCGGGAAGGTAAACGGCGTTTCCGTGTGCGGCTCTGGCTCGCCAGAGCAGCGATGTCACGCTGGCCACGTGACCCGGAAGTGTCTCCGGACAGCGCTGGCCCCTGGCCTCTTGAGTGAGATGGGCACACAACCCCAGAGTCTGGCAAGACTGGCCCGTACGGGCAGGGGTACCTTTACCTTTACCTTTATTCCAGGTGTGGTACTATTATTTCCCTTGCTCTGGACAATAGACTTCTGTTGATGAAGCCTAGATTAGCATTAGGTTTTTTTTTGGGGGGGGGTTGCTGCTGCATCACACTGTTGTCTCATGTTAAGCTTGTGGTCCATCAAGACTCCTAGATCCATTTCACATGTACTGCTAGTAAGCCATGAACTAACACCTGAAATCCCAGTTATGGAGACATGTTTTTTGTCTTCAACTGAAGCCTTACTAAATATGAAATGACTTGCTGACCAGCACAGTAGGATGTCAGTAATGCAGGAATAAGTACAATGGTTTTCTTAAAGGATTTTGTATATCAAAATGCTTCCTTTCTTTTTGCTTGTCATTTGTAATCATGGACCTGAGTAAGAGAGCACTGCATACATGTAGCAAGGTAAAGAGAAACTAAAAAAGAGGTATAATACCACCACTTCCTAAAGCTTCAGGCTATTGGCATAGTTGCATCATTGCCAGATCTCGATAGGAATTATCTCATGAATTGCAAACAAGCACTACAGGAATTTACATTTTGGAAAGTCAAACACATAGGGCAAAATTAAACAAGCCTTCGATATCTGATACAGACTCATAGATATGCCATTTCCTCTCCTGGTGGCAGTCCAAATTCAAATGTAGAAAGAAACAGAAATAAAAAATGTGTGTGGGGGGGAGCAGAAACAATAACCTATAGTAATATATTTCCTCCTGTGGGGCAAAAACCAAGTCCGGTTAGTTAAAAGGGGTTGATTAAGATAGTATGGTTTAAACCTCCCCTTCTTGCATTGTAGTCATGATGCCCACAGAGGGGGGAAGTACAGTTGTATTTGCCCCTTTCCAAAAAAAAACCACAGGTGGTCTGATCACCAATGTTCTGCCATTTTGTTTGGTAGCACTTTTAAAATTTGCAGCCATTCATAAGAAAACGGGGCGAAGAAGCTGAGATTGGCAATTTCATGCCCTCTGACATTCTTCAGGTGAAAATAGGGACGTTTCTTATCCCCCCCCAACTGACCTTCCTTGGCCCACTATTTTTTAGAATAGAATAGAATTTATTATTTAGACCCCGCCCATCTGGCTGGGTTTCCCCAGCCACTCTGGGCAGCTTCCAACAGAGTATTAAAATACCGTGGTATTTTGGTCCCTCCCCACCCTGTAGAGCATTTCTTATCAGAAGAAGGGCAAGTGCTGCCTCTACCACAATGGGGCACACATGCCCTCCGCTATCTTGAGAAAACACCTTAATCCCCATTCTATTCTATTCTATTCTATTCTATTCTATTCTATTCTATTCTATTCTATTCTATTCTATTCTATTCTTTGGTAGATTTATCGAAATGAAAACACACACCAATAAATACATTTTAGAAAGGGGCAATATTATATGCGGACTCTTTGCACTCTGCTCCCCTCACACGAGGCTGGGTCTCAGCTGCAGCAGCAGCCTTGCCTCTTCCTTGCCTGCTCTCCAGCAGCCACTAGGAGCTGCCCAAGAGAGGAGGCAGGCAGCAGTGGTTATGGAGAGGTCACGGAGAGCAGTGGCATAGCATGGGTTGTCAGCACCCGGGGCAAGGCAAGTAATTTGCGCCCCCTAACCCATGGATTTTAGTAGGGGCAGAGAGCTGCGAGTGCAAGCGTGCGCCCCCCCTCAGATGTTGTGCCTGGTGCGGCTGGCCCCCCCTGCATCCCCACGCTACGCCACTGACAGAGAGGCAACAGAATGCTCCCTTGCCACTGCCACTACCGCTCCGGACAAGCGCCAGCTCATCATCCTGTCTCAGCCTGGTGGTGGCAGCACTAAAAAGAGAAATAGGGACATTCCAGGATCAAATCAGAAGCTGGAATAGCTTTCTAATTCCAGGACTTTCCCTGGAAAATTGAGGCACTTGGTGGGCATGGAATTTACGCTCCTGTTTCTGTTTCCATCGTAATTCTCCGGCATCCATATCCTGAAATGCCCTGTGAATGTGACGGGGGGGGGGGGGGACAGAAGCCCCTTTCATGGGAGAAAGAAAACTCTCAAGGAATTGGAGGTCAAGTTTCTGCACAGCAGAGTACAGAGTGCTTGTCCATGGAGAGTCATTCAAAGAACACACACACACATTAGTGTGACTGCTTGCTTCTGCTAGCCTTAAGCTCCCCCTGAGTGGGCTTTATTAGATGTTTAAAGTTGATATAGAACTTGTAGCACCACCATGCTTGTAGAGGACACTGCCTGTCCATAAAATAACACATCATTGATAACATTAAATTTTGGGAAGTGCTACCGCATGTAGATGGGTGGTTTGCCTCTTAGCCACTTTCGCTTATCATTGCTCTCATTTTAGTAGCTAATGTTTTCTTGGGGAAAGATCAGAGGGAATGTGGCAGTGCTTATCACTCAGCTGTTCTGACTAAAGGGCCTTGGGGGATACTTTCCCCCCATTAAAAGCCTATTATAATATTTTGGGAATATTGCAGTCTTGCAATGCTATGAGGCTGGCTGGCTGGGCTATTTCTGCCTTTTTGAATAGTAACAAATATTGGTTCACGGGATGGTGACATATGTCATACCTGCATGGTACACGTTTGCTGAAAACCCACAAATGGGGATCACTGGGGAACTTAACATGGAAAGGTAGGTGGCAATTTTTGAGACAGGAAACTCAAATAGATAGTATTGCTAACAAGGCGTGAGAAATCTGAAGTGCTAGTCTTTGTTGGACTGCATCCTTCTCTGAGGAAATAAGAATTAAACTCCGCTGGCATCTTCCCCTTCCCCCAAAAGGTGCTGTGCCACGCAAACACACACACACACACGCAGTGGTACCTCAGGTTAAGTACTTAATTCGTTCCGGAGGTCTGTTCTTAACCTGAAACTGTTCTTAACCTGAAGCACCACTTTAGCTAATGGGGCCTCCTGCTGCTGCTGTGCCGCCGCTGCACGATTTCTGTTCTCATCCTGAAGCAAAGTTCTTAACCTGAAGCACTATTTCTGGGTTAGTGGAGTCTGTAACCTGAAGCGTATGTAACCCGAGGTACCACTGTACACACACACACACACACACACACACACACACACACACACACAAAGTGGTGCATGCAGCAAAATCTTGCAGTGTATAGTGCTCCTTTTCAGGATTCCAAACAGACATGTATTTTTCAAGGTATTCTTTTTCTCACTCCCAACCCCATTTTATCATCCCCCATTAGCATTGTGCCCACTAAGTAAGGACTGCCTTGCTGAGAGCCTGAGGGTCCTGCTCCTTACCTCTCTCCACCTGGCCCAGTATTTTGGGCAAAGTTTTGTGGGGAGTTTCTGCTGCTGTTATTGATATTAATTATTTGTACTTTTATTGTTATGTGGAAATTGATCAGTTTGGTTATGCAGTTTTTGATGTGTTTTATTTATTTTTATGACTACTTTGCTATGGTTATATTTATGTCAATCTTTTCATATTGTAAGCCGCCTTGAGCATTGTTTAAAATGTGAAAAGGCGGCATACAAATAAATTGATGATGATGATGATGATGATGATGAGTATGCTCAGTCCCCATTTAGTTGTACTTTGGGTCCTCCCCTTCCATGCCCTTGGTGAAGTTTTCTTTCTTTCTAAAGATGGTCAACAAATCCAGCAAAACCACATGGTGCAGCTCATGCTTGGATGTTAAGTTTCCAGTCCTCCTGAGGTTCAGACCCTGAAGAGGCGGAGTCCGACTGCTCAAAGGGTGCATTTGGTGTAGTAGGAAGCATAGCATGGTAACAGCTGGTGATGTATGGAGTGATATATCCCCAGTCTCTCAATTTACCTTTCCTTATGGTTTAATTTTTACAAAACTGACCAGTGGGGCCCCAAGACTCAAATGCTCAGTAGAAGAAAAACAAACAGGTGGGGGGGTTGAGATGTAGCTGTAGCTCCCCCACCAGCAGCGGAACTAGCCATTCAGGCACCAGGAATGGCACACATGCCCTGCACCCATGGGGGGGGGTGATCAGTGCAGACAATTGGCATGGCAATCAGCGCCCAGGGAGGCAGCATGGCGATCCACCCAGGGGGGATTTTGTCACCCCCCTCAGAGATGACACCTGGGGTGAGCCATCCCCACCCCCCCTTCCTACTTCCCTGTCCCCCACCCTTAGTTCCATTCCTTAAATCACCCACAACCTCCAGTTTATATTAATTTGGTTAACAACCAAACATTTGCACACGTTCTGCCACCAATGCATCTAGTTTAGCCCTAAATCTCTAGCCCTTTTATGCATCGGAAATAGTGGCACGGATTCCGCTCATTGTTAGGGAGCTCAGCACCAGGTCTGCGGTATGAATTTGGCACCAATTGTTCTTCCTTTTGCCTGTCCTTCTTGCTTTCCTGATCAGGTTCCTTGTTGGACACTGAAGGGTGAATAAAACTGTAGCCATTCCAGTGTGTTTCTAATCTCGTCGTTTGTCTGAACTGGCTCTCTGCCACTTGGGCTCCAGCTCGGAAATAGAAGAGTCTAGTATTCTGTGTGGTCACATTTGCTTCTGTTGGGAGAAACTATTGTGTAACTGATTTCCTAGAGCAGGCTGCGCCTTACCAAAGAATAAAGCCAACTAAGCTGTGTAGAATTTAATATCTTTTACTTCTTTATAACTTACCTTCCAAGATTCATCAGATGAAAATAGGGACAATATTATTATTATTATTATTATTATTATTATTATTATTATTATTCACCTTCAGTAATGTCTCTGGCATTTTACAAGGCACAAGATTACGGGCCTTGTACTGGGGTACCTGGGATAATAGGGATGCAGGTGGCACTGTGGTCTAAACCACTGAGCCTCTTGGGCTTGCCCATAGAATGTTGGCGGTTCGAATCGCCGCAACAGAGTGAGCTCCCATTGCTCTAACCCAGCTCCTGCCAACCTAGCAGTTCGAAAGCACACCAGTGCAAGTAGATAAATAGGTACCACTGCGGCGGGAAGGTAAACGGTATTTCCATGCACTCTGGTTTCCATCACAGTGTTCCGTTGTGCCAGAAGCAGTTTAGTCATGCTGGCCACATGACCCGGAAAGCTGTCTGTGGACAAACGCCGGTTCCCTCGGCCTGAAAGCAAGATGAGCACTGAAACCCCATTGTCGCCTTTGACTGGACTTAACCATCCAGGGGTCCTTTGCCTGGGATAGCTCAGTTGGTAGAGCATGAGACTGTTAATCTCAGGATTGTGGGTTTGAGCCCCAGATTGGGCGAGGAGGTTGGTATAGATGACCCTTCTGGTCCATTCCAACTCTACCATTCTATGATTCTATGATCTTCGGTCTGTGCCCCCAAGTACTTTCTACATTTTGTCCCATTTAAATCAGGCCAAATTCAACAGAATGTAAATATCTTTAAAACCATGTGTTATTTCTTAAACTAGGTTGGCACTCTTGAAGAATGGCCATAACCACCCTGAATCTCCACCCTACGCCTTCCAGATTCTTTGATCAAGGGCCTATTTTCAACAAGTTAAGATGCGTCAAATGCTTGTTCTTCCTGAAATATTCCCTGTTTAATGCCATCATTTCCCATTAAGGGTGTAGCCAGCCATGTGCCAAGTGTCAAGGAAGGGTGGAGTCAATCTGCCTGTTCCTCTAGCTGGTCAATTTTGTAAAAACAAAACCATAAGATTTCAATTGAAGGATTTCTGGGCAACTATAAGTAGGCGCTTTAAAATAAAATTAAAGGGAGCAGAAGGATTATGTTCCTCCAGACACAAATTGCAAAGCCAGGCAAAGCCAAACATCGAGGTCATGTTCCAACCTTCTTTCCAGTCACTTGCTCTACAGGAGAACTTGTCTTTGCTTATCTGGCATCGCTAAGTGCTATGGGTGACTAAGAGAGATCACCACTTCAAAGTGGTTAACTACTATGTTGTGACATAACTACTTGGTAACTTGACTACCTTGGTGAGCCAATGTATCCTGACATACCCAGGTTGCCAGAAAATAGGTTGCCTGAATGGTTTGGCCTTTGAGCTATCTTCTAAGAATATTTATTGATTTCTTACTCATTTAAACATTTATAACCAACTACCCTATAATTTCTCCTTCATGGATCACTGCCTTGCCATGGCAAAGGGGCTTGACTAACTCAGAGAAGCTATGAACTATGCCGTGCAGGGCCACCCAAGATGGACAGGTCATAGTGGAGAGTTTTGACCAAACATGATCCACCTGGAGCAGGAACCGGCAAGCCACTCCAGTATCCCTGCCAAGAAAACTCCATGGACAAAGACAACAGGCATATAAAAGTTATGACGCTGGAAGATGAGCCCCTCAGGTCGGAAGGCATCCAACATGCTACTGAGGAAGAGCGGAGGACAAGGACAAGTAGATTCAGAGCTGATGAAGCAGCTGGGCCAAAGCCAAAAGGTCGCTCAGTTGCGGATATGCCTGGAAGCGAAAGGAAAGTCCAATGCTGTAAAGAAAAATATTGCATAGGAACCTGGAATGTAAGAACCATGAACCTTGGTAAGCTGGGTGTGATCAAAAATGAGATGGCAAAAATCTTGACATCCTGGGCATCAGTGAATGGGAATTGGTGAATTCAGTTTGGCTAACTATCATATCTACTACTGTGGGTAAGAATCCCGTAGAAGAAATAGAGTGGCCCTCATAGTCAACAAAAGAGTGGCGTAAGCTGTACTGGGATGCAATCTCAAAAATGATAGAATGATCTCGATATGAATCCAAGGCAGACCTTTTAACATCACAGTAATCCAAGTTTATGCACCAACTACTGGTGCTGAAGAAACTGAAATTGACCAATTCTATGAAGACTTACAACACCTTCTAGAAATTATAGCAATGAAGACGGTTTGGAAAATTCAGCTGGTGCAGAATTCAGTGGTCAGGTTGCTCACTGGGGCAAGATGGTTTGAGCATATAACATTGATCCAGGTCTGACTGCACTGACTAGCAGTTAGTTAATTCAAAGTGCTGGTTTTGACATATAAAGCCTTACTCAGCTCAGGACCACAGTACCTCAAGGACTACTTCTCCCCATTCCAGACGCTGCGTTCATCATCTGAGAGCCTTCTACATGTGCCTCCTCTACGTGAGGTCCAGAAGATGGCAACACAAGAACGGGCCTTTTCTGCAGTGGCTTCCCGCTTGAGGAATACTCTCCCATAGAGACTTGCCTGGCGCCTTCATCACATTTCTTTAGGTGCCAGGTGAAAACATTTCTCTATAACCAGGGCTTTGGCAGATTAAACAATCCATGGCCTTTTAAATGTGTTTGTGTGAGTGGAGTTATTTGTTTATCTTTGATTAAATTTTATTATGTATTTTGTGTTCCCATTTTTATGTTGTGAACCTCCCTGTGATCTTCGGGTGAAGGGCATTAAGATAATAATAATAATAATAATAATAATAATAATAATAATAATAATAATAAAAAATCAAGCTGTGGATGTCAGTTGACAGAGGAGGAAAAAATCCACCCTGTTGCCCAACAGTTCCCATCCATTTCAATAGGGCTTGCACCATCGCTACTAAATTGTGCCCTAAATCAAACTATGCATACTCTAGCATTTTCCCCCATATTACATATTAGAAATTTTGAATAAACCAAGAGTGCATTATAAGTGGCCTCAGTCCCTTAGGACAGAGCAGCAAGAAAGAATAATTTCACTTAAATAAGCCACACGTTATATGGAGTGCCATGATCCCCCCCCCCCCCCGCGCTCTGAGTGTGTTTTCCTTTTCAACCCAAAATAGCCTGGGCCAAGTTGTGTCTAAGTGGATGGGCGGCGGAAGGTTGTTTAACCCTTTCCCCTCTGATCGTTTTTCAACTCAAAGTTGCTCTCCCCAAGTTGATTTTAAAAACAACAACAACAAAAACCTGTAGCAGGAAAGAGATGAGTTCCCCATATTTCTCCCTGGCTGCACAGGTAAAACATCAGCAAGTGGAGAGAGCAATTTTGAGATGGGAAGAGGGGTGGGGACAGGAGGAGAAGGGGATAAGCTGCCCAGATATATAGCCTACTGCAGGCTGTTTTGGCTTAAAAAATGAACAGAGGAAAGAATCACAGAACTCCACTTAAGCGTCAGTATATAGCAAGCAGCAGACTGGGCATCCCTGCCTTTCTTTTCTCTTCCTTTCCAAATTCACCCATATTGTAACAGTTTAGAGAGATTCCAAATGGCTCAATAGCTGTTGAGTGGCAGAATGCCACATTCTACTATTATTATTATTATTATAACTCCACCTTTCCCTCCACCTCCTCCCTGAATCTCCCTTGCAAAGCTGTGCTGTGTGCCGTAGCTGGGCTGGCTTCCTCTCTCTCTCTCTCTCTCTCTCTCTCTCTCTCTCTCTCTCTCTCTCTCTCTCTCCCCCTCCCTCCCTCCCTCCCTCTCCCCTCCCTTGCCGTTTCATGCAGGTTCTGATTACTATATACGCTGCTGATGTCAAGCCTCCTTGGGTTGACCCAGCACTCCAGAGGAGGAGCGAAGGCGCTGCGAAACGGCAAGAGCTCCCCCCCACCCCAGACACCAACAAAAAATTACAGCCATGCGAGCCATCCCCTTGGACTCAGCTGCTTTCAGAGCACATACATACATACTTGTGTGACAGCAACAGTGCATAGAAGCAGCAGCGACAGCAGCAATGAAATGCAGCTAGCAGCAGCCGTACAGCTGGGAGGCAAGAGGCAGGCAGGCACCAGTCTGGTCCCCGTGGTTGGAATTATCTTCCCCTGAGCCTGTCTGCAGTGTCTCTCCAGCTGTGCCTGCATTTATTATTATTATTATCATTGTTATCACGGCTAGGATCCTGCTTGGCGTTTCTTTCCAAATACTCTTGTGGCTTAACTCGGGCGTGCGACTCCCTGGGTGACTGCAGTGTCTTCTCCCCTCCTCCTCCCTCTCTCCTCTTCTGCTGCATCCTTCTCTCCCAGGATGGCGGAGGCTGAATTGCACAGGGAAAGGCTACAAGCTATTGCAGTAAGTCTGCTTCATTTTCCTTGGCTCTTTTGTCTGTGGATGGGGGAAAGAGAGAGAGAGAGAGAGATTGTGTGATGAGAGAGCAGAAGAAGAAGAAGAAAAGGGTGCTCAGGATTCCAGCACACGCATCGGCTCTGGTGAAGTTGTGCTGAGTTCATCTTTCTTTCATTTGTTTACTCCATTGCTTTGTAGCAAACAGATGCCTTGACTTGTAGAGCATGATAGATCGGGTTCTGATGGATTTGTACTTCCCAGACACCGGCTTTCTTATCATGTATCACGGCATGCTTGAAACACCCGTGGAAGAGCAGAGGAGAAGCAGGAGGGAGAAATACTATTCACTTCCAGCACAAAAATATCAGTGCACTGTGGAAATGGTTGGCAGATGGCTTGGAATCGGAACAGTGGTCACTCAGGGGGGACTGGCTTATTTTATGTTCAAGACAGGTGCAGGGCGTTGTTGTTTTTTCTGGATCAAAGCCTGCAGCACTTTGGCTCAAACAAAAACTGTACCACTGCTGTAGTCATGGTCAGAATTTTTCAGCAAAGTCAAATATAAATCGTATTAATGGTCAGTTTTCAGTGCAAGCATAGGCACGCCTCCCCAGAAGTAAGTCCCACTGAGTTCAGCTCCCTAGTGAGCATGTGTAGGATTGCAGACTAAATAGCTGATCTTCTTGACTGTGAATTGTAACCTCATCTGTTCAGCTTAATAGTTTTCATCAGATGCGTTAGGTCAAGTCAAGACATGCGCTTACGGGAGTTCCGAGGGTTTGTTGCTTTTCGGTAGCAAAGACGCCTTTCACAACAGTCCTCACAACCATTTTTCAACATCCCGAAGGTCCCATAAGTGGGAACCCAACATGCCCACATGAGCTGTAAATGCTCCAGCACATGTAAAGGTTCTGGATAGCACATGTCCAGCACATGTCACCACAATATGGTGTGAACCAGGAAGTGATGGGTCACAATCTTAACATGTATTGGAACATTCCCAGGTCCATTTCCCATGATTAAAAAACAATTCTAATAGAAAATGCAGCCCTTGTATATCTTCACCACAAAAGCACCACTACGTGACTCACTTTTCATTCAGCCTCAAGTGCAAGTTTCTTCACTGACGTTAATGTGAATGGCCCTGTTTGTTTTCTACAAGCGATCATCTCTTGGGGAGGAGAAGAGTAATCAAAGGCGGAGAGTTTGGGCTCCCCTCTTCATTAAGGACCACAGTCCCTTTTTATGTGCCCCAAGAAACATCAGGCAAGAGTGACGAAGGTCACTGAAAGGAGATGTGAGCCCACAGTGTGGTGAAATAGCCCCTGAAAGCATTGTTTTCTGCTTAGGCATTTAAAGTCTAAGTTGCACTGCATCACAGTGATTCCGATCTATTTCTGCAGAATCCCAGACAGTGAAATTAATAATCTGACTCTCAGTACAGTATTTTGAAACTGGACTGGCATTTTCATTTATTTTTAAAAATTGTCTTTGTCTTAAAATTATTCCTAGGGGAAAACTTTAACTTGAATCAAAATGATTGCAATACTCCCAGAGAGCCACACTGTTGTGCTTTCTGCTCATCGGCTATCCCTTCCTGACCTTGTCCTTGAGGTAGCCCATGAGCTTCATCCAACTAACAGTAGGGAGGCTTTCCTCTGCACTTTGTGGAGCTGATATGCTAAATGGAGCAAAGCTACAGGCTCAGAAGGGCTTGGCTCTGTACGTCTGTGTGTCTCAGGTCTGAAGTGAGAAGGCAGAAAATGACTCAGGCCCCTTGATTTTCAGGAACTCTGCCAGAGTGTTGCCAATGATCAACAGATGTTGTGTTTTACTTAGAGCTGCCCCCAGATGGATTCTATATTTCCTTTGTAGGCATAGGAACGGCTTCTGCTCTCGTTACTCTGAGAAGCTGTTTTTCTTAGGTCAGTTAATCCACTAATGCATGCCTTTTAAATTTAAAAATCTGCAGGTCTACTATGCATTAAATCCTTTGAAATTCTTCCCGGAAAACATCAAAAAGGTTCCACTGGTTGGGGAACAACAACAAAAAAATGTCTGGTGACTTAAAGTGTTTAATATTTTAGCTTTTAAGAAGTAGGCAAGTGTGTGTGCTTTTTCCTTCTAAAACTCGACGCCAAGTCTCCAAGCCTTATGCATAGGGAACTCACTGTGCTTTGAATTAACTTGTTCAATGTACTTTAATAAGGCACTAACAGGCTGGTCTTAAGGTTTGCTGTAAACAGATAAGCAAAGACCGAGGGCTCCTCCAGACAATCTGTTTATTGAGCGTTCATCCTGATTTGCTTGTGCAAAGCTTATGCTTAGAGTCTATCTGGTCTTTATTGTGCATTTGTTCTTATTTGTTTGTACAACGAGCATTCGTTCATTTCCTTGCAAGGTGTTTACACATTTTCCTGCTAACCATTAATTCATTCCACCCTTTTGAGTGCATTTCCCCATTGCCCTTAACAGCAAAAACTGTGCTCCTTTTTAAAAATTCGTTTGATTTGCTAGAGCGGCAGAGCACTGTAGTCCATTTGATTGCACAAACCCAAATTTCTCAGTACGCATTTGAATCCCTCCCACAAAATACTGATAGGCTGGAGATGCCTCAGATGTCACAAGACAGAACACTACTGGTTGGTGGTGGTTGTGGGTGGTTATTAGTGGGAATCAGTAGATGGGAAGCCGTACTTTTGACTCTCCCTCCCCCCGGCACAATTCAGATCACGTTGCTCACGCTGAACTTATCTTGAAATGAATGGAATCCGAGGCCTAGTTCTGCCTGTAGTCCAGTTCAAACAGCTGTGAGCAGTGTCTTCGTAGAGAGATGGGTAAGCAGTCATGTGACTGCCCCTTCTCTCATACACATAATATGGTCCTTTCCCCATTCACAAATTGGTGGGTGCTAAAGTTCAAGGGAAGGATCAGCTGTTCATGTATGTCACTTTTCCATAAGACAGTATCCAAGACAGGTCACATCAAGAGAACTGCATTAAGCATTCAAAATCATAGTACAAACAATTACACATAAATATGATATCAGTAAGGAAATACAAGAATATCAGCCACCCAGCCAAACAATCCATTCAACTAGGTATGAAACCTTACAAATAAACTAACTTATTCCAAGCTTAAAGCCAAACAGGACAGAGCATAAAGCCAGATATGAAAATGCCCTAGACAGAAGGCCAGCTAGCTCCACAAAAGCAGCATAAAACCATCCACAGTTAACCTACAAGCATTTGTTGGGAATCACCCCTCTCACTTGCTGCATCCTCCCCTGATGTTCTCACTTGGGTCTGCTCTCTCAGTCCCTTCCTCATTTCTCACCTACGGAGATACTGTTCCTCTTCCATGCCCCATATTCATTCACATTTTCAACATCTGACTTTCAATGTCTCCCATGCACCCTTTCCAAAACTGTCTTCCAGGCAACAGGCTTCATGAAGCTTCAGGGCAGTGGGGAAGGGCAAGGCAGAGGCATAAGATCCTGCAGAAGGTGGAGCTGTCCTTCATAGTCTCAAATCATCCAAGGCCTGCTTGGGTTGGCGTTCTTTGACAAAGGCCATTGATGATCCGTATTGAATTTATCTACTCTTCATTTCTATGCCTATTTATGCTGGCCCACAGTATGCAATTCGATTCTAATACAGTACAGTAGCTATGCACTTTCTTTCTAGCTTCTCCAGAAGCTCAGTAGTAGAGGATCTTGCCCAGGGTCAATTCTTAGTGTCTCCAGGTAGAGCTGGAAAAATCTCCAGCCTGAAACCCTAGAGCAGCCTTTCTCAACTTGTGGGTCCCTAGATGTTGTTGAACTACAACTCCCATCACCCCCAGCTAGCAAGGCTCATGGATGATGGGAGTTGTAGTCCAACAACATCTGGGGACCCAGAGGTTGAGAACCGCTGCCCTAGAGAGTCAGTGTGGACAATACTGAGCTAGTGGCCAGACACAATATGAGACAATTTCTGAAGTTCCTCACAAGATTAGGAAAACCTCTATGAATTTTGCTGATGCCTTGTCAGTTCAGTCACTGTGCATACTGGTGCATATAATGTCCTTTCAAAGCAAGGGGGGGCAAAACAAGGGGGGGTTAGCCTGAACTCACCGGAACACAGTTCCGGCACCTCTCAGGTGGGATCCAGCACTTCTCAGGCGGGCACCATTGTCATTCTAAGAGAATGAGGGAGGCATTCATGGTGAGTTCTGGCACCTCTTTTTCCTGGACCTCAGTGTCCGGGCTGAATGATGGAGGTGGAGACGCTCCTCTATACCCGAAGGAGCATCTCCACCCCCATCATTCAGCCCAGACACTGAGGTCCAGCTCTGAGGGCCTTCTGGCAGTTCCCTCATTGCAAGAAGTGAGGTTACAGGGAACCAGGCAGAGGGCCTTCCTGGTAGTGGCGCCTGCCCTGTGGAATGCCCTCCCATCAGATGTCAAGGAAATAAACAACTATCTGACTTTTAGAAGACATCTGAAGGCAGCCCTGTTTAGGGAAGTTTTTAATGTTTGATGTTTTATTGTGTTTTTAATATTCTGTTGTTGTTATTGTTGTTAAAAAATAAGGTAAAACAAAAACACAACCACGAATGATACAGTCTTATAGCCACTTATCTGGGTGTTAGCCCCATGAACCACATTTCCTAGTCTACTCAAAAATTTATATAGGCTTGTACTGAAAAACTTTACTACCATCTTTGAAGCAGTAACTGCAATGGGGGGTGGGGGGAATGGTGACATTCCCCAAGTTTTCAGGACACTGACAAGGTATTCTCCAAATCTATTTCATCAAAACTTAGGAAAGGGGGAAGGGAATTGCCCTGTAAATCCACTGAGCATCTATACGCCCTCGGCCATTGCTTCTTGTGAGCAATGGGCACGGGCATTGTTTGGTCATTTCTCTTGTAGGGACCAAACTATATTTTGTGGTTGCCTGAGTGAAAGGACGAATAATTCGTATGGCCTTTTAAACCCAAAGCAATATGGCTTCAGTCTGCTCAGAGGTTTGGAATGTTAGCAATCATCCCCCCAGGAGGTGGATTTCGTGTGCAGATGGCAAACTGATGGCAGGGTGGACAGGTTCAGCCCCATGGCTTTGCAATTTATGGATGGCTTGGTGACCCGGTGAGTAATGTGCATCAGCAGTCATATAAGGATATTCTGCACTGGGTCACTTTTTGAAGGATTCTCACAGGAATCGGGGTAAGAAGCTGCTGCAGCTCCTCCTCTGATCTTTCCCTAGTTTGTGTTCCACTTCCTTGGGTCTCCACAAACACCCACCCACACCCCTGAAAGTATTATAGAGGTATAAAGTAAAGGTAAAGGGACCCCTGACCATTAGGTCCAGTCGTGACCGACTCTGGGGTTGCGCACTCATCTCACTCTATAGGCCGAGGGAGCCGGCGTTTGTCCGCAGACAGCTTCCGGGTCATGTGGCCAGCATGACTAAGCTGCTTCTGGCGAATCAGAGCAGCGCACGGAAACGCCGCTTACCTTCCCACTGGAGCGGTACTTATTTATCTACTTGCACTTTGACGTGCTTTCGAACTGCTAGGTTGGCAGGAGCAGGGACCGAGCAACAGGAGCTCACCCCGTCATGGGGATTCGAACCACCGACCTTCTGATTGGCAAGCCCTAGGCTCTGTGGTTTAACCCACAGTGCCACCCGCGTCCCTTATTATAGACGTATACACAGTGCTATTTTTCGAGAAAAAGAGGTGCCAGAACTCACCATGAACCATGCACACTGCCTTACCCCTGTGATTGAGGGGGCCTGGGGCTGTGCGACCTCAGCATGCCATGTGTGCATGCCCCACGGCATGCACACATGACGTCAGCACGCCCTACAGCATATGTGCATGGTGTAAGCATGCCCCACAATGTGCTTGCAGCATTTGCACATGCCCCGCAATGTGCTGACATCACTCACACACACTTCAGGGCATGCTGACATGTCGTGTGGATACCCCATGGCTTGCGCACTGCTGTGGAACTTGGGGGGGGGGCAGCCCATTCATCAGTAACTGGGAGCCCTACCACTCAGCTCTCTTGAAGTGGCATTGGTGCCCGCCTGAGAGGTCCAGCTGGGGGGGGGGAGCCCTAAGTATGCATTTACTGCAATGAGAATGGACAAACTTTTATTTTTCTACACTTGTGCCCACCTCTTTTTGCAGAGCTTGCCTATGGTTCTCAGGTAGACCCCAGGTGATACTCAAAACCAGACCCACTTAGTTTCAGAGGCAGAACTCTTGTTGCATGCCTTCAGACCAATCTTTGGGCTCTTTAAATTGTGTGTATTATGGTATTATGAATTAAATCATTATAACAAAAGGGGGGGAAACCACTATGTAAAATCACATAGAAACGTTTCGTGCTCTACAGTGCCATCAAGTGTTGCATATTTATAAATGCTGTTTTTTGACTAATGTAGCTGAGTCCCCAGAATGCTACCTTACCCGGCATACCTGCAAACCAAGGAATTACAAAGAAAGAGTTTTGGAGGAGTTTTGGAGAACATATTTCTTTTAAGCAGTAGAACTCCATCACCCAATGGCTTTTCTTCTGTCGCTCAGTAGTCCCCATTGCGCTGTGCAAGTAGTTCCTCCTATTCTAAGTGTGCTGCAAACTCAGCTGCCTATAAGCTGCATACCTCAATTGCACAACACCTGAGTGAATTGATGCCTGGTGAGGCGAGAGCAATCTTTGGGAATGAAAAGAGGGCCTGGCCCAGCGGACCTCAAAGCCAGTTACCTCTTGGCGTCCTTTAGCAGGCAGGAGCCTTTCTGATGTGAAGCCGCCAGTCTGACTATGATGCCTTTACCCAATTGATCAGTTTTGGAGGAATGAATAACTAGTGCAGAGGTACTCAGGGTTATATCTCGCAGCAAGATGCCTATACTGTATAATTAAGATCTTGGAGTGGGGAGTAAAAGCAAGATGTCCGTATAATTTATAGCTGAAATCAGCATTTTTGCAGCATTACTGCACCCCCTTTTTTCTTTTTTAAAAAAGACATTTAGATGGTATGAACAAGAATGATTTCTGAACAGAAATAAGCCTGGACATGGGCAGAACATGGACTCCCAATACTGGAATTGCACTAACAGATTGATCATTAGAGGCTGTAGGTCAAAGGATGAGCTGCCTTGATTAAATCATCTGTCATGTTGCCGCGGTCAACAGAGACAGATGTTTAATATATGCAAGAGGTACCTTGCAAGACTGCCGTTAATGTTTCAGCAGTAGTAGAGAGCATGCTCCGGATCAAGAGCTGTTAACTTATGTAGATTTATAGCCAGCCTCACCACCGAAGGCTTGGCAGAGGTAACAACAGATTAAAGATCTGTATAACATAAACTGGGCTTAAATTATTTAACAGACAAAGCACCACACTCCCCAACCCTCTGCTATCTCAGGGTCACATCATATGTCAGCCTTTTTTGAGCAAGTTATTCTTAAAACATCTCCCTGAAAATGTAATGGGAATGAGACAAACACTGGGAGAAACTAACTTATAGGGACGCTCAATACTACAGGTCAGGCATCAGATGACACATACAAAGACCATAGGCACCTAGAATTGTAGAGTTAGAAAAGACCCCAAGGATCATCTAGTCCAACCCCCTGCAATGCAGGAATCTCAGCTAAAGCATCCAGGACAGATGGCCATCCAACCTCTGGCTGAAAAGCTCCAATTAGGAGAGTCCACCACCTCTTGTGTGAGTCTGTTTCACTGTCGAACAGCTCTTACTGATGAAAAGGTCTTCCTGATGAAGAGTCGGAATCTCCTTTCTTGTAACTTGAATCCATTGCAGTGGTACCTCGGGTTAAGAACTTAATTTGTTCTGGAGGTCCGTTCTTAACCTGAAACTGTTTTTAACCTGAGGTACCACTTTAGCTAATGGGGCCTCCCACTGCCACCGAGCCACCGCTGCGCGATTTCTGTTCTCATCCTGAAGCAAAGTTCTTAACCCGAGGTACTATTTCTGGGTTAGCGGAGTCTGTAACCGGAAGCATCTGTAACCCGAGGTACCACTGTAGTTCAGGTCCTAGCCCAGGCTTCCTCAAGCTCGGCCCTCCAGATGTTTTTGGCCTACGACTCCCATGATCCCTAGCAGTCAGGGATGATGGTAATTGTAGTCTCAAAACATCTGGAGGGCCGAGCTTGAGGAAGGCTAGCCTGGAGACTGGGGAGCATATAAATAAACCAATCCTAACATTTCCTTAAAAGTATTTACTGCTGAGACTAGACAATACATTTACCATATGATCATCTCTCTCTCATATATATATATATATATATATATATATATATATATATATATATATATATGCTTTCGTAGATTTTCACGGGTACAGGAATGCAGGTTTTGGTGTCCTCGGGTGTCTTCCCGTGTAAAAGTTGGGGTGTCTAGGCGACGTTTCGACGAGGTCTCACTCGTCATCTTCAGGCTGGTGCTTTCGGCTTCTTGTTACTGGAACAGAGCAGGATCTCAGTGTTTGAGTTCCTATAAATACTGTTGAGGAGGTGTGGTGTATAGCCTCCAATGTTCTGGGCAGAGAGGAAGTTCCCAGGCTAGTGTGCCTTTTCTTCTTTTGTTCCTTAATTACTTGAGGGATATCTTGAGTGATTTCTTGAGTGATATCCTGAGTACCACTTAGGTGGGTCATTAGGTGTGGATTAGTTGCTAAAGCCTTTGTGTCTTGACCTCTTGAACTTTGTGAAGAGTTTTTCTGAGAAGATGGCTGTACTGCACTTAGTTGTGCTCTGGCTTGGCTTCGTGTATAGGGGCGAGCTGTGGTTTTGTTGCCTGTGCCAGCCAGATCTGTGTAGGGATTGCAGGGGGGTGCAGCATCCGGAGGTGCCACCATGGTTTGGCTACTGGATGGTGTCTGTAATTTATCTGTGGAGAGGGTCTGGGTTTGGGTCTGGTGTGGTTGATTGGTGATGGCGTTCTGTGTGCCTCTGGATCTGGTGTCAGTTTTTGTGGGGAGGGCTAATTTCCAGATGTCTGGCAAGCGGGATGTATCGTCACGCTTGTTCATGTTGTGAGGGTGTTTCTCTATCTCGATGGCTTCCATGATTATTCTCTTGTGGTGATGTTCCATGTTAAAGAGCAATTTGGAATCTGCAAAATTAATTTCGTGTCCTGTTTCTTTCATGTGTTGGAAAAGAGAGGAAGTTTTTTCTTCTTTTTTGACGGCATTCTTGTGTTCTGCAATACGTGCATTTATTCGTCTGTTTGTTTGTCCAATGTACGTGGCTGGGCAGACTTTGCAGGGTATTTCATAGACCCCTTGGTTTTCCAACTGGATTTTATCCTTGGGGTTTCTGAGGATATTGGCTATTTTTTGGTTGGTGCAAAAGGCTGTTTTGATATTGTGTTTATGGAGGATTTTGCTAATTTTATCTGTAGTGCCCTTGATATAAGGAAGGAGGGCCATGCCATTGTTTTCTTCTGTGTCTTGGTTTTTGGGGGGTGTTTCTTTTTGGATTAGCTTCATAACCCTGTTTTGCTGGTATCCATTGGCAATTAACACATTTGAGAGATTCTGTAACTCAGTTGTCAAGTGGTCTTTGTCAGCCAGGCGTTTGGTTCTGGAGATGAGAGTCTTGGCTACGGAGTTTATTTGTGCAGGGTGGTGGTGTGATTGTGCATGTAAGTAGCGGTTGGTGTGTGTTTTTTTCCGGTAGATAGTGTGTCCTAGGGAGCCATCAGGTTTTTTGTAGATTAAGACGTCAAGGAAGGGAAGTTGGTTGTTGGCTTCTATTTCCATAGTGAATTGTATTTTGGGGTGTAGGCTGTTGAGATGTGTGAGGAAGCTATCCAGTTTTTCCTTCCCGTGTGGCCAAATTACAAAGGTGTCGTCAACATATCTGAGCCAAAGTTTGGGTTTGTGTTCTGACTTGTCTAAAGCATTGGTTTCAAAGTGTTCCATGTACAGGTTTGCGATGACCGGTGAGAGGGGTGATCCCATAGGTGCTCCTTCTATCTGTTTGTATCTTTGTCCATTGTGGATGAAGTACGTGTTGGTTAGGCAGTGGTTGGTCAGGTCCAAGATGTATTCGGGGGGATTGTATTTGTTTTGAATGGCTGTCAAGGCTTCATTAATGGGCACTTGTGTGAAGAGAGATACAACATCGAAGCTCACAAGTAGGTCATATATATATGCGTGCATTAAATTACAGGAAAGTGCTTTACAAAAATGGGCATACCAGTCAAAACTATGTGCAAGAATGTATTTATTCTGACATTAAAATTATGACATTTTTTTGTGACGATTGTCAAAAATATAGCAAATTGTGCAGAAATGCAATTGAAGATGGGGGGAAATAGGAAGCTGGAGCATCAAAACTGAGTGGTTTGCCCATCCCTACCTCCAACTATGAATAAATTGAAGCTAGGGTTCTTCTCATCCAGCAAAATCTTCTAGAATGACAAAATAATGTATTAAAGCCTGCCTCTTATTGCAGATCAGCTGCAGATCGCTCACCAATGTGTTTCCTATCACGAGTGCTTTGTTGCTGGAGTCTTAGCTATGTTTAAATCTATTGCTCTGCATAGTGAATTACTGGAATACCAGCCTTTCCATTGCCAAGCCAAAAATATTTCGGCAGCTGACAATAAGACTTCCCTTGTCTTCTAGGAAAGGAAAGCAGGATCAATAACTGATGCACTGTTGCCTTTTGAGGAATCCTGTTCCATGGCAGTGCAGATCTTGTGTGTGACCTTGGGAAATCCACTGAGTTGCTTTGCAGTTTTAAAGTCCTCCTCTGTAAACCTTTGAAAACAAGTTCTTAACATCACAGGGTAAAATGTCTTTGAGTACGGAAAGATGCTCAAATCCTATAGTAACGCGAGCCATTAAGTAGCCATCTCCTCAGAGTCACAAAGCATCCATTGCTGCAGAACGAATAGCAATGTTTACTCCAGTATTTTCCAAATTCAGTTAAGCTGCCGGAGATTTTAAAAATTCAAAAACCAAATTATTTTAATAGTCATGATTTCAACAGCATTTGTAGGGTGCTCTACTGCCTTTTCAAAGTTCATCATTTCAAAGTAAGTAAGTATAAAGTAATTGTGCTTATCCCATGTCACAATAGAAGGCTGTGGCAAAGCAAAGGTGGCACATGAATTCAAGCCCAACCAAATATTAGCTGGAACTAGGACTATAACTGTACACCTTTAGAATAGCTCTAGAATGCCAGCATAGGCTGGATCTACACACAGGAAAAAATTAAGTCATAAATTTAATTGTTATAACCAAAAGGGGGGGGGGACTCTATGTAAAATTGCATAGACAAAGTTTTGTGCTCTACAGCGCCATCTGTCACATGTTTATAATGCAGTTATAATTATATAATTGACTGAGTATAGCTGAGTCCATCATCTAGACCAGGCATAGGCAAACTCGGCCCTCCAGATGTTTTGGGACTACAACTCCCATCATCCCTAGAAAACAGGACCAGTGGTCAGGGATGATAGGAGTTGTAGTCCCAAAACATCTGGAGGGCTGAGTTTGCCTATGCCTGGTCTCGATCCTGTCAGTTCTACCCATGAGGATCACCTGCTTCTGCTGTCCTGGTCTGATCCTTACATGAAGGACTTGCACCAGACATCAGCCAGGTCAGGCACTGGCCAAGGGTCTCGATGGCTCAGAAGGGGCCCCTCACCAGCCTGGCTGAGAAATTTATAGATCCATGCGCTATGGCACTGAATTGTGAGTAAATTAAAGTAGCAGTTGGCAGCTGTAGATGAAAAGTGTGCTTGGCTTCCATTCAGAAGCAGTATTCCCACTCATCCAACATAAAAATACAATGAGAGGGCAGTGAGGAGGAAAATTATAGCTGCCAATATGGCAGCAGTAGCAAAAGAAAAAGGAAAGTATAGCCACATTTGTGTGTGTGTGTGTGTGTGTTGTGTGTTGGAGAAATGGAGATGTATTGAAAACACTGTGCCGTAGGCCCCCTGAAATTTAGTACCAGCCCATAATATCTGCATCAGGCCTTCTGGGTTTTTCCTAGCCCATTCTAGCTCATCAAACTTGGTCATCCCTTATCTGCCTGATTTTCCTATGACTCTTTCCCTAGACTTTCCATGTTCTGCCTTCGTCCAATCAGATTCTGCTATGACTCTGCTTAATCTTGCTTTGGCCTGTCCTTGTCCAGTGTAGACCAGTGTTTTTTTAAAAAATAGTTAGCCATTCTAGCTAGCTAATGGCCTCTCTTTTCTTGTTGTAAATCTAGAAGTGTGAGATCCATTACTCCGAACAATTTCCTGCTTCTCGTGTTTAATTTCTGACCCTATGTCATGGGCAAGTTTATTTTTGCTGTGTGATAATTTAGAATTTCCTTGTCTAAAACAAATAAAGGGCCTTTTGTGTTTGTGCTTTGAAGGAGTAGCTAATGTAATCTGTCAAAGCCTTCCTTTGAGGTCGACTGAGATTGGAACGCTAATATCCTTTCCGTTTTTGGCAAATGCCTTCACATGCTTTTAGATATATTTCTTTTAAATAGCTGATCAGATTGTGCAATGCCACTATGGCCCCGGATACTACAGTTCCATTTGCTGTGTGTGGCTTTTGTTAAGGGTCTGGCATTGATTTCTTCTCTTAGGGGTCCAGAATGTCGTAGCGAAATGCACCCCAGTGTTCCGATTTGCAAAAAACAAAACAAGCACACCCACACACCAACTCTGATAAAAATTAAGGGCCCCATTATTGCTTTTGTGTATTCATGAAGACCTCACTCCTGTTTCAGGCAGGCAGGTGATACCAAACCAATTAAATCCTAGTATGCCGGACACTTGGGTGGCAATGGGCAAAAAAGACGAGAGAAAATGCATCACACACAAAAGAGAGTCTAAAAGAGGGGACCTACCAGGTATGAGCCACTGTGGCTCATCAGGCCTGACACTCCGCCAAGTCTGTGCCATATGCATATGGTATATAGATGCAAATTTAGAAATAATTGCTGTAATTTAAATAGAAATAGTAGACATCTTACTGATAGGGAACAAAAATGTGACTAGGTGTTCTGTGCTGCCTGCTCGTTTTACTGACCAAAGCCCCAAGTGCGCCTTTTTATGGGTCTTTGCCTTTAAACAGGACTTGATCAGATAGCCCTTCAAATCGATGACACCTTAAAACAGAGGAATGTCCTCTGACAGCTGCAGAGAAACATCCTCTGTGAAGTAGGACACACGGTCATCCTACTTGACACTGAGGCAACAATTGTCAGGAGCGAGCTGCCAGTAAAACACATTGTGCAAGTTGGAGTTGACTCTTTTTAGCAAAAACACAATCTGCATAGACTTGGCGGAGCATCAGGCCTGATGAGCCACAGCAGCTCATACCTGGTAGGTATGGATCAGTTATTGAGACTGAAAGTCCTCACAGCCATCTCCTCTCCTGAGTTTTCCCCCAAGCAATCCAAGACTGAGCCTGTGTGAAGTTAACCGCTCTTTTCATGCCTCTTCTGGTTCTGGGAGGGGAGCTTCTGCCACTTCACCAGCCTGACTCATCTCTACCTCTTGGCCTCTCTCCTCCCCTGTTTCAGCTTCTGCTTCAAACCATGGAGTTCTCTCTGCCACAGACTCCCATCTCACTAAGCCCTCTTACCTCTTCAGCTTCTGACTCTTCCTCCTCCCAGTCTTTTCCCTCTGACTCCTCATTGTTGTCCCACCACCAATTCCTGGGCTCTGACCCTTCTTCCATTGGGGCTTCCCAAGCTAGTTCCTTCCACCATTTCTCTGTATGGGGCATTTTCAGGGAGAAGCAGCGGACAGGGTGTGGTGTTTAATACCTTTTCCAACACTTGGCTTGTGCCCTCCATTTGGAGTAGGGGTTGTGAACTGGTGGACCTCCAGATATTGCTGGACTACAATTCCCATCATCCTTGACCATTTGGCCATGCTGGCTGGGGCTGACAGAAGTCCAACTTATTCTGGAGGGTCACAGGTTCTCTGATTTTTAAAAAAACAAAACATTTCTGATCTTGCCAAATCTTGTTAGGAGAGCTTTCCCAGCGCAAATTGATTTTTGCTTGAAAGCTCATGCTGCAGCTCCTGGTGGCATTAGAATAGTCAGTGTTCTGCAATCAAAATCAAATCAGAGCACATTTAAAGAATTTGGTGTAAGCTCTTAAGAACCATTGTGAGTCTGGGCTTTGCATGCTTGGTATTCTTTGGGTACAATACTCTAGTAATCAGGTAATTTCTCCCTTCAGGGAAAAATGAGCACATGTACTTAGTCAGAGTGGGTGGTTATTTCAAGAGGCAATTCTGGCCACATTAAAAACCATTTCTGCAGTTAAAAGCTATAGAAGAATTTCAGAGCAGCTTGCATAACAGAGTGTACAAAGTAGTAATTCTCCCTTCTTCTCTGTAGATTTGTGTCTTCACTCCATGTCAATTTAGTTAGATATTAGATCAGTTGTTTTTATTACCTGTGCGAAACAATCAGACGAAAACTCTAATGGGTTTTAAAGATGGAGAATGCCACAACACATTTTACCATGTGGGTATCTATTGCTGAAAATGTAACTCAGGGTTAAGGAACTTTTCACCCTCCAGAAGTTGTTTGACTCTCCCTTGTATGAGTGTTTTACATGTGAGGAAACAGAATGCTGGAATATGGATGTGATTTGCCGACACCGTAAGAGAAGAGGGGAAGGAGTGATCATAAACACAAGGCTCTTTCACATAAAGCTAAGCCATAGTTTAGTGTTAACGTACAAATACAGCCATGATGTATGTTTGTATAGACTTGGCAAAACAACTTGGTTATTGGTAGCTAACATAGGGACCTCCAGATGTTGCTGGAACACAATTCCCATCATCCTTGACCATTGGTTTTGCTGCCTGGGGCTGATGGGACCCCCTGGGTTGGATTACTGCAATGCGTTATTCATAGGGCTGCCTCTGGAGACAGTTCGGAAGCTTTCGCTGGTGCATAATTTGGTGGCCAGGTTGCTCACCTGGGACAAGATGGTTTGAGCATATCACACCAATCCTGGCCTGACTGCCAGTTCATTTCCAGGCCCAATTCAAAGTGCTGGTTTTGACCTATAAAGCTTTCACTGGGGTGAAGGAAGGCATCGTGACACCTGGGGCGGGCATCACGACGTAGGGCGCATGTGCAGCATTGCTACGTACAACGCATGCGCCATACGTAGCGACGCTGCACATGCGCTGTATAGCGGTTTGCTGCCGGCGCCACTCCAACACTGTACGGACAGTGCCAGGATCCCTCCGTCGCCTCTGCAGCTACAAACGGAGGATCCTCCAAAGGCAGCGGCGGCACGATGGCTCCTCACGCCGTCACGAGCCCCCGTGTGGTGACTTCTTGTCACCCCCGCAGGCATGGAACCCAGGGAGTACCCATGCCCCCCCATTGCAACACCACTGCTCAGGACTGCAATACATCAAGGACTGACGCTCCCCATATATAAACTGTCCTGGACATCTGAGGTCCTTCTCTGTGCTATTCCTCTACGTGAGGTCTGGAGGCTGGCAACCCAAGAATGGGCCTTTTCTGTAGTGATTGCCCATTTGTGGAATGCTCTGGCACCTTCATTATATATGCAGGGCCATCTTAACCATAGGCGCCAGGGGTGTGGGGCACCCGGGCGCCAGGTTCTCAAGTCCACCACGCCTAGAGTCCGGGGCCCGAGAGTTGGAGTCCAGGGAAGATCCCGCCCATCGGTCAGAGCACCGCAGTGGGCTCTTCTGCTGCAGGTGGCTCTGCACTGTGAGTTCAGGGGAGAGCGAGCCAGCCAGGCTCTGAGACGGCTGGCCAGCTCTGCCCTCCTGTGCACCTGGGATTGGTGTAGGGCCATGGAGAAGCCTGCCCAGTGCACACTGCTTACACCACGAGGTGCCCGGCTTCGCTCAGTCACCAATGCCAACGTCTCAGGCTGGTTTCTTGCGCTGGGCTCTTTAAGTTTCCTGTTATCTTTTCCTGAGCAGAGATGAGCATGGTGTCAGCTCCCTGAAAAATGGTCAACAGCTCTGGGCACCCTGGCACCGCATATGCTTAAGACAGCCCTGTATATATGCTTAGGCACCAGACGAAAACGTTCCTCTTCAACCAGGCCTTTGACTGATTAATATCCAACAGCCTTTTAAATGTATATGTGGGAAGGGATCATTATTGTTTTGTTATTTTGGTTTAATTATTTACTTGATTTTCATCCAGTATTTTATTCTGTGAACTGCCCTCTTTGTGGAAATAAATAAATAAAGGCAGATCGGTAAAGGTAAAGGACCCCTGGACAGTGAAGTCCAAAGGTGACTATGGGGTTGCACACTCATCTCGCTTTCAGGTTGAAGGAGCCGGTGTTTGTCCACAGACAGCTTTCCGGGTCATGGGGCCAGCATGACTAAACCACTTCTGGTGTAACAGAACACCGTGACGGAAACCAGAGCGCACTGAAACACCGTTTACCTTCCCGCAGCAGCAATACCTGTTTATGTACTTGCACCGGTGTGCTTTCGAACTGCTAGGTTGGCAGGAGCTGGGACAGAGCAACGGGAGCTCACCCCGTCGTGGGGATTCAAACTGCCAACCTTCTGATTTGCAAGCCCAAGGGGTTCAGTGCTTTAGACTACAGCGCCACCCACATCCCTTAAATAACTAGCATCCAGCAATATTTGGGTGACACCACAAAAGCTATCCCTATATTACATGTTAGAGACACTATATGGATTACAACCAGACAGATACAAACAGGTGTCCGTATGCAAGGTGGAGCTATAGAGTCATAAAATACCTGCGTCATGCAGATCAGGTGTGTCTTAGCAAATTTGCTTCTCTTTTCCTCCTTGAGTAAGCTGACCTATTTCATCTCGAGGGCTTTTTTTGAAACCTCTGGTGTAGGAAACCGGCCACTTTAAAGGTTTCTATGAGCTGTGAAACTTCTGGAATCCGAATTCTTTACTCTGGCCGACATCCTAGAAGGCTGTCTGTGCTTGGGCTTGACATTCTTGAAGTGTCAGGGCCCAAATAGCTTTATTCATTGGTCGCAGGAGAGCCCAGCAGTCCACTTGGAATTGCATTGCCTCATAGTGGGTAGCGGTGACTTCCACTCTGTCTGGTGTTTTGACTTCTGGAGCCGAATGGCACAGCTGTATAGCAGCTGTGTTTCATTTATGTTTGAGAACAAGGCCCTATTGTCCGTCTCAAATATAATTTACCCCCCTCCCTTTCTCCCACGCTCCTCATTCATTCTTATCCACCCTGATTTCCTATACATTTTTGGCCGCTTATGGGAAAAGTAGCAACGGAGAGAGACGTTCGCACTACGAAGTCTGACATTCACATATTGTCAACATCTATCAGGAAGAAACTGCAGTCATGTCTGCATTTCTTTTGGCACAAGCCAGAAATACAATAAATTGGCTCAGAAACTGACATAATTGGGAGTGGAGTCCTTTCCGTATGTTTTCTGTACATAGAATGCATATGTGATTGGGGGGGGTGGCGTGGTGGCAGGATCTGCCCCACACCCACTTACTTCTTATCAATGTGGAAGCAAATACGTGTACACTTGGATGCATGTATTATTGCACCAGGCACTTAAGTGCGCATGACCAGGGTTTGAAACTGTGCTCGGCCTGTGTGCATACAGCAAGACAGTGTGTTGACTGTGGTGAGGCCAAGCTATCAGGGATATGACTGAGGGGCCTGGGGCCAGCAAGCACGGTCCCAATCTACCCATCACATGAGGGCTATCAGGTGAGAGGGATCAAGTACCCAAATAGAGCTATTGTGCTATATTGTGAATAAAGTTCCTACTGCCTCACAGTAGCAGAGCTAGCCACTCGGGCACCCGGAATGGCGTACATGCTGTGCACCCAGAGGGTGGGGTGACCTGACCGGGGGGGGGCAATCGGTGCAGTGATTGGCATCCAGGGGGGCAATCGGCACAGCAATCAGCGCCCAGGGGGGCAGTGCGGCGATCTGCCCAGGGGGGATTTTGTCAACCCCCTCAGGGATGACACCTGGGTGGGCCGCCCCCACCGCCCCCCTTCCTACGCCCCTGCCGCTTCGCATCCTTGCCTTCAGCCATCAACTCACTAACTGACTTTAGGCAAGCCAATATCTCTCAGCGTCATATCCACAATACACAGATGATAGGTAAAGGTAAAGGTACCCCTGCCCGTTCGGGCCAGTCTTGCCAGACTCTAGGGTTGTGCGCTCATCTCACTCTATAGGCCGGGAGCCAGCGCTGTCCGCAGACACTTCCGGGTCACGTGGCCAGCGTGACAAGCTGCATCTGGCAAGCCAGCGCAACACACAGTAAGCGCAGCACGCTGGTAAGCGGTCCCTATTTATCTACTTGCACCCGAAGGTGCTTTCGAACTTCTAGGTTGGCAGGCGTTGGGACCGAACGACGGGAGCGCACCCCGCCGCGGGGATTCGAACCACCGACCTTTTGATCGGCAAGTCCTAGGCGTTGAGGCTTTAACCCACAGCACCACCCGCGTCCCTGAACTAGCTGGCTCTGAGACGGCTATACACATACTATACACAGATGATAGCATAGGGCTTTTGTGTAGGTTGCTGAGATACTCTGATGGATAGCTGAGACAAATACTAAACAAGGCTTTGCAATGCATGTGTTGATCAGAAAGGAGGCCCACTGAGTTCAGTGGAATTTACTTCCAGGAAAGTGAATTCAGCAGGCGTGGACTTGGTCTTTCAAATTTCAGCAGCGCCCTGTGCAAGGCCAAAATAAATACAGTCGTGGTTTTTCAACAGCTGAGTTCCCGAACGTTTTGGCTCCTGAACACCGCAAACCCGGAAGTGACTGTTCCAGTTTGTGAACTACTTTTGGGAGCTGAACATCCAACAGGGCTTCCGCGGATTCCGGTTGGCTGCAGGAGCTTCCTGCAGCCAATCAGAAGCTGCGCTTTGATTTTCGAACGTTTTGGAAGTCGAACTGACTTCTGGAATGGATTCCGTTAGACTTTCAAGGTACGGCTGTAACGTCGTTTTGTTTTTATAAGGTATTAAAAATGATCCCTAATTAATGCTTTTTCTCAATATACTGTTCTGGGGTTATGTGTTTGTGTGTGTTTAAAAATAATCTTGAATGGGCCTTGACCCTTGCAGTGTCCCTTGCTGCTGTGAGTCTTCACCTCCAAACTGTTGAAATCTGGTCCACTTCACACCTCCAGGTTCAGAAAGCCACTGGGCTGTGTTCACAAGCGGGATCTATTTTCTGCTGCCTGTGGTTGTCATAGGCACATAATAAATACTATCTTGCTTGCTTCCTCCTTCTCTCAATTTCTTTTTCCTTTTATTTTATCCTTGCCTCACTGAAAGATGAGCCAGCAGTTTAAATCCAAGAGTAACAAACCACAAAGCTCTTTTAAAGGTAAAGGGACCCCTGACCATTAGGTCCAGCTGTGGCTGACTCTGGGGTTGCGGCGCTCATCTCGCTTTATTGGCCAAGGATCCGGCGTACAGCTTCTGGGTCATGTAGCCAGCATGACTAAGCCGTGCAGAGCAGTGCACCGAAACGCTGTTTACCTTCCCGCCAGAGCGGTACCTATTTATCTACTTGCACTTTGACGTGCTTTCAAACTGCTAGGTTGGCAGGAGCAGGGACCGAGCAATGGGAGCTCACCCCGTCATGGGGATTCGAACTGCCGACCTTCTGATGGGCAAGTCCTAGGCTCTGTGATTTAATCTTAATTCGTGGATTTTTTTTAAAAAAATGCAGGTGATTGGTAACCAGAGCGATATACCTCAGAAGTCCTCAATTCGGGAGTAGCTGATGTGATGATCTCCAGATGTTATTGAACTTTAACTCCTATCTGCCCCAGCTAGCATGGTCAGTGATCATGGATGGGGACAACTGAAAAAAATAATTTATGCAAATTCTCCCGGATTGAGGTGTGGAGATTATTTCTCTCCAAGTATTGTCGTAAAAAGAGCCAGCTAGTTCAGGCCAATGGCCCATCTAGTCTAACATCCTGTTCTTAAAGTGGCACACACACCCCAATACAAAAAAAGTATCAAAATACATTAAAATGCATATCTTACGGTAAAATATATTTAGAAATGCATACATGGATATAAAGAGTGCATTTAAATATATGTTTGTGATAAAGCAGACACTAAATATTTAAATACAGTCGTACCTTGGATATCGAATGCCTTGGCTCCTGAACAAATCCGCTCCCGAACGATTGAAGCCCAGAAGTGAGTGTTCTGGTTTTGGAATGATTTTTGGAAGCTGAACGTCTGGTGCGGCTTCCGCAGCTTCCAATTGGCTGCAGGGTGCTCCTACAGCCAATCAGAAGCCACACTTTGGTTTTCGAACAGTTCTGGAAGTCAAATGGACTCCCGGAACACATTCTGTTCGAGAACCAAGGTACCACTGTGCCTATCTCAATATGAATTTTGTACAGGTTTTTGTTTGTTTGTTTGTTTGTTTGTTTGTTTGTTTGTTTTAAATCACAGATTGATGCAGAACTATGACAGATTAAAGAGCAGACATGTTCAAAGCATTCCCCATGCCTTTTGTATTGCCTCTCACACATATTTAATTGCAAGATGGATAGTTGGGGTGGGGTGCATGCAAAGATACAACAGGAGATCCAGTTGCTGAACAGCATGATTTTTACTGCAGATAAAGTGTTTTATTATTTCCAAGCCTGTAGCAATTTATCAGATGTGTCTTTATTTTCTAGTTCTAGATTGTAGGCTCCTCAGGGCAGCCACCTGTTGCTTTTCTTTATGGTACTCTGTAAAGCACCTTTTAGAATAGGACATAAGAACAATGACAGATCCTCCAAGTGTCCCCTTTTTCCAGGGACACTCCTGTATTTACAGCTGTCCCGGTTTCTGAATTGATCCTGCAATGTCCCGCTTTTCCTTAGGACGTCCCTATTTTCATCAGAGAAATGTTGGAGGGTATGGAGTTATGCAACCCCCGAGCCAAGGAGATAAGTAACTATACATCCTTCAGAAGACATCGGAAGGCAGCCCTGGATAGGGAAGCTTTCTATTGTTTAACGTTTTATTATGTTTTTATATTTGTTGGAAGCTGCCCAGAGTGGCTGAAGCAACACAGTCAGATGGGTGGGGAGTAATAATAATAATAATTTATTTATAGCCCGCCCATCTGGCTGGGTTTCCCCAGCCACTCTGGGTGGCTCCCAACAGAATACTAAAAGCACAATAAAACATCAAACATTAAAAACTTCCCTAAGCATGGCTGCCTTCAGATGTCTTCTAAAAGTCAGGTAGTTGTTTATTTTCTTGACATTTGATGGCAGGGCGTTCCACAGTTCAGGCGCCACTGCCTGGTTCCCTGTAACCTCACTTCTCGTAGTGAGGGAACCGCCTGAAGGCCCTCGGCGCTGGATCTCAGTGTCCGGGCAGAACGACGGCGGTGGAGACGCTCCTTCAGGTATACTGGGCCGAGGCTGTTTAGGGCTTTCAAGGTCAGCACCAACACTTTGAATTGTGCTTGTATTATGGACGTCCCTATTTTCATCAGAGGAATGTTGGAGGGTATGCAATAATTAAGTATTGATGTGAGAGATGGTTTTCTACTCTCTTTGTCGGGTGGCAAAGAAGGCCTAGATAGCAGAAGCCCCGCATGTGTGGATGGAGATAGGTGTCTACCTGGCCGCACCCCCCTTTTGCCACATCCACCATTGGTGTGTAAGCTCTGGAAAGTTGCCCCTGAGGGAACATGACCCTCAGGCTAAGGAAGGTTCCCCACACCTGACACAGCATGTCACCGGCTACACATGGCAAGAGTCCATAACTTTGTGCTGGTGCTCACAATGTCTCCCTTTACATATGGCATGAGTGAATCACCGTGGTAATGCTTGTAATAGCTGAGAGTCGAAAAAATGGGTCACCAAAAGGCTCGTTTATTTTTACTACATTCATTTCCACAACACTTTTCGTCTTAAGCAGATGTGTCAAGAGTTACTTCAAGGAAATGCAGCAGTGCTTCTGAGGCGGCAGTTGTTTACTGTTCAAGCTGCATGATGATGACACTTCTTTTTTTCAGGTAACGACAGAGCCATCAGATTTTTAATTGGAATTGTATGGGAGAAGAGGTTTTCTTTTCTTTTAAAGAAAGAATTCGCTGCTAACCGGTTCTCTGTGTCCCCACCCCCGCCCCTTGAAAATGTGACAAGATGAAAATCTATTCAGTGGCTTTAAGCCATGTAAGCTTTAGTCACAGAGAACAAAGAGGCGTGTAATGCCTTTTTTATGTGGCACACTGGAATGTGACGCTGTAAACCCCCACAGGGGCTTTATTATCAGCTGCTTCCAGCCTAAGCACTGCAGAAGCGTCAGGTGGGGAAGGATGTAAGTTGGGGCCACAGCTTCTAAGGTGGAGTGGAAGCCCTGATGGGGCAGATGTAGGACCTGCTCTTTTCCAGTGAGTTCTGGGAATCCCAAAGTGGATGTAATCTAGGGTGTGTCCTCCAATGTGCCTTGAAAGCCATGGAGTTTTCGCTCCATCAGCACCCTGGATATTTCAGATCACATGAGGAGAGGAGAACTAGTGTGGTTTGTGGGGTGTGACTAGTACAAATTTCTTGAGGCCTCTCTTCCTGTCCTATGACACCTCTGGTGTACTGCACCGGCAGCAGAGAAGCGCAAATCTGTCAATTTCAGTTTCTCATTTCTCCAATCTTAAGTTCAGTTCTGCACAGTTCGGTTCTCAGGAGATCTTAAAGTTCAGTTCCCCGCAGTTCTATATCAGTTCCTGAATTTTTGTAAGTCTTCATGAAAATTCACCGCAGATTTCCTACAAATTTCTCCAAATAAATAATTTTGTATTTTCAGTTTTGCCGAACATACACATTTTTCAAGCAAATTTTCCCCAATGTGTATTTTTATTTTGAATAGTGAATGGATTTTTTTTAACACACACTTCACCTTGTATATTCATACTTCTGCACAATACTTGGCCGGAGAACGGCATTACAAAATAAGGAGAAGTGCCAACTTCGATGGATGGCAGTGTTTTGGTTTGTGTATTGTTTCAGGAAGTGTAGACTAGATAGATTCCCCTTCAAATGAGAAGGGAATCCCTCATGCCCTCTCTGCCTGGCATGCTGGTGGCCTTATAACAAATAAGGTGAGGTCTGGTGTACCCCACCGGGCAATGCCAGCATGCAGGAGGCCTGAAGGAAGGTCCAGAGCAGCCAGGAGGACAGAACTACCACCAGCAGCAGCTCACTTTGTCTGCTACAAAACTGCTTCAGCCAAAACAGAGGCTTCACAACACGTGCGAAGAGGTATGGGCATGGCAGACCTCTTGTGCACACTCAAAGCAGATTGAGGAATCTCTTTTGCGTACCACATTCTGCTTTCGAATTTCGGCATGGTGGGATGGATTCATTTCCTGTTCAACCAAAACTTTTTGGAAGGTAGCCTAGCAAGTTCTTTCAGCTTACCGGATATGCCCATTTGTGAGGATGGGGTGAGAGTCAGGGCAAGCACATGGCATGGGTTGATACCTGTCCTGTATAATACAAGACTGTCCCGTATTTCAATGTAAAATGTCTTGTATTGATATGGTTTTGTCCTGTATTTCAGGTCTTCTCTCTCTCTCTCTCTCTCTCTCTCTCTCTCTCTCTCTCTCTCTCTGCCAAGTTAGGGATCCTCTCCAAATGCATGTATTTGACAGGGTATGTGAAAGGTCATGTATTTAAGCTCCGGGAGAGCAGTGAGAGCCAGTGTGGTGTAGTGGTTCAGAGCGGTGGACTCATAATCTGGTGAACCGGGTTCAATTCCCTGCTCTTCCATATGCAGCTGCTGGGTAACCTTGGGCTAGTCACACTTCTTTGAAGTCTCTCAGCCCCACTCACCTCACAGAGGGGAGGAAGGGAAAGGAGAATGTTAGCCGCTTTGAGACTCCTTTGGGTAGTGATAAAGTGGGATATCAAATCCAAACTCTTCTTCCGGGTAGCCAAGCACAGACAGATTTACAAATTCATGTGTATGTGACAATTTCCAGAGGGGCCATCCTGTTAGGCTGCAATAGATTGTAATGGATTGCTTGGAAGTCACTTCAGCACCGGGGGGGGGGGGGGGGATCGCCCCGCAGCTGCCATGACCTGCCCTGTCCTGTATTTTGCCAGAAGAAAGGTGGCAAGCCTAGTTACTACAGTCAATTCTTCTACGCTGAACAGGTCCATTACTGTGCCACACGAGAGTGGCTTAACAATTAGTCGCTTATCACAGGGAATTCTGGGAATTATAGCTCTGTGAGGGGAATAGGGGTCTCCTAACAACTCTCAGCACCCTTGACAAACCCCAGCTTCCAGAATTCTTTGGGGGAAGCCACGACTAAGTTTGCGTTGGAGATAAATTGAGTTTTTAAGGAAGAGTTGTTGAGGAGTGGACCTACGAGTACCATTGTTAAGGGTAGGTAATCGCTTTCAATATTGTGGCCCACTTCAAACTCGATAACAAACTTGTGTGCAAATTGTGAGATTGCAATGACACTGCCGCCGAACTTTGTAAAATGGGTATATTTCCCGGGCCGATCTCCCTCAGTACAGTGGTACCTCAGGTTACATACGGTTCAGGTTACTGACTCCGCTAACCCAGAAATAGTGCTTCAGGTTAAGAACTTTGCTTCAGGATGAGAACAGAAATCGTGCTACAGCGGCGCGGCGGCAGCAGGAGGCCCCATTAGCTAAAGTGGTGCTTCTGGTTAAGAACAGTTTCAGGTTAAGTACGGACCTCTGGAATGAATTAAGTACTTAGCCCGAGGTACCACTGTATTACCGTTTAATATTAACAGGTCCCTCCACCTTATACCCTGGGCTAAAGCCACGAGTGTTTCAGGGGGTATCATGGTACAGTCATACCTCGGGATGAATACGCTTCAGCTTAAATATTTTCGGGTTGTGCTCCGCGGCGACCCGGAAGTAACGGAGCACGTTACTTCCGGGTTTCACCACTCATGCATGCGCAGACGCGTCTTACGTTCGCTTCAGGATAAACAGGGCTCCAGAAGAAGAAGAAGAAGAGTTTGGATTTGATATCCCGCCTTTCACTCCCTTTAAGGAGTCTCAAAGCGGCTAACATTCTCCTTTCCCTTCCTTCCCCACAACAAACACTCTGTGAGGTGAGTGGGGCTGAGAGACTTCAAAGAAGTGTGACTGGCCCAAGGTCACCCAGCAGCTGCATGTGGAGGAGCGGAGACGCGAACCCGGTTCCCCAGATCCAGAGGTACCGCTGTACTTTAAACATGGTGTGACAAAAGCTTGTAGGCAAACATGAAAAGGGACTGGGGAAGGGGAAGAAAGTTAAGTAGCATCTGCATTACCCAATCTTGTACTTTGGCATCATTTCTGTTTGTTTGCCTCCTCTTGCTGCTCACTCAATCCCTGCCGCTTGGGGAATTCTCTCATTAATGTGGTAATACCAGAACAGAATGAGGACATATCGCTCTCACTCTGAACTGGCTTTGTGATGAAGCTACATTGCCAGATATTTTGTGGCAGCATCACAAAGCCAATTCATCAAGCTTTCTGCCCTCACTCATTTGCTGCTGTGCTGGATTTCTCCATCAGTTTTGTACTCATCCATACCTTGGGAGTCTCTCAGGCATGTAGTTATGCCCCTCTTGTTGATGGTTGTTGCCCTGCTTTGGCTACAAAGCTATTGGCACGCTGGGACTGAGTTCAACCTTAGAAGGAGTGATAAGTGTCCCAGCAGCTCAAAATCTGTTCCCAGTTTACTCAAACGGTCCATAAGACTTAGTTGAATGGATGGAATATAAATATATTAGTATCAGTGGGATTACTATGTCATATATATAGTTTCCCAAAGCATAGCAGAATCTTCCTTTTGTAAGTGTTAAATGAGCCCAGCCAGTCAAGCCCACTCAGCACTAAAATTGCTCTGTCATATATATCCATCAAAAAAGATTCACAACTTCCTTTTGACTCATAAAATCATAGAACTGTAGAGTTTTAAAGAACCACAAGTGTCATCTAGGCCAGTCCTCTGCAGTGCAGAAATCTTTTGCCCAATGTGGGGCTCGAACCCGGATTAAGAGTTTCATGCTCAACTGACTGAGCTATCATCTGTCACATAAGTACAATTAAAAAAACCACAACTCTCCTAAAACACATGTGTCCTTCATCTCTTTCTGTTCTCTATTCTTAGGTCTCCTGGATGCCTGTAATTTCTTATGACATGGTCTGGAAAGTCTCTAGGGATAATGTGGCAATGTAACATAAACAGCAAGGCTAGGGGGAGGCAGATATCCAAAATGCCAAGTTTCTAAGGTGATGCTGGTGCATTTAGGAACACAGGAAGCTGCCTTTAGGAGCCAGTGTGGTGTAGTGCCAGTGTGGTGTATTGGTTAAGAGCGGTAGTATCGTAATCTGGGGAACCGGGTTCGCGTCTCCGCTCCTCCACATGCAGCTGCTGGGTGACCTTGGGCCAGTCACACTTCTTGGAAGTCTCTCAGCCCCACTCACCTCACAGAGTGTTTGTTGTGGGGGAGGAAGGGAAAGGAGAATGTTAGCCACTTTGAGACTCCTTCGGGTAGTGATAAAGCGGGATATCAAATCCAAACTACTCCTCCTCCTCCTCCTCCTCCTCCTCCTCCTCCTCCTCTTCTTCTTTTTCTTCTTCTTCTTCTTCTTCTTCTTCTTCTACGGAGTCTATCTAGTTCAGTAATGTCCTCAGTGAGTAGCAGCAACACTCCAGATTTTCAGGACGAGGTCTCCCTTAGGCCCGGATGGAGAAGCTGTAGATTGAACATGGGGCAATTTATATCCAGAGCATGTTGTCATTCTCTGCCTGCCTCCCCCAAAAAAGTATCTGCACAGAACAAGTGTATAAACATCCAGTACTGATTCCTGAACGTTTTATTTCTGGTAAAAAGCATTCCAGCCTTCAACATAAACCTTCCCAAGCATTCTGCAGCTGCTGGAACCATTTCTTAAACAAACCTTTGTGACTGTCTTCTCTTTTGGCAGCTTGGGTGTTACTACTAGTCTGTGTAGGTGTTACTACTAGTCTGCAAGGCTGCTACTACAAGTCCGCCTACTTTTCTTCTGTGATACACTGAGACTCAAGAAACTGCACCTGCACAAGGGTTTCCCTGCTCTCCTTCCTTCTCGGCCATTTGTTTCTCTGTGTCTCAAGTGCAATAGCTGCTATCCATTAAAACACAAGGAGCTGTAGCTTCATCCATTTAAAATTGTTGTAGCATAAATTAAACAGAATGTTGTTTAAAATGCTGTTGGTCGTAATGGTGACCCCCTGTGATATATATTTATGGAATGCCCTCCCAGCAGATGTCAGACAGATAAACAGCTATGTGATTTTTAAAAGATACCTGAAGGCAGCCCTGTTCAGGGAAGGTTTTAGTGCTTGATGTTGTACAGTGGTGCCTCGGGTTACATACGCTTCAGGTTACATATGCTTCAGGTTACAGACTCCGCTAAGCCAGAAATAGTACCTTGGGTTAAGAACTTTGTTTCAGGGTGAGAACAGAAATCGTGCGACGGTGGTGGGAGGCCCCATTAGCTAAAGTGGTACTTTAGGTTAAGAACAGTTTCAGGTTAAGAACGGACCTCACAACAAATTAAGTAGTTAACCAGAGGTACCACTGTATTGTGTTTTTACTGTTTTTCATTGGAAGCCACCCAGAGTGGCTGGGGAATCCCAGTCAGATGGGTGGCATATAAATAATAAACTACTATTGCTATTCTGTTTTAATAATTGTTACTGTTTTGCACTATTTGTTTGTTAATGGTTGAGAAAGCCTTTTTCTCTAAGAAAGAACCCACACACCAGCAATTCAGTAGGGGCATAATCTGGCCAAAGTACTATATACATTTACATGTAATATAAACATTTACATTCATGGAATTTGATTCAGATTTTAATGAGAACCTTTCTGAAACAACAAGTGAACTGAAAATTCGTACTTCTCCAAATTTTGTGATCCATAGACTCTTAGAGTTGTAAGGGACCCAAAGTTCATCTAGTCCAACCAAATGATGAGTACAAAACGCAGATATTAGGGGAAGAGTTGCATGTTTGGATACATATATGTGTATATTAGGAGGTAAAAGGGAAAGGTAAAGGACCTCTGGACGGTTAAGTCCAGTCAGAGGCGACTATGGGGTTGCGGCGCTCATCTCGCTTTCAGGCCAAGGGAGCTGGTGTTTGTCCACAGACAGTTTTCCAGGAGAGATCTGCCCCAAAACGCTGATGAATTTTTGTCAGGATTAGGTAGCAGGGGATGGGGAAAGACTCATCTCCAAGACCCTGGGGAGCTATTGGCAATTACAGTAGAAGATATTGAGCTAAATGGATAAATAGTTTTCCCTGGTATAATGCAGATTCCTATGATCTTATGCTTCAAAAAGGCAGTTCAGTTGTGTTTCCAAGCATATCACATAGTTATGAGATGAAATATTTTTGGTACCTTTTTTTAAAGCAGTAACTTATATGTGGGTGGTTGTTGTTGTTTTTAATGACTTAGAGAAGAGGAGCAGTGGCTTAATGATTAAGACAGTGACTTGTCAATCGATATTAAGCAAAGCCCTGCTCCATATAGTGAAGTGTTAGCATGTGGGGCAGCCAATCAGTGCTGTGCAAATCTGTTATCCACTGCAAATCACAGGCTGTACATCTGCCCAGTTTGGGGTGAGTGGATTTCCACAGGGCTAAAGGTGCATTCCTTTGCATTTCCTTTGAAATGGCGGTGGCTAATTTTAAGCAGTGATTCAAGTTTGTTTTCTTTAATCTGTGTGAGACTTTCAAACGTTCATTGTTGCTCGCCAAGAATCCACAGAAGCTCCCACATGGATTTCTTAGGAGACCTTTGCTGATTTTGTTCTCTAAAAGAGCCAGTGAAACAAGGTTTTGGAAGGAAAATGTCATCCTGCAGCAATGCAGGTTCATTAAGTTCCATTGTTTTGGGAGCAAAGCCATGTCGTCTGTTTGTTTTTAAATGCGGGAGCGAGCTTTAATTAAGCAGCCCACATTTGGGTGTGCCAAGACATTTCACCAAGAATTTGCAATTAAGCATGTTGAGTGTTATTGGATCTTATGTTTCCAAGATGTCAGATAATGATCCAAAGGGCAAGAGTGGATTTAGCTTTCTTACTCTGTATTGATGCCTCTGGTGTTATAGAAAAATGGGTGCCGGAATGGGAGCTTTGTGAACAATATCACACATCATATGGAAGCAATCCCAGGCAGGAAACTGAAACCAGTCTTGACTGTCTGGTTTGTTCTACCCACCTGTATAATGCACATGTTTCAAAAGCCGCACTTGTCTCATTCATTCGTAATATTATCAGATATACACCTAAAACATATATTAAATTTTTCACTGGAGTGATTTTAGTAGCATAGATCAAGGTGTTTGAATGGTGTCTCATGGCTATCTGTTAGGTTAAATCATTGATATGTATATGAGACAACTTACCAAACATTGGTAAAAACTAGACTTCATGACACTTAAGCTGAAGTGGAATCAACTGCACTCAAGGATCTTTTTTGAAAGATCAGTCAGCAGAATCTCTTGATTTGCATAATATGGTCAAATTCCTTCTCATTAAGAGAGACTGTCTTGGCACCTATGTTACTTTTTTTTTATTATTCTGCTGGTCGTTTCAATGATTTCACTGTACCCATTGCTAGTCCTACTCAGAGGAGACAGATTGAAATTAATGGCTTATTAATTTCAGTGGGTCTCCTCTGAGTAGGACTAACCCAATGATTTCTAGGAAGAATGGAAGCCCTTTGGAGACTATGTAAAGAGAATTATAATATAATGAATTCGTGAGCAGGATTTGAACTAGGAGCACCAGAAATAATTAGAGACTACTGTATTGTGGATATTGTCTGAAAGAGTGAAGATAGGTTTCAGCAATAAGGTAGTATAAGAAAAACACCACAGAGAAAGGGATGGGAAGTCGATAAAGCAAAAGAAAAAATCATTATGTATTGGAATTTTATGTGAAATTTCTGGAAATATAATAATGTGTTTTAAAAAAGATATAACCCAATGATTTTGGTTAGATTTGGCTGCATTTTGGGGGTTTTTTTGTTCTTACAAACAAAGCACAAAAAGCAGAAGAATGGCTGGAGTGTACTTACTGTAAAAATCAGTAAACCCAAGCCTCTTGGGCTTGCCAATCAGAAGGTCGGCGGTTCAAATCCCCGCGACGGGGTGAGCTCCCATTGCTCTGTTCCAGCTCCTGCCAACCTTGCAGTTCGAAAGCACACCAGTGCAAGTAGATAAATAGGTACTGCTGTGGCAGGAAGGGAAATGGCGTTTCCATTCGCTCTGGTTTCCGTCATGGTGTTCCATTGCACCAAAAGCAGTTTAGTCATACTGGTCACATGACCTGGAAAGCTATCTGTGGACAAACGCCGGCTCCCTCAGCCTGAAAGCGAGATGAGCACTGCAACCCCATAGTCGCCTTTGATTGGACTTAACCGCCCAGGGGTCTTTTACCTTTTTATTATTATTGTTGTAAAAATCCACATCCATTGCTTGGTCCACTTTTGCCTCTGAAAGGTTGTCCACAAGGGAGCAAGCCTCTCTTGCTGAAAAAGGTTCCCCACTCTATTGTAAGGACAACTGAGATACATATGTGTAATAACTTGGACATCCGAGACCTATTATATAAAAACAATCCTATACAAAGCTGCCCAGAAACAAGCTTCATTAAACCCAATGGCACTTACTCTCATGTAACCTTGTGCCGGATTGCCCTGTTAACTACATTGACATGAACATGCCTTGGGTCTTCCGTGATGGGAAAAATCTAAAAGCCAGAGTAGCATAATACCCAGCTAAGATATTGCAAAATAGCAAGTAAGTTTTCAGATTCTCTTGAACTCATCTTCAGGGTGGATGTCAAGCAAAATTATACAGGAAACTGAAAAAAAGCAAGGGCATGAGGTTGGAAATCAAAAGTCTGCAGTTTGTAGCATTTCTAAGGGAGCGTGGGAGAGGCGCTGGGCAAAATTTAATTAGATCTAATCTCTGCTAGGTGCAAAACAGATTTCAGGTTGAAATAAGAGCTGTTGGGAGACAGTAGCAATAGCTGCTGTTCTTGAAAGCATAGAATTTAGCAGATACTTAGATCTGTCTCCTGGATATGTTAGTCTTGCCTGTAAGGCAAGTAGCAGCAATAAAGTGCTCGCCTTTATATTATATTAACAAAGTGGGGATTCATTCTTTCTTATGGGTTAGAGGGTAAAAATCAGCATAAAAAGAAAGTAAAAACACTATTTTCTTTGTTAAGTGGAAAATTCGAGATTATGGCATTGTGAAGTGGAAGAGTTCTAATTCATTTGCCTCTGTGGCAGAAAAATAAATTTTCATATTTACAGTCAATAAAATAAGCACAGCCTGCAGAAATAAAGATAGGAAGAGGCCACAGATATCTTGCAACCAGAGGAGGAGTGTCAAAGTTTCCCCCACCACTGCGCCCGCCTCCTGTGCTACGAAAGCCTCATCGTCTTCTCATTTTGACTCCCTCTGCCAGCATTGCAGCATTTATTGTGCTCTGTTTACAACTGTAGACGATGCTCGGAGGAGTCGCATTCTGTAAGGAGCTCCCAGTACCAGGCTTCATTGTTGGCAGTCCTTCTTTTCCATCGCAGTCGCTTACTCTATTACGAAACCAACAGGAAAGGCTTGAATGTACAGGAATGAAGTAGATGTAGTGAATAAGCGAAGCAATCATTTTTTTTTAAAAAAGCACAACCCCACAAACAGTCCAATTCTATGAATGCTTACTCAGAAGTAAGAGCCATTGATTTAATGGAGACTCCAATCAGAGACTGGGACGCAGGTGGCACTGTGGATTAAACCACAGAGCCTAGGATTTGCCAATCAGAAGGTCGCGGTTCGAACCCCCACGACGGGGTGAGCTCCTGTTGCTCGGTCACTGCTCCTGCCAACCTAGCAGTTCGAAAGCACGTCAAAGTGCAAGTAGATAAATAGGTACCGCTCTGGCGGGAAGGTAAACGGTGTTTCCGTGCGCTGCTCTGGTTTGCCAGAAGCGGCTTAGTCATGCTGGCCACATGACCTGGAAGCTGTACACCGGCTCCCTCGGCCAATAAAGCAAGATGAGCGCCGCAACCCCAGAGTCGGCCACGACTGGACCTAATGGTCAGGGGTCCCTTTACCTTTTACCAGTCAGAGACTAGATGTTTACCATGTTTTTGTTACTGGAATTCTGTGAGCTCCAACAAAATATCTGCGGAATAAATATAGCCTGTAGGACAGCTGAGGCTCCATGATGGAGCATCTGCTTTGAATGCAGAAGGTTACAGGTTCAACTTTTGGCATCTCAAGTCAGGGCTGGGAGAGAACCCAGTCTGAAATCCTGGAGAGCTACTGAACCAGTGGTTTCACTCATTATAAGGCAGCGTCCTGGGCTTTCTATGTATTGCACTCTTCAGGGATACACTTTTATGTTTAACTAAACGAATTGGGCTGCAAGGGACAAGCCTGCTAGCTCCAAATCCTGTTGCCATTCTCACATACCTTCTGACATCCCTCAGATGAAAATAGGGACATTTCTCACTCCCCATCTGTCAGGCTTGAGGAATTCTCTCCCTCTCCCCCCCCCCATGATTTCAAGAAGCAGGGAGGAAACAAGAAAGCTCTTATGATTTATTCAGTCATTACGGCAGAAGACGAAGAATCCAGTCCAATGTGGTGTAGTGGTTAAGAGCAGTGGACTCATAATCTGGACTCGTAATCTGGTGAACCAGGTTCGATTCCCTGCTCCTCCACATGCAGCTGCTGGGTGACCTTGGTCTAGTCACACTTCTCTGAAGTCTCTCAGCCTCACTCACCTCACAGAGTGTTTGTTGTGGGGGAGGAAGGGGAAAGGAGATTGTTAGCTGCTTTGAGACTCCTTGGGGTAGTGATAAAAAGCGGGATATCAAATCCAAACTCTTCTCTCTGTTGATGGCAACCCTGGTTGCTCACTGTGGCTCCTCTCCTTTCCCTCTCTCCCAACAGCATCTGACCCTACGGTGGCCCCCTGTGGTCAAATGCCTCTGTGTCCACTGGTCTTGCACCTTTAACAAATGTCGCATTCTAGGGGACAGTGGATCATCTATGCTGTCTAATGAAGTGTCCGCTGGCTGCTGTGTCTCCCCCCACTGTTTCTTCTAACACCTCATAACTTGGCTGCTCGCCTGTCTCTGACTTGTTATCTCCCTCATAATTTGGCTGTAATTCAACACAGCCTCCCTCTTCCCTGTCAGCTTCAGGAGAAGGGAGGGCAATCTCCGCCACTCCTCTTCCTCTTCATTCCAGTCCCTGACACCACCCAACTGACCTTTCTCGATGCCCCCCTTTTCTTTTGGTCTCCTCCGCAGAGCATTTTGTATCAGAAGAAGGGCAAGTGCCATCACCTCTACACCAAGGGGACACCACACACACCCTCCACCATCCTGAGAAAACACCCTTAATCCAAATTTTATGTTATCTTATTCTTTGGTAAATTAACAGAAATACACCAATAAATGGTTTTTAGAAAGGGGCAAGATTAGATGAAGGCAGGGGTGTACAAAGTGGGGGGTGGAGGTCCACCCCAGGTGCCACTCAGGGGGGTGACAAGATGGCCCCTGCCTCCCCACAGCTGTAGAGCGGCCGAGGGCACGCACAGTCCATATGGGCGCCACTCACGCGGCATCCTTATGGGCTGCCGCACATATGCAGTCCATACAAGACACCACGCGCAAGCAGCAGCCCGTATGAAGTGTGCATGTGCGTTACCTCATACAGTTGCCACACATGGGCAGTCCATACAGGATGCCGCACATGAGCACTCTGTACGGGATGCCCCGCCCCAGGTGCCAGAGAGGGTTCCTCCACCACTGGATGCAGGTGCACAAAGCATTTTTTTAAAAAATCAATGCTCCTACTCCTTGAGCTCCCCTCAGCAACCCCTTTCTTCCCGCCCAGAGTGGCCCTGCCCTCTGCCTGCCCTTCAGAGCCGATGCATCAGTTGGGGCTTGGTCTTGGCAGCAGCAGCCTCTCTTTCTCCTCACCTGCTCTCCGGCAGCTGCTATGAGCTTCCCAAGAGAGGAGGCCACAGCAGCGGCCATGGAGAGGCAACGGGATGCTCCCTCACAGCCCCAGCCCTTGCTCAGGACAAGCGCCAGCTCATCTCCCCAAGCTCAGCAGCGACAACACTGGTGGGGGGGGAGAATAGGGACATTCCGGGATCAAATCAGAAGCTAGGAAGGCTTTTGTAATTCCAGGACTGTCCCTGGGAAATCAGGACATTTGTAGGGTATGTTTTCATTGCCTTCCAACTCATGGAGGGTGACTGTCTGAACAGGGAGTCTTCTGTCCTTGTGGAGACTCACCACTTCAGGCAGCCGCCCTCCATGAATTGGAGGAAGATGGAGTCACAGAGTTGGCACAGTCATCCCCATCATATGATCAGTTAACCCTAAATACACATGTCTGAAGAGGGCTTAGGTGCCACTGTTTTTAAATAAAACATGGGTTGCTACTTGTGCCTTAGATGAATGAACCATAATATGAACACAGGAAAATAAAGTAAAATGGTGATTTCAAAAATGATGATGATGATGAGACTTGAATAAGATGATTGAATGAGAAGTAGTTTCTCGGTGATTGTGTTACGGGTAGGGTCAATTTTTTCATAACAATGGATGCTGGCATGTTCCTGATGTGGGGTTGTTGTTTTTCCAAATCCAAAGCCTGAGTCAGCAAGAAATTAAGAGAAAACCATTTGAATCTCCTGCTCTTAACCTGCGTCTTTCAGGTATACAAATAATAGCACGTTGTAAATATTTGTATTCGTGACACATTTGAGGAAATGTGTGTTTAAAAGGTAGAAGCCTTACTGAGCACACTTGACTGCAGTTATTGTTTGCACTTGTCAGCAAAATACCACATGCTGTAATTTTCCTTTGTTTGGGCTGTGTTCTGGTATTTATTTCATGTTAGCACCAAACGTAAATTCTTCCCTGTAGCCCAAGTATAAACTGTAATGCTGTGAAGCTTTCTTAAAAGGAAAGGATCTACAGTACTGTATATGCTTTGGAAAGGCCCAGTGCATGCTACAGATACTGAGAAGACCACAGTGTAGTAAATTTCCCTGGCTAAGGGATTCAGATGGCTATTTGCTGAGTGAGAGAATCTACATACATAGCCTCACCATCCAGCAAATAAATGAAGAACTTTCTGTCCCTAGTATTCAGCCACATCACAGAACTGTTTCTGATATTGCTGCTGCTCCAGCCCTAGTCCCAGTATAATTCCCCTCCTGATCAAATCGGGCATCTCTGCATTCTACCAACAGCATAGACACAGCTGGAAGAAACACCAACACATAATTAAGTAGGAAGGGCTGAGCTGTGCACTCTGCATTTTCTGTTCCATTTGTCTCTGTGTTGTTTTTTTTCAGAAGCTTTCGCTGCATCCTATCATACCACTGGGTGCTAAGTGTTGAGATTTTTTACACTGTAGAACCCTACAAAATAATCCACATATAGCCAAGCCTTTTGGATCTTGTCTTCCTTTTCAAGGAGGGCTCCACTATGCTGAATGAAGTCACTTCTGGAGAACGTCGGATGCGATTCTGTTTGATGATGATTTAGTAAACATGTTTATTATCGCATCTCCACAAACATATTTATTAATACCTATGCTTCATCTATACAGATACCATTTTCCACTTAGATAACACATTCATTTAGTGGTTAGTTTTTGCTGCTATATGCTTTCCATTGTTTTAATCCAAAAAAATGTGGGTAGAAGAAAAACAACAACCGCATGCTGTTCTTTAAATGTTGTCCAAGAGTTTGAACAGTCAACAAGTAAATTCTTCTTGTATGCTTTCACTTACTCAGAGGTAGCTGGCCAAGAGGTTTTTTAAGACCAACCCTAGTTGGATGTATGTTGCATTCCTAAACAGAGTCACATGCTAAAGCGTAAGCCTCATTGAACTCACTGGGACTTTCTTCCCAGTGAGTTTTCTAGCACTCACTAGAAATATGTAATAGAATCTTAACCTCACATTTAACCCAACATTCAAGACACTATTTTGGTGGTGGTGTTGCTTAGTCTCTGTAAGGCACCTTGATTTTATATTTTTTTAAGATGATGGTGGTGGTGGTGATGATGATTTCGTCTATACTGCTTTATTTTGTTAAGAAAAAACCCTCAAAGCAGTTTACAGCACATTAAACATAAAATAAAACAACCCAGAATAAAATATTACTGAAGAAAGTCAAATACAAATTGTACATTCAAAACAACAAAATTAACAGGAAGCTATAATATTATTCTAAAGATTTCAAAATAATACATTATAAAGGACAGCAACTGCAGAATACACATTTAGAACAGCAATGCATATTTATTAAACATTTCAAAAGAAAATGTTACTAAAGGAAGTTGAATATAAAATGCACATTTAAAACAGCACAATTAACAAGAGAATAAAATATTATCCAACACAGAACATATCTGCTGCTGTTGCTGCCCGTCCTGCCAATGGTGGTTCATAGTGAGTAGCATCTCAGACTCACAGACCCGGGTCTGCACTAAGAGGCAGCCAAGATGGTCTCTGGCCTCTTAAGCAGCCTCAGCTTTCGTAGCTGGAGTCAGTCAGGACCTCACCCTCCCAGGCCAGTTGGAAGAAGGCCTGCAAGGCAGGGTGCAGGTCTTCCAGGACTCACAGCCAAAATTAATCCTAAAGTCCAGCCCAAAGCATGATCCTTTTGTTTATTCCATGTCAAATCTCGACAGGGGATGGCAAAATTCTGTTTTCCTTGCAGGGACTGGGGTGGGAGGCTTCATAGAATCATAGAGTTGGAAGAGACCACAAGGGCCATCGAGTCCAACCCCCTGCCAAGCAGGAAACAAACAGGAACTTGAGTGCAAAGCACTCAAAAGTAGGGAGTCTTCATAATAAAGTTGATGCCATCTTTCCGTAAATATATTTCTGCCATGGAGCACAAACACAGCACCTAGGGCTGGGCAAAATTCCCCCAGTGGACTGCCCCCCTCCTGTGTGCAGGTGATGCCCCCAGGTTTGTAGTGGTTGGGGGGGTTGTTACATTTTTGCATGGAAGTGGGCACACATTCTTTTCTTTTTGCAACTGTAAGAACTGCTAGCTTCCAGGGACAGATCTTGAGGTCTCAAATTTCAGTGGTGCCCTATATGTGACGCTAAAATTTGGCAGCCCTCTGCCTCTCATGCTCCAGTTGACGTATCCCCAAGAGTCTGCACCCAGTGCAACCGAACCAATCGCGCTCCCCTAAATCTGCCTCTGCAGCTTTCTGACACCCGTTATTTCATTTTCCTCACAGCAATCTGGTTAAAGATGTTGTGAGAAAAACAAAATGGCAGCTACCATGAAAACCGGACGTTGGGAAGGCTCTCCAAACTGTAGCATGGCGCACTTTTGAGGGAGGTTGCAGCCTATTCCCCTCACAGAGCTACAATTCTCAGAGTGGTCTACCAGTCAAAAGGGAATTGTAGTTTGGGGCGTGGGTGTATATATGAAGGAGTAGGGTCCTTCTAGCAACTTCCATTACCCTAAACAATCTACAGTTCCCATGATACTTTGGGGTAGCCATGACTTCTCAAAGTGGCATGACACTTAAACGTATTGTGCGGATTGGGCCTAAATCAATAAACAAAATAAACCCTGTGTGAAAACTCAGGCCACCTGAATTCTGCAGGTTGTTTGCCAAGTGGCCACACAGGACCATACTTGTAAGCAAGCCTTGCCGTTCCCCCTGTTTTGTTTGCTTTTTAATCTCTTACGTAATCCTATACTTTGGCTGGCAGCTTCCTGGACACTTGTTTGCTCTCCTGGGGGGGGGGGTATCCTTTGCAGTGTTCAAGGTATATAAGGACACGCACGCACATGCACACGCAACAGGGCTTGTGTCCCTTTAACTCGGTTGTTAGGTTGTGTACCCGCCGTTTCCCCCGGGGGACTCTGCTCTCGGTTGCTGCTCCCATAGCTGAGTCTGAGAGACAGAGAGACAGAGACAGAGAGACAGAGAGGGGAGACAAATATCTTCTCTTCCTCAGCGAACAAGTAGCTAGTCCTTAGCTGACATGTTATTTCCCTGAACGCCTGGCTGTTTTGTGAGGCAGATGGAGACAGTGGCACAGATGTATCTGGTGGCTCCTGTTCTACAAAGGCTCTGCTTCTGTCTCTCTTTCTAAAAATATACATATAAATTTGTATCTGAAATTCCTTGCTGCTTCCAGCCTCTCTACCTCTCTCTGACAGGCAATTTCTCTTCTGTTTTTTCCCCCCACCCACCCTCTTTTGCCAAGGAAAAAAGGAAAAGGCAGACGGAAATAGAAAGGAAGAGGCAACAGCTCGAAGACCAAATACTTCAGCTGCAGCATTTCAAGGTAAGGGGCTGAGTTGTGGGGGGGGGGGGGAGCTGCTGGGTTGACCAGAGCTGTTTTGTTATTAGACATGCAGATCACACGTTGGAGAGCTGCAAAGAGCCTGTTCCGACATGAAGCAGCCTGCTCTGCCAGAGCTGTGTCTGTTCCAGCTAATCAGATCCTCCCCAGGTCTCTTTCTCAGTTACACAGCCCCATGTTTCTGAAAAGGATGGGGCAGAGCAGAGATGGGAAAGGTGTGGAATCTGGGGGGTGGGGGTGGGGAGCGGTGAGAGGAAGGCATATGCTGCACGCAGCTTTATTGCCGCAAATTCATTCTTCGTTTTATACCTCTGAAATGCAATGGATGTGGATTTGGGTGTGTTCACTGCATTGCTTAAATGGTCTGCTTTACAGCTCTACAGATACTCAGGGTTGTTTTTTTCTGTCTCTTGATTACTATAGTATTTAGTCGTTACATTTTGTGTGTCTGTGTGTTTGCTTCCGTGTATCAAATTGCCTGATCTATTGATCCGAAATAGGTGTTTGGCACCATGTCATATAGACATAGAAGTCTAATCTGTGTCGACATCCAGAAATGAAGGGATTGTGGGTTGGAAACTTTGGGAGGTATATCCTGAAATGTGGATCAATTTCCCCACCTCACTTACCTGGGTCTCACCAGTCCAGATTTTTCCAAACATCAGATATACCCTGTGGAGGGATCATAGCTCAGGGCAGAGCCCCTGCTTCCCTTGCAGAAGGACTAGGCATCTCCAAAGGACCGTTTTGGAGAAAGATCTCTGCTCAGAATCCTGGAGAGTTGCTGCTGGAGTGTCTAACCTCATGCAGGAGATCTTCCTGCCTTTACACACTCCAGTATGCTGAACACCTTTCTGTTGAAAGCAAACAGAGCCTGAGCTGGGAGTCTGGTGCTGTAAGGATGTTAAAAGCTTAGCAGGGTTCAGCTTGGTCAGTGATTGGATGGGATTTCCTGGGAATCTCCACACAAGTGGCTCTGAATTTCCCAAAGGGAGCATAGGATACGATTGTAAATAAATAAACAAATAGGCGAATACACACAGAGAGAAAGAGACTTGTCCAAAGCTTACATGTGATGTGTCCTAATGTCCACTCAAATAGCTGGCAGCTGCAGGCATTCAGCACCTGCTAAGATTGAGACTAGCAATGCCTTTTCCCCTCCAAGCAGTGTTGTATTTTTATGCCGTAAATTCCACACATGTGTGTTTGTTGGGGAGAAAGTTTCCATCCAGGGCACTGCTAAAGGAAGGAGGTTCCTATGTTGTAGATCAGGTCTACTTCATGGATAATTTTATTTTTAGGTCTGGAAATGGATGCGATCTCAATTTCAGGCCCGTGTGGCACCTTTAAGACTAAGCAATTCAGGCTGCAATCCTGTACATAACAGGGAGCAAGACCTAAGGAATTCAGTGGTGCTTACCTAATAATAATAATAATAATAATAATAATAATAATAATAATAATAATAATTTATTATTTGTACCCCACCCATCTGGCTGGGTTTCCCCAGCCACTCTGGGCGGCTTCCATAGAAACCAAAGATACAGTAAAATATCACAGATTAAAAACTTCCCTGAACAGGGCTGCCTTAAGATGTCTTCTGAATGTCAGGTAGTTATTTATCGCTTTGACATCTGATGGGAGGGCGTTCCACAGGGCGGGTGCCACTACCGAGAAGGCCCTCTGCCTGTAGCTTTGCTTCTCGTAATGAGGGAACTGCCAGAAGGCCCTCGGCACTGGACCTCAGCGTCCGGGCAGAACGATGGGGGTGGAGACGCTCCTTCCGGTATACTGGGCCGAGGCCGTTTAGGGCTTTAAAGGTCAACACCAGCACTTTGAATTGTGCTCGGAAACATACTGGGAGCCAATGTAGGTCTTTCAAGACCGGTGTTATGTGGTCTCGGCGGCCGCTCCCAGTCTAGCTGCCGCATTCTGGATTAGTTGTAGTTTCCGAGTCACCTTCAAAGGTAGCCCCACGTAGAGCGCTTTGCAGTAGTCCAAGCGGGAGATAACTAGAGCATGCACCACTCTGGTGAGACAGTCCACGGGCAGGTAGGGTCTCAGCCTGCGTACCAGGTGGAGTTGGTAGACAGCTGCCCTGGATACAGAATTGACCTGCGCCTCCATGGACAGCTGTGAGTCCAAAATGACTCCCAGGCTGCGCACCTGGTCCTTCAGGGGCACAGTTACCCTATTCAGGACCAGGGAGTCCTCCACACGAGCCCGCCCCCTGTCTCCCAAAAACAGTACTTCTGTCTTGTCAGGATTCAACTTCAATCCATTAGCCGCCATCCATCCTCCAACCGCCTCCAGGCACTCACACAGGACCTTCACTGCCTTCACTGGTTCTGATTTAAAAGAGAGGTAGAGCTGGGTATCATCTGCATATTGATGGACACCCAGTCCAAACCCCCTGATGATCTCTCCCAGCAGCTTCATATAGATGTTAAAAAGCATGGGGGAGAGGACAGAACCCTGAGGCACCCCACAAGTGAGGGCCCAGGGGTCTGAACACTCATCCCCCACCACCACTTTCTGAACACGGCCCAGGAGGAAGGAGCGAAACCACTGTATAACAGTGCCCCCAGCTCCCAACCCCTCTAGACGGTCCAGAAGGATGTTATGGTCGATTGTATCAAAGGCCGCTGAGAGATCCAGCAGAACTAGGAAACAGCTCTCACCTTTGTCCCTAGCCCGCCGGAGATCATCAACCAGAACGACCAAGGCAGTTTCAGTCCCATGGTGAGGCTTGAATCCCGATTGGAAGGGATCCAAATGGTCCGCATCCTCCAGGCGTGCCTGGAGTTGTTCAGCAACCACTCGCTCAATCATCTTGCCCAAGAATGGAAGATTTGAGACTGGGCGATAGTTGGCCATACTGGCCGGGTCTAAAGATGGTTTGTTAAGAAGCGGCTTAACGACTGCCTCTTTCAGCAGATCTGGGAATGTTCCCTCACAGAGGGAAGCATTCACCACCCCGCAGAGCCCATCGCCCAGCCCTTCCCGGCTTGCTTTTATTAGCCAGGATGGGCAAGGATCAAGGAGACAGGTGGTTGGTTTCACGCGTCCAAGCAGCCTGTCCACATCCTCGGGGGTAACGGATTGAAATTGATTCCATGCAACTTGACCAGACAGAGCTCTAGCACTCTCCCGCCCCAGCCCTGTTTCTCTGACATGAAGCCACACTAGAAATTGGGATAGCAGAGACCCCTCTGAACCAAGGTGAGACACTTAGATGCAGTGTTTAAGTGTCTACTGTTTCATTGAAAAGAAAGGCATTAGGAGGAGAACCAGAACAGGTGGGGGGCACACAACTTTTCTTCCAGCAGAGAAGCAACCGTGATGGGCAGGGACTCCTTCTGAATCAAAGTAAGACACTTTTCTGTTCAGTTAAGTGCTAACTGTTGCAATAAATGTTCATTTGCAAGGGAGGAGGACGGGGAGAAAATCACAGCAATTTGGCCATGCCCCTGTGACCTCCTAGCAGCCCCAACAAGTCTAGTGGGTGCTAGCCACTACTCCCTATAAGGCAGTTCAGTATTATTTTTATATTTCAGATTAGGGTCTCTGCCCTGCTTGCCCTGTTCACCAAGCCAACCTTCTCTCCTTGCCAACTCCCCACCCTTTGCAACTCATGGCCAATGAGCTTAATATGAAGCATGATTATTGCTTCTTCCACCCCCTCGTGACTTTTTCAACTCCTACCCCCAATCATCTACAGCTTTTTCCTTCACAGAGCAGCTTGCTAAATTGCTCTGTGAAGCTCCTCTCCTCTCTCCCAGTGTGGTGTAGTGGTTAAGAGCAGTAGACTCGTAATCTGGTGAGCCGGGTTCGCGTCTCCACTCCTCCACATGCAGCTGCTGGGTGACCTTGGGCCAGTCACACTTCTCTGAAGTCTCTCAGCCCCACTCACCTCACAGAGTGTTTGTTGTGGGGGAGGAAGGGAAAGGAGAATGTTAGCCGCTTTGAGACTCCTTCGGGTAGTGATAAAGCGGGATATCAAATCCAAACTCCTCCTCCTCCTCCTCCTCCTCCTCCTCCTCCTCCTCTTCTTCTTCTCCCCACCCTTGCAGGCACATTTAAGGGAGGGGCAGGCACTCCATCCAGTAGCTTGCTAAACTTCTGGGCGAAGGGCCCCCACCCCATTAAACAGTTCCTCATGCTACAGTTGGCATAGACACCTATTGGTGGCCGCAGGAACTGCAGAGCGTGGCAACAGTCTACATTGTTATTTATAACAAAAAAAATTCCTTCCAGTAGCACCTTAAAGACCAACTAAGTTAGTTCTAGGTATGAGCTTTCGTGTGCATGCACACTTCTTCAGATACACTGAAACAGAAGTTGCCAGATCCTTCTATATAGTGAGAAGGTGGGGAGGGGTATTACTCAGAGGGGGGTGGGAATGGGTGATTGGCAGATAGCTGTGATGAGCCTGTTGACGACCCTTAACGACTGCAGTAGGTCTTACAGGAAAAAGCAAGGGGTGAGAAGGTGAAAAATGGCTTTGTCATGTAAGACCTACTGCAGTCGTTAAGGGTCGTCAACAGGCTCATCACAGCTATCTGCCAATCACCCATTCCCACCCCCCTCTGAGTAATACCCCTCCCCACCTTCTCACTATATAGAAGGATCTGGCAACTTCTGTTTCAGTGTATCTGAAGAAGTGTGCATGCACACGAAAGCTCATACCTAGAACTAACTTAGTTGGTCTTTAAGGTGCTACTGGAAGGAATTTTTTTTGTTTTGACTATGGCAGACCAACACGGCTACCCATCTGTAATTGTTATTTATATTGGAAGATATGGGCAAGGCGAGGGCTAACTTGACTGAAGCCACTTACCAGGTTCCCGGCAAATACAATAATCAAATGAGAGGCTTCCTGAGCTTTGGTTTAGTCTCTGCACTACAGTAAACCTAAGTCAAATTTCATGCCATAAACAAAACCTGGAATCTGTTGCAGTGCCAGAGTTTGGGTAATGCTGCACACTAACTTGTTTCCATACATTTGATGTGTCTGCAGTACTATACCCCACTGAACTCTAAGGGACTCTAAGCCTCACTGAACTCTATGGGACTTACTTCTATGTAATACGGCATTGCAAATCTCCATCGGGCCATTCTGTATTTTACTGGACGCCTTTGTTGTTGCTCTCCCCCAACCCCACTTTTTTTTTTAAACTAAGCATAATGAATTTGTCTGGGTAATTGATTATAGCCTAAGCAAATACTCCATCAGTGTCACTACAGCCCTCCTGGTGGCATATATTGGCTGCTGTGCTATCAGGAAATAACATGATTGCATTTCCATGGTGCAACAGGAGTTGCCATTTCACTCAGACCACTCTGAGATCCAGAAAAATATTTTTCTCCTCTTTCTTTTGAGCTTTCGTTTCATAAGGCAAAGGACAAGTTTCCCACTATTTCTACAGTCAAAGGTGACATTTCAGCAAATTTCAGAGGAGGAGGCAAAACTAGTTGCAAATGTGGTGCCTCCACTAATGCCGCTCCTCGGAATTTGGACAACTAATGGCTGCCATTTTGCCCTCCCAGGATTCCTTAGGGTGAAAGCAGGAAGGATTTCCCTCACTCTGATTGGCTTCACAGTGATGCTCTGTGACACAGCCTTACTGTGAAGCCAAACTGCAAGGAACGCTTTCTGCTCTCAGTCAGGGGAATTCTGGGAAATGGGAAAGTGGGAAACTGCCACCTGCCAAGACCCTGAAAAGGCAGCAGAAGTTATAATGAAAGTAAGCCAGAGTCAGGAAACTATTTGCCCCACCTAAATACCCCAAGTTTTGATTAAAAGTTCTTTCAACAGAATCTTTGGCTGGGAATAGATGAGAAATCCGTTCACATTCCAATGTGAAGTTGCCCAGTTACCGCTTTCCAAACCAATACATGCCCTGAAACACAGCTAGCTTTTGAAAGCTGCACTTCTCTGAATAGTATAATGTCATACCCCAACCCCCCAAAAAATACATACAAAGAAAGTTTATATTCGAATCAGTGTTTGAAATTCCCCATTTTGCTATTGGCATGGGTCCAGTTGTGACCATGCAGAGATTTCTGGGCCCCAGGTTGGCATCTCCATCGAACCAGCTGAAAGGTGTTCATATTATGGTCCTCCACTACCGAACGAATCATGGACCCCTTGCTGGGCATCTTAGTCCTCCATCATCACTTCAAAGAAAATAAGTGCAGGGATGAGTACAGATCTATTTGACTGTGCTGCACCATTTCCACAGGCCACCCAAATAGAACTCAGTTGAAAAACCTCTGCCTTAGTCCATTGTTAATACCATTTCCATTTCCACTGTGTGTTTCCTTCTCACATGCTGGGACAAGTCAATTGTTGTAAGAGCAAGCTGCAGTCAGGCAGTGTAGTTGAGATCATAGGACTGTAGTGTTGGAAGGGACCCGAAGGCTCACCTAATCCAACCCCCATTCTGTTGTTGCGAGTGCAACCTAGGTTTAAGGTACTATTTGGTGCTTAGCTTATATATCTGTTCAGAAGTAAACCATACTGAGCTTAATAGGGCATACTTCCAGGGGGGGTATAGCTCAGTGGAGAGCATTTGACTGCATACTTCCAGGTAAGTGTGCATTGCAATCTTCCACTCCTGAGTTGCCCATCACCCCTGCAACACATCATCCCTGATAATTGGCCATGCTGGCTGAAGTTGACATTTGTAACATCTGTATGTATAGGATTGCACCAAGGGGACGCAGGTGGCGTTGTGGTCTAAACTGAGGTCAGCGGATCGAATCCCTGCGACAGGGTGAGCTCCCGTTGCTCTGTCCCAGCTCCTGCCAACCTAGCAGTTTGAAAGGACATCAAAGTACAAGTACAGTGGTACCTCGCAAGACGAACGCCTCGCAAGACGGAAAACCCGCTAGACGAAAGGGTTTTCCGTTTTGGAGGCGCTTCGCAAAACGAATTTCCCTATGGGCTTGCTTCGCAAGACGACAGCCCATAGGGAAATCTCCGGGACAGCGGGGAAGCGCAGCGCGTCTTCCCCGCTGTCCTCGGACCTCCTCCGAAGCCTGGCGGCGGGGCGGGGACACCTCCTCTCACCGCCGCCGGGCTTCGGAACGATGCCCCGATGCTGGGCGGCGGGGCGGGAACCTCTGCCCCCGCCGCCCGGCATCGGAACGATGCCCCGATGCCGGGCGGCGGGGCGGGAACGCCTCCCCCCGCCGCCCGGCATCGGAACGAGGTCCTGGACCTCTTCTGAAGGCAGGCGGGGGCAAAAGTCTTTGTCCCCCCTGCCTGCCTTCCCAGGGGCTTTTAAGAAGTCCTCCGCTGTCCCGGGCGATTTTAAAATGCCGCCCGCCAGCATTTTAAGATCGCCCCGGACAGCGGAGACGTCCTCTGCTGTCCCGGGGTTTTTTAAAATGCTGGGGGTGGGAAGAAAGGCCCTTGTCCCCCCCCCCAGCCTTCAGAAGAGGTCGGGGGACAGACTGTCCCCAGACCTGGTCTGAAGGCGGTTTCCCTAGGAACGCATTAATTGATTTTCAATGCATTCCTATGGGAAACCGTGCATCGCAAGACGAAAAACTCGCAAGACGAAGAGACTTGCGGAACGAATTAATTTCGTCTTGCGAGGCACCACTGTAGATGAAAAGGGACTGCTGTGGCAGGAAGGTAATTGGCGTTTCCATGCACTCTGGTTTCCATCACGGTGTTCCATTGTACCAGAAGTGGTTTAGTCAGGCTGGCCACATGACCCAGACTCAGCCTGAAAGCAAGATGAGCATCGCAACCCCATAGTCGCCTTTGACTGGACTTAACCATCCAGGGGTCCTTTACCTTTTTACCTTTATAGGATTGCACCAGTATGAGTGCAGTGAACATTTTGAAAACATCATTTCCCCCTTTTTTAGTATTTCTCCATATAGATGTAGTTTTGACGCTGTAGGGCAAACTCTGCTCCGGAGGGTCCTATGGCTATAATTTCTGGGTTGAATGAGGAGTGTTTATCCCTAAATTGTAGTAGTATTTCAGCAGCAGTTAATTTTGCACTGGGATGCTATTGCATATTTTTCATAGGTTTGATTAAATAAATCTGATACATTAATGAGGGTTTTGAATACTTGAGTGAGTGTTTGAGGGCAGATAGACAGCAGCAACTCAAAGCTTCTGTGCTGGGTTACCTGGAGTTCTGAACAGTTCACACCCACCTTCAATTGGATACATAGCAATTATCCTTTTTTTGTTGTTCAGTTAGTTTTACTCCTCTTAATTACCTACAAAAGGCTATGGTGTAAAGGAGCATCTCCGAGGTGAGTTTGATTATTTGAAGAGGATCCTAATAACACTGTGCTGGAAAATTTCTTATTGCTGTAGAGCGTTCTTAAATTAATGAGAAAAGAAATTGCATTTGAAAATTATCAAAAGCAAGGGGGGGATTTTAGAAAAAATGGCATGGGTGAAGTGTATGGCACTTACCTTACTTTCTAAGGATTTTGTGAGTGTTCGTTATTTCACTCCACAAATAATTTATCTTATTTTTTGTATTCTGTAGCCTTTCTGGGTGCCCACGCTTCCTGAAACCTTATTATATCCTCAGCCGAGCTTTCCATTCAGCCCAGGAAGGCAGTGGCATGGCCTGGATAGACTCAGAAGGGAACCGGCTGGGGAACCCCCAAGAAAAGAAGGTTCAGGGTTCAGGGATTGGTGGTGGGAAAACGATGACAGGTCAGAAGGAGAAGAGGGAGAAGACTGGGAGCTGGGAGCTGAAGAGATAACCGGGTTTAGTGAGCCGGGAGCATCTGTCGCAGAGAGAAATCTAGAGGCAGAAGCTGAAGCAGAAGAGGAGGGAGGCCAAGAAGCAGAGATGAGTCTGGCTGGTGAAGAGGCACAGGCGTCTCCCACTCCTGCTGTGACAAACTCCCCTCCCTGCTGTTCTTCCAGAACCAGGAGAGGCGTGAAAAGGGCAGAGGAGAGGTTAGCTTCATAAAGCCACAGTCTCAGGTTGCTTGGAGGGAAACCCTGAAGAGGAAGGGACTTAGGCAACTGTGATGAGGCAGGGACCTTCAGTCTCAGCAAGTGCTTCATGTGGCCAAGACCTACCAGAGATGAATTGCTGAGCTTATTAGGACTCCTATGCAGATCCTGTTTTTGCTTACAAAGAGTGAACTCCACTTGATCAGTGTGATTTACTGCTGGCTGCTTGCTCCTCTTATTGCATTTTTTAAAGTGAAGTGTTTTTACTTTTAAACAAATCCATGTGGAACTATTTTTAATAGGTAAAAGGAAGGGCCTTTCTTAAAAACAAAATCCTTGCACATATCAATTTCATAACCTCCACAGCTCCCTGCGTGACAGATAAAGGCCAAAGAAAGACCTCGTTGACTTTCTTAGATCAGGAAACACGGGCAATCAGAGATGCTGCAAAGCACAGAAGAAATATTTAATAGAAAGAAAAAAACACCCACCATACCCAGCCACTTTGCAATCAACTCACTGGGCATTTGGTGAAATTATATATTCTGAAGTGCCCTGTGAATGAGGCTAAAAATGGACCCCCTTATGTGGAGGAATAAAGCTTTCTAGAAATTGGAGGACAGGTTTTGTCATAGCAGTATTTGCTAGAAAGGCTTGGAATTTTACTATAAGTAGGATTAAATAAAGACAAGTGCATTTACTGCACTTAATAATGCAGTTGTGAAAATACTTTATTGAGTAATGGATGCAATGAAAGGGAACAAACATTTTAAGGGTTTTGTGTGTGACTGTTCTCAGCTATCTTATGAGTGGATGAAGGAGGACTCTCTCCTTTTGGGATTTCACAGAGGAGTCACCTAATTCGATCTGGACTGATCATGCATGACCTAGATTGGATCAATGGTCTACTTCAGAATCCACAGCCGGACAGATTCCATTATGAAGTGATCAGGGGGTTGTGTGCTGCTTCCATTCAGGTGGTGGGTGGATATACTGTTTCTGAAGTTTTGAAAGGGAAAAATTGAGAGGGGGAACTAAGGCAGTGTGCCATCCTCACAACACCTCTTAACTTGTAATTACTTTTAAGTATGTGTATCTGGGCAGATTTTAAAAGATTTTTTTTCATCTGCCTGGAAACTAAATGGGGAGGACTGAGTCATGCCGCCTCTGAGAACTCAAGCGGAGCAGATTTTAATGGGCCAGCCCCTCCCTAGTTGTGGCCACCATAAATGCTTCATCTTCATTTCACTAAACAATAAATCAGATAAAGGAACTTGAGTAGGGTTATTAAAGATACTTGTACACAAACATAGGAGTAAAGGAAGTTGAAGGATGATTTGGATGCTGTTTTTTGCCATTTGACAAAAATGTGTCGTGTTATTGTGCGTGTGTTTTATAGTTTGGGGTTTTTTAAACTGTGAATGGTTCCCCCCCCCTCCCTTCATCATTTTACAATCTCATGGAGCTGCCTTGAATGACTTTTGGATGAGGAAAGCTGGATATAAAGGGCAGCAGTCACCAGGGGAGTCTTTAGCGTATACGCTGCCAGGGTGCAAAGATTCGCCCAGCACCCCCAAATCATTGAGTCTGACAAGCGCCGCCATTGTGAATGACAAGCACCACTGCTGGCGCAGCGCATCTTTCGTAAATGAGCGCACAAAGTCGAAAGTCCGTTAGTGAAACAGTAGATATACATTTGGGTAATACCTACGTATATATGTATTTTGTTTTTCTAGCTTGATCAAAATCATTTATTATTTCATAACAGGTAGCTAGTTAAGAGCTTAGGTGGCTTCAGCAGCAGGCGCCGGCACCCCACAGAATTCGGTGCCCAGGTGCCCCGCACCCTTTGCACCCCCCGGGTAAAGACAGCCTTGGCAGTCACCAAATGATTGGAAGTCACCAAATGACTCCATCATTGGAAGTCTTGTACAGGAGCTTCCACTTGCTCTACAGGGCTTCCCCCACTCCTTCTGCATCCCCATGCACCCTAGGATTATCTCTGGGGGGGGTCTGGGGTACCCCCAGAATAGGGTGTGGGAGAGGAGAGCGGGATCATTCCCTCTGGCAGGCTAATATTGTTACAGACAGAACATTCATCTGAACATGAGTCTGAATTCCACCCAATTCATTTTTATTATATTCTATTTATCGTTACATTTATATCCCAGCATATCTCCAAAGAGCTTGGATGTTTACATGATTCTCCCCCTCATCCGTTTCATTCAAAAGAGGTAGGTTAGGCTGAGAGCCAAAAACTGGCCCCAGACCACCCACTGAGCTTTGTGGCTGAGCAGTGATTTGAACCCTGGCCTCCTGGGTCCCCGTCCAACACTCTAACCACTATACCACCCTGAGGGAAATGAATACATTATCTTTCTGTATCCCATCTCTCCCGTGTGCGTAAAGTGGCACAGGATGGAATACTTTACAGTAGGTAGTGGAGATGGAAACATTTGAATACAGGATTTATTGAATGTTGATTAATCTAAATAACATGAAAGTGAAGGCGTTCAAAATGAGCTAAGGGGAACAGGTTGTGTGTATGTTGAGGTATTTATATAACTGGCCCCACAACAGCCATGGAAATAACAGAAGCAGAGTTGAATCCGTCTCCTTGATGAGCTAAACTGTTTATCTGGTGCTTCTAATCTGTGCCTTTTGATTTCACCGGAGCATCATCCGTCTGTATCTGCTCATTACAGGGCCCTCCAGTTCCCGCCAGTGATTCATTACTGACGCTTCCTGTCCTAGCACTAGCCATGATAAAAAGCCTAGAATAAACTAGTGGCAAGAGACATGCACATCCCCAAAAATAGCTTGAGGTGCTCAGCCATCTCCTCCTCCCTGTTGACCTATTATGTGCTTTAAAAAGAATAGGAATGGCCCAGATTTGAGAGTGTCTCTCTGTGTGTGTGTTGTTAAGCAGTATAATTAGTAGAAGAGGATTGACAGTTGATTACCCAAGTTAGAAAAAGAATGCCAATGTGTGTATCAGGGTTAGCCCACCCGTGAGGCAAAGTGAGGCAGCTGCCTCAGGTGGCTGAATCCACAGGGGCAGGAGATTCCAGTGTAGGTCTTTAGTCTTCCCTTTTCCCTGATGTAGTTATTTACACACTCCTCCTTCCCTAGCAGGGAGGGAAGCACTATTTTGTGGTTCACCTCAGGTGCAAAAATGTCTTGGGTTAGCCCTGGCGTATATATAGCAGAATAGAACAGAAATTGTGCATCTGCCTTGGCTGGCCTGACTTATCTCTCTGACTGCAGTAGTAGTAGTAGTAGTAGTAGTAGTAGTAGTAGTACTCTGTCCATCTGACTGGGTTGCCTCAGCCCCTCTGAGTGGCTTTCAGCATATCCAATAACATAACATTAAACTTTAAAAAACCTCCCTACATAGAGCTGCCTTCAGATGTCTTCTAAAGGTAATATACTGTAGTTCAGGCATCCCCAAACTCGGCCCTCCAGCTGTTTTGGGACTACAACTCCCATCATCCTTAGCTAACAGGACCAGTGGTCAGGCATGATGGGAATTGTAGCCCCAAAACAGCTGGAGGGCCGAGTTTGGGGATGCCTGCTGTAGTTACTTATCTCCTTGACATCTAATGAGAGAGTGTTCCACAGGACGGACGCCACTACCGAGAAGGCCCTCTGCCTGGTTCCCTGTAACCTCACTTTTCGCAGTGAGGTAACCACCAGAAGGTCATCAGAGCTGGTCCTCAGTCTCTGGGCTGAACAATGAGGGTGGTGACGCTCTTTCAGGTATACAGAGTTGAGGCTGTTTAGGGCTTTAAATGTCAGCACCAACACCTTGAATTGTGCTCAAAAACGTACTGAGCCAATAAGACCTCAGCAGAGTGACTTCTAGTGATGGGCTGTAGGCTTGGTCTACAGTTGCTAATCTCCCTAGAGAAGTGAAGCAGCAACTGATAATTGAATGAAAATTTACTGCAGTCGTTTAGAATTGCCATTGGCCAATGCCTGAACAATCTTAATGCTCTGGTAGCAATAGCTAACGATATGCCTATATATTGAATGAAGGTGATTTAAAAGCTCATCAGAGAGCAACAAGGCTGCATCTGTGCAAATACAGGCCAGGCTACATTACCTTTAAATACAAACTCCTGATACATTGAAATAGATACCTTCTAATACATCTAAAAGCTGTCCAGGTCTGTGTTACAACATTTGTAACACAGTATGAAATCTGGTGGGTAGCTAAATTGCAATCTGCAATTTATGCAAGAGATGTGGATCAGGTTGTTTATGCAGGAATTTGCAAACAATGGGTTTTTATTACTTATTATTATTATTTATTAAATTTGAACACTGCCCTTCATCTGTAGATCTAAGGGCGGTTTACGTTTTCCAAGCATCTTTGGTTTCCTTTGCAGTCTCTGTAGAAATGAGTGATGTTCATAGGCGCCGACTCCATGGGGCCTGAGGGGGCTCGAGCCCCCTCAAAAAAATTTTTGGGGGGGCTCAGCCCCCCCAATAATCTCGGGCGCCCTTCCAGCAGAGCGCCGCCGCCGTCCCCCGCCTCCTCCCCACCTGCTCCCTCGCCAGCCAGCCAGCCAGCCGCGCGCCCTAGTCGGAGAGCCCCGGCCGTCCCCCGCGAGATTAGGGAATCCCCGGGGGCGGGGGCTCCTGCCTCGCTGCTTCGCAGCACCACCGCCACTGCCAAGGCACTGCCGGGGGGAATTTCCTTCCTCCTGGCCCCCGCGAGAACAGGGGAATCCCGACTGGCCACACCTCCCAGCCAGCCGATTGGCTGGCTGGGGGGGCGTGGCTTGCCCTATTTAGGGCCGGAGCCACTTTATTTGCATATTCATGAGCTTATTTATTATTCATGAGCTTTCCCGGGCCCCCCCAATATTTTTTATAAGTCCGCGTCCCTGGTGATGTTTGCACCTAAGCAGCCTTTTTTCCAATTGTAGTTTGAAATTTAGCTGGAAAGAAACCTGGGGTGACAGTATATGAGTTTATATGATATGTCTTTGTAAAATATCCCATTAGATGAGTGGTTCCCAAACTCCACCCCCCGGCAGCATAGACTGCTTGCTGAGCTGCTTAATGGTTTTTCTGCCTATTGTAGCAATTTAACATGCTGTGCTAAATGCTGTCTGATTTTTAGTTGCATTTTTTTTACGGCTTATTTTATATATTGTATTTTCCTGTCTTTGAATTCCATAGAATTCATTGTACACCTCAGGGCTTGCTTGGCCTCAGTGTACAGAAAATGTAATGGTCTGATACATAGTCTTAAACTATTCCCACTCTTTTTGTAAGCCAGTTAAAGGTCAAGGGTAAAGGGACCCCTGACCATTAGGTCCAGTCGTGGCTGACTCTGGGGTTGCGATGCTCATCTCGCTTTATTGGCCGAGGGAGCTGGCGTACAGCTTCCGGGTCATGTGGCCAGCATGACTAAGCCGCTTCTGGCGAACCAGAGCAGCACACGGAAACGCCATTTACCTTCCTGCCGGAGCGGTACCTATTTCTCTACTTGCACTTTGATGTGCTTTCAAACTGCTAGGTTGGCAGGAGCAGGGAGTGAGCAATGGGAGCTCACCCCATCACGGGAATTCAACCAATAAACCAGTTAGAGGTGGGTTAAAAAAAAACCCCAGTATATAAGTTTTTTGAAACTGTTTTTTGAAACTGTTACACAGTTTTAGAAATAATTTTAGAGGACAAAAATATATATGAATACCTTGCCTTAAGCATTTTGTTCACTGTTCCGAAAGAAAATAGTTCATAATTCAATATTTTTCAAGTTTTCCAGAAAGAAAAAAAACAAGGATTCACGAGGTCGAAAATGGGGGGATCCAATTTTTTCCTGAATTTTTTGGAGTCCCCCCCCCCCAAAAAAACCTTCATTTCTCTAGCTTGGGACCAGCACTGCTATTTAGTTTATTTAAATATTTCTAAACCACCCTTTCACGTAAAATATCTCAAGGTGGTAAGCAGACAAAAAACAAAGGATTACAATAGAAACACATCAAATTTTGTAAGATGGCTGAAAATGAGCAAGGATGACTGACCCTCTATTGGCCAGGAGTTCCACAGGGAAGGCCTGCCACACTAAGGTGTCATCCCACAAGGGGATGTGGGACCACCGAAAATTGCCACATCAGAAGGCCTTGCTGATTGAGGCAGTGCATGTAAAGAATCAGGAGGTCCTTAAAGTATGGTGGGGGCCAAGTTGTTTAGAGTTTTGTGAATTAACACAATAACTTTGAACCTGGCCCAGTCACATGTTGGTAACCAGAGCAGCTCTGGCATAAGATACTGAGCGATCTTTTATTTATTAAGCCGATTGCTCACTAACCGTCAGATAGAATTAGTTGGTATTGCACCATTGGGTAGTCTGGGCAGAACTAAAGGAATGTTCCTTGAAGGCTGGGTATTCTCTGTCATGCCTCTGGAAAGGAACACCTTTAGCTAGAGCTCATGGAAAGGGCAGATAATTCTTTGGGATCCATTTTGCAATTTGAGCTGGGAACACAGAGAGCAGTGAGTTGGCTGCAAAGCACCTTGAAGTTCAAGAGTCCCCTTTGCAAATTTGATTCAGGAACAATGGGTTTTACCTGCCTGTTGACAAGAACCGCTTGCTTCCATTATGCTCTCCTTATATCTTTGAAAATAAAACTAATACTGTCGGTCTCCACTGCTCTTCTCCAAAAGACTCTACCCACAAAATTATCAGAATTAGAATTGGGGAGTGCACAGCTGTATTAATTAATTTTTGGCTAAGGTTTAGCAGCTTCAGAAATGAACGCCCAGCTTCAGTCTTTCAGAAGCTTTGCTCCATATCGGCTTATCTGCAACCACTTAACTGTGCTTTTCCATGAACAAATACTGTATCTTTGAACATCTGGATTTGATAATCAACCTGTCAGAATGATAGCATAAGCTGGTGCATTGAGATCTCCTTGAAACAATACCTTTTTAAGGGAAAAATACATTGTTGGTGGGGGAAATGAATTCTTAGAAAAGTTCAGGATAGAAATAGTTGAGTAGAAATCTATTTTACCATTCTTTTAAAGTTGTTTGTGTTGGAAGAGGAACCAAACTACTGCCATCATACCCTTTCCCCCCCAATCTTCACTTTTAAAATAAAAAGATGAGCCAAAACTATGGCTTTTTTTTCTCCAGGACTATAATAGCAAAATTCATTGACACCTGTGTCTCAGTCTGCATCCAGATCAGCAAGCCATTGTTTTCCCTAGAGAGTCAGGGCCATACAGTCGGTTGCTGATGCCCGGGAGATTATCACTGATAGAGCAGCTCATCACTTTATTGCTCTGCCAGGAGCTACTAACAGCCAATTTAGCTTCTCAGCAATGGTTCTGTTAGATACTCTGTAAACAACAGCAGCTGGTGGGTGGACCTGGCTGGAGACCAGTCCACAAGACACAACTCAACATCTCTTTGTCAACTGTGGAGGAAGGACGAACAAGAACCCTTCAGCATGACAACATTCTTGTGCTGATTTGATCTTTTTTGAAAGGCTTTTCTAAGCAGGTAGATTCCTTCCATCTATCTGCACAACCTAGTTCTGCTCTTTCAGCATGGTCTGTTTTAGAAACTCTTGTTAGTGCCTTTTCAGATAATGGCTTGCCTTTAATACAAAGATGACCTGCCATGAGCAGATAGCATCTTGCCCTTACTTAGGGACGGGGAAGAAAACCAGTGGAGTTTCATTTTAATGCAAACCTTCAAAGTTGGCACTTTCCAGAACGATACGCAAACAGAAACAAAGCTATCCTTCGACACTCGTGTTTCCAAATTTTGTGATACAGTTCTCCCATTTTAAAAATGCATATTTTAGGGACATATGTGCTTCAAAGTGTGTATGTGTGTGTGTTAAAATAACATAAATGCAATAAATTAGGGGGGATTGCTTGCAAAACGTGTACAGTGGTACCTCGGGTTAAGAACTTAATTCGTTCTGAAGGTCCGTTCTTAACCTGAAACTGTTCTTAACCTGAAGCACCACTTTAGCTAATGGGACCACTACTGCACGATTTCTGTTCTCATCCTGAAGCAAAGTTCTTAACCCGAGGTAATATTTCTGGGTTAGCAGAGTCTGTAACCTAAAGCGTATGTAACCTGAAGCGTATGTAACCCAAGGTACCACTGTATATTGGAAGAAATACACACTAATATGCTGACAAACAGTTGCCGAAATGTGGTGAACTGAATTTAGGACTTGAATTTAGGACGCCAGAATTGCCAATTTATTCATCCATCCCCTCACTGGAGGACATGTGTTGCACAAGAACAAAGTGTTTATTCACACATGACACATCTGTCCTGTTCATGTATAAAGAGAAGCTAACTTTGACAATGAAACTCTACATGAGTGAGGAGATCTGGACATTGAACCTCTCCCGATTTTGCTTGGTCATGCTCTATCACATCAGGTTTCTTTCTTGGGTGCCATCCTGGGGGGGGGGGCCGAGGGCCCCTCCAAAATTTTCAAGGATGGGACTAGGCCTCCTCAGAATCCCACAGTGACGTGCACAAGCCATGTGGTATGTGTGTGACATGTCAGCCCGTCATGCGGCTCACTTTGGATACCTGATCCCATCCAGGCTGTGAGAAAAGTATCTGCAGCAATGGCGTATGGTGGGTGAGAAAGGGGAAAGTTTGTGTATCCTGACGGATGAACCTTTTGTTATTAAGAAACAAAATAGTGCGGAAGCCAACACTATTCCCGCTATGTAGCCAAACCGCAGCTTCCCTACCTCTCTTTGTCTATAATAATAATTTATTATTTATACTCCGCCCATCTGGCTGGGTTTCCCCAGCCACTCTGGGCAGCTCCCAACAGAATATTAATACAGTGGAACTTTGGTTCTCGAATGGCTTAGTTCACAAACAAATCGGCTCCCAAACGCCAAAAACTCAGAAGTAAGTGTTCCAGTTTTCGAACGTTTTTCAGAAGCTGACCGTCCAATGTGGTTGCCGGCTATTGTTTCCGGGGCACCTGCGCCAATCATAGCCGCGCCTTGATTTTCAAACATTTTGGGAGCTGAACGGACTTCCAGAACGGATTAAGTTTGGGAACCAAGGTTCCACTGTAATAATAAAAAAGAGATAAAACACCAAACATTAAAAACTTCCCTAAGCAGGGCTTCCTTCAGATGTCTTCTAAAAATCATATAGTTGTTTATTTCCTTGACATCTGATGAGAGGGCATTCCACAGGTAGGGCGCCACTACCAAGAAGGCCCTCTGCCTGGTTCCCTGTAGCTTCACTTCTCGCAGTTTGGGAAACACCAGAAGGCCCTCGGAGCTGGACCTCAGGCTGAGCAATGGGGGTGGAGGCGCTCTTTCAGGTATACTGTGTCTACATTCCCACTCACTCCCAATCATTTGTGGAGGTCAAGAGAACTCTCAGAACATCACACAAGGACCAAATGAACTGTTTTAAAAGTAGTACAACATTGAATTCCACCCCAGTGTAGAATTTTAATCCTTGTCCGATTGATTGCCACTTACAGCAGCAAATCAAAATTACTGCTAGTTAATAATTCAGTTGTCCTGGGACGCGGGTGGCGCTGTGGGTTAAACCACAGAGCCTAGGACTTACCGATCAGAAGGTCGGTGGTTTGAATCCCCGTGATGGGGTGAGTTCCTGTTGCTCGGTCCCTGCTCCTGCCAACCTAGCAGTTCAAAAGCACGTCAAGCGCAATTAGATAAATAGGTACCGCTCTGGCGGGAAGGTAAACGGCGTTTCCGTTTGCTGCTCTGGTTCGCCAGAAGCGGCTTAGTCATGCTGGACACATGATCCGGAAGCTGTACGCCGGCTCCCTCAGCCAATAAACGAGATGAGTGCCGCAACCCCAGAGTTGGTCACGACTGGAACTAATGTTCTGGGTCCCTTTACCCTTTAACAATTCAGTTACCTATTTACTACATAGAGTACATGTGACACCCAGGTTGAGATATGAACTGGTCCTTGAGAATGGATCCAGAGTGTTCCGTGTGTGTCATGCTGAAAGTGCTAATCCGTGTCTTCAAGAGAGCTATCAAATATTTAAGAGGAAAAGTCTCTTAATGTCTCACCGTGTGTGCTTCCCCCCCCCCCATCATCTTCCACCCTAGTCAAAAGCACTCCGTGAAAAATGGTTGCTGCAAGGAATTCCTGCCGGTTCACCAGCAGAAGAAGAAGCCAGGAAGAGGCAGTCAGAAGAGGATGAGCTGAAGGTGAAAAACCTTGAAGGAAACATCCATAGGTAGGGTCTTTTTTTTTTACATCTTTAGGCCCAAATCCTGCTTTCAAGTCATCAGGGTTTGTCTGCATGTAATGAAATACAGGGGCACAAAATTTATATTGCTGCTGATTCAATTACTTGAGCAATCAATCAAGGATTTAGCTGATTGTTCAGAAGAGGGCAGTTTGAGGTGATGAATTTAATCAGCAATCTTGCAGGTTAAAGGCACTACTGGATATCTGACACTACCTAGCTCTGGTGTGTTTGTTAACTGTAACAGGGGGCCCAAAAACAAAAGGTTGCATTTAATTGGGCTTTACTCAGTAATGAATGCAAGTTAGTCATGCCTATTAATTTCAGTGGGTCTACTCTGAATAGATCTTGCACTAGATCAGGGCTGTAGCTAGGGGGTGTTGAGGTGGGCCCCCACCAGGGGCGCAAGCTAAAAAATATGTCCATAAATATAAATATTGATTATTGCCTCATAAGAAATGGTTTCAAATAGAGGGTGAATTGAATGGGTGGAGTGGGATGGAGTTGGAAGAGAGGCAGAAAGAATAGCTAATTTGTTCTTGGCTAGGGGGCGCTATCTGGACTAGCTACAGCTCTGCACTAGATACAAAGCAGAATATTTAAGATTTCCTAACCCTGTGTGTTCTAAGATTGTCAGATGACAGCTGGCAACAATATGCCGGGGCCTTTTTGGAGTTGGCACCCTAACTGTGGGATTCACTTCCCAAGGTGGCCTATCAGGTTTGCTCTTTGGTCATGAAAGCTTTCTTGGTTGGACAGGTTTCTGTATGCATTGTCTAATTTGGTGATTGGTAATACTGCTGTGTGGTTGTTGTTGTTGTTCATCTTCCTTGGTGCTTTAAAGTTCTGGTGGTTTGTGTTCAGTTAAGTTTTTATTTCACTTCATGCACATTTGTTGTTGCTGCTTTTCAAAATTTTGTTGCTGCCCATTTTTAAAAAAGAAATGTTGAAATATAATAATCTAAATCAATTTATATGCGGTAGTAGGGAGAGGATGGCAGAAAAGTCAGTGCATGTCACTAGAAGTGTACCTTCAAACTGATTCAAGAGGTCAGTAATATTCAGATTAAACCAACCTAAACAGGCCTCCCATCATTTGCGATCTGGAATCATGAAGCTTTAAATCGAGCCCAACAATCTCTGATCTACACATGGTAGAGGTTAGGAGTGAGTGCCAATGTAAGTCAGAAGAAGCTCAAAAGGGGCTTTGCTGGCAATGAGTAGGATCTGCCGTATTTGAGGGAGAAGAGGTTGTCTTTCAAGCTCCCTCCTTTTGAACTCTTACCCCATCTCACCATTTAATAGTGGGCAGTTTCACAAGTGGTGTTAAGAATGCTCTTTGCATGTCAGGAAAGCAGGTGAGAAAGCAGAAGAGACCCATTTTCATTTATTCATTGATTCATTTTTAATCCATATATTTATATGATTTTATACAATGCCCAACTTCATATTATATAAGATCTTGATAAAAAAAAAGCCATAAAACTTATATCACTTTGCAATTGCGCTGTTGTAGAAAACATTTTGATCTAATCTGTTCTAAAGCAGCATGTCAAATGAGTGTTATGATCATGTGATGAATGTATCTACTGTCCCAATAATGGATGAATAAACTCCAAGGTTGTGCAAATCTATCAAGTTTCTCCCTTCTTTCTTTTACTGTTTCTCTTTACTCTTGTAAGCTTGGTCATTTCTGTGGTGTGCTCATATATGTTTGCTTCTCGTTCTATTAATACTGGGAACTGAATCTTTTCACAGTACCTTGTGTAGCATATTCTTGTGGCTACAGTTATATGAAAGATTGATTCTCTTTGCTGTATATATTGTTGTGTTAGTCAATGAAAAACAAAGCAAGTTCTAAATCTAGTTGCACTTTCATTATTTTCTCTATTATGCTCTCGATCTGATACTTTTTTCTTTGCTTTGTTGCACAATTAATGTCCCCTGTTTTTGTCTACCGCCTGAAAAAGAAGCACAGGGTGTGGTGATTAAAGAATAGCGCTTGTCTTTGGAATGCTCTCCCTAGGGAGGCATGTCTGGTGCCAACTTGACTATCATTTTGGCGCCAGGTAAAGTTTCCATTCCCCTGGGCATATGGGCAGCTTTAGTGACATTGTTGTTACACTAAAACCTGGATTGAGTAACTGTGGGGGGGTGTGTTTGTTTTGTTTTACAGTTGCTGCTATTGCGTATTGGATTAATGTGTTTTTACCATGTTTTGCTGTATTTAGGGTTGCCATATTTCAAAAAGTGATCATCTGGATACAAAAGTTGTTGAGATTTTCTTTTGGCCAAGTTGTTGAGATTTTTTGGGGGGGAGGGGAGGGGGCATAATTGTTGAGCTTTCTTCTGCTTCTGCTTCTGCTTTGCAAAATCTCCATGAAAATATTTTGGGTTGCCATACACCTGGCTTTTCCAAGAAATTCCACCCAAATTCCAATGGAAATCCAAGACATATGGTAGCCCTATATTTTGAAAATTGCTTTGCGGCTTTTATCATAATATATGCAATTAGATCAAATAAATCACCAGATATGGAAGTAGCTTCTGACGTTTGACAATCATTTTCGTATTTGCTATGCATTCGGATTGCAGACATGTGGAATGAGAAAAGCCACTGCTAATACAAGCAGCACTTGTGAAATAGCCAATGTGCCCTGCTTAAGAATTTATCAGTCTTCGTTCTCTCATTTTCCCATTCCACATTATTCTGCCCTATTTGTTCCCAGCCTCATCTCTTTCACCGAGAAAATAAATACATCACGGTTTTCAACCATTTCAAACCAAGGCCGAAAAACACCAGGGCTGCTGCTGCTCCTCCTCCTCCTCCTCCTCCTCCTCCTCCTCCTCCTCCTTCTTCTTCTTCTTCTTCTTCTTCTTCTTCTTCTTCTTCTTCTTCTTCTTCTTCTTCTTCTTCCCATTTCATGTTTCAATTAACATTTTCAAGGACAGCCTTCCCCTATACCAAGGATTGTCATTGTGGCGCCAACACGTACACCTTCTTCTTCTTTCTTCTTTGGCGATCACTCGTAGCCGAGTAAGATTGTCTTCCATAAACATGGTTTTAACAATGAGTTCGTAAGTGACTGGAGGCCAATTCTGGATCCACATGTCCTTCTACAGTGGGGACATTGGTTTCTGAGCGGGAGTTGATCACGGTGTGGATTTGCCAAGCGTGCCTTCCTCTTATCATGTTTCTCCCTTGCGTCCTGAGTTTGAGTGTCTTCAAAGCGTATGACACCTTTGGTAAAGGCTGTTCTCCAGCTGGAGCGCTCACAGGCCAGTGTTTCCCAGTTGTCAGTGTTTATACTACATTTTTTTAGATTTGCCTTGAGACAGTCTTTAAACCTCTTTTGTTGACCACCAGCATTACGCTTCCTATTTGTAAGTTCAGAATAGAGTAGTTGCTTTGGAAGACGATCATCAGGCATCTGCACAACATGACCAGTCTAACGAAGTTGATGTTGAAGAATCATTGCTTCAACACTGGTGATCTTTGCTTCTTCCAGTACACTGATATTAGTTCACCTGTCTTCCCAAGTGATGTCTAAAATTTTTCGGAGACACCGTTGATGCACTCTTTCGAGGAGTTGGAGATGGCGTTTATAAGTGGTCCATGTTTCACAAGCATATAGTAAGGTTGGTAGTACAATAGCTTTGTAAACAAGCATTTTGGTTTCCCTGCGAATGTCCTGGTCTTCAAACACTCTGCGCTTCAGTCGGGAGAAAGCCACACTCGCAGAGCTCAAGCAATGCTGGATTTCGGCATCAATGTTGGCCCTTGTGGAAAGATAACTGCCTAGGTAGGAGAAGTGATCGACATTTTCCAACGTTACTCCATTGAGTTAGATTTGTGGTGCTGCAGAGGGGTTATTTTGTACATGTTGGTGCACCACTTTGGTTTTTGGATGCTGAGTGGGGTCTTCGCTAGTGCCTACAAGGCTCCTTCTCCCTTCCCAAATTAGGCATGAAAGGAACGATTCTATTGAAGCCAGTAAAATTCAGTGTGTGGTTAGTTGCAGTGTGTAAGATGCCCGTGTGGTTAGTTGCAGTGTGTAAGTTCCTCTGGTATGCAGATATGCCCATTGATCCAAAAAGATTGGCAACCCCTGCCCTATGGAAGTACGGAAGCAGGCCTTCTCTGTGGTGGCACCAGTTCTCTGGAATGCCCTACCCCACCTGTTATTCAGGAAGCAAAGATATTAAATACAAATGTATTTCTTTGCTTGGGCTTCCACCAGCCACTAGCACCATACCCTTCTGTAATTTGTGGAAAGGTCCTCTGTTGCTCTGCTTGTAGTCATAAACACACCCCCCCCCAAAAAATTAAATATAGAGGATAATTTATTCCAAATTACTTCATTGTCCTGTTAATTATTCCAATAGCATGTTTTAGTGTATACAGATGACCAGTGTGTTTGTTTGGCCTGCTTCCTGATAGATAGTTTAGGCTGAGAGCGAGTGACCTGCCTACGTCAACCAGGTGAACTTTGGATTCTTAAAATTTGGAGTACAGAAGTCTAAGAAATACATGCCTGGATCATGGGGTTATTGCTGAACTCAGGTTCCTAACAAGGCATCAGGTTGGCCATAGCATCCCACCATTGGGGTAAATGAGCCCTTATTTAGTACTTTTCTCAAACTAAACTGACCCCATGCTATGAAAAGCAGGGGCAGGGGCTCATTCTCCCTGAGTGTGCATAGTGCAAAAAAATAAAAAATAAAACCAAAAAACCCCATCCGGGGCGGGCAGGCAGAGAGGACCTACAGAATACAATCAGCCTCATTCATAGCCAAGCAAGGGAAATCCACACTCTCTCTGTGATCTCATTGTTTCCATTATTCAATTGCTGCCACTTCTTATGGTGGTGAATTTGTTTGACTGCTGCTGCGTTCTACAGAGCAGTAGGCCAAATGCAACTGGCTTTGTCACTGGAAATATTTGTTAAGTGAAGTACTTGGACATGTGTCCATTTGAACGCATTTCTTACCCAAAGTGGTCAAATCCCAGAGGGTTGACATTGCAGCCTGGGACCATGTCTAGTTAAGCAGCTGGAAGTTAAAATTGTGGGGAAACAGAGACCTGCTGTGGTGGGAACTTTGGGGATAAAATCACTCATCCCCATATGCTGAGTTGAATGTGATGATGAAGGAGGAGGAGGAGGAGGAAGAGGAGGGTCTGGAAACCAAGCCTTATGAGGAACGGTTCAAGGAGCTGTTTAGCCTTGAAAAGACAAGACTGACAGGAGCTATGATAACCATCTTCAAATATCTCAAACATTGTGTCATGGAAGAGGGAGCGGGCTTGTTTTCCCCTGCTCCGGAGCGTAGGACTTGAACCAATGTTACAAGAAAGAAGATTAAACATTAAGAAGAACTTTCTGACAGTAATAATCCCTTTTAATATCTTCCAGTCCTGCTGAGAAATCCTAGTGTGCACTGGATTGTTAGGTAAAGTGCCAAATATACATCTACACAGGAGTAACTCCCATTGTACTCCATGGAATTAATATCTGAGTAAACATGGTTAAAGACCGTACTGTTAAGGAAAAGGAAAATGTGGAAAGAAGCAATGAGGCTTAGAGAGACTTCTCTATGATTTTGGTCTTGGTCTTGTTTTTAGACAAAGAGAAACTTATGTGCCACCTAGTGGCTCAACAATGCCATAAATTTCACAGTTGAGATGTGCTTATTTAAACAAAGTAACATTGGTATATATAGTTACAAACAGTGGAGCAAAAAGAGGTGTAGCCTGAATGCAGCATCCAGAATGGGATGGGAGAAAGCCACTTGCTGCCACAGAAAACCACAGAAAAAGACATCAGTTTACATCCATAATCACAGCAAATGTGTGGATGGCAGGGTTGGAAAAGGAGTAACAGCCCCTTGCATTGCCCGTTCACATGTGTGACAGCACATGAAGGGCACTTCTGTGTTCTAGTGAGGCTTACTCCTTTGCAATCTTAACATATTGTCAATGAAGCAAATACAACTGAATTATGTGGGACTAATAGTCTAGTTCCGCGGGTGGCACTGTGGGTAAAACCTCAGTGCCCAGGACTTGCTGATCGTAAGGTCGGCAGTTCGAATCCCCGCGGCGGGGTGAGCTCCCGTCATTCGGTCCCAGCTCCTGCCCACCTAGAAGTTAGAAAGCACCCCTAAGTGCAAGTAGATAAATAGGTACCGCTTTCTAGCGGGAAGGTAAATGGCGTTTCCGTGTGCTGCGCTGGTGCCGGCTCGCCAGAGCAGTTTCGTCACGCTGGCCACGTGACCCGGAAGTGTCTGCGGACAGCGCTGGCCCCCAGCCTCTTAAGTGAGATGAGCGCACAACCCTAGAGTCGGTCACGACTGGCCCGCACGGGCAGGGGTACCTTTACCTTTACCTTTACCTAATAGTCTAGTTCAGCCCATATTTACGGGGGAAGGAAGCACAAAATTGAAGGTTAAGCCGCCACCTTACATAGCTTACGGCCTTCCTCCCAATTTCAGCCTTTAAACACAACCACACAACACAACTACCACTGTTTTTCCTCCAGTACACCCCCAAGGATTTTCTTTCAGTATGAAGAATGGAAAGGAAACGGAGAAGAATTTGCAGAAGCTTAAATGTAGAGAAGCAGCTTCTTGCAAAAAAAAGGTGGCTTTTTTTGCAGCCTTTGCTAACTCGATGTTCTCCAGAGGTTGTGGACTACAGCTCCAATCAGCCCCACCTACTAGGGCCCATGGTCAGAGATAATGGAAGATGGAATCCATATTATCTGGAGGACATCAAGTTAGCAAAGGCTGCCTTTTATGGAATAGTTTGGTGTTCCCTCAAACTCTTTGGTTTCATTCTCACCAAAGGATAGCTAAAGCAAAGGAAATTTCCTCGCAGTGCAGTTTGGAAACACAAGGGTTTTTGTTTTTTTGTTTACCCTGCTGTCCAAACTAGGTCCAAACTGATATTTGGGGCATCTCAAAAGTCTGAAATTTGGGCATCTGATTTAGCCATCGGCACTGAAATAACCCAGGCTCTTTCCAGTCCTGATTAGATCTACTCCTGTCATTCGACTAATCCACCCAGATGACTGAAATGATTCTTACCAGACACAGAAAGTGCAATTGAAAATCTGTATATTTCTGGAGTTTGTTGAGATCTCTTATCATCTTCCATTAATTATGCTTGAAACAGTGCTTTCAAAACAACCTAATTCTCTCATATTCAGCCATTATTTCCCCCTGTCAGGCTACATCAGGAGTTTCATACCTCCTTGGTGCAGTTAAATTATTGATTTGCTTTGATCGAGATGTACTGTATGGATGAAATGCCAACAATGTTACCTTGTAAAAATAATAAATAAACTTTTACATATGCTAATTGATGCAATAGGATTCAAACGCCAAAATTCATCTCCACCTTCAAATGATTCTGGAGATTGAAACAAGCAGTGCTTTTCTTGGTAAAAATGAGGTGCCAGCTGGTTAACATTGGTTACCAGACACTTTCTTTGGAGCTGTGGAGCATTAATGGGGTCTTGTTATTGTTCTTCTTCTTAGAATGCAATGTTATGCGTACTGTGGAATCCAATGTGAGCAGCATATGTTTGTATATAGGGAAATGAGGTGCCCATATGGGTACTCATGTCTTGAAAAAGTGCCGTGGGTGCCAGCACAAAATGGCTTCCATGGGTGGAAGAGGGAGAGGTGTGTCAGTTTGATTTCTTAGTACAAAAAGTATTGATCTGATGTGTAATGATCTTTCCTATTCTTATTAGTTCAAGAGGGTTCTGGAAGGTTTCTTCTCTTTGTAAAAGAAGGCTTTCTTTCTATGTGAAAGAAACAGGCAGAAGGTTCTTGTTTGGGTTATTTCTTCTGGGAAGCTGAGTGCAGCTGTTTAAACTGGTTCTGTTATCTTTCTGACAAAGTAATACTGTCTATAATAGTAAGACCAGGAGGAGCCTGGGTCTCCCTAACTCACTTTCTCTTTCTGTCTCTTTGTTCTAGTGTTCTGTTCTGTATGCTTAGGGTTAAGGTTTAGACTTATGATAAGTTTGTAAGTTTTATTGTAAGTGCTGCAACTGGATTTTTTATGGACTGTGCCAATCCTGATTGTATTGGATTTGTGACCATTATGCTCATTTGCCTTCAGTACCAGTAAAGCTCTGCAGGATTAAGTACAATTGCCTTTCGTCTAATTTTTGGAAACTCTCCTGTCGTGTTTAAGTTTTTTCCTCCTCTGGCGCTGGTGTGACAAGGTGATGGTACCCCCCAGACCCTCCCTGTGTCCCTATTTTCAATGGACAGTCCTGGATTTACAAAAGGTGCACCAGTTCCTGATTTTTTTACCAGGATGTCCCGCTTTCACTTAGGATGTTATTATTTTCATTGGAGAAATGTTGGAGGGTATTGAATAGGATGTCCCTATTTTCATCGCATGGGATGCGGGTGGCGCTGTGGGTAAAAGCCTCAGCGCCTAGGGCTTGCCGATCGAAAGGTCGCGGTTCGAATCCCCGCGGCGGGGTGCGCTCCCGCTGCTCAGTCCCAGCGCCTGCCAACCTAGCAGTTCGAAAGCACCCCCGGGTGCAAGTAGATAAATAGGGACCGCTTACCAGCGGGAAGGTAAACGGCATTCCGTGTGCTGCGCTGGCTCGCCAGATGCAGCTTTGTCACGCTGGCCACGTGACCCAGAAGTGTCTCCGGACAGCGCTGGCCCCCGGTCTCTTGAGTGAGATGGGCGCACAACCCCAGAGTCTGTCAAGACTGGCCCGTACGGGCAGGGGTACCTTTACCTTTACCTATTTTCATCGGAGAAATGTTGAAGGGTATGTACTCTCTACTGGTGAGTACCTTCACAAAAAAGCCCTGGAATTCATTGCCCTCACTGCTTACCAGGGACAACAGTGAGAATATTGCAAGAATCTGTATTTGTGGTGCCATGGATGTGAAAACTTGTCACACACATGCTCTTGTGTTCTCTTCCAAAATTAGAAGGCTATTTTACTGGTTTTGCGCTGAGACCTCTTGGCTCAAAGTCTATTGGAAGCGGAGCTGGAATCTGAGTGTAACAGATACCAGCTGACACTCTCTGAAGCTGTGAATGGTATCTGATATGCTACTAAAAGCTTGCCAGTGTCTCTAGCAGTACGTGAGGCGGGGATTGGAGTATGTTGTGAATAGCTGGTTTAACTGCCCTCTTACCGTAAGATCAATGATGGGCAGGCTGCCACAGAGTGGTTTTGGAATGGCATGTAAATGGGTAAACTGGGTTCTCTGGCTTCTCGCCCTGGAGCCCGTCAGCTCAGCAAAGCTTTAGGAGGCTCAGTGGGACAACTCTGGTATTGGCTTGTTGCAGCTGCTTTGCAAAATATTCTTCTAAAATTAGAGTGGATATTGCATTCCAGGTGTGGCAGCTTGTAAAGATGTGCTTGTGGATTATCACACAGATCAACATACCAACCACTCCAGCCACCCAAATAGCATTGTTAGACCTAGGAATTGAATATGCGACAATTGCATGTTTTCATAACCTTCTTTTATGCTTTGACGGCTGTGTGGCAGGCTGTGTGTATGCTGTAACTTTATGCAGAATTCTGGGAACTGTAGTATATTATGGATGCTGAGAATTATGGTTCTGTAAGGGTAAACTACAGTTTCCAGGATTCTTGGGTGATGAGAGGTGTTTTAAATGTGTTACAAATGTTAATCATTCCTAACTATTGTTGTATTGTATAAAGGTAAAGGTAAAGGGACCCCTGACCATTAGGTCCAGTCGTGGCAGACTGGGGTTGCGGCGCTCATCTCGCTTCATTGGCCGAGGGAGCCGGCGTACAGCTTCCGGGTCATGTGGCCAGCATGACTAAGCCGCTTCTGGCAAAACCAGAGCAGCACATGGAAACGCCGTTTACCTTCCCGCTGGAGCGGTACCTATTTATCTACTTGCACTTTGACGTGCTTTTGAACTGCTACGTTGGCAGGAGGGACCGAGCAACGGGAGCTCACCCCGTCACGGGGATTCGAACTGCTGACCTTCTGATCGGCAAGCCCTAGGCTTTGTGGTTTAGCCCACAGCGCCACCCGCGTCCCTCGTTTTATATAGGAAAGCATATATCAATAAACAAGGATGTGATTAATACTGAATTTTCACCTTATCTGCTTGGGGGGAGGTTACAGGATTTAGTTCTGTAATTAAGCAGGTATTTCTTTAAGCACATTTTTAGTTTTTCCAAGTATGGCTTAACCAGCATTACATATGGACTGCTATATATCAAAGCAAGAGAAATTAGGAGTAGAGATAACAGTGCTCCCCTCGTATTTTTGTTGCTTGCCGATTGCTGTTGTAAGCACTCAAAAGCAAAGCCTATTGGCTTCGTTGCTTAGCTTGTATTAGCAAAATGATACCTTCGCCATTAGGTAGCATAATCCTCATCATCCTTAAACAGGGTAAAGGATTGCATTATTGAGGCACTGCAAAAACCCAAAGCCAGGAAATATACACAGACAGAAGGCATGTCCATCTCTGGTGTAAAATGAAAAGACTGCTGTATATCTGTTTCTCCCCTATGGAAAGAGCACATCCTCCGTAATGGATCAGTTTCTATGGCTACACAGTGGAGATCATTCCTGCCCAGCTGTGATACGCTGGACTTTGCTCACTCCCCCCCCCCCCCTCTCGTCCTGTTTCTGTATTTTGCAGTTTCCGTAAAATTCTTCAGGCGACACCTGTTAATCTGTGAGATTTCATATTAAAGATGGGCCAGAGTCCTGCCCTAAGTGGAATTCAAGCTCTCCCTGCCATGTGTATGCTCCTAGCCCATATTTAGAGGCCTCCAAGTAGCCAAGAAGAACACTCTTTCCGTGCACCAGAGACATCAGTGCATAGGAGAAGCCAGGGTTGTTCTAGGCTATACTCCCAGAAGGCTAAACAGGTGGTGTTTGTTCCTACCCACGCTTCAGCGTGCTAAATGCCCCTGGGCATGTGCAGGTGTCTGCAGGTCCCTGGAATCCATACTGAATGATGCAATCCACTCCAGACTTTCTGGAGCAGAGTGCATTGTTTCTGCTCATCTCTACAAAAACAGGATGGTAGACTACAGTAGATGAGCCACTGCACAGCAGAGCCAGTGTGGTGTAGTGGTTAAGAGCGGTAGTCTCGTAATTGGTGAACCGGGTTCGCTTCCCCGCTCCTCCACATGCAGCTGCTGGGTGACCTTGGGCCAGTCACACTTCTCTGAAGTCTCTCAGCCCCACTCACCTCACAGAGTGTTTGTTGTGGGGGAGGAAGGGAAAGGAGAATGTTAGCCGCTTTGAGACTCCTTAGGGTGGTGATAAAGCAGGATATCAAATCCAAACTCCTCCTCCTCTTCTTCTTCTTCTTACCTGTGTCTGGCACCTTTAGATGCCAGGCAAAAACATTCCTCTTCAACTAGACCTTTGGCTTATTAACATCTGATACCCTTTTAAATGTGTTAGGGGGTGTTATCAGTTTTTTTGTTTTTGTTTTTTGTGTATTATGTGTTTTCTATCTTCTATTTTTGTGTTGTGAACCTCCCTGGGATCTACAGATGAAGATACAATTTTTAATAATGATGATGATGATGATGTTCTAAAATTCAAGCTTCAGTTCCCAGGATTCTGTTAAGGTGGTATAAGAGTACTTTAAATGTATGGTATGGCTGTGACTAGGGCTGGACGATATATTGATATATCATCCAAAACTGGTTTGAAGTCCATATTGTGATATCAGTTTCATAATTTTTGACCTGGCAATATATCGTGACTCATGTGTGTTAGGACTGGACAATATATTTGTCCAAAACTGGTTTGAAGTCCATATCATGGTATCAGTTTAATAATTTTTGACCTGGCAATATACTGCAAATCACGGTGGGTGGGTGTTACGCAAAAATCATAATGTGGGGGAAACCGTGAAGCCAGCCAATGTCTCTACATAGCTCCCATTAAGGGGCCAGGCACCCACAAATTTCAGTGCTGGGGCCATGCATGCATGCTGCATGACACCCATGGCCCTGGGCACCCACGGTCACGGGGCCAAGTTGGTGCTCCTCTATATTGCAACGTTTAGCTGGTGATATATCATGATATTGAAAACCAGATCTCACCCATAACTAGATGTGAGCAAAGATCTAAGTGGAAGAAGCATTCAGGATGGTCTGCAAACAGTACTGCCTGTGGTGGCAAGGGGGTAGAGAGGTTATCTGACCAAGATTATTTGACCAAGGCACACCTGAACAAAGCATCATCTGCAGTTTTGGGGTAGGGAAGGAGGCACAGGTGTATCCAACAAGGTTGTGGTGAGGGGAGGCTCACTGTTTGGCTGCTGGGTGCATAGTAACACAGCATCGCCCGCCACTTGTTCTGTCCCCTTGTTTTTCTGTTCCTTTTCTCCCGAGTATGAAACGCTTTCCCAGCACACCCTGAAGGTCATTCAGAAGGCACTAATTAACTCTGTCTGCCAGGCTGCATGTTCGCTGTTGCACATAAAACATTGGCTGTTGTTTCTTGCATGCAGCCTCCTCTGCTGCTGAAGCACAGGGATCAGCTTGGCAGGCACACAGCCATCAGTATCTATAAAAGTATCTTACACCCGAAAGTCCAACTTGATCCCATCATAGCTGCACCCCATCATAGCTTGATCCCATCATAAAGGTAAAAGTAAAGGGACCCCTGACCATTAGGTCCAGTCGTAGCCATCTCTGGGGTTGCAGCACTCATCACGCTTTATTGGACGAGGGAGCCAGCGTACAGCTTCCGGGTCATGTGGCCAGCATGACTAAGTCACTTCTGGCAAACCAGAGCAGCACACGGAAATGCCTTTTACCTTCCCGCTGGAGCAGTACCTATTTATCTACTTGCACTTCGTGCTTTCGAACTGCTAGGTTGGCAGGAGCAGGGACCAAGCAATGGGAGCTCACCCCATTGCAGGGAATCGAACCACTGGCCTTCTGATCGGCAAGTCCTAGGCTCTGTGGTTTAACCCACAGCACCACCCGCGTCCCTGATGCTATCATAGCTGTTGTTCTGGTCTACAAAAGCTCACCTTTGGGAACTCGGCTAGTCTTTACAGTGCCCCAAGATTTCTTGTAGAATATCTGTGAAGACTAACAAATTATTATGGCATAAACTTTGGTTGATTAGAGTCTCAGTTACAGGACTGGGCAATATATTGATATATTGTCCCAAACTGGTTTGAAGTCCATATCTTGATACCAGTTTCATAATTTTTGACGTGGCAATATGTCACGAATCATGGTGGGTGGGTGCGCATGTGCAAAATGCAAAAATCACAATGCTTCTACATAACCCCATCCTTATTTCAAACATTGTGATATAGCGATACATAGCGATGTTTAGCTGGTGATATATCACAATGTTGAAAACCAGATATCGTCCAGCCCTGCTTAGAGATAACCTCCTTTATGAAATGGTAAGTCCTTGTATCTTGCAGTGCAATCCTGTGCATATCTACTCAGAAGCAAATCCTGTTGAGTTCAGTGGGCTTTACTCCAATGTAAGCCCTGATAATTCCAGCCAGGTCTGTCTCCTACCATGGGTAGATTACCAGATCCTCCAGTGTCCGAATGTGCTCTCAGTGTCTGCAGTCCTCCAGTTGATGCCCACTGCAAAAATGAGAATGTCTCACTGTATTGAAGGAGCTGTTGACATTCAGTTTTTAGGATGAAGTAATCTGTAAAATATGCCCAGATGAGCAATTGGATCAGCTTTGGCTGGCAAGCTGTAAATTAAATGCCAACAGTTTGTCACAGAATCTCAGAGTGATTTAACAGTCAACCTCTCTTCTCAGAGAACTCTGGAGACCGTAGCTCTATGGGGGAAACAGGAGTCTGCTAACAATTCTCAGCACCCTTTGTTGTTGTTGTTTAGTCGTTTAATCATGTCCGACTCCTCACAACCCATGGACCAGAGCACCCCAGGCAATCCTGTCTTCCACTGCCTCCCGCAGTTTGGTCAAACTCATGCTGGTAGCTTCGAGAACACTCTCCAACCATCTCATCCTCTGTCGTCCCCTTCTCCTTGTGCCCTCAATCTTTCCCAACACCAGAGTCTTTTCCAGGGAGTCTTCTCTTCTCATGAGGTGGCCAAAGTACTGGAGCCTCAGCTTCAGGATCTGTCCTTCCAGTGAGCACTCAGAGCTGATTTCCATACGAATGGATAGGTTTGATCTTCTTGCAGTCCATGGGACTCTCAAGAGTCTCCTCCAGCACCATAATTCAAAAGCATCAATTCTTCGGCAATCAGCCTTCTTTATGGTCCAGCTCTCCCTTCCATACATCACTATTGGGTAAACCATAGCTTTAACTATACGGGCCTTTGTCGGCAAGGTGATATCTCTGCTTTTTAAGATGCTGTCTAGGTTTGTCATTGCTTTTCTCCCAAGAAGCAGGCGTCTTTTAATTTCATGACTGCTGTCACCATCTGCAGTGATCATGGAGCCCAAGAAAGTAAAATCTCTCACTGCCTCCATTTCTTCCCCTTCTATTTGCCAGGAGGTGATGGAACCAGTGGCCATGATCTTCGTTTTTTTTGATGTTGAGCTTCAGACCATATTTTGCGCTCTCCTCTTTCACCCTCATTAAAAGGTTCTTTAATTCCTCCTCACTTTCTGCCATCAAGGTTGTGTCATCTTCATATCTAAGGTTGTTGATATTTCTTCTGGCAATCTTAATTCTGGCTTGGGATTCATCCAGCCCAGCCTTTTGCATGATGAATTCTGCATATAAGTTAACAAACCCTCAACAAATCCCAGGATTCTTTGGGGGGAGCCATGACTGTCTAAGGCTGTATGATACTGCTTAAAGAAGTGAAGATGGGACTCTTTCTCTCTTTAAAACTGTTCCATTTCTCCGAGGTCTCCACACAATGACAACAATGAGGAGATAGTTTTCTGACTGACAGCTGCTACTTCCAGCCAAGGGTTACATTTGCCAAAACGAAATGTCTAGTTTTGGAGCCAGACAGCTCGAAAGTCGTATTTTTCAATGTGACTTTTTGGTTCCTGAAATTCAATCTGATGGGGCAGATGAAATGGATAGAATTCTTAAGGATGTGTTGTTAGTGTGTGAAAACAGGCAAAATCCAAGGATCCCCAGGCATGTACCTCCAGATGGTGGAGATGTCAGACACAATCCTGGTGTCTGCATCTTCGCTTTGTTGCAAGTGGCCAATAAAGGTAAAGGTAAAGGGACCCCTGATCATTAGGTCCAGTCGTGACCGACTCTGGGGTTGCGGTGCTCATCTCGCTTTATTGGTCGAGGGAGCCAGCATACAGCTTCCGGGTCATGTGGCCAGCATGACTAAGCCCCTTCTGGCAAACCAGAGCTGCGCACGAAAACGCTGTTTACCTTCCCGCCGGAGGGGTACCTATTTATCTACTTGCACTTCAATGTGCTTTCGAACTGCTAGGTTGGCAGGAGCAGGGACTGAGCAACAGGAGCTCACCCTGTCACGGGGATTCGAACCACCGACCTTCTGATCGGCAAGCCCTAGGCTCTGTGGTTTAACCCACAGCGCCACCAAGTGGCCAATAGCCAGGTGTAAAATGCGGCTGGTGGATTTTGAACGCTGCACTGAAATTTTGAACTTTCATCCACTGGCAGCCAGCTTCCTCCAGATGGTAAACTACCATATCCCACAACTAGCCACCTTAAGCACATTTCTCCTTTCAGTTTGATTGTGTTTGTTTCTTCCAAACACTGGAGACCCAACACCATGAAGGCTAAATCTGATGTGAAAGTCAGCCTGGCAAAACTGAGAATATGTATCTCTCTCCATGCCCCCTCCCTCCAATTCTTTGGTTTCTCCACCCCCTTAGATCCCTGATTCAGCACACATTCCAGTTTTCCTGTGCAACAGCCAATTTGGCCACTGTCATCAGATCAAATATTGAAGTAGCTGAAATGCTAGTCTTGCATTTCCTGTGATGTTTAGCCATACGTATGCAGTGGTTTTAAACATGGCTCAGTTCCAAGTAATGAATATTATAAAAGCATTCTGGAATTTCTTTTTTAATTTCTGTGTGTCCGTGTGTATGTGCACGCATATGCCTATTCTCACAGATGTGCTGTTTAAAAAACAAAATACCGGCATTACATTTCTTTAGATCAACTTATTTTGGACCATTAATTTTAAATGCCTTTGATCTATATTCAAATTGTTTGTGCAATGGTGTTTCCTTCTGAGACATGTATTTGGCTTAAAGAAAGTCACTTTAGTAACTATTTTACTGTCCTGGCTTCATTGTAAATTACGCTGGCGTTTAAACAGCTGTATAAATATATCTATAAATGGGAGAAGTACGTATGACTTTTAAGGTCTCTCGTGGAAACTGTAAAACTCTCCAAATGAAAACCAACTGTGGGCAGTTTTAAAGGTATTTCTGTTGTACTTCCTATCCCCTCAACTGCATGCAGACAATTTGGTATTGTAAGGAGTGATATATTGAGACCTTGGGGCGGGACAGGGCATGATATAGGTTCATAAAATGATCAACAGTGAAGTGGAAGTGGAGAGTAGGGACGGAAGCAGTGGTGTAGCATAGGGGGACCAGGGGGGCCATGGCCCCAGGCACAAAATTCTGAGGGAGTGCAACACAGGTGCTAGCTTTCACAGGGATCCCTGCCCCACCCGGGTGAAGGCAGCAGAGCAGCTCAGGCCCATGGTGAGTGGGCGCACACAGAGGAAGGCAGGCAAGGGGTGACCCCAGTGTGGCCTGGCCAAAGGCTGCGTTTGCTGGCTGGGCTTCCCCCTGCCTGGGCAGGCAGGTGAAGCAGCATGGCCCTGCCTGTCTGCGGCTTGCCTGCCCCGGGCACTGGCAACCATGCTATGCCACTGGATGGAAGGATCTGCCAATTTCAGTTCTCTGGTTCGCATTTTCCCAATATTAAATTCAGCTTTCCACATTTCTGCAGCTATTTGTGGTTTTTGTTTAGTTAAAAAAATCATCCCATAAATTCATCACGATGAGTTTTCTTTTAAAAAGAAAAGAAAAGAGCACAAACTGATGCAGAAATATGGAGAACTATCCTTGAGACTGGACAAATGAGAATCTGAGAGAAACCAAAATGGAGAGATTCATCGATTCCTAGATGGAGCAAAGCTGAGCAGAATCAGCCCCCGTTTCACACCCAGTGAAATTGCAGGAGTTTAAATTTGCCATCCCATCCAGTTTCCCACCTTAATATATATATTAGTAATTGCAGTACTGTATTACTATTGTTTGATTTTTTGTTTAAGGGATTTCTCACCTGCCCTTAACCACAAGGTCCCAGGGTGCGTTACAACAATATAATCATACAATATTAAAATCCACAAAGCCAGTTTAAAATAAACCATGGAATGTACACCAATCTCGCCAAAATCACTAATTATTAGCCTATTCTCCGTAATATTATTTGCTCTTTTCACTTCCGTTCCTCTGTTATTGTATCATAGTCCAGCATTTTCCTTACATTCTTCTTTCCAATGTTTTAATTTTAATGAAATGATCTAAATTCATATTCTGTAATCATCTCTAGGGTGTGAGCCATATGACGCACACAAACAAAGACCTTAGGAAGAGCACAGACAAAATGTACGGTGTTTTAGATGCGAAGGAAATTAATTTGCCAGACACATCGTCTGTCACGCAATAGTAGGTCAAAATTCATGCTTTGTTGGCTACTGTGCATGCAGTTGACTGCTTCATATTGATAGTTAAACTATGGGCTCTGCTGCCACAAGTTTTAGGGATGGCCACCAGCTTGGATAGCTTTAAAATAGGTAGATTTGTGGTCCATCAGGTTATCAGTGGTTGTGAGCCACAATAGCTGTTGTTGTTGTTTAGTCATTTAGTCGTGTCCGACTCTTCGTGACCCCATGGACCAGAGCACGCCAGGCACCTCTGTTCTCCACTACTTCCCGCAGTTTGGTCAAACTCATGCTGGTAACCTCGAAAACACTATCCAACCATCTCGTCCTCTGTCGCCCCCTTCTCCTTGTGCCCTCCATCTTTCCCAGCATCAGTGTCTTCTCCAGGGAGTCTTCTCTTCTCATGAGGTGGCCAAAGTACTGGAGCCTCAGCTTCACGATCTGTCCTTCCAGTGAGCACTCAGGGCTGATTTCCTTAAGAATGGATGCGTTTGATCTTATAGCCACAATAGCTATGTTCTGCTTTAACGGCCAGGTGCAAGGTACCTCTGAATGGCAATTGCTGGGAATCACAAATAGGGAGAGCACTGTTGCACTCGTGTCTTTGTTTGTGTGCCTGCCACAGGCATCTGGTTACAGGGAACCAGGCAGAGGGGCCTTCTCGGTAGTGGCACCTGCCCTGTGGAACACCCTCCCACCAGATGTCAAAGAGAAGAACAACTACCAGGCTTTTAGAAGACATCTGAAGGCAGCCCTGTTTAAGGAAGCTTTTAATGTTTAACAGACCACTGTATTTTAATACTTTGTTGGAAGCCGCCCAGAGTGGCTGGGTTTCCCCAGCCAGATGAGCAGGGTATAAATTATTATTATTATTATTATTATTATTATTATTATTATTATTATTATTGCTGTGAGGCAAGGATCCTGGATTGACAGACATTTGGCCTGATCCCGTACAGCTCTTCTTATATTCTCAGACCCTCCAAGTGTCCCTATTTTCCAGGGACAGTCCCAGATTTACAGAAGGTGTCCCAGTTTCAGTTTTGATCCCAGAATGTCCGCTTTTCCTTAGAATGTCCCTATTTTCATCAGAGAAATATTGGAGGGCATGGAGTCATGCAACCCCTGAGCCATTGAGATAAGTGACTATACAACCTTTGGAAGACATCTGAAGGCAGCCCTGTATAGAGAAGCTTTTTAATGTTTAATGTTTTATTATGTTTTCATATATGTTGGAAGCCACCCAGAGTGGCTGGGTGAACCCAGTCAGGTGGGCGGGGTATAAATAATAAAATTGTTGTTAGAAAAATGTTGGAGGGTATGTTGAAAGGTATGTTTCTTCAATATCACCAGAACGTAAGGAGAACTGGGAGGTGTAGCTGTTCCTGAAAGTCCCCAAACAAAGCATAAAGGCAACTGCCCTCCCTTATTGCTTTTCTGCCCCCCCCCCCCCTGTTATTTAAAGTTACACCTGCCTTCAAACATTTTACATGTCTTGGCTAACAGATCTAACCCTCCTTATCTAGCCCGGCAAATATCGCTGCAGCCTATGACAGTGAACACCAAAACCAAATAAACACCATATGAGCATGTATGTTCTTGTGTTTGTTCTGAAGCTTGTGCCAATAAATTTCATGGGTAAGCCCTAAGATCTACTATTACAAGACCAAAATAAGAATCCACTTTAACTGCACAACTTGAATTTGTCAGCATGGCATTGAATTCTGCCCCCCAATATAGCAATACCTGGAAGCGCCCATGTTCTGCCAACAAGCTGCAGCCTTTCAGAGCAGCCTAGACATTATTGAATATAAAAACCAGCCTGAATCCAGCTAAAATTAATGGAGACCCTACAATTAATTAAGCCCCTTGGAAACCACAACCAACTTAATTCACCATTAACTTAAGACCCATCGCTTTCCATAGGACATAGTTGTGACGAACTGGACTTGGGTGATTTACTTGAGTTACAGAACTATGTCCCCACCCCCTCAGAAATATAAAACTGTGCTTTCCATCTATTAGATAAAGGTAAAGGTAAAGGTACCCCTGCCCGTACGGGCCAGTCTTGACAGACTCTAGGGTTGTGCGCCCATCTCACTCAAGAGGCCGGGGGGCCAGCGCTGTCCTGAGACACTTCCGGGTCACATGGCCAGCGTGACAAAGCTGCTCTGGCGAGCCAGAGCCGCACACGGAAACGCCGTTTACCTTCCCGCTAGTAAGCGGTCCCTATTTATCTACTTGCACCCAGGAGTGCTAGTCTCCTAATTTGGGACAGGGAGAAGGACCTCCTTCATTTTTTATAGTACTTGCTATAATATCAGTGTCCACTAGATGCCCCCCTGCATTGTAGTAAAAATAAGCTTTTGCTTCAGAAATTAAAACTGAACTTATTTTCTGATCCTTTATGGCCTAATGCCATTTTCAACCAGTGTGCCATGGCACCCAGGGGTGCCTTGAATGATGGTCAGGGGTGCTGCGGGCAACAACAACCCTTTCCTTCCCTCCATCCTCTGATGCCCTCCTGTGTGTCTGCCTCCCCAAGACTTGCACAGCTGTTTGTTGCAGCAGCCCTGGCTACAAGCTCCCCATATGAAAGGTGTCACTGGGGCTGGCCAGGGGGTTCTTCCTAGGCCCCTGTGGGGCAGTGTGAGGAGGCACCTTCTTTGGGGCTCAGAGACCAGGGGCAGAAGCTGCAGCTGTTCAAATAGAGGAGGCTGAGGGAACACATCCCAAGGGAGGGTGTTCAAAAAAGGGTAAGGGGCTGCCAGCTCTGCAGGCAAGGGGTGACATAGCTGAGCTCCTAAGCCCCACAGGGGTGCCTCAGAAATAATGTAGTTGGTCAAGGGAGCCGTGGACCCAAAAACATTGAAAACCTCTGGCCTAATGCATTGCCACAACTTTTGCGAGAACTGTTTCTCACAGATATAATTCAACTATGTAAACAAGTCACCCGTAGAGTACAAGATTTATATAATGAATGATGTATCAGACCTTCGTCTGATACCCAAAAGGGCTCATGCCAGGTTGGTACTGAGCTCCATGGACAAATATCTGACCTAATATGAGGCAGATGCCTAATTAATCTCCCCACTTGAACACAAATGGGGGGGGGCAGGAAAACACCCAAATATCCATTACCAGCTTGTATATATGCAAATAGATGTCACAAAGCGTTGTTGTTGTTGTTGTTGTTGTTATCCCTTCATGTGCACCCCATGCCCTCCCCAAATCTTCATTGGAGGGTTGGGGAAAACAGAACAGATTTTGGAGTCAGGTTTTTTTTTAAAAAAAATGTTTGTATAAGTGGTGTGTCTTTGTTTCTCAATTTGATCCTTTTACAGTGGTACCGCAGGTTAAGTACTTAATTCGTTCCGGAGGTCCGTACTTAACCTGAAACTGTTCTTAACCTGAAGCACCACTTTAGCTAATGGGGCCTCCAGCCACCGCCACGCCGCCAGAGCACAATTTCTGTTCTCATCCTGAAGCAAAGTTCTTAACCTGAAGCACTATTTCTGGGTTAGCGGAGTCTGTAACCTGAAGCGTATGTAACCTGAAGCATATGTAACCCGAGGTACCACTGTACATGGTATTGTATGGTGGTATTTTATGCATTTTATGCATTGTGGCTTGCGGTTGTTTTTACTGATCATAGTTTAGTAATGAATTATTGTAATTGTTGAGAGTGAATTTCTGTTGCTGTAGCTGGTAGTGGACTGAATTGAGCATGGTGGGTCAGAAGCAAGACTCTCTTTTTTCGCGGCCAAAACTCAGTTCCAGCACCTCTCAGGTGGACACTATTGTCATTAATAATAATAAGAAGAATAAATTTTATTTATACCCCACCCTCCCCGGCCAGAGCTGGGCTCAGAGCAGCTAACACCAGTAAAATTACAATAGAAACATAATGGGGGGGGCAATTTAAAATACAGGTTAAAATGCAGCCTCATTTTAAAAGTAGCCCATAGATCAAAACCGTAAGGGGAGGGAAGACATAAGGATCAGACTGAGTCCAAAGCAAAGGCCAGGCGGCACAGCTCTGTCTTTCAGGCCCTGTGGAAAGATGTCAAGTCCTGCAGGGCCCTAGTCTCTTGTGACAGAGCATTCCACCAAGTCGGGGCCAGTACTGAAAAGGTCCCGGCCCTACTTGATCAATCTAACCACCTTGCGACTTGACTTGGGACTTCCAAGGTGTTGTCATTTGTGGACCTTAAGGTCCTTTGCGGGGCAAACCAGGTGAGGCGGTCCCGTAGGTACGTGGGTTCTAGGCAGCAGAGGGCTGAGAGAACAAGGAAGGTGTTCATGGTGAGTTCTTTCTCTTGAAAAACAGGCCTGACATCAAGGGGGGGGATTGGTTTGCTTCTTGCCTTTTCTGCAAAGGCTCAGGAAAATCAAAATCCGTGTGCTGCTCTGGGTTAGAAGCAGTGACGATGGTTACTTGGAAATCTTCGGTGCTCCTTAAATTTACAGATCAGTCTTTCTGATATCTGGAAATGACCGGTCAGGAGTTCTACACATGATCCAGCCGTAAACTATTTCATGCGAAATCCCTTTTAGGTCTCTGCCAAATGTCTGGGTTGCAGGTGCTGCTCTCGCCTTGATTTTTACCCCTCAGATTGAAACAGTCCAGATGGCTGGGATTTTCTTTTTCTTCTCCTACTCTTGGAACTTCCACACTGTTCTGAAGGCCCCTCAGGGTGAAGCATTTCACCCGACTTGACTGAGACCCAACCCCGTCCAGGCAGGAAGTCGTCAGCTGACTCTTACTGGAAATTCTGGGAAAGAAACCAGTGTGAAATCTCTTTGCTTCCCACAGCTCAGTCCTCTTGATTCCAGCATCCCATGAGGCAATAGGGGATTTTCTGCCGTTATCTGTGTGGTTGCTGTTTTGTTTTCCTAAATTGACGCTGCGATGCCGTTAAGCATGCTGTCCTTACTTCTGGCTTGAACGCCATCTGGAAACGAGACAGTTATGACTCAGCTTGAGTTAGCTTCATTTGATGTGAGCAAAGGATCAGAAATGCTCCTCCAAAACCCTTATTTCCTGTCTTTGCAATCATTGATATGTACAGCTTCTGACTTGGATGGCTTTGGAAGTTAAGTACACTTTTCCTGGGCTGATACCCGTTGGTCTAAGTCTGGCCCCCAGTGGCGTAGTGTCGTGGGGCCCAGTGGTGGTTGCCCTGGGTGTAAAATTGTTAGGTACTGGCTCGATACAGTTGCACACTTCGGTTGCTGGGCTCTGTTAAAAACAGCTTCTCCATGTCAACCAGGAAGAGACCTCTCCAGACAATGGAACGACTCTTCTTTTCTTATCTCTGTGGCTGCAATCTCCTGGGTGATGCGGACTCTTGTTAGGCAGTTTGAAATACACTTGGAGTCCTGTAGTGATTTCATGCTCTTTATTGCAGCTTGTAACACAGTGATTAAATTGCCCCCTGAACCTCAGGCTTTTATATACATTATTTACACAATGAGTCCCGTCTGATTGGCTGATTCTGCTTCCCTCCTGGAGCCTGATTGGTCTTTTCCTGCAGGCCAACCAGTTGTTGCATTCTAGGCTCCTAAAGGTAAAGGTAAAGGTACCCCTGCCCGTACGGGCCAGTCTTGCCAGACTCTGGGGTTGTGCGCCCATCTCACTCAAGAGGCCAGGGGCCAGCGCTGTCAGGAGACACTTCCGGGTCACGTGGCCAGCATGACATCGCTGCTCTGGCGAGCCAGAGCCGCACATGGAAACGCCGTTTACCTTCCCGCTAGAAAGCGGTCCCTATTTATCTACTTGCACCCGGGGGTGCTTTCGAACTGCTAGGTTGGCAGGCGCTGGGACCGAGCGACGGGAGCGCACCCCGCCACGGGGATTCGAACCGCCGACCTTTCGATCGGCAAGTCCTAGGCGCTGAGGCTTTTACCCACAGCGCCACCCGCGTCCCCTGATTGTCCAGCTGTCATTAGCAGACCAGGCAACCTTTATGTATTTATGGTTACACCACCCTACAGCACCATAGTCACAGGGTGGTGTACAACAAAATAAAAAAGCAACACATAATAAAATGATTAAAACAAATTCCCATAAAATACCTATGTCATTAATACAGTGGCAGTGTCGTATTTAGAAATGACTTCACCCATCACGCCTTGCCACCTCTAAAAGCCTGACAAAAAGGTGTGTCTTCACTTGTCACGGAAATGAATACACTGTAGAATCAAGGCACACAGCACAATGCCTTTTTAAAAAAAATCAGTATTTTATTATTGAAATCACCATCATGGAGAGTAGGGTCTAAAAGCAGGTTTTTGGCAAGGATTCATTTCCAGGAAGCCCCCAGCATTTTAATTAGCAAAATGTTTCATGTTTTACTGTTTTGTTGGAAGCTGCCCAGAGTGATTGGGGTAACCCAGACAGCAGGGCTGCATATTATTGGTGGTTGTGGTTGTGGTGGTGTTATGTCAAGCAATGGTTAGCCTGCACTTTGCAGCATCTTTCCTCATAGCTGAAGGAGCGTCTCCACCCCCATCGTTCTGCCTGGACACTGAAGTCCAGCTCCGAGGGCCTTCTGGCAGTTCCCTCACTGCGAGAAGCCAAATCACAGGGAACCAGGCAGAGGGCCTTCTCGGTAGTGGCACCTGCCCTGTTGAATGCCCTCCCACCAGATGTCAAAGAGAAGAACAACTACCACACTTTTAGAAGACATCTGAAGGCAGCCCTCTTTAGGGAAGTTTTTAATGTTTGATGCATTACTGTATTTGAATATTTTGTTGGAAGCCACCCAGAGTGGCTGGGGAAACCCAGCCAGATGGGCGGGGTATAAATAATAAATTATTATTATTATTATTATTATTATTATTATTATTATTATTATTATTATCATCATCATCATCATCACTTTCCTTATTGCAAAAAAGTCTGGTGGGGTGCAGCCTGATTCCCCCCCCCCCCCGGCAAATGATTGAATCCCACCCAAATAAAAGCAAACAGTCTGGAAGCACTCAGAAAGATAGAGCAGCTCATATTAAAATTCTGAACTTGGAACTGCCTGCCGCTGCCCTTCAGCACTTTCTACTGATAAGGAGGCAAATTCCATTCATCTTTTGACAGCCAGCTTTCATTCTCATCTGTCTGAGCATAGGCAGGAGAAGGAACAAGTGTTGGCTGGCTGGCTTCTTCCATTCATTAATCACTGCCAGCCTCTCTTCCCAGAATCTGCCTCTTGTCCTGGGAAATGGCAGCCTAAAGCCACATTGAAAGAGAAGCTTTTCAGTTTCACTTCCTCAGAAATAGCCCCTCAAATTCCCCTAACCGAAGGTAAGGGCGGCAACTCAAGAGAACTGACACATCACACTCATTTCAGAGGCATTTGTAAGAACAATGGCAGGAAACACTGAAGGGTGGAAACAGTAAATGGAGCACAGAGTCCGCGAATCATGGAGCTTCCTGATTGGCTTGATTTGCAAGGGACAAGAGCACTTGGAATTGTTGTCTCACTGGAATGAAACGGCTTTCAATGAAAGCAGAAATTTTTGTCACGTCAGAAATTGCGTTAGGAAAAGGTTGATGTCCAAAAACTCTAAGGAAAAATCAAGTTAGTGGAAGGGAAGCAGGATGCTGTTGTTGATTCTCTGGGCTGTTCTTTGGAAGGGATGGCTCCACATAGATGCAAGAGGGAGAGAGGACCCGCCCTTGTCTTGAGTTCAACTTGGGTGGCTTCGAAAGAGGATTAGACAAATTCCATGTGTGGATAAGCCTTTCAGTAGCTGCTAGCTGACTGTGTTGTACCTCCACTGTTGGGTGCCAGTTTTGGGGAATTGCAAGTAAAAAGGGTGCTGATGTGTTCATATCCTGCTCTCAGGCTTCACATAGGCATCTGATTGGTCAGTATGAGAACAGGATGCTAGTCTAGATGGGGCATTGGCCTGATCAGCAGATTCTTCTTGTGTTCTTAATGTTTTTTTTAAATCCAGCTGTGTGTTTTTGCTTCGTATTGCAAGGTAAAGGCACCCCTGACCGTTAAGTCCAGTCATTAACAACTCTGGGGTGGCAGCACTCATCTCGCTTTATTGGCCGAGGGTACAGCTTCCGGGTCATGTGGCCAGGATGACTAAGCCGCTTCTGGCAAACCAGAGCAGCGCACAGAAACGCCGTTTACCTTCCCACCAAAGCGGTTCCTATTTAACTACTTGCACTTGACGTGCTTTTGAACTGCTAGGTGGGCAGGAGCAGGGACCAAGCAATGGGAGCTCACCCCGCTGCGGGGATTCGAACCGCTGACCTTCCGATCGGCAAGCCCTAGGCTCTGTGGTTTAGACCACAGCACCACCCACATCCCTTTGTGTTACTAGCTGGCTATTATTTTACTGGTTTGAGCAGTAAAACTGCAGGGTATTGATCCTACCTTGGTTGTTCTCATGGGCCACCAGACTTCCAGGCCCTCCAAGTGTCCCTATTTTCCAGGGAGAATCCCAGATTTACAGAAGCCATCCTGGTTTCTGATTTGATCCTGGAATGTCCTTAGGTTGGAGGGTGTGGGCTTAATTCTTTTCAATGAGGCATCTTGAGCAATGGCCCCTGGAGTGCAAATCAACAGGCAATGCTATGCTCACAGGTACATTGCACCATTGTCTGTATTCAGCTATTCCAAACAATGGATGTATTTTAGGAAGAATAATATTTACATCCCAACTATTTACTTCCTTAAAATAGGAAATGAACCTGCTCTTGAGGATAGGGTTGTCTTGGAGGACAGAAAAACCACTCATTACACTGAGAGGCAGGTTAAAAAACCCCCACAAATAAGTACTTTGGAAATGCCATTGGGTAGAAAAGAGGCTTAAGGATTTTGTTGGGTGAATTGTTCCATCTGCATTTTTAAGTGAACAGGCCTGAATCTCACTCCCTAGAAAAGAATGGGAAAAGAATCCAGCTACCCTCTCTTAATTCTGTGATACACTGCAGTTGTTAGCTAGAAAAAAGTACCAGAAATGTGCAAAATGTGTTTGGTGATAAAATGCTTACATAAAACCAAATGTTTGCATGCTTTTAAAATAAAAATGCAGAACAATGCAGAAACGGAAGTGATCAGACTTAAAAATGAGCACATCTAAATGGACATTGACCAAAAACAGACTCAATCCTTCATCCTCAGAAGTTAGATTATCACATGTGGCTGAGACATGGGGTGGCAGGGTGGTCTGAGGCTTTTCTTTCTTTTTTTTCCCTGGACAGAAAAGGCATTTGCACATACAAATGAACTGAAGCGGATGGATTTGATCTAGAAGAGGTTTGAGGTGTAAGAAAATAGCAGAATACAGTGGTACCTCTGGTTGCGAACAGGATCCGTTCCAGAGGCCTGTTCGCAACCTGAAAAGAACGCAACCCGCGTCTGCGCACGCTCGGGTCGCGATTCGCCCCTTCTACGCATGCGCATGATGTCATTTTGCGCATCTGCGCATGCACGAGTGGCGAAACCCAGAAGTAACCCTTTCCGGTACTTCCGGGTCGCTGCAGGATGCAATCTGAAAACGCACAACCTGAAGCAAATTTAACATGAGGTATGACTGTCTATTAAGAAGCATGTTAGAGAGGATGGAATTACAGTTGTACCTCTAGTGGCATTCACCTCTGGTTATGTATCCTTCGGGATATGTATGCGGCAAACCTGGCAGTATTTTTCTGGGTTTCGCCGCACACGCAGAAGCACTAAACCACGCCGCGCGCATGTGAAGAAGCAGCACCTCCCGTTGTGAATTCCTCGGGATGCAGCCGGACCTCCGGAATGGATCCCATTCGCAACCAGAGGTACCACTGTAGATAAGATGGAACCTTAACAATGCAATTGTATGTAATTTGGGTTACAAACATTGATGTTGGGGGAGCAGGAAGTCACTAGTTTTGTTGATTTGGAGTATAATTGTTGAGTAACAAATATAACTTTCAATATGGAAAAAGAATAAAATATTACTTTTTTAAAAATGGAAGGCATTAAAGCAAAGCACCACTTTTGTTTTGTTTTTGAAAGAAGAAACATTTATATTTATACCCCACCATTGTTCCATCAAGGGAGTCTCCCATGGTCAGCTCCTGACTTAGCTACATCATGTCCCTTCAGACCAGTATAACTGTTTATACAGTTTATCCTCAGCAACAGTTGGCCCTACTAAACTTTCTCCTCTACATAATGCAATATGGTCCCCTACCAATATTTTACCCTTGGGTCTTGAGAGTGCATTTTTAAGTGGTGGCTTATGCATTACTTCCTGGTGACTGTGCTTGTGTGACTATAACTATGAAACAAAAGTCAGCTAGGTTTCTATCACAGATGAATTGAACTTAAAAGTCATTCACCATGGGAAAGTGCTGAGAAAACCCTTCAACACTTTGAGGGTGTTGTTAACAAGATACATTTAAAACTCGGGAATGCAGTGTTGTCGTGGGAGATACACAGATGTCGATAAGTTCGGTCACATGTGTTGATGTTCTTCTCAAGAGACTGAACAGTTATCAAAGGAATGACTATCAAGGCATGAGTTCGCATGGACTAAAGCCATCTTAAACAAGGAGCAGGGCCTGTTTGCACCATTCTTTCTCTCAAGATAAGATTGCTGAATTAATGGGTCTTCATTCTGGAGACTTTCCAGGCTGCCTTGCTGATTGTCAACATTTACTCATAAATGATGCAATCGGAATTGAATTTCGGTCATTTGAATTGTGACTAAATGAAAGCAGAATACTGTTCCCGATGGCCTAGGATGCAGTCTTCAGAAAATAACACCATTCTGAGCAACAAAATAGTCTGGAGATGACTTTGAAGTTGGAAGCAACAATTTTCTGAGAAATTCTGAGAATTTTCTTTCTCACACTCCCTCTTCTCCTGAAGTATTGAAGAATTTAAGCGGGGAACACCTGGAGAATATTGAGTGATGCACATCCCCAATATTGCCACCATGGAGATTGGGATTGAGAACCATACGGTGGTACCTCGCAAGACGAATGCCTCACAAGACAAAAAACTCACTAGACGAAAGGGTTTTTTTGTTTTTTGAGCTGCTTTGCAAGACGATTTTCCCTATGGGCTTGCTTCGCAAGACGGAAACGTCTTGCAAGTTTGTTTCCTTTTTCTTAACACCGTTAATACAGTTGTGACTTGACTTCGAGGAGCAACTCATAGAACGCGGTGTGGTAGCCTTTTTTGAGGTTTTTAAAGACTTTGGTGATTTTTGAAGCTTTTCCAAAACTTTCCCAACACCGTGCTTCGCAAGACGAAAAAAATCGCAAGACGGCAAAACTCGCGGAACGAATTAATTTCGTCTTGCGAGGCACGACTGTATTGCTACCATGGATTGAGAATTTCCAGCACATGTGGATGCCATCAATTATATTGTTGAAGGAAGCAGTGGTGCCCCCCATTCCTTCCACCTTAAGCTATTATTTCCTTCATCCACCAGTTTAAACTAGCAATATAGTTTTGTTTAAGATTAAAGGTAAAGGTAAAGGGACCCCTGACCATTAGGTCCAGTTGTGACCAACTCTGGGGTTGTGGTGCTCATCTCGCTTTATTGGCTGAGGGAGCCGGCGTACAGCTTCCGGGTCATGTGGCCAGCATGAATAAGCCGCTTCTGGTGAACCAGAGCAGCGCCGTTTATCTTCCCGCCAGAGCGGTACCTATTTATCTACTTGCACTTTGCCATGCTTTCGAACTGCTAGGTTGGCAGGAGCAGGGACCGAGCAACGGGAGCTCACCCCATCGCGAGGACTCGAACCGCCAACCTTCTGATCTGCAAGTCCTAGGCTCTGTGATTTAACCCACAGCACCACGATTAACTGGGCCTAAATTTCTCTGGATAGAATTATTTCTGATAATGGAGGATATTTGGTGAAAATGTTGCATCCCAATTTTTCTGCTCATGATAGGGTGGAACATTTGACTCTAAGAGAGAGAAAAGGAGATAGAAAGGATATTGAAAGCATCTTGGAGTATGAAGAATCAGAGGCAGAGGCAGCGTATCAGCTGCTGGAGTGCCTGCTTGCTCCTTCTACAACTCTGCTTCTTTATTGCTGGCCTAAAAATTAGTTAGTAGCACTGACTCAAATTTTGCAGGGTAGACAGAGGAAGGAGGACTGAAATCCCCCAGAACAGTTTTGGTTGTAGGGGTGTGAAATTCACAGGAGCTGAAACTCACCACCACTCCTGGAAGGTCCCCACCATATTATACCTACAAGCCCTAGTCAAAGTGATGCTGTATCACCATGGAGCTTCACTCCCAGTGCTTTGGGAAAGTTTAGCGCTCTTGGTTAGAGTCTTCTGCCAGTTCATCAAAAAAAGGGACCATTGATGGGCATCTTTCTAAAGCATCTTCTGGCAAAAGGAAGCTGCCCAGAGGTGAGAAGAGATGGAAGCAAAGACCAGCTCTTTTCTTTTTATTGTGCATGTGCATTGTACAGCATGCAACCACCCACAGACGGCAAGGGACCTGCTTCTGCTCTTGCAGAAAGGAATACCCCTTCCCCCATGCTTTTGGAATCAAATCAGTGCAATGTGAAAGCAGCAGCGACACAGCTGGGTGCATCTAAAGGATCGGCAATGAGAGGCAATCTGTCAAGAGTGAGCTTTTCATACATTTTCCCTTGGAAAGAAAGAAAGAAAGAAAGAAAGAAAGAAAGAAAGAAAGAAAGAAAGAAAGAAAGAAGAGTTCTTTTTCTTAGGATCACCTAATCAGGTTTTTGCATCTGGTGCGATGCTCACTTAAAGTAACATCTGGAGTTTGCTTTCGGCATGAACTGCAACAAAGAGCTGGACATTTTTAATATTCTTCCAAGCACTGCACTTTTTTGCACAACATTTTTTTTTTCTATCCAGTGCTATTTTGCTTTGTTACCTTGGAGTTCATTGGTTGGCTTCTGCCATTTCATATGAAGCGAATGATTTGGGATTGCCACCCCATCAAAAAAGAGAGACAGAGAGAGAGAGAGAATAAATTGAAAGACAGTAACTGAAATCAATAGAACTTGACTTTCAGGTAAAAAACAGAGAATCACAATGAAGGTGTTAGAATCAAAGGCAAACTAAATTGTGAAAACTGGGTGTGTGTTTTTTAAAAAATCACATTCAATTTCAAAACCTACATTTAGCAAATACATTTGGATCTCTCTGGTTTAAATATTTGTTAAGGGAAAATGAAAATGAAATAATGGGCAGGTATATATTGCAGATGTGTATCTGATTTAATAGTCATTCCCCTTCACAGGGAAGTCCTGGGAAATGCAGTTCCTGGACAGGAACTAATGGAAAATTCTCAGCAACTTCACCCAACGATGATCCCCAAGATTATCTGGGGGAAACCATTGCAGTAAAAGTTTAATACAGTGGATATAACTGTTGTACAAGTAAACTAGTTAGAAGATTAAATTATAACACCAGAGAATGAAGAATTCGAGTATTTTCCAAGCTCACTGGCTTATTCACAATGCTTCAAGGAATCCTTTGATGGTCAGCGTGATGAGTTCCTTTGTTATTTTTTATTTTCCAAACTTTTTTTTTTTTAATGCTTACAGGTCTCTGCTCCTTTCGTGCCACAGGTCATCTTGGTTCACTGAAGGCAGTCATCCTGCTCTAATGAGCTATTGCTTATGTCCGGAAGCAACGCTAAAGGCTTTGCATCTTGCGTTCTCTCCATGTCAAAGGGCACCCAGCTTTTGCTAGTGTTTCTTTGTGAAGTATGGAAGGCGCTGACTCCTTTTACTATTTCTTCCCTGCTGTACTTCCCAGATAACAGCAGTAGAGACTGAGGGAAAAGAATATAACTTTACAGATGCCTTCAAAGTTGTAGCCATTCGGTTTCCATATGAATTTGACTTCAAACTATCTCCAGGAGTTCTTCTTCAATGTGATTTCAGTGCAGGATCCCAACAATATTGGAACTATTTCCCCCCCCCCCACACACACACACACACTCCTTATAGTTCATGTATTGCATCTGAAGTATGTACCTGAGGGATACACGAAATGTGAAGTTATGAGATTCATTGTTAAACTCCTGGGCTTGTACCAACTAAGTCATTGTGCAAGCTGAATGATTTCTGTTTATGGAGCAGAACTTCCATTGTCCCCCCTCCCTCCCCCCCACATATCTGCTCTGAAAGTTTCCCCTGTGAAAGATTTTGCAGTCAAATCTAACAGTGCATATTCTTGCTAGTTAGCGTGAGAAGGGGTTAAGACCATAGAGCTGTATTGCTGATAGACAGACTCAGATCATACAAATGTACGTAATTGATAGAGAAGGCTCTGTGTGATGTCATTTCCCCTTGTCTTCTGGGAGGGAAGCAGCAAAGAAATAGTTCATGTTTCTCTCTCTCTCTCTCTCTCTCTCTCTCTCTCTCTCTCCAGGTACATGCCTGAGACTGTCTTTGCTGTAAATGCAAGGATTTTACCTGCCTATATTTTTACCACTGTTGCTGCTAAGGATGAATGCTTGACTGTTTTAAACTTACTTTCCAGCCTGTAGCCTGTTTCTTTGATAAACGGGGTATCAAAAAGGAGAATTCAACCAGTGACTAATTCCTATGCTTTCAATTAAACTGCTTAAGATGGGATTTAAACTCTGCTCAGCCACAAGCTCTTAAATGTAAGCTGATCCATTTGTCTCAACCCACACATGTGGGTCTGTAGACAGATAAAATATCGTTAAATAAGCGTAATAAAAACCCATCACCCTCAACCTTCTAGAATAGATTTGAGGCACATGAGGAGAGGAGCAGGAGGGCAAATTTCAATGGTCAGGCAGAAGTCATCCTGCTCATACATGGACTTTGTTGGCTATACACACCCTCTTCTTTTATAAAAAGGGAAAGGCAGGCTTGAAGGCTATACATTTGGTGGCAGCTATGGCACAGGAGGAGGAGGAGGTACCCTTTCCCCCATGGTCTCTCTGTGATCAGAATGGAACCTGTTCTCAAAAACTGAGAGGAAATGGTTAAGCCCCCTCTACGTCCAGTGATATTATTCAAATATGTGGTCCTTGCATGCCTGCATTGTCCATTAAAAAACAAACAAACTCCAGGAGAACTGTCATAGATTTCCTAGCATCACTTGTAATTTTGTGCTAAGATGTTCTCAGGGCCCTATCTATCAGTGTGTGTGCATAGAATGCATGTATCGGGTCCCGATATTGTGCTTCCCATAAGGATCTGGTTGGCCACTGTGTGAACATGATGATGGATTAGATGGGCCACTGGTCTGATCCATGAGACTCTCCTTACGTTCCTGCCCCTCGTTGTGGAACTGGAGTTGGCTGCCAGTGTGAGAGCCAGTGTGGTGTAGTGGTTCAGAGCGGTAGTCTCGTAATCTGGTGAACTGGGTTTGATTCCCCGCTCCTCCACATGCAGCTGCTGGGTGACCTTGGGCTAGTCACACTTCTCTGAAGTCTCTCAGCCCCACTCACCTCACAGAGTGTTTGTTGTGGGAGAGGAAGGGAAAGGAGATTGTTAGCCGCTTTGAGACTCCTTAGGGCAGGGGTCTGCAACCCGCGGCTCCGGAGCCGCATGTGGCTCTTTTACACCTTTGCCGCGGCTCCAGGGCGGATACTAGCGAGGGGAGGAGGCGCATTGTGCGCCCCGACACTCCGCACTGTGGCGGGTGCTGTTCTGGCTGTGATGTCGCATGGGGGCGGTGCGTGCGTTAGTCATGCACCGTCCCGACGTCACCTTCCCGCCCAACCGCCTGCTACATTGTAAGGGGCATGTACGCTGGTCCCCGCAACGGGGTTAGCTCGAAGGGCGGATACTAGCGAGGGGAGGAGGCGCATTGTGCGCCCCGACACTCCGCACTGTGGCGGGTGCTGTTCTGGCTGTGATGTCGCATGGGGGCGGTGCGTGCGTTAGTCATGCACCATCCCGACGTCACCTTCCCGCCCGACCGCCTGCTACATTGAAAGGGGGCATGTACGCTGGTCACTGTTTTGAAGGGGAGTGAAGAACAAACACACAAAAAAAGGTAACTTGTTAATTTAACGTTTATTTCTATGAGGAGGAGTAATTCTGAGGGGTCAAACAAAGAAATAATAAAAAAGTGACAAAAAAGTTATTTTTTTATTGACGAGTTTTGCGGCTCCCAGGTTTTTTTTTCTTCGGAAACGGGTCCAAGTGGCTCTTTTTGTCTTAAAGGTTGCAGACCCCTGCCTTAGGGTAGTGATAAAAAGCAGAATATCAAATCCAAACTCTTCTCTCTGTTGATGGCAAACCTGGTTTTGCTGCTACAGATAACGGTGCAAGTCTAAATTCATGTCCAGCAAAGCGGTGCTAGTCCGGGAAGCAGAACGTAATGCATTGCGCCAGCCACTCAATACGTTTCCTTAGCACAGCATGCTATTAGCCACAGAGGCTATGCTCCCTTTCCACTATATTGCGCAGTATTCTGGATGCCAGTTGCTGAAAATTGCAGGCTGGGAGAGTGATGTTGCACTCAGCTTGTGAGCTTGCCATAGGCATCTGGTTGGCCACTGTCAGAAGGAGAACATTAGACCAGAGGAGCCTTTCGCCTGACCCAGCAGGGCTCTTCCTATGTTCTGTGCCTTCCGTCCTAATTTCAAACGCTTTAACTCAATAGACACCTACCTAATCCTGCTGACGAGGGTTGCCCCTGTTGTCGTGCATTAGAAACGAGCTCCATAATTCTGACTTATGTTTTGTTGCAAATGCAGAATTCCTATTTTTGAAAAGGCTGCCTTCTATTACGCATTCCTGGCATATACTGAAGGCGGATGATGCAAATTCTTTAAAATTATTTCCATGTCCTGCTGCTACTTGCTCTATTTATAGTGCACAAAACGCCAGGTCCACGACGTATTAAAAGAAAAATCAGGGTCCACCACCTCCTACACTGTAGAACTACAGCAGATGCAAGTTAGTACCGGAAATGGGTAGATATGTCGTTTTTAATTTAGTTAGTTATAACCAGTGCTTTTTTCTGGAGGTACACAAAGGTACACAGTACCAGCACCTCACACACACCCCCAATGTTAAAAGTGTGACACTTACTGTAACAACTTAATGGTGAGTACTGCTAAATTTTTTTTCTTTAAAAAAATCACTGGTTATAACTGTCCATAGATATATGCATTCATATTTACTTTCAAAAATATTAATGATTTTAACACAGGGCGAATATATGCCAGCAATGGTTCGTGATGGTCTCCAGCTCTCAGAACTACTAATATCACCACCAAGAACAGATAGCAGTTCGAGTGCAATGTGGCTGCAAACCTTGGTTTAGCAATTACAATTCTGTTTTAATGAGGGTAGCAAAAAACAATCTGTGTTAATAAGATTAATGAAATTTGAAAGCCAGAAATAGCCCTAAGGCTCATCAATTCCCAGAGTGGTCCTCCACACTGAACAGGCCTCCCACTTCTTTATCAAAACTAATTTCCCTAAATGGTATTAAAAAGGAGGGTGGTCTGGAGCCCCCCCCTTTTTTTTTTAAGATTGCATCCATTTGCTAAGAGAAAAGGGGAAAACTCCCAGGCTTTGGGATCGTAGAATGCAGTTTTGTTATGCTGGAGTAGCGTAGGGGCTAAGAGACCAAGTTTCTGAGGGGAAAGTCCTGAACCTTATCTTTGCCAGTGGCAACAAATTCCTGACATACCTAGACTACTAAAAGCCAATTCACCCTCTTGATATACAGTGGTACCTTGGTTCTCGAACATAATCCATTCCAGGAGTCCATTCGACTCCCAAAACCGTTCAAAAAACAAGGCATGCCTTCCTGCACTCAAGCTCAAGCTGCACCAGAAGTTTGGCTTCCGAAAAATGTTCACAAACCAGAACACTTACTTCCAGGTTTGCAGCGTTCAGGAGCCAATTTGTTCGGCAACTAAGCTGTTCAATAACCAAGGTACGACTGTATGTGCTCTCCTGTTTTGTAAATGGATCAAAAGGAAGGTTCATCAGTAACACAGGGTAACAAACTGCTCTTGTATGTTAACTGGGAGACCCTGTGGAGTTTTGGATTTCATTATTCCATTCTGGTTAAGTCCACTCCGTGTGTTACCAATTTATGCAATGTGTGTGCAGAAATACAACATTTGAATCAGCTCAGAACCCTGTAGATTTAGGACTGGGAGGAACCGACCACCATAGATTTTAAAGCTTTTTTTACAGAATAACAAATGACCAGTGGTTCTGGTCCTGTGGAAATGGAAAAGACAGGGAAAGTTCTGAGTTATATTTTCTCTCAGACAACTACAAAAGTAGATAACAAAGCAATCCTGGCTTTGAAGACAAAAGCAGGAGCCTTAAGCCAGAGAGGCTAAGCCGGATGACATGGGAAAGCAAAGCATGGACGCCACAGTTGCTTAAAGGGTCTTGGGGAGATAGAATCCATCTAAGAGGATTTATGTCAATTCCAAACCAAGGAATATTCTAAGAACGGTTACTCCATGGACAAATGCTGTCCAGTATATATAAAGTCCTTACATTCTTCATCTGCCAAAGGGATAAGGCTAGAGTCCTGGTTCTTCGACTGAGTGCTAATTCAACAGTATTACGAGCCATCAAAAACACTTTTGTGTGATGGTACTCTTCACAGGAGCCATCACTTTTGAAAGAACTGTGATGTGAATGACACAGAAGAAAAAAATGTGCAGAGGAGGAGGAGGAGGAAGTATCAGAAGCTGAAGAGGTAACAGGGTTTGGTGAGCAGGAAGGGGCTGTGGCAGAGAGCAGTCCAGAATCAGAGGCGGAAGAAGAGGCTGGGCCAGAGGCAGAGATGAGGCAGGCTGCTGAAGAAGCCAGGGGGTCTCCCCCTCCTGCTGTGACCTGCTCCTCTCCCCCCAGTCTCCCAGAACCCGGAGAGGTATGAAGAGGGTGGAGCAAAGGCAGACAAGGCATCAGAGTATCAGATTGCTTGGGAAGGACCTGGGGGGAGGAGGAGACTTAGGGAGTTGTGGGGAGGCAAAGACCTTCATTCCTTGCAACACCCTCCTTGGGCCAAGATCTACTGGGAAGAGGCACTGTACTCGCCAGGCTTGGCCTCCTGTGCTGTTTGTTTCTTTGAATAACACTGTGTGAGTTGTTGCCGGTCCACTCCTGACACCTGTCCTGACATCAGGGTGGATGGCAATTGTAATCCTGCAACATATGGAGTTGCCAGAGTTTCCTTATCCTTGCTTTAAAGCTCCCTGGAGCTTGGGAGCTGGGCACTTGAAAGAACACCTGTTCCCATATCAACCTGTCTATGTGCTGAGATCATCAGTGAAGGCTCTTCTCTGTGTGGCATGATCAACTGAAGTATGGTGGGAGGTGATAAGGGGAGGAATCTTTTCAGCGGTGACACCTTGCATATGGAGTTTGCCTCCCAGAAAGGCTTTTCAACACGAGGCAAAAGTTTTCTTCTCCTCCCAGTATTGTGGAGCTTTAAACTGTTTTAATGGCTGCTTTCCAGTGTAATTTGATTTTGCAATATGGGTTTTGTTGTCTTGTATCTGATCCCGGACCACCCTGGAAACTGTTTGGCTGAAGGATAGCAAAGGTATAAATCTATTTCACATGCTGCCCATTGCTCTGTTCCTCACTCGGGTACTCTCCAAGTCTTAATCAGTCTCTGAGCTCAGTCTTGGATTGTTTGGCCTGATTGCTACTCATGTTTGAGATTTTGGCTTGCAATGCACTCAGGAGACAAGAACAAGGAAATGGCTTCCTTGTCAGGTGTCTGGTGACAATTACAAGACAGGAGAGGAGGAAGGAAGGATCTGTACAGTACAATGTATTTAAAGGCTGTATTCCAAGTACAAACAAAAGGTATGTCTACTGTGCAAGGGCCAATTACTGCTGAGGTTGTTTATGGTAGTGCATTGCAAGGTTGTGCTTATTTTACAAGTTAGGCTTCTAAGACATTCATTGTACATAGCACAAGGAAATTGCTGTTGATTACTGTCCCCCCCCCCCCAGAAGTTCACAAAAGAAGATAACAAACATCAATTTTTATCAATCGTGGGTGGTGGGTTATACTGCATTTCATCACTTTTCCTGCCACTTCTACAAGAAACCTTTTAACCTGGCACCTCTTGGGGTAAAAAAGGAACTCAACAGTTATAATATTGCCCCAAAACCTGCATTCAGATCCTCACTCAGCCAATGAAGCTCACATTTATGTTGCAGGGTTGTTTGGGGAATGAAATGGGGAGCAGGAGAGACCTCCTCAAAAGAAATTGGAATAGACATGCAATAATCAATCAATCAATTGTTAACTATAATATCGAATGCTGGCTTGCATGTCTGTGAGCCGTGTTGGGTTAATCAGGCGCCAGTCATTATATTTAGGAATTGGTCATTAAGAAACCAAATGATGTACGAGGCTGTGTAAATTAACATTTTTTTCAGGAGGCAAGCTGACCCCTGGCTGATTCATCTAACCCTTTTTTTAAATTAGCCTTGTCACAAAAGGTTGTAAGATGTATGTGGGCAAAAGGGAACATCCAAAGAAACTGTTTTTCAGCTAGGAAGCCAAACAGAGAGCATAAGATGAGATGTTTTCCCCAGACAACTAAAACGTTATTTGATATATTTTCCAGGTTAGAACAAGAAATAGGAAAACTAGAAAGTGAAGAATCCCAAATATCTGCCAAAGAGAAAATCATCTTAGAGAAACTAAAGGAAACAGAGAGATCCTTTGAGGACTTGCAAAAGGTAAAAGCATTTCTTTTTAATTAAAAAAGAACAACCTGATCATCTACAAATAAAGTGTGAGATGTTGAAGTGAGAGATTTTTCTTTTGAAAAAATGATGGGCCTTTCCACGCTTGCCACTTATAGTAGAGTAGTTTGTGGGCTTTATTTGGATTTTTTTGGCATGCTGCTATTTGACATTGGCATCATTCAGCTAGTATTCTGGAATAGGGTACTCAAAAACCTGCTTTTCCTTCTACAAAAATTGATTTATGTGAAAGATCCAGATTCTCAAATATTTCATGTGTGTGGAATGTGTACAAGCATCGTCCTGCTTTCTGTGTGGAGGGAAGAGGGTGGGCGTGATTTGGAAGACATTGGTTTCATGCCACTTTCTTCTGACCTGTACATGCTGCCTGCCCATTTGCAAGCTCAGCTCAGACGAGAGATGCAGCTTATAGAGACGTTGGCATTGAGTCAAAGTACTCCCCGTGACAGGAGTAACTGCAAACAAAATGTCACTGCAATAACCAGGTTGTGAGTCGAGTCCCTGCTCCCCGCTTTGTGATGAAAAAAGAAACATGGACACAAGCATTTTAGGTTAACGGGCTAAAAAAGGCCACAACGTTATTGGTTACAGAATGTGAGTGGTATTGGCTTAGGCACTGGATCCAAACAGACTATACTTGACTCCTGCCTACTCTGCAGGGAGTCACGCAAGGGTTAACAACCTGTAGGGGGAGCTTGTTAATGCAAATCAACTGGAACCTTTCCCCTAGAGTATGGTTACCATATTTTTTTCAATGAATCCAGGGACACCTTTTTCTTTCTTTTTTCTTTTTTTGAAACTGGGTCGCAACAGGGAGTCAATAGCGGGGATGGTGAGGCAAAAGACCCTGGGCCCAAGCACACATGCATATTGTATAAAGGTGCAAAGCCCTTCTTTCACACCCTGTGAAACATAAATGCGCAGAGTTTTTTAAGAAACTGGGCACGTGACTCCCGAGCCTTCCCCAATCTCCTTTCCCCTTCTCCCTTTGTTTCGACAGTTCAGGGGAGGCTCTAGAGTCACAGGCAGGCAGTTGTTGCCCAGGAGGGGCCAGTCTGGTAGTGCAGTTGGCTCTGACTTGCTCCTGGAGCTGCTTGCTGCCGCGGTGCAGGAAAAATGGCGGGCGACACGGCAGTGAGTAGCAAGCAGCTCCTGAAGCCAGCCAGAGCCAATTGCGCTAACAGGCTGGCTCTGGGCTGCTGGGGCTGCCGCTGCCACATTTCCCGGGGACAGAATTGCAAATCCAGGGACGTCTGATAACCTACCCTAGAGTCATCCGAGGGTTGTGCCATGGCCCTAGCCACCACCTGGGCATCAGACAGGAACCACGACCACCAGATTCCTTTAACGGAATAGCCTTCAACCTCCCCACTGACACACAACGCGTTTTCCAATGCCTAACCTCCAAACCTTACAAAGTTGTGACGATTTGCTACGAGGTAGGTGAAAAACCAAGTGACTGGTGCCAATCTGCCAAGTGGAAAAAATTCCTACCAGGCCCCTTGGACAACCAAGGTGACCAACCAAGGTCCATAGCAAGGTCAAGGGCACAAGCAAAACCTAGAAGGAGGGAGGGCGGGTGATCCGAGGAAGCAGGAACAACAAGACAGCGCTTGTGTGCCAGCAGCCATTTTTAAACAGCTAGACCATGCCCCACCGCGCCCCCAGCCAGCCGGATTGGCTAGCAAGGGTGCGTGATGCAGGCACAGGACTCCAGTGATGCAGGGGCCCAGCCACGCCCCCCCCCCGAGCACGGGGAGCAATTCCTGCTCACAACACCTCCCCTCAGGGGAGAGGCTTTCAATAACCATATATCAGGTGGACACAGAGTTCCTCTTCTAATGACTTATACTCTCACAAGATCAGTATTCCAGAATACTAGGTGTTAAATACCCCGACCCCCCCCCAAAAAAAAAAAGTCGTGGAAGGGCTTTTCCAATGCACATGCTATGAATGCTTATATTTACTGGCTGGATGAACATGAGTGTACATTATGGGTATGACTATAACTGCAGCGACGCGGGTGGCGCTGTGGGTAAAACCTCAGTGCCTAGGACTTGCTGATCGCATGGTCGGCGGTTCGAATCCCCGCGGCGGGGTGCGCTCCCGTTGTTCGGTCCCAGCGCCTGCCAACCTAGCAGTTCGAAAGCACCCCCGGGTGCAAGTAGATAAATAGGGACCGCTTACCAGCGGGAAGGTAAACGGCGTTCCGTGTGCTGCGCTGGCTCACCAGATGCAGCTTGTCACGCTGGCCACGTGACCCGGAAGTGTCTGCGGACAGCGCTGGCTCCCGGCCTATAGAGTGAGATGAGCGCACAACCCTAGAGTCTGTCAAGACTGGCCCGTACGGGCAGGGGTACCTTTACCTTTACCTTAAGCTCTGTCATATAGCAAAAATGATGCTGGCCATCTTTATAGGACTGTTGTAAGTATTATTAATGTAATGTATACCAAGCATTCTTGAACATGCAAGAGTTTTATATAAATACACATAATGTGAAGAAAAAAACGACTGATTCCAGTATTTTTCTTTTTTCAGAGCTTCTCACGCCAAGATGGAGGTAAATGTTTGTCAGTACTTATAACAAGTTACACTGTTTTTGCTCTGCATCCAATAATGTTCTGCGTAGTTGTTCTGGTGTAGAAGTGACTGCCAAAGCAATCTCAAGCCTCTGAATCTGTAATGACTGGCATTCTGCAATAGATCACCTACAAAATGTTTGCCTTAAAATGCCTTGCAAGAGTAGGATCTGAATCACGACTGCCTTATTTTCTAAGCTATAGTGGGTTTCCAGTGCTTATGTGACACACATTACCCTGTAGTAAAGTGTAAGATCACAGAGTTTGGGTTTCCAAAGAGATTCTGGAACTCAGCCGTGAGTCATGACTTGAACATTTATTGACGAGGTTCCCTCAGAATTAACTGCAAAAAAGGGGGGATTTTCCTGCCAAAGTAATCTTGTAAAACACACAGCAGCTTGTTCCACACATTTTCTCAGTGATGGCAGACAATGGTGTTGCCATAAATAATGGCTTTGTGTCTGTTTGTGGGAGCAGTTTGTAAGGCACAACACACAAAGGTCTGCTTCTTAGGTCTTTTGGATTAGTACGTGGAAGCATGATTTTAAAACATAAACCAGCCAGGTACAGTTTAGTTTATACTCATCATTAGTTTATGCTAAAAGCCAGGCTGACTGGCTTATAAATCAACTTAGAGAAACTGGGGGTTTGGGGTTTGGGGGGAGCTATACAGAGCTGCAGAAAAGATCTAGGACACCACATGGCCCATTACACAAAATAAAGACTTTAAACGGTGCGCTGTATTATTATATTTTAGCTTCCTGTTTATTAGTGAGGTGTGTGTTTTGTGACTGGCCTCCTTAGAATAAGATGAAAGTCAACCAAAAGGTTTCCAGGTTACCACTTCGGAGAGAGAGAGAGAGAGAGAGAGAGAGAGAGAGAGAGAGAGAGAGAGAGAGAGAGAGATGTATCCCCAGCCCTCCAATACCCATCATGGGATGGTTTACAACATTTCAAAACATGACCAAACAATTTTTGCAATAAGCATATAAATTCAAGTTGGATGGAGGGAATCAGAATGCAAAGAGGCTTCCTCTGAAATCAGGCTAGATTTAAACTTGTTGGTGTCTCTGGGATCTGCTCTCTATTTCATCATGGATGTTGGCTTATTTTTTGATGTATGTTCTGTATTATTTTATTAATACTATTGTTACAAGTTTGTCATAGCTAGAACAGTAAACTTATGAACTTGTTACTTGTTAAATTAAAACTTTAGTTACGGAATGGTTGCAGTAAATACTTTGCAGTACCACACACACACACACACACATTTTAGCTGTAGAAACAAATTAAGCACCCACTAGCTTATGAACACAAAACCATAACTAAACAATATATTTAATTACATTGGGAAAGATTTCAACTCACACTAGCAATAAAAGCTGGCAGTTGTAGAATTGATTATTCCTATTGTGTAATGGTGATTTCTTTTTAAAAATATATATTTTTTATGTTCAGGGGTCACTGACCTGCTAAAATCGAGAACCTCCTGACACATGATTATGTGCACGTACAACCAGAAAAGTTTAGTCATCTGGTCTTTCTCTCTCCAACCTCAGCTAGTCTATTGAATGGCAGTCAAAGCAGGGTGACTCTGCGTTTTGCTTGCTTTGATGCAATTATCTGTCACAAAGCTTCTGATGTCTATTGTTTGGGGCGATAAGTTAGGAACTCTGCTGCCTAAGCGGTGAAGCCTCTGGGGTCCATATGGCTGTACCTAACTGTATTTCCTGTTCCCTGACAACCAGATGCAGTAAATTACATTTACTCCCAGCTCCCCGAACTCACAACCCTCTATTCACGAACAACAGAGCCGGTTCCCGGGAAAGACGGAACAAACAGGGTAACTGGTAAGTCTCAGAAGAGCATGGTTTATTCTTTCAGCCAATGTGGCAGACATTATCTTTTCAAAAACATATCCGATTCCCTGGGACTAATGACCAGCTATACTTGAAACAGGAGGGAACAGCTCATGACTTAGCAAGTAACCAGTAAGCAAGCTAAATATGTGATTTTCTATGTTATATCTATTTTTTAAAAAAAATCAAGGGTGGTTAAACTTTAACCAAGATATTGTAAGAAGGGAGTTATTTCTCAAATGTAAATATGCAGTCAAAGGGGGGGATATATTTGAGGGTCTGGCCTTTTAAAAACTTACACAGCAAGGACATTTATGTTTGTGAGCAAAAAATGAATAAATAGCATCAACCCAATTCTGGAAGTAATAGGTGGTAGACTGCAAATGCAATCCAGCGAACGTGAGATATGGTTAGAATTCATGGACCATTTACACAAGTCAGTGCTTAAACACACAAGTCAGGCCACATTCACACCATAACTTTAAAACACATTTAAAGTGCATGGCTTCGCTGAAAGAGTACTGGGAACTGTGGTTTGTTGAGCGTGCTGGGAACTGTATTTTTTGTTAGGTGTGAACTGCAGTTCCCAGTATTCTTCAGAAGAAGGCAACGGTCCTTAGATGAAGGGCGTAGATGTGACCCAAGTATAGGATGCAGTCTATCCTCTGTTTCAATGAAACTCTGTGTCTTGCATGTAAAAAGAAGCACCAGCATTACATAGAGCCTCCCTTTAGAAACACATCTTGACTGGGGAGGATGGTTTTCTGATTTCTAAACAGACAGCATTCTAGCCTCTCCTATTTCCCACACGTAGACAAAAATACAGGCTCGTGAGGGAAATTGACACTTGTTTTCCGATTAGGATTCTAAGCAAGATGTTGAGTCCAAATGTTTGGGGTTGTTTTTTGTTTTTTGTGGGGGGGGGGGAATTGCTTGAAAAATTTAAGAAACCTATAAACACCTATTTTAAGAGATGGAATCCAGGTGGGACTTCATTCTCACGAAGCACTTAAGTCAATCATTATTCTTTTACTGCTCATTTGTCTACTAAAGTCCCATTCTTTGGGACTTCTACGACACCAACAGGAGAGATTAGTAATATTCCAAAACGATGCCGTGTAACTGAAGGTGTCCAGGGAAAAGATATTAATAGAGGTGGTCTTCAAATGTAGCTGTCACATCAACACAATGCAGATTAACAGATGGATTCAAATAAAAGGACCCGATTCTTTACAAGTATGCATTCTTCCATATAAAAGCAAAACAGGGAGTGTCTATTGGAGTTTCTTCATGCAACTTTTTTCGTTTTCAGGTATTGTGGTAGGGGCAGTGGACGAAAGGGCCTGAGTGCTAGTTACAGGCATGGTGCCTCTATTTGAAATTATCTGAAATGTGAGGTGAATTGGGTTTAAATAGGAGACCCAACACCTCTTGCTTACAACCTGCTTAGATCATCCGTTTACAAAGAATACAGCAGGAAATAGGAGAAAACTCTGAAATGGCTGGATATGAGTGAAACGCAAGTCATTTTAAAAAGGACAAGAGTAGAGCTCAGAGCTGATTAGGGTGGGGGGGAGGATGCAACATTCTAAAGCAAAGGGATCACATCTGTATATAATTTTACTTCTGCATGATCAAATCCCAGAGCTGCATATGGACCCCGCAAGCTTCAGATAACACAATGTATGTATGTATGTAAAACAATGTTGCTATTGTTCGAGTGTGCTGCAATCTTACAAAATCACATTGACTCAAGTCCTCATTTAATGGCACGAGGGGGATTTTTTTATTTAAAAAATGTTTGAAGATATTTAATCTGAGAGTGAGAGGAAATTTCATCACATGAAAGACCTTTGGAATATTTAAAACAAAAAAAATTCATTCCAGTAGCACCTTAAAGACCAACTAAGTTAGTTCTTGGTATGAGCTTTCGTGTGCATGCACACTTCTTCAGATACTTCAGATATACATGTGTATTCTTCAGATACTTCAGATATACATGTGTATCTGAAGAAGTGTGCATGCACACGAAAGCTCATACCAAGAACTAACTTAGTTGGTCTTTAAGGTGCTACTGGAAGGAATTTTTTTTGTTTTGACTATGGCAGACCAACACGGCTACCCATCTGTAACTTTGGAATATTTAAGTTGCAGCCATAAGAATTGTATACTAGGAAGTAAATTCAGTTGAGCTCAGTGGGTCTTGTTCCTTTCTGCATTAAGCATGTCTGCGATGGGATGCAAGGTTTGCACCATTTTGTTGTGTTGACAGAATCAGCAAAATGTTGCCCCTAATAGTGTTCTGTGCTCTGGGGCAGAGAAGCAATGAGTGAAAAACCAGCCTTCTCTTCTGAGAACCAGATGTTGGCGTTGAACAACAAGGGAGCACCTGTCTTCATCATACACAACTTCTCAGATTTCCTGGGTCGTCTGACTTCCCACAGTTGGAGTCAGTGTACTAGATTCAGTGCATACCTATTACCTGAACCAGCAAAAGAGTTTCTGTGCATAGGTACAAACTGCAATAGAGGGATGGACAGTTGCTGGCCTGCAAGCTGGATCTAGTTCTTGAAACAGCCTCATCTACACCCTTGTGCAAATTAATTGAAGCAAAGCATGTTTTCTATCTTGCTCGTAATCCTGTACCCAAAACAAACACAAAAAGTCAGTTGATCATTATGGTGTTGGAAGCCTGCAGCCAATAGAAGGAATGATGTGCTCGCCACAATATATTGAGGTTCTAAGAAAGAGAGTTATTCCAGAGCTGGAAAAGAGGTATCCTGATGGTACTGAGATATTGCAGCAGGACCTAGCCCCCTGTCACACATCGAAAGTGGTGAAGAAATTCATGACAGAGCAGCAAATACAGGTACTTGATTGGCCAGGGAATTCCCCAGATGTAAATCCCATTGAGGATTTGTGGGCTATATGCAAAAGTCGCCCCCGTGCTGTAGACTGTATGACTATGGAAAAGTTCATTCAGGCACTGATTCAGGGATCAGAAAATCAACAGTGACTGTTTGAAACTAGTAGATGCCATGCCAAACCGTTTTCAAATGCTGCTTAAAAATAGCAGAGGTCATATCCGTTACTAATGTATGTATATGTGAGTTTTTTACTACTACATTCATTGTTTGTTTCAATTAATTTGCACAAGGGTGTAGCTTCCACCAGTGACCCTATCAATTTCCAGCCAATAAAAAAAAACAACCAACAACCCAGTGTTACTCACAATTTCAACTGAAAGGAAAAGAAGCAATGAGGCTCCACTAGGGATTTTATATAAATGCTGTATTGTTGCTACTTTGCGAACATTCTGAAATTGCAAAGAATCATTGCTAACCCTCAAGGGATGTTCCAGGAAGCATGGTCTTTCCTCACCTCGACAGTCAATGAACATATGCCATCTAAACCCATGTGCCTGAGAAGGCCTTATTGCTAGGTAGGGATGGACGGAACAATATATTTCTGGTCTCTGCCACTTTCACATGTGGTTACTCATGAGGGTGTCCCATTCCATGTCCACATTAATCTGCAATTTAAAAAAATTCTGCACCCAAAAAAAATCACATTTAAATAAATTTTTTGGAAAGTATTTTCTCTTAAAATTCCCATTTGCTGCATAATCTATCTCAAAATATGCATTGTTAAATGCATGTCAATACAGTCATACCTCTTGTTATGTTTGCTTCAGGTTAAATCTTTTCAGGTTGTGTTCCGCAGCGACCCAGAAGTACCGGAAAGGGTTACTTCTGGGTTTCACTGCTCGCGCATGTGCAGACACTCAAAATGATGTCACGCGCACGCGGAGAAGCACCAAATCGCGACCCACACACACACACAGACACAGGTTGAGTTCTGCTCATGTTGCGAACAGGGCTCCAGAACGGATCCCGTTCACAACCAGAGGTACCACTGTACAGTGGTACCTTCGTACTCGAACAGCTTGGCTCTCGAACAAATCGGCTCCCAAATGCTGCAAACCTGAAAGTGAGTGTTCTGGTTTGTGAACGTTTTTCAGAAGCCAAATGTCTGATGTGGCTTCCGCAGCTTCCGATTGAGTGCAGGAAGCTCCTGCAGCCAATCGGAAGCTGCGCCTGGGTTTTTGAATGGTTTTGGGAGTCGACTAAGTTTGAGAACCAAGATACCACTGTACTTTTTTTGAACCAAGAACTGTGTTGCAACATTTGGGAAAGTGTGGGAATGTGATGGATGGCTGTCTTCTGATCCACAAATCAGTGTAGGAGGTGAGGAACAGGTCAGCTCATGCTGAAATATAAACAAAATTCTTCAAGCACCCCCTATTGCTAGTTGGTTTTTATTGTAGAGTTTTGGAACCTATAGTATCCCATGAGAATACAGAATTTGGCCAAACCCCCAGTTTGGAATATGTAGCTGCTGCTGGGTCAAAGAACCACAATTAAAACTAATGATGTGATTTATGTTCAGTATTCTTTTTTAAAAGTGCAGCGGAACTAATAGACTCAGCCGAGGTATATGCTAGCTACATCAACAATGTTTTGTTCCGATTCATTGTGGCCAATTTCATTGGAATTTTCATTTTAAAACTGTGCTCAGTTAAACTGTTGCCAATACCAGAGTAGTCATTATGATTGTTTGTTAGAAAACAAGAGAGAGGGGTGGTGAAATCCGTTGAGGAGCCAAGATGTTTGAATCAACATATATACAGTATAACAAACCCTTAATCAGTCTGTTACTTGTAGTAATGCCATAAGTTTTTGGTTTTTTTACAAGTTCTCTTTGGGATATCATGGTACATTCCAAATCAGACCTCTTTCATATTAATAGACTGTGAAGACTGCCTTTCTCTAAACTTTTATTTTGGTGCCAATATATTCTTTGTTCTTAGAAAATGGTTTGCAGCCTGATCTTATGTCTGTTTGCTCAGACGTATATGGAGTTCAGGGATACTTACTTCCAAATAAGTAGATAAGATTTCAGCTTGTAGCGAGAGCTTATACAACAAATGTTTACTTTTTTCTAAGTATATATAGATATAGATGGAAAGAAGGCCTTGAGGAAGTCAAACCAGAAGCATAAATGTTAATTTACCCAGAGTGCCAAAACTGCATCCAAATTCCCTAACACCAGTATTTGAGGTTTTGAAATGGGTTGCATTTAAATCCTAACCTGCCATGAGTCAGGGACCAGAAGCCAAATTCAGAAAATTAAATTTAAATAAACAATATATTGAAGTGTCAGTAGATGATCAGAGCTGTGTGTGTGGAAGCATTGCTCAAAGTTTATGCCACCTACTGCTGCCTTCTTCCTATGTGTACCAATTGATTCTGTTCTGTTTATCCAGCTCCCAATTTTCTAAAATCCTATGAAGGTCTCCCTTTAATGGCAGTATTTCATGAATGAGTTGGGTTGAGATCAATCCATGTATTGTAAAAGGCATTCATTGGCTAGGTTATCATCTGCCAGGTGGAGAGGAAACTTCGTACCGGGGCTGAGGCCCAGCCTGAAATGGCAATACGGATCCTGCAAAATACCAGTGTGTGTTTTGCTCATCAGAAACAGTTGTACGATATGGCTGTTTGCAGTGTGAAGTACATGCACATTCCTGCCGCATGCATCCCACCCTAGCTGTCATGTGCATCTTAGGGACAGTTTATACATACATGCATGCTTGCCATTCGATAACTTCATCTCAAGAGGTGACTTCTGCACATGAATGGACTGCCACAGATCTGCTGTCATAGAAAGAACTTTAATACTTTCTCGTGGCAAAATGCTTTCAGTGGAGTCACCATGTGTGTAGTAATACTATGTACACTGAGTGCAAATGAATCAACTGTTGTTGTGTGCATGTGTGAGCCAGGCCTTGGATGGATCAGGAAGTGGAAGCTGCATTGACTATGGATTCCCCATCTTCTAGCTGTATTGACTGGTGATACTGTAAAGCTGGAGGCCAATTCCTTGCTACTCCCTTGTGGACCTTTATATTTCAGGCACACTAAGCCTCCTTCCTCTGTTTCCTTTTGATCTTTCCCTGTTTTCACTGCTGGGTTAAGAGTGATAACTGAAGCCAAGCTTGCCCATCTTCATTAGTTTTTGTAAACCTTATGGAAGACCATTCAAGTTTTCCCTCAGATTTTGGTAGGCTAAGCAGGAAAAGTATCGAAATCCTTAGTGGAAATATTTGTACGAGGAAGCATGGAAGCTCATCATTTATATTTCAGTACTTGCAGGAAGGCCTATGTATGCTGAAATTTGCCGCATGCATAAGTTAAGTGGCTCAGTCAGATTTGCATTCTTTCTTTTTATTCTCAAAATGTGTGTACAGGGCTCCGAAGCCCCAGCTATTAGAAATCTCAATGAGCAACTTGCTAAGCATTGGCTTCTGAGATTGTATCACCCACACCCATATCTTCGCAGGACTAGAGAATGGCTTTGTTAGCTGAAGCTGAGATTCTCAGGGAGCTGAATTTTGTACCCCATTACCACATTCTGTAGCTTTTCTGCAGTCTTGCAGAATCACGGCATACACCCTAATCTACACATCTTGATGTATCCCATGCTCCCTGACACTTCCTCATGGTGATATGATACGCTCTGGATGTCTTCTCCTGATACAGTGGAGGTTCTCCTGCACAAACAAAACAAAACACCCAAGGGAATGTCTGACAGTGTTGAAGAAACTCCCTATCAGTTGAAATTCTTGATTGACTTTCAGTGCTGTATATAATATCCTCATTATCTAGATCAGTCAGGTGAGCATGTACACGGGTCCTAAGAGTTTGAAGTCATTTGGCCATGGAGACATGGTGGTAGACCTGCTTGTTTGTCACCTCCCTGATTTAACAGAATCCCTTGAACACAGGTAATATTAGGAAGCTCTCTGCTCAGGTTGATAGAGGATATGGCTTGCACCAGTGCCATTGAGCGCTGTAGGTTAACAACTGCTTTTCTTCACAGTATGCACCACACCTCTAACATAGATCGCTTGGCGCTTTAGGTGACACCTTACTGGGGGGCAGGGCAGGGCACAGTTGTCTGCTTGTCTTGTTTGGCAATTAACCATTCACATGCTTCTTGTTGTTGTAACATGCACTTCCTCTCTTGTTTCCATTCAAGCTTTGTACAGCATGGAAATTAATGTGGAGAAAGACAAACAAACAGGAGAGACCAAGATTCTCTCTACGTCCCCCATTGGCCCAGAGGCTGCCCTTCAAAGAGGAATCAAAGTCTATGACGATGGTACCAAAGTAGTCTATGAGATGCACTCTGGGGGTGCGGTGGTAGAAAACGGAGTGCACAAGTTGAGCTCAAAGGATGTAGAGGAGCTCATTCAGAAGGCTGGACAATCAAGCGTAAAAGGAGGGACTGTGTCGATAGCGGACGGAAACCTTAGTCATATGAAGGAACAGATGCTTTTCAAGGAGGCCAAACTAGAGATGGTGCACAAATCCAGCAAAAGGCATTCCGAGAACCCACGACACCAAGCGAAACTCTCTGGGGATGAAGTCCCGGAAGCCACCGCAGATCACCCTGTAACAATGATATTTATGGGTTACCAAAACATTGATGATGAAGATGAGACAAAAAAGGTGTTGGGCTACGATGAGACAATCAAAGCCGAACTGGTCCTCATCGACGAAGACGACGAAAAGTCGCTACGTGAGAAGACTGTGACGGATGTCTCAACCATGGATGGAAACGCCGCGGAGTTGGTTTCTGGGAGGCCCTTATCGGACACAACTGAGCCCTCCTCACCAGAGGGGAAGGAGGAAAGTCTACCAATGGAAAAACTCCCAGGTACAGAAAAGAAAAAGCGCTGTCAATGCTGTATTGTCATGTGACCACCTCTTCCTTTCTTCCTCTTCTTCCGAGCAGCTCGTGCTCCATCACTCCCTTAGACCTCACTGTATTTTTCTAACTGCAATACTGTGAACTGGAAGTGACTGCCTCCATTGCCTTGCAGTTGGGTTTCTCTGGTTTTTTCTAGTTCTTCAAGGGAGATGAATCGTGAAATTGTGATTTCTCACCAAATGCACTGTTTTAGGGTTATTTTTTAAAAAAGGGTGAGACAGAAACGGAAAGTGAACACACACAAAATCACTTTCGTATTTGAAACAGATCTTATCTATATCTATATATCTATATAAATATATAGTATATGAATATGCATTGATGGCTGTGTGTGAATATGCATATTTATATATTGCATATATTTATGAAACTTATAAATGTATATTAAGAATTTTACTTTATATATCTAGCAGGTATGATCAGCCTCCAAGGATTTTGAAGGACTCTTTTAAGTTTCACATACATGTGAGCCTTAAACTGCATTTTAATGTGAGTGTGTGTTTTCTTAAAAAAAGCTTCACAACCTTTGTTTTGTTCTAGTAGTTTTTCAGCAAGACTTGCCCCATAAAATCTCCAACATAACTGCTGGGGCTTGTGCTTAGCGGGTAAGTCACGAACAAGTGAGTTTGACTCAGCAAAGCACTGCTCCTGTGCAACCTCCATTCATTTCCATGGGGTTGTGTGCCAGCTTCACTGCTATGAATTAATGTTCCACAGTAGCTACAGAGCTGTAGCTACTCCTTGGGCTCCTCAGAAGAGAGTTCAATGTAGGTGGTATCATTGGCATCAATGGGACTTGTGTGTGTGTAGCTGTGTGTTGGCCAAAGCAGCATCCAATGACCTTTTGCCATCCAGATGTTTTGGACCACAACTCCCATCAGCCTCAACCAGGACCATGGCTGATGGGGCTTGTAGTCCAAACCATCTTGAAGGACACCGGGTTGGCAAAAGCTGTCTTACAGACCTGGAGTATATTTTACGACAACAGAAACACAACATGGTTCATGCCAACAAACACAGCTGAGAGTGAAATGGAATTCTTTTTCTGCCTAGAGAATTGAGAGTGATGGTTTTGGACTTGGGTTCTGGCCTTCCCTAAATCTTCCAGGTTACAGTATTGTGTACCTGCTCCAGCTCCGTACCTTAAGACGGAAGTAGGCATGTTGAGGGGAACAGATCCATGATTGAAGCACAGGCACTGATTTTAATGACTTGCCTTTTGGTAACAGTGCCTCCATTTTTATTTTTATTTTCATTTTTATTTTTTTGTGGCCTGCTGTAACCCTGCTATGTGAAAGATTCGTTTGCAGTTGACTTAAGGATAGGATAACGATTGCATGGTTTGATCACTGTTCCTATCAAAAGCGGTTAGGAAAGCTGCAGTTTTCCCTAAGGAGAGAAAAGGCCCAGTTCTCAAGTTATTAGATAAGTTTCATCTAGAGTACGTTATCAAGTTTGTCCCAGAAGGGGCGGGGGGAGCAAAGTGAGGAAGCTGATGCCTTCAGATTGGAGCAAGCTCTGCTTTTGCGTTCATGTCGCCTCAGAGCATTCATAGAGTTTTTCTTCAGGAAGAAATGAGAGTAAGCCATAAGGGTAGACCAAATTGAGATGCTGGGTTTTTGTATCCCTGGAACGGTTTTCAAGAACATTGCGCTTCAATAGCTGGTGACCAAGAGGAGGCAATTAGGGACCCATTCACCCAAGGTGACTCATAGTCCTCCTTGTTTTCCAAAAGTTCAGCAAAATAGCCTTTCACTCTCTCATTTCGTCATGAAGGAATGCTCTGTGAGTCATAAAGGTTGCAGAATAACAGAGGTTCCTTCCCTACTTTGTCTCACTGAGCATAGTCAGATACTATTTTCCCTCAGGATAGCCGCTGAGGGGAGAGGACAAGACTGGTTCTTGAGTTCACATGATCCTTTTATGTTACTTTCTCACTGTGAGGAAAAGTGAAGAAAAAATGGAAGATCCCATGATTGCTTGACTGTGAGTTCTCTTCTGACCTTAAAAGATGCTACCCTCTAAATCCAGAGGATTTGATCTCTTAAGCTTATAAGACACCCCACATTCAAGCAACAGTGGGATCTCCTGTTTGGTCATTCATGTTTCCCGCAGAAATGGCAGAACCGTGGAGATTGTGTGAGCCAGAGGCCTTCTGCCACTCCCTCCTTGAAGGCATTTGAGCTGGCCCATTGTTTCAAACAAGTATCTCACGATCAATTATGATGATGATTAACAATGAACCTGTGGTGAACTTACACATGTACCGATAGAGCTTTTTTTCTATCTGCACTCTTGTAGAACTCCCTTTCGGAGTCCATTGGGGTTCTGCGGTGGTGAAGAATTTCAGAATTACTCATTTAAGCCCATGACACCCAGTGGCAATTTCTGGCTAATGCAAGTGATAGGTGTCCTCTTCAAGGCACCCTTATGTGAAAAGACAGCCTGTTGATGAAGTCTCAAGCTGGAAAGAGGCACAAATGAAGCCACTCTAGTAATTTGAGATGGATGGAAAACATCTGTACCCTTGCTTAGGCTCTGTATCCCACTGGCTATTTTTCCAGCGGAGATATTTCTGGTTGATAGCTACATGTGTGACATTCAAATTAGAAACAATATTTTCTAGAGGCATTAAAATGATTTCAACCCAGGAGGAACTTCATTTTTTAGAACGATGGCAAAGCTAGAATCTGAGGTTGTTTCTCACAATGTACCAATGTCTCTCTCTCTCTCTCTCTCTCTCTCTCTCTCTCTCTCTCTCTCTCTCTCTCGTGGTGCTTTCACTGTATTAACTATTAGCTTTAAACATTGTGTTGGATGATGTTTCCGCTCTTAACTCTTTTCTTTCTGTGCCATGCATGGTAACTTTCATGTCGGGAAGACCAAACGGCCACAGCAGGATTTTGCAGGATTATATCATATCCTGGTCTTAAACACATTTACTTGGTAGCATGTTGCCCTTGATATCAATGGAACATGCTCCCACATAAGTGCGCATTGGATCACAGCCTTAAAAAGAGTAGATTATCTCTTCGAAGGATGGTCTCTCTCATGCAGCTATTTTATTTTCTGCTGAGAGGGGTATGGTCATTTCAAAACCAATGCTGAATATCCAATCTCTACATTGTAAACAATACAATAAAATAAACTTGCAGAATTGCAAAGAGATTAAGCAAGTTTTCCAGCTGATCCTTGTATTTCTAATGGATAACAGCTTCCATCTACTTAAAAACTAATTATTAATATTCATATTCTTCCCTCTATTTTTGGTTTGTTAGGTTAAGTGTGGCATAGCCCATAATTTCCCACGCAGTGTCCATCTGGTGTCTTCCACACCCCTGCAATTCCATTTTTTGCCAGTTCCAAACAAATCCAATGCCCTTTTTAGCTTCAGTGTCCTTGACGTAGCCCGGTTAGAGAACTGAAGAATTCTGTTGTATGTTATGTCTCACATGGCAAAAGGGAGATAAAAATGATAACCATTTGCAGCTCTGACTTGCATAGGTAGCATTGGGAAATGTTATTATTAGGTTTAGGTGTTTGTTTTCAAGTTGCATAGGTATGGAAAAGGTTTAGGAATTCATTCATTTAGCACCAAAATGCTTCAGATGACCTTATTATAAGATATAAGGGCACAGCAAAGTTTAATCCTTAATGGTTAGAAAGAGAGCACAAAAGCAGACACACACACACACACACACCCGATACAGAAAACTGAGTTTCACTCATTGCAGTTTAAGCCCTGAGAAGTCATCTTCCTGGGAATGTTAAACCGGGAAAAGAATGATCATTTTCATGGAGGTATCTACAATGGCACCTTTAAAATATATGAGAGACTAGTTTCCGACCAAGCACAACCTACAGTAAACATGATTCAGCTAAGCACACCTGAACTGCATTCAAGTCAACAGATGGGTCTTGAGCTATATGGGTTTACCCCTGCTGGCTTCTCAAAAAGTATTAGAGCATCCCCTCGGATCCAAGCAAAGTTAGTTGAACTTGGGTCCCATTGTTCAAAGCGAAATCAGTTCAAATAACTTAGCCTTGCTTCCAAGCCATAATATCTGATCAACTCTGCAGCCCAAAATAGTCGTGTTTACATGAGTGAATATATCAGCTGCACCCCAAACTTTCAACAGGGTCCAATGCACACATGAACCAGAGGTGATCAGAGGCCATCCAGTTCAGGTGTACATCAGACAATGCTCTTTGCATACATTTGGAGAATCTACCCACATGAAAATGAATGAAGCATAGCAAAAATGTAAGTCGCTTTGGGCTGGAACTAACAAATTTAGTAAATATATTAATAATAACAATAATAATAACTGAATCATCTAGATTTGGGCATGCATATTGTTCTAGAATAACTGAGTTTCGAGGTAGAGGGAGGAGTGTTTTTAAGGGAGGGACCATATAGCTCAGTCGTAGATCACCTGGTTGGCATGGCAAAGGTCCTGGCATTTTCAGGTAAGGACAGGGAAGAAACGAAGGAGAGCTGCTACCAGTCAGAACAGACAATACCAGGCTAGAAATAGACTAATGGTCTGATGTGGTATAAGACATATTCCTATGTTGCTAAACTAATTTTATTTCAATTTTTTTCCTTCTATGCTGGAAACAGGATAGGCCTGGAAAGTAAAGGTTAAAAAAAACAAAGAGCCTAGGCAGTGTAAGAACCAGAGATTCCCTGCTGAGTTTTCCTAGTGGTCGTTATCACTTAGATTACACATTTGTGTCATTTTTACAACTTCAGTGACTTCCCTCAAAGTATCCTGGGAACTGCAGACTGGGGAGGGGGCTGACAATTCCTTTTCAATCTCTCGTGCCTCTCACAGAACTGCAGTTCCCAGTTGCAAGTCTGTAACGTGGATACACCCTCAGAGCACCTAGATGTTCTTTCAACGATTGCTTGTTTGCAATTCCAGCACAGAAAAAGACTTTTCTTTAAGTAAATGTAGGCAGAAAGGATTAGCTTCATGACTGGGTGGCACAATTAATGTTTTCGCCTTAACTTTTGTAAATAAATTTTAAAAATACACAAGGGAGAAAAATCTTCTCAGCATGTTTTCATAGAATTAAAAAAAAAAAAAGGTAACCTGTACATTTTTTTATATTTTGTATTTTCAAAGTTTCTACAAGTTCACCTAAGTTTTATTGAGGATTCCCCTGTCCCCATCCTGGCAAAAATCACTACATCCTTATCTGATTTTTTTTTTTTTTTTTTAAGAAAGTGATGTAGAATGGAACCACCATACTGACCAAGCATCCCCTTACAGTTAAAGGAATATCAATACAGAAAGAAAAGAATTACAGGGTTGTTTTTCTCTTTTGGTTTCCTGTGGCTGATGTACTGTATAGTATATGTTTACATTACTCCTCCAGTTTGCCTTTGTGATATTATCTAAATGAATGACAAAATCTAGGTATGATGTGCCATGGGACAAAATGCCTTAGCACTCTCTTCTTTCTCATTCTCTCCCGGAGACCTCCAGCAATGCAGGCTGCGCCCCAAAGCTGTATGAACACAACATTCGCTTTTAGTCTCCTAATCGATCCCAAAAAGGGCATGATGTATCTCATAACTAATATGGCACGGTCTGCAAATCTGGGGCCCCTATGTACCTGTGTTTCTCAGTGTTGTTCTGACTTTAACTGCATCATATATGGTCTCACAAGTCGATCCTCCCAGCTGCATGTTAGGGCATTGCGGAATTCTGATATAACAACTGGGGGGGAAAGCTAGGCTATACAACAGATTGATCCTTATTCCAGCCAAGTCAACAGGGGAAATGTGGGCAAATTGTGACCAGAGCTCAAGCATACAAGCGCTTTTGCACGATCATTTATCAAATAATATTTATTTTTTAAAGGCCTTTTCATTTATAGATGGTTAACAGAAAACAAGACAGCAGCCCATTGGGGCCTTGAATAGTGCATCTGGTAGTTCTGGGTGCAAAGGGAATTGCATGGTTGTTTTTACTTTGTGTCCCCTTCACAACAGAGATTTAGGATTACCTGCTAGCAGTGGTGTAGTGTTAGGAACTCATCATGACACACACACCCCGTCAGCATCCCAGGAGAGTCCACAGCCATGCCTTCAAGGAAAGTCTAAAAATGCAGGCAGCAGCTGAGGTGATCAGGCAATATATATATATACAGTGGTACCTCGGTTTATGAACTTAATCCGTTCCAGAAGTCTGTTCTTAAACCAAAACCGTTCTTAAACCAATGCATGCTTTCCCTAATGAGGCCTCCCACCACCGGTGTCCTTCCACCATTCGGATTGTGTTCTTAGACCGAGATAAAGTTCTCAAACCAAGAGAATTATTTCCAGTTTTGCAGAGTTTGTAAACCAAATCGTTCTTAAACCAGACTGTTCTTTCAACTTGTTAGACAGGTTTAACAAAAGATCTTCAGCTAGCTGAACAGCAACAGTCAGCTTTTAATTAGAAAGGCAAGCAACCTTTCAAAGAAGTGTTACCATTTAAACTACTAGTATGAAGCAAGGAATCCCATCAAAGAAAAGTGACGACATACCCAGCCTCTTCTTCACTGTTTTCCTCATTCTCTTCCTTCCTCTATGCTAATCTGCAACAAACTTGGAAGTTTCATTATCTGTCTGTTAATTATTCTGGCAGATGGCAGCATTGTTTCTGCTCTGAAAAAAACGTACTGGAACTACCTTCCTCCGTGTTCCCCTTTCCACTGCACTACTTCCTGTTAAGAAAATAGTAAAACGATGCAAAGTTTAAAGTTAATGGAGGTTCAAGCAGTGAAGACATTCCTTACTACTAAATGCTGAACATTGCTGTTTTTAGATGGAAGTTCATCGCTTTCAGATGTTTGCTTTTCCTTGCTACTGGATGTGATTTTGAATCAATTGACAAGAATCTCATGCAATTCCCCTCTTCTAGATTGTTTCAGGGTTCCTTTGCAGTCTGTGCCCAAAATAGTACAGTCAGGATTCTGCCATCTTTAACTACAATTATCTGCCCACCTGAGAGCAGGCTCTGCCAAAATCAGTAAGACATTACATGTAGGAGTAAACACGTATAGGATTGCAATGTTCCATCTACCATCTCTCACTGCATAATGTGTAGAACTGCTCTAACTTTCCGCTGACTATGCTCACAGAGCTCCCTCTCTCTCTCCCCACCCATCACATCACCCACCCATCAAATTTGCACTTTCCAAAATAATAAGGAAACCAAAACACGGCTTCAAAATTCACACTTATCCAAACTTTCTTTCACCAACCAAACAGTGCTTACGAAGTGCATACATTAGAAAGAAATGTGCATAAAATTAATGTACTGCTGAAAATAACATACTGAAATGCATTAGGTTATGAAAAAAGGCTTGAAAAAGATGTACATTAGTCAAAATTGCATGCAAAAATGTGTACATTAGGAAAAATTTGTACTTAAATGTTGGTGAATTTTCATGCAGATTTTCTTTTTTAAAAAACAAAACCACAAATTGCTGCAAAATGTGGAAAAGTTAAAGTTAAAGCTGGAAATAAGAGAAACTGAGATAACCCAAATTGACATAAACTTCCATCCCTAATACACACATCTTAATTCATAAATATTGTTGAGCATGTAACAAAATATCTCACTGCTGTAAATAACCAATCTTATTTATGCATAATAGCCACCTGCTTTTATAATAAGACTTTTCCAAGTCTACTGAGAGAGAACTCCTGCACGCCAATAAAAAATGGGATCCATTTAAATTATACTCTGAAAAGAAAATCTTCTGCAAATCGAGCTTTTTAGATTAACTGCATTCCAAATGAGGCTTTTCAAACAGCAATTTGTTAAGCCTTTCCAGGTTAGCAAAATATGCTGATCTAAAGTATATTGACTTTAAAATGCTAGGGCCCAATCCTGCCAAAGTTCAGCACTTCAAAAACCCATTGATGATGGCAAAATTGGTGCAATTTTAAAGTTGGGTTGGATTGAACTCACAATTCATTTAAAATACAGGAGAGATGCCCTTCAGTCAACTTAACATCCTGACCTTATAACATTCATTTTGTTAGATAGCATACTTAGAGTGCAGCAATAGCTGGTTAACTGATTTAACTTTAAGCCCATGAGCTATCCCTGATAGCTGCTGATAAGCAAATAACATACAGCACAATCCTAAACATGTTTGCTCACAAGTCCTGTTTGTGGGAATATTCAGGGAGGCAGGAGAAGATATATTGTTTATTAATATCCTTCCTAACTTGCACTAGCAAGTTATATAACTTAGCAGAGTTTCACATTCCCCTTATAAACGCACAGCAGATAGCTGGTTGCAGGCTTGTGTAAGCCTCTCACTATCATACAATTCAGTATTGAATTGAATGTTGCTGATAAATTCCCTCTTAAAAAGAATAAACATGCCACAATCTTGTTTAAAGTATATAAAAGAAGTTTACTCACATCATCAGTTCACAGTTGTATCCCTGAAGGCAGACTTGGTTTCAAAGTATATACATTTGGATCTACCCCATATGGGGGGGGATAATCCCAGTGACTACGGACTGGCAGTCACTGCAGTTCACATGACGAAAGGAAGATGGAAAAAGAGTCGAAAAGAAGGAAATGTGCTGCGTGCCTTGCCCTTTTGTTACATGGGCAGGTAAGGTCACACCCCCCTCTAGTCACATGCAAGAGGAAAGGTGCTCCAGGCCAGGAGGAAACAGGAAGTTTTCAACTGGCTGGACCAAACATTCCCCCGCATGTCTTCTCTAGGAAAACAAGGAATGTTGTACTTGAATGCTACTTATGTATCACATCCCACACTGTTGAGTTCAGTGAGGCATACTCCCAAGCAAGTACACATGGGAATGTAGCCTTCAGCACATAGCTAGGCATTTATGGGATCGAAAGTACAACAGGATCAAGCATTATATTCAGTTGCATGTCTTCTCCCCCCCCCCCCCGAAAAACGTATCTGTTTGCATTGGCCTGACTGACAGCTCGATTCACAATCCAGTTAAGCCATGCCATCTGTGGAAAAGTCCCCTGTGCATAAACAAACACAAGGCTGCAACTTCTGCCCTCCCCAACTGATAGGGGAGCAAGTTACATACCCTCCAACACCAGAGTGAGGCAGATTAGGGACACAACCTCAATGGAGGCCACACACCCCCTCTCGCTCCAGCCCCATCCCTGTCACTCATGCCCCGCTCCCCTCTCTGGGCTCCCATCCTCGCACCTTCGCCTGCCACTGCCGCAACCTCCCCTGCCGCTGCTGCCATACTTTCGGAAGCGGAGACTGGCTTCTAGAAGTAAATTGGCTGGAAGGCTGCGGTGGAAGGAGGAATAAGAGTGGGCAGCACATAGGGGGCAAGGTAAGTTGGCTTGGCTTTGGGTTCCATTTTTATTTTATTTGTATTTTTTTGGTCCTGTGCTCTGTTGTGAGCCAACTAACACACACGACAATGCAGGACCAGAAAAAGAAAAAAGGCACGTCTTTTGGTCCCATGCTCTAGTGCAGCCAGAGCAAGGGAGCCAAAATGGGACAGCCAGGATTGGAATCGGAAGCCAACGCAGCTTCTGTAAATTCTGTAAGTGTCCCACTTAAAATGGGATAGTTGCATGGTATGCATCACTGGAAAAAGTGGGCAAAAGATGGCAGGTTCAGTATAAAATTTTGCATCTGCATTTATATGTGTATATATGCAAATTTAGAAATAACTACTGCAATGTAAACAAAAACATAACATTGCTTCCCAGAGCAGACTCCCAAGTAAGTATGCATAGACTTGCTGCCGACCACTACATTTTTATTCATAAGTCAGTCCCACTGAAGTCAAGTGTTTAGCTTGGGAATCTCTGGTTCTCCAGATGTTGATGGACTCCAATTCCCATCAGCCCCAGTCAGTATAGCCAGTGTTCAAGGATAATGGGAGTTGTAGTTCAAACACATCTGAAGAACCTCATGTTTCCCTTCCCGGGTTTAACCAAGTCCTCCAGTTCAGTTTCCCAGATGTTTTGGATTATAATTCTCATTAGCACCAGCCAGCACAACTAAAGTTGTACACACTGTATAGGCCAAGGCAAGAGACAAATCCATTTAAAAACTGTTTTTCCTTTTCATCAGCAAGTGCAAAGCCAGGTCAGAAGAAGGGCAAACACCTAACTTTTAAAAGATTTTCTGTGTGCCATAAAGATTTGAAATTATTTTTATTTTTACAAAGAGGGGCTCAAGAAAATGTTGTGTGAGATACAGTTTTCTGGTGAACGTAGAGTATGGGTGAGATTTTTCTTTTTTAAACATGCCCACTTTCTATGTGAGCAAAGGTTTAAAAGATCCCATTTTGCAGAGGAGAGAAAGAACGACAATAAACTGCTGTGCTAACTACTGGATTAGAATTGCTGAAAATAGCTGCTGTCCTTTGTAACCTGAAGTGTACTTTTTGAGACTGTATATGCTTTTTTGTTTTGTTTTCTTCAGATAAAAAAAAAAATCAAAGACAGACAGACAAAAAAAATAAAAAGAGATTTCAGAACACTGCCAGCAACAGCCATGCTGTATCTGTGGCTACTTTCTGGGTTTGGGTTTTGGTTTTTTTCCTTCTCTCTGTATAGTATTACAAGTAAATAAAACTGCCTTTTCACTGCACTTATTTCTGTGTCTTTGTCCTCTTTTTACTCTGTAATTCTCACTCCTCCAGATGCTCTATAATCTCCCGACAGTTTTGCATCCAAACATTTCTTCACCCCACTCACTAAAATATCAAAGTACTAACTTGCATTCCTCCCACCCAACTTGCATTTCTGCTGCTGCTCTATTTCTACTCATCTGGAGCCACGCTCAATGCTCTCATGCCTAATTAACCCATCACCACCGGATTTGGTACTCTTGCAATCTTTTCCCCTTCCCCAATCCCTTCCCCAGGGGTGCTCTGCATAACACACTATGCGGCTCCTCTTGCCACAGTGATGATGCGCTGGAAGTGGGATGGAGAGCAAAGGAGAGTGAGCAGGAGCAGTCAGAACAGTGAAAGACAGGTGTGCTTCAGCAAACACCCCCCCCCCCGCCCCCAATGCTGCATTTTTATTTTACTTTTTGGTGTGCACCTAAGATTTGTTCAGTGCACATCTAAAGAAAAACAAAAAAGACAATGTTACAAACAGGAATTTGAAGACTTGTATATCACAGGGATGCGGGTGGTGCTGTGGGTTAAACCACAGAGCCTAGGACTTGCCAATCAGAAGGTCAGCAGTTCAAATCCCCACGACGGGGTGAGCTCCCATTGCTCGGTCCTTGCTCCTGCCAACCTAGCAGTTCGAAAGCATGTCAAAGTGCAAGGAGATAAATAGGTACCGCTCTGGCGGGAAGGTAAACGGCGTTTCCGTGCGCTGCTCTGGTTCGCCAGAAGCAGCTTAGTCATGCTGGCCACATGACCCGGAAGCTGTACGCCGGCTCCCTCGGCCAGTAAAGCGAGATGAGCGCGGCAACTCCAGAGTCGGTCACGACTAGACCTAATGGTCAGGGGTCCCTTTACCTTTACCTATATCACAGAGGTGTACTTGCCAAATTTGGAAGAGGGCTGCAGTTTCCATTGAGGATACACCCAACAGCAAACTTGAATTTATTGTTGTGTATAAAGTGTGGACTGCCCCTCAAATACCAAATAAGACTACATGAGGTGCTTCCAGATGGGGCCTTAATTTGTAGATAGATTCCTGAGACATTGGAGATGGGTCATTGGCAACAGAATTGGGTTGGGGTTTTTTTTACAGAATTTTCATTGGAAAGCATAAATTTGGATTAAATGTGGGGGGTATTGACTGGCATTTTTATGCCAATGAGGTATTGCAGATGCCAGGAGGCACGGGTGGCGCTGTGGTCTAAACCACTGAACCTACTTGGGCTCATCAACCAGAAGGTCGACAGTTCGAATCCCCGTGACGGGGTGAGCTCCCATTGCTCTGTCCCAACTCCTACCAACCTAGCAGTTCGAAAGCACGCCAGTGCAAGTAGATAAATAGGTACCGCTGTGGCTGGAAGGTAAATGGCATTTCTGTGCACTCTGGCTTCCATCACGGTGTTCTATTGCACCAGAAGCGGTTTAGTCCTGCTGGCCACATGACCCGGAAAGCTGTCTGTGGACAAACACCGGCTCCCTTGGCCTGAAAGCGAGATGAGCTCCACAACCCCATAGTTGCCTTTGACTGGACTTAACTGTCCTTTACCTTTACCTTATTGCAGATGCTACAAAATGCTGGCATGTGCGAGGAGCACTGATCCTGTAATAAACACCCATCTGGAAGCACCCTTAGTCCAAAAATGAAGAGATGGTTAGAACTGTCCTGCTGGATGAGGTCTTTCAACCACAGCGTTCTCATTCAAAGAGTCACCAGCTTAGATATCTCTTGGGGGGGGGGGGGGACCAGTCACTAGGCTGGTTGTAATCCTGATCTGGATTAGGAAGAAAGGTTTAACTCTTTCCCCTCACCACTTTCTTGTCACATATCATCCTTGAAGCTATTTGCTACAAAGAATATTTACCGGTGCAAATAGCCCCTTCTTGGGACTACATACACACTGTGCCTTTAAAGCACATTCAAATAACATTTTCCCTCAAAGAATTCTGGGCACTGTATTTAGTTAAGGGTTGCTGAGAATGTGCTTCAAATGTGCTTTAAAGGTATGTGTGTGCGGACACATGTGTGCATGTGTCATTTTTGGTGGTGCAAGAGAGAAAGGGTTAACCCCATCTTCCCACTCACATCAGAGTGAATCAAAAACAGCTGCAGAAAAAAGTTAGGAACAGCAACAACAAAAAGACAGCTGCACAAATAGAATTGGTTCCAAATGTGTTTGGAGAAAACTCTTTAATCAAAAAATAAAATAAAAAATTTAATGCTTCATGTCAAAAACTGCTTGGGATGCATTTTTCCCTCGAGCTCACCTAAGCGAGCCAACTCTTATCTGTGCATCCATCATTTTTGGTTCCTGGCATCTCCCTTTTGCACCCACCCCCAGACTCAATCAGCCCCTCTCCAGCTGCTTTTTCACACTTAACATAACACATAGTTGGGCTTAAGATTTTTGATATAAACTAGGAATAGCTTGCTGAAACCTTAGATCTGGTTGAGGAAGAGCCCATGATCCCCAAAACCAGCACATGCACACACACAAACACACACACACCCCTCTCAGCTACTTTCTCCAGATTTGGCTTGGTGGGTCATAAGCTACAAAGCAGAAGTAGCCAACATCATGCCTTCCAGATGTTGGACTCCAATTCCCATCAGTCACCATGGTGATGGGAGTTGTGGTCCAGCAACAACTGGAAGGTGTTATATTAGCCACCCCTGCTCTAAACCCAAATGCGTAAAGAGTGCAAACAGAGATTTTTCTTCTTATTAGTTTTGTTTAAATTTACACCTTCCTCCAAAGGAACCCAGATTAGCAAACATGTTGGTGCTAAAACAATACACTTCAAACTTCTATAAAGAGTTAAAAACTCCTAAAAACAATCACCTACTGTGAAAACTAATAATATCAGGGTTACGGGGGACAGGTCTTTCTGTCATCAAATGCCTGGATAGATTTAAAAAATGTTTTAAAATTCCACCTTAAAGTTAATACTGAGGGAGACTGATGCAGCCAGCTATTTTGCAAAATATATTTCAAAGGAGAAAACTTTAAAAAGGAAGTTGATAACAGCTGGATCTTTTTTTTTAAATGCACTCACTATCTGAAGTTATGCATTCCACCCGTAATTCTAATTCCCACAACAAGCAAATTTAGCAGTACAGCACATGTACCAGTAATTCTAAGTTTATAATCTACTTGATTCAGCTCAAGGGAACCTGACTCAATGGAGGGTACTCACATCAAAATGACACCAAAGTAAAGAGGAGCAGTCATGTTCTTTGCATATATGTGCAGAAATATAGTTTAGATTGCTCTTCAGACCAAGGTCGCATTCCCATTGTTCATGCTGCTTGCAATAACTGAGATGCCACCAGTATGTTCAGTGGCTCCTTAGAGGACAATATGTGTGGCCTGCCCCCAGAAGACAACAGAAGGTAAGATGGAAGAGAAACAAATGCCACATGCAGTCTCCTGGTTGAAAAAGAGGAATGCCGTATTTTCCCATGTATAAGATGATGCTTTTTGCAAAAAAAAAAAAAAAAAAGTAAAAAATTGGGGTCAACTTAAACACGGATGGTGAATGCACAGAGGTAAAAAATAAAGATAAAAACCCACTACAGTGGTACCTCTAGTTACAAACTTAATTTGTTCCAGAGATCTGTTCTTAACCTGAAATTGTTCTTAACCAGAGGTGTGCTTTCGCTAATGGGGCCTCTTGCTGCTGTATTTTTTTGCAAATACAGTGGTACCTTGGGTTACAGATGCTTCAGGTTACAGACTCCGCTAACCCAGAAATAGTACCTCGGGTTAAGATCTTTGCTTCAGGATGAGAACAGAAATCATGCAGCGGCGGCGTGGTGGCAGCAAGAGGCCCCATTACCTAAAGTGGTACCTCACGTTAAGAACAGTTTCAGGTTAAGAACGACCTCCAGAACGAATTAAGTTCTTAACCCGAGGTAGTACTCGGGTTTAGGGATTGGGGCCCGCTCAACAACTCTCCACCTCTGCTGCCACCCTTCTGGATTTCCACTTCTAGAGATATGGCAACCCTAAAATATTGATTTCTTAATTCTAGGTTAAAGGGGGGGGGGAGGTTCCATCTTATACATGAGGGCATCTTATACACAGAAAAATATGGTATATCAACCAAACTGAGGACGAATTTATACATTCAGCCGACTCAAGTGGTCAAGCTTTGGCCAGACTCTTCCACACAATTTGGCCAGACTGATCCATGAAGGCTACACTATGGGACCCAAGTTCAGGGCTGTATGCTGCATAGCTCAGCCTCTCCCCAATCACCCCCCCCCCAAAAAGCCCCCTGCCACAGGAAACAGCAGGGATGCTCTAGGAAGGAAACTGCTGGGTTGCAGCCAAGGCACCTGCTGTCCACGATCTTAATTTAAACCATTTCTCAAAGAGCAAGAGTGGCAGCAAGCTCAGCCAATCAGCTAATTAAGTCAGCATGGTAGGAAACATGGAGGGGTGTTGACTATCTCAGCACTTCCCCTTGCATGGTGTGGTAGCAAATAGGCTTGCTGGCCCTGGAGAGAGACCAGTGTGACCAAGATGGCAAGCAAAAGGTAAGGGGGGGAAAGCCGGTAAGTAGCAGCAGAGAAAAGAGTGGGGCAGTCAAGGCAGGAGGGCACAGGGCAGCACCTCTGCAGATAGCCAAATAATTTTAAGGGCTTTTTTTGCAGATGGTAGTGAATTCACCAACGACATTGAGAACACAGCATGGAGATAATGAATTTCTAAGTTTGATGACTGAGGAGAGAGTCGTAAAAATGTGTGTCAGCAGACACAAGCCTATAAAAAGTTCATATATATTTTATCGCAACATGTTTTAATGCCGTTGGTGATTTTGAAGAGGGAGAGCATCATTTCTGTAATAGATATAATGTAGCCAGGTGTCACTTATCAAAATACAGCCCTTGACAATGAAGGACAGCTCACATAAGTGCTCAAAGAGGGAAAAGTAGAATTGATCTCTGAGGGAGGCAGAAGTGTGCTCCAAAGTATTCAATATGAAAGGTTTGCTCCGAGACCTAGGGGGTTTCTGTTACTCATTTCACAATGTTTCCAAGAGAATAGCAATGGAGGCAGCATAATTTCATTTATAAACATAGTCCTTTCAATCCGAGTTGATCCAGAGTCTAAACTACCATGCAGAGTAACCCTAGGCATGTTGACTCCAAAGTAAACCCCACTCTGCACCTTGGGGCTTGCACCTAGGAAAGTGGACATAGGATTGCAGCCTCAGGAAATGAGCCTCAGAGCATTCTGTATGGTGTTTTTATCATTATGCTGCATAAATTATGTTCTTAATGTTGTATACCACCCTGGGATCTTTGGACAAAAGGTGGTATATAAATCAAAATAATCCGTGCTATTTTTCTAGACAAGGAGTTGCTGGAACTCACCATGAACTTCTCCCTTGTGGGGAAATTTAAATGGCTGCCGTGCCAGTGAGTCTGTTTTCACCAACTTGGTGGTCCTTTCAGTACTGTTGCCGCTGCCAGGCAGATGGTCCTATCCTGACAGGAGCCTGGGCTTTCATGGCAGCACATCATTGTGGGGAAGGTAGGATTTTGGCCGTGTTGAGGGCTGCAGTGATCGTATCAGTGTTGCAGGCCTTCAAAAAATAAAGGGGTTTGGAGGCCCCATGTCACTAGGGAGCAATTTGTGGGGTTTTGTGCCTCCCTTGGAGTCCGAGCTGGACAGCAGCACCTGGCGGGTTCCAGAGCTGCAACGCTTGCTCAGGTATGCTGCATGCTAGTGCCAAATCTGGTTCCCCGTTTTAATTCAACATCTGAGGCTGTGCCCATGTTGCCCTTAAAAAAGAAAGAAAGCTGAACATTGTTGGGGTATACATGCAAAAATTGTCCCCACTGCCAGCAGTCCCTGCAATGTATAGGCCCATCATTGGTGAAGACCATAGCTCTAGCATGGCATGACATTTCCAGGTAGACCTGGGATGAAACCCTGAAAAGTGACTTATAATCATTGTCAACGACACTGAGCTAGATGGAGCAATGGTCAGACTCGGTCTAAGTCGCTTCCTGTGTCCTTATGACACATTCATGCAACTCTCGGCCTCACACGGAAGTCATTTTGCTAGTCATCTAATCCGCTTGGTCTGTTCTGTAGTTGCTGAAAGAAGAAAAATAGATCTTCTGTGCACAAGATCTCATTGCTATAACACGCTAACACATAATGGCTTTGAAATAAAAGGAAGCAACCGTTATTGTGGCCACTTGATGAACTGAAGAGGCAGGTTTTCAAAAGATACTCGGCACCATGAATGCAGGGATCCTTTCAGAGGGTATTTTCAAGCCACAGAAATACTTCAAAAGGGTTTCCCTGGCAACTTCTCTTTCTTTTCTTTTCCTCCGCTTGCAACGCCTTCGGAAAGAATAAGCAACTCTATAGTGTGCAGATTATCTCAATTGCTGTTGTCAGTAGCTCTCACAGGAGCAACAGCTGCAATCAATATCTCTGGCCAATATATATAGCAGGTAATGCTATTGTATTATCAGTGGAGTAGAAGCACATTTCATTTTACAGTCACAGAATATTTGATAGTGTGATGTCATTAGGTGCCTGGTTAGACCCCCAAAACATTTTTTAAAAATAATAATCTTATTATTAGTCACAGAGTGCTTCTGAGTGTTCAAAGCATTTCACAGTTGTTTTCTCAGTGAACCTTGCAGGAACTCTGTGTAAGGGTTCAGAGACTGAATCAAGGGGAGGCTATGGGAGAGAGAGGCTTGCCTAAGTCATCTTCATGAGCGCATGGCACCAGTGGCATTTCATGTGTTAAGTAATAATAGTTTTATTATTTATATTCTGCCCAATGGACACTCCCATGCAAATAATTCCAGCAAGCTGAGAGACAACCAGTAAGAAAGCCATGTCCCATGGAGCAACTTGCTGTATCTCAACCAGTGGTAGGAAACTTTGAAGATCTAAGCATGTATGTGGGGTCTTAAGGGAAGAGATAATCATTGGACTATCACAATGCACTCTATGTTGGGCTACCTTTGAAAGTGACTCAGAAACTACAACTAATCCAGAATGCGGCAGCTAGACTGGTGGCTGGGAGTGGCTGCCGGGACCATGTAACACCAGTCCTGAAGGATCATCACTGGCTCCCAGTACGTTTCTGAGCACAATTCAAAGTGTTGGTGCTGACCTTGGAAGCCCTAAACGGCCTCGGCCCAGTATACCTGAAGAAGCATCTCCACCCCCATCATTCAGCCTGGACACTGAGGTCCACTTCCAAGGGTATTCTGGCAGTTCCCTCACTGCGAGAGGTGATGTTACAGGGAACCAGGCATTTGCACCCTCCTTGTGGAACACCCTCCCATCAGATGTCAAGGAGATAAAGAACTATGCTACTTTTAGGAGACATCTGAAGGCAGCCCTGTATCGGGAAGGTTTTTTAATGTTTGATGTTTTCTTATGTTTTTATATTTTGCTGGAAGATGCCCAGTGTGGCTGCAGAATAATAAAGTTAGCAGCAGTAGTATATTCGGGTTGCAGGTTACTTAAGGCAATGATGGGGAACCTGTAGCCCTCCATTGTTGGATTATCACCTCTGGCTATTGGCTGTGCTAGATGGAGTCCAACATCTGGAGGGTCACAGTTCCCCCCCTCCCTGGTTCAGGGTATTAAAAGTAAATTCCAGTACTTGGCTCTGAAGTGAGTTGCGGGTCAATGCAGACACTATCATAATGGTGTCTGTAGTGTTAAAAAAGGAAGCCCTTGCAACCATGATGTGAAGCAGGAACTGGAGAGTTACCTTCGACCTGGATGTTCCTCCATTGCTAGGTGCTTTCTGCAGTAGGAATGCGGGTGGCACTGTGGTCTAAATCACTGAGCCTCTTGGGCTTGCCAATCGGAAGGTTGGCGGTTCGAATCCCTGTGACAGGGTGAGCTCCCATCGCTCTGTCCCAGCTCCTGCCAACCTAGCAGTCTGAAAGCACACCAGTGCAAGCAGATGAATAGGTACCACTGTGGTGGGAAGGTAAACGGTGTTTCAGTGCACTCTGGTTTTCCGTCACGGTGTTCCGTTGCACCAGAAGTGGTTTAGTCATGCTGGCCCCATGACCCGGAAAGCTGTCTGTGGACAAACACCGGTTCCCTCGGCCTGAAAGCGAGATGAGCGCCGCAACTCCATAGTCGCCTTTGACTGGACTTAACCATCCAGGGATCCTTTACCTTTACCTAGACTAGGCATGGTAAAGGGCTTGCACTCTCTGATCACTCCACATTGCTTGGTTTAGCTTATAAACCAATATCTAAAATGACAAAGCTGTTGGATTTCTTTTTAATAAGTTAACTCCTTACACTAAAGTCTTCTGATGAATTCTTTGATATCATAAAGGTAACTGCTGATTGAGCCTTTGGGAAGATCTCATCAGACCCTCCAAGTGTCCCTATTTTCCAGGGACAGTCCCAGATTTACAGAAGCCATCCCGGTTTCTGATTTGATCCCAGAACGTCCCACTTTTCCTTAGGACGCCCCTATTTTTATTGGAGAAATGTTAGAGGGTATGGCACCATGCAACCCCCGAGCCAAGGAGATAAGTAACTATACAACCTTTTGAAGACATCTAAAGACATCCCTGCATAGGGGAGTTTTTTATGTTAAAGTGTTATGATGTTTCTATATATGTCAGAAGCTGGCCAGAGTGGCTAGGGCAACCCAGTCAGATGGGTGGGGAACAAATAATAAAATTGTTGTTGTTGTTGAATTGGACCCTCCCTGTTTTCATCAGAGAAATGTTGGAGGGTATGATTCTTCTTGAGTGTGTCCTGTGGAGTGTCTGGAGTACATATGATGAGAACAACATGCTTACCTTCTAGTCCAGCTGAAATATCTGAATACTCATCAGCAAACACACCTTTTCAACATTTATTGATATAAGTGGTGTTGTCCACACATACATAAAAATCATAGGGTCTGATGTGTCACAGGCTTGTGTCCATTTGCTCTTGGGATAAATTATGTTTGGTGTTACTCAGTGGTGAGGGAAATACACTCTGCACCTGCTCAGAGGCATCTCAATCTACTCTTAGTTCCTATGTGGTATTGTTGAGCTTTGGCACTGAAATAGATGCCAGGTCTTAAAAGCTCACATCTTAGGATCAAAGCTCTTGTGCCTATTTGGCTTAGCTCTCCCATCCCTTGGATGTCACAACTGACCCCAAAGGAGTATAAATAAAACTTGCCCACTGTACTTCACCAGCAGTATATTGTCCTACGGAGTAAAGGATTGTTTGATGGTGTTTGAAGACAAACACACTTTCAATGTTTGATTAAAATGACCTTGGAGACAATTAGGACCCAATTAAGGTGAATGAGGAGGTGAAAGTCAACTTGCCCAAGGTATTTGGGTAGTGAATGATCTCCACGTGTTTAAAATTGCCCTTAAATGACACAATTGCTGCCTTATATTGTTGTGGAGAAGGTGTTGCGTGTCAAGGTCCCCAAGCCACCCCCCCAAATAACTCACAACGCACACTTAATTTTTGTTTAAGGTTTTTGGCATAATTTTGGCCACAACTTTATTTAAATACCAAACCGTGAGTGGTTGTTTAGGTATTGGTTAAAACTATCTGTCCTCCCGCCTGGGGACAGAACTGACTTCCGGGCACCACCGAAAGACAGTGCGGGGGAAAGCAAGTCAGGGAGAAATGGAGCTGAGTCACAGACCCTCACTTCTCACCCGCATGCTCCCCGAAGGCTTGCCGGCCCTAGTCCCATTCCAGGGATTGGACGAAAAGATGGCAAGCCCCAGGATTCCTTTAACGGAATTCCCTTTCCACAGCAACCATGGAGGGGCAGGCCCAGCCTATCCTAACCCCTCCTCCACCAATTTATAACCAATGCCTAACAGCAACCTTACAAGTTGTGACGATTTGCTACGCAGTAGGCAAAAACCAAATGGCCCAGCCAATCAGCCAGATGGACAAAATTCCTACCAGGCCCCTGCCCCAACGGCAGACGACCCCATGACAGGCATAGCAAGGTCAATGCAACAACCCCTTACTCAAGGGCGGGTGGGCGGGTGATCCGTTGCACGCAGCAAAGAGAAAGCTCCAGGCTGTGTGCAGAGTATTTAAACATTTTACCCCTCCCACCAAAATTGCAACATAACTTTTACCCCAGCAACCCAGGGAACCAATTACTGCCCCAGGCCATCTTTAGAGACCCTGCCTGGTAACAGAGGGGTGGCTCAGCAGACCCCACCGCAACACGTGCTCTCCATGAAGGAGAACACGCTTTGTCCTATGTCTTTTTAAATAATAAAAATCATCCCTCCCAAGTGATTTGAGGGACGTGCTTCAGGAAAATATCAGCCCCCCCCATACCATCCTTGTATTATCAACAATAGTGTTACAAATTCCATATTTTAAAAAAATTCAATAAATCTAATGTTGACCCTCATATATGATTAATAAAGGGAGGGGTTGTAGGCATGGGTGTTAGATCTGGCCAGTCCTCAGTCTTAACTAGCAAGCTCCTTGCCCTCTCATGGGGAGTCTGCTTTGCATTTGAGGAGATAGAATCATAGAGTGGTAGAGTTGGAAGGGACCACCAGGGTCATCTAGTCCAACCCCCTGCGATGCAGGAATCTTTTTGCCCAACATGGGGCTTGAACCCACGACCTTGACATCAACAGTCTCCCGCTCTGCCAACTGAGCTGCTACTACCTCAACTCTGTTTCTATTCTGTTGTCCCTTCTCTCTGATTGTTGCTGCCCCAACAGCCATCCAAAGCACTATTCAGGGCTGAAATCAACAGTGAATCAAATGAAACAAGTAAGTCAGCAGTGTGCTCAACGTAAGGGAAGCTAGCGAGCATCAAAAGCTGCCCAGCTAGCTAGTGCTGATTGAGCTGCCCTACAGGAGCTACGCCTCATTTAATTTCCCTGCAATGTGGCCGGATGAAAAGAGAGCTGAAATTGACATCAGTAACATGCGCTGGTGCTCATTCAGCCTGCAATTCTTGAAATTAATCTGTTTAGATTTCTGATTCTATGGTCCATGGTACAGGTGTTTGTTTGTTTGTTTGTTTGTTTGTTTGTCTGCTTCTACTAACTTTAAATTTTATATACTTCCTTATTTTCCCTTAAAATGTGCATTACAAATTATAAAAAAGCTTACAAACATTTTTGTAAGCCTTTTAATGCCAGACTCTCCAAACTGCAATTGAAAATAGGACAAATAAGAGTTGTGATGAACGAAATAAAGGCCATATGTTAGGCTGTTTTGTTTTATTTTCTGGAATAAGTTCCATTAGTGTTTATAAAGAGAGATGCAAAACTTAATACCAAATATATATTTTTATCCAACGTTAAATATAATGAAAACATGGAGGAAAAGAGGAAAAGAAAAGGGAAGGAGGAGAAAAGAATTTAAAAGAGAGACTAGAAAAGAAAAAATACAGAAATTAAAGAACTTCCCATTCTTCATCTGTCTGCTATATATAAACAATAGTCACTTCATCTGCCCCAATATAACACCCAACAAAACCATTTTCTGTAAACCAACATTATCTTCAATCCCCAAATCCATATGTTAAGGTTGCCATGTTTCAAACAGTGCAGTCTGTCCATTTTAAAAACCATGCTTCCATTGTTGGTAATTGTGAGTCTCTCCATCTTTCTGCATACAATAGTCTCGCTGCCGTAAACATATATTGAAACAAAGTTCCATAGTCTTTTTCTAATTATTTATCCATAAGAACAAGCAGGGAGAGCTCTGGTTTGGGCATACCCCGTGCAGTTTTTATCCTTTTTCTTTTGCACAGCTGTGTCCCATGCCTACCACATGACTAACCTGGTTTTGAAACTCCTCCCTTTAAAAAAAAAAAAAGAGCTTCATGTAGATTTGCAACTGCTGCATTCTGAGAAACTGCAAGTCTAAAACTACCATGGCTGTACAAAACTAGTATGACGCTTTGGATCTAGACAGGCCACCATAATTTTTGGGTCAGCCCAACATTTCTGCTAATATTACTCATTCTCTTGTTTTTAATATTTTACTACTGATTTCTGTTGTTGCACTGCTGATTTCTGTTTGGTTTTTTAATGGCCTACGAATAGAACAATTTTTTATATTTAAAAATATATATTTCTTCACAGATTTAACTAAGGGATTTAATGTATGGCCTGAAGAAATAACTGAAAGTGCTGAGGTAGAAGTGGAAGCCACGGTGAGTTGATATGAACCTTCTTGTAAGTCTGTGAATGTATGTTTTCCTAAATGCCCTATGGCAATCAGTATTGAGTAAGGGGCATTTTTTGGCCTTGTAGCTTCTATAATATTACAATCTGGATGTTGAATAAAGAGTTAACTTCACTGTCAACAGAGATCTGCTGACCTGCGTGTGACTCCAGCCCTGACAGAGTGTCTATTTCGGTTTTAGTTGTGTTTTATATGTACAGTGGTACCTCGGGTTAAGTACTTAATTCGTTCCAGAGGTCCGTTCTTAACCTGAAACTGTTCTTAACCTGAAGCACCACTTTAGTTAATGGGGCCTCCTGCTGCTGCCGGAGCACGATTTCTGTTCTCATCCTGAAGCAAAGTTCTTAACCTGAAGCACTATTTCTGGGTTAGCAGAGTCTGTAACCTGAAGCGTATGTAACCTGAAGCGTATGTAACCCGAGGTACCACTGTATTTGCTGTTTTTGTTTTGAGCTGCTTTTAATGATCTGTAGTGTACATCGCTTTGAGCAGGTTGTTTAGAAGGTGATTAATAAATCAGTGATGATGATGTTGATGTTAGGGCTTCTGGCACTCCCGGCTTTGATAAGACATATATCTCCTCTCTCTCTCTGTAGACGTCGCCCAGAAGTTTTAAGAGGGAAGCAGAATTGCTCTCTCGCCTTTCCTGCAGAACAGCCAAAGCCGCACTCACACAAACATCCATTTGCAGGGCACACAGTGCTGTCAGTTCTCAAACTGCTGATTGCTACCTGAGATATTTTAAGTGCCCCACTTTTTCTCTGAAGGGAAACAACTTGGGAATATTGCCAGCTACTGGTTTAAGCCTCAGCTATGAATATCAATGGAAGTTAGATGCCCTTCAAGGGCGTGATGTGAGCTGTCAAATGTTCTAACGTTTTCCAATTAGTTGAGGGGGGGGAGTAAGTTTTTCAAAGCCAGCCATGAATCGCAAATTAGTGAAAAGTATTTCAGTTATGCCTCCCCTACTCCCATAAAAAGGCAGCTGAAAAAGGAGGAGGGGAACACCAGCACATTCACATGCCGGGGGGGGGGGGGGTCTTTTGCTGGAAGGATTTCCCCTGTTTGTTTGTTTTCCAAAAGTGTCGCTTTTTAATAAAGAGCCTTTATTGAATAAGGAGGTTTAATTACATTGGCAACACTTTCCAATAGGGAAGCTGACTCAGTGTTATTCATGTGATGTGAGCAAAATCAGCAAAACACTTTTGTAGAGAAAACAAACAGAATAGTGGAGCAACTTCAGAGGCCTGCTAGCAAAGCAAACCCTCATTTTAATAATAATAATAATAATAATAATAATAATAATAATAATAATAATAATATAGTGGTACCTCTGGTTACGAACTTAATTAGTTCCAGGGGTCCGTTCTTAACCTGAAACTGTTTAAGAACCACTTTAGCTAATGGGGCCTCCCGCTGCCACCGCTGCACGATTTCTGTTCTCATCCTGAGGTAAAGTTCTTAACCCAATGTACTACTTCCGGGTTAACGGAGTCTGTAACCCGAAGTGTTTGTAACCCGAGGTACCACTGTAAAGTTACTCAGATCAACCCCCGAATTTGCAGGCCAACAGAGTGATTTTTCATCTACTATATTACAGTCTAATTAACTGTGAACACCTTATATTGAAGAGGTTAGACCACATTATCCAGCAAATCATGCCTATTTAACATGCTGTTGTCATTGTTGTTTGGGTTATCAAACAACTAAATTGATGGGCTTTGTTTTTATGGAGAAACAACGATGCCCTTGACATGGATGCATCTGAAATGCTGGATACAGCAATAATTTTAGCAGCTAGATGACACTTGCATGTGGATGGAAGTCTTTTCTTTTTTTCCTCTGGGGGCCAGAAGACATCCTTTATGCCAGGGGTGTCCAAACCTTTTTCAAAGAGGGCCAGATTTGATGAAGTGAACCTTTCCTTAGGATTGAAGTTGTTGACCTTTTTGTTGGATTGAAGTTGTTGAGCTTTTTTTTAGGATTTTACCATTCCTCTGCCGGTGCCACTGCAATGTTCAGAGATGGCCCTGTCATTGGGTATAGTGAAGTAATGGGACTACGGCCCCTGGTTGTTCCTCCTAAGGCCCCTTGGTCAGTCCCCTCTATTGCTCCCCAGAGTTGGTAGCTGGGGTGGGCCTCAGCTGCAGCAAATGCCTTCTGGCAGCAGCATCACTGCATAGCCCCCAAATGTCCCGATTTTCCAGCAACAATCCCGGAATTACGAAAGCCATCCTGGCTTCTGATTTGATCCCGGAATGTCCCTATTTCCCCTGCCAGTGCAGCAACTGCTAAGGAAGCACTTTCATGGGTAGAGGAACCCCCTCCGGCACCCGGGGGGGTGCAGCCCATACGGACTGCGCATGTGCGGCATCCCGCGTGTGCGCAGTCCATACGGGATGCCGCTTGCACATGGTGGCCTTACAGGCTGCCACGCAAGCAGCATCCTGTACGGACGCCTGTATGGATGGCGCGCGAGAGCGGCAGCCTGTATGGACTGCGTGTGCCCTCGGCCGCTCTACAGCTGGGGAGAGGCAGGGACCATCTTGTCACCCCTCCCAGAGTGGCACCTGCCCCCCCTTCCCAAATGTCCCAATTTTCATCTGAGGAATGTTGGAGGGTATGTTACTTGTGTTTACTAGGAGGGGGAAGCGGCCAAGTTTGGGGTTGTGCAGCGCACCAGCAAAGCCAATCTGATTGTCCCATGCTTGAACGCATGCGCACCACACTGGTGACACTGATTCAGCTTTATTGAAGACCACCTGTTAAAGCAAGTAGGGGAACCAGCAACCTTGCAGATGTTGTTGGACTCTAGTTCCCACCAGCCTCAGCGAGGATGGTTAATGGTCAGGAATGATGGGAATTGTACTCCAGCCACATCTGAAAGCGCACAGGTTCCCTTTCCTTGTGGGTAGCAAACTGTACTGCTGGCCTGTGGAACACTGTCTGCAGAATATTGATACACCCAAGGACAGGGAAATTCACATTCCCTAGTTAAATTCAGGGATACCGTTTTAGGCGCTGTGATGGCAGTTGAGTGATTGAGTGGTATTGACTGAAGATTGGCTGTTCAGGGCAGAAGACTGTATTTATTTCCCCTCCTTATACTTCTTCCCCTGCTGATCAGCTGGTTGGCAGCGTTCAGAGCATCTAACCCAGGAGATTTGCTTGTGTAGGTTTGGATTTGGGTTGTCGTATTAGCAATTCATCTTTCATTTCTGGAAGACGGAAAAGCTACAGTTCAGAAACAAGGAAGGAAGCTTGTAGGCGACGCATGGCATCTGTTTCAGTTATTTCATCCCTTCTTACCTACTCGAATTGGGAAAGAGTGAGTTAACACACGCCTCTGCCGTAGTGTCTTGGGAATCCTCAGTTTATGAGACACTAAGCTAATTTCATTGTGTGCAGCCTGCTATTTCGGTTGCGGAACGGAAATCTAATCTGTGCCTGCCTGAGATCAGAAGAGAGAGGAGCACACAAGAAAAAGCCTCTCACTCAGAGATCATATGATGACCAGTAGATTTACTGCATTCCAATAGACTGTGCATGCATAAACCACATGCTTCATCCCATCACTCTTTCTCGGTCCCACAGTTATGATTATAGTGGATGCCTTTGAAGTAAATGGCACTCCCTGTCTCTTTCTGGTTGCTGATTTTTGGATTTTGATTTTTCAGTGGCACTTTCAGGGCACTGAAGAAGTTACTTTAAGTCTAATCTATCTAAACATCAATGCACAAGCATCATTTTCGTTGTCTGTAAGCTGTGAACAGGATGGCACTTCCTACCACATCCACACCCCAATTGTGCTAACAGCTATCATAATAAATTCTCTTCTTGGTATTCATTTTGGAGGTGGTGACAGCTGCATTGGATGAGATGGATTCATCACTGCAGTGATGACCCAACTTGGCCCTCCAGATGTTTTGGGACTACAACTCCCATCATCCCTAGCTAACAGGACCAATGGTCAGGGATGATGGGAATTGTAGTCCCAAAACAGCTGGAGGGCCAAGTTTGGCCATCACTGATCTAATGGGTTTCCTTTTTTTTCCTCTCCAAAGGCTTTAGCAGACTGGAGAAAGAAGGAAGAGCTTGCTATGTGAATGATAGGTTATTTTCTTTCATTTACAAAGCCTACCTCTTCATTGTTATGGGAGAACGTGAGGAGGTAGCAAGGGATGGGAGACTTTATTCGACATTACCAAACAATTAGCTAGCATTTATTGTTGGGGTGAGGGTGGTTTGTCATTGCAATTGCTCTGGGTCAGGTCAGGTGGCTCAAGGCATCCAGTGACACTGCAGTGGGACTCTCCCCTGATAACCTGCTCATCCCCTCCTTGGCATCTAGATCCGTAGCCCCCCCCCCCCGCTCCCCAGGATCCAGTTTGGCACACTTGTTCCGTTACTCCACTGACCAGAGCCTGCCAAGATGCCTCCACAAGGCTTACAACATCAGGCAGCAAAATAGCAAATAGAAGTTAGTTCAAATGGATGCACACTGGGGGGAAAGATCCCAAAGATCAAATACCTCGAGGGTTGTCACATGGAAGAGGGCACAAGCTTGTTTTCTGCTGCTCTAGAGGGTAAGACTTGAACCAATGGCTTCAAGTTACAAGAAAGGAGATTCCGACTCAACATCAGGAAGAACTTTCTGACAGTAAGAGCTGTTCGACAGTGGAACGGTCTCCCTTGGGAGGTTGTGGAGTCTCCTTCCTTGGAGGTTTTTCAGCAGAGGTTGGGTGGCTGTCTGTCATGGCTGCGATAGCTGAGATTACTGCATTGCCAGAGGTTAGACTAGATGAGCTGTGGGGTCCTTTCAACCTACAATTTCCAATATTCTAATATTCTGACTAGCCAGCTAGGGAGGCTTATACTCAAAAGTCACTTTGCCTTGAATTCCTACAGACTTCATCCCAGCAAGTTATAAGCAAGCGAAAGAGATTGGAAGGGAGCACCTAAACTCTCCACAGCGACACCTGTTACAGCAAGGAGCAGCTGTTCTTTCGCCTACAATGGCTTTTATAGGGACCAGCTGTCCAAGGGAGGTTTGCCTTCAGCCACATGTCAAATAAAGGCGTGAAAAGAGGCCAGCTGTTTGTCCATTTTGAAGAGCCCTGTTTTCTTCCTTTTATGTTCTCAAATTTGGGGATACGTGAATTCTTAGTAAGCGAAATCACCCTTGCCACTTTCTTTCCCTGACTTAGGGGGAAGGCTGTTGCCTTGTGATCAGACGCCCCATGTCGTATGTTGGTTGCTGGATTGCATCACTTTTGGAACATGTAGAGACGATTAAAAAAAACACAACACCATCAGAGACCATTCAAACTTCTAGGCTGCAATCCTTTAACTACTTAACTAGGGCGAAGCCCCACTCACTCAGTGTGAGCGGGATATGTTGTATGCAGTGCTTTTTTTCAGAAATGTACCTGAGTGCAGTTCCGGCACCTCTCAGGTGGGTGCCATTGCAGGCCAACATTCCCCCACCGGCTTCTTGACTTTCCGTACTTCTGGGAAGCCCCAAAAGAACATTTCAAGCCAAAATGGAAGCTGGCCCATGTGTGCGAGTCTATTCTTTGTTTTTAGATCTATGACCTATCTCCTAGCCACTCCTAGTCGTGATTAGTCAGGGCAGGGCCAATTCGTACTTCTTTTTCTTCAATCTGTCTCCCATGTAGCAGTGGCAGGCTTTTAAGCATTCCAGCCAAGCTTCTACTGTTGCACATGTGCATGTCTCCACAAGGGCCCTTCTGAGCTGCCCTAGCCATCCGCCTGAATCTAAGAGGGAGTCGAGGGTACATTTATTTGACCTGCACCAGAACCAGGGGTGACCTCGATACCAGCTAGAGAAAAAGATTGCTGTAGTTGTGTGCACCTCTGCGGTCAGTGAACGCGGCTGTTGTAAAACCATCAGCTGTTCAGGACTGCCCTGAGTCCCCAGCAACTTACTGGAACGTCATGGTGAGTTGCAGTACCTATTTTTCTTGGTGATGGTGGGGAACCACACCACTGGTTCTGTGTATAGGATTTCACTTGTAGTTGCTCACCTGCATTCTGGAGAATTGGTACAACCAGCAACAGAGGCTGCATTTTGCCTCTGGGGTTGCTATGCTAAGCATACATTGCCTTGTAAGTTCTGCTGACTATAGCAAGACTTCCACGTAATTATATATTTAGGGCTGGGTTGTAAAAGACACAGCTGGGAAGTGGCCACCCCCCTAGAGAGAATCCTCACATCTCTACAGAATTTATTAATGAATACGTGGTGCCCTTCCAGAATCTCCTGCCTCCCATACTGCTTCTCTTTTACCAGGCTACCCTGCGTGCTTGTGATATTAGATATTCCTATGTTGCAATGTAAAGTGCGTATGAAGGTGACCTCCACATTTCCCACAGCTCTGCTGTGTGACTGATGGATTGCCTAGGTTCATTAGACTTTCATGAAACACACAAAGAATGCCTCCGAGTTCTGTTTCCTTCAAACATAAACATTTCCGCAAATCCTTGTGTTCCCTTTTCCACATAATTGTATCCGGAGAAGAGCCTAAAAAGGAGATCTCTAAATTTCCATTTATTTTTGGAACCAAAATATGTCCCACGTCCCCAGTGAAGATGAAAGCAATTGTTCAGATATGTATGTTAAGATATATGAGTTGCTTTGCAGGATCAGGCCATGGTCTGCCTTAGGAAACTCACAGAATATGATGACTATGGTCCACCCCACAGCTTGTACTAGCATCTGACACTCACAGGTATACTGCTCTGCACATGGAGGTTCTGCTAAGCTGCTATGCTGCTGATGTAGCATAGTAGTTTGCTGATGTTGCTCAGGATTCGATAAAGACGGGGGCGGGGGGCGATTCTGAAGAGCCCCACATGGAATGAACTGAGTGGATGGGCAGTAAAATGGCAAAATGTAAAGATACACATTTTTGGGCAAAAATATCTTAATTTCACATATACAGTTATGGGGTCTGATCTGGTGGTGGCTGACCAGAAATGAGATAGAAGATTGTTCTATGAAGATGTCAAGCTGGTGTGTGGCAGCTGTGAAAAAGACAATTCCATGCTAGGGATCATTAGGAAAGGAACTGAAAACAACACTGCTGATATCATAACGCCGTTATACAGATTTATAGTGCCGCCACATTTGGAATACTGCATATAGTTCTCATTGCCTTGCCTCAAAAAGGGTATTGTAGAATTGGAAAAGGTTCTGAAAAGAGCAACCAAAATGATCAAGGGGCAATTCTCCTGTGGGGAAAGGTCACAGCATTTAGGGATTTATAGTTTAGAGCAGAGGTTTTCCACCTTTTTGAGTCCATGGCTCCCTTGACAACTACATTCTTTCTGCGGCACCCCGTGGGGCTCAGGAGCCCAGTTATGTCACCCCTTGACTGCAGAACTGGCAGCCTCTCACCCTTTTTCAAACACCGTGCCTGGTGGAGGGTTCCCTCAGCCTCCTCTCCCCTCTCTTTGGGAGTCCTTTAGGCAGCTGCAGCTTCTACCCCTGGTCTCTGAGCCGCCTCTGCTCCTGGCAACCAGCACCCCTTAGCCAGCCCCAGAGGCACCATTTGCCTGGGGAGCTTGTAGCCAGGGCTGCTGCTGCAACAAACAGATGTGCAAGCCTTTGGGAGGCAGAGATGCAGGAGGGCATCAGAGGAGGGAGGGAAGGAAAGGGAGACAGAGGCCAGTTGTCTGCAGCGCCCCTGACCATCATTCAAGGCATCCCCTGGTGCCACGGCACACTTGTTGAAAAGCACGGGTTTAGTGAAAAGGCAAGTGGGAGTGGACATGTCAGAAGTTTATAAAATTATGTATGGCATTGAGAATGAGGGTAGCAGTGGGGAGGGGTGTTATCCCTCTCTTGTAGAACTCATGGACTTGTCATGGACTTTGAAGACACTCAAACTCAGGACGAAAGGGAGAAACGTGCTAAGAGGAAGGCATACTTGGCAAACCCTCACCATGATCAACTCCCACCCAGAAACCCATGTCCCCACTGTGGAAGAACATGTGGATCCAGAATTGGCCTCCACAGCCATTTACGGACTCACTTTTAGAACTGTGTTCATGGAAGACAATCTTACTCGGCTACGAGTGATTGCCAAAGAAGATGAAGAAGGCATCTGGTTGGTCACTGGGAGTACAGGATGCTGGACTAGATGGGTCATTAGCCAAATCCGGCTGACTTTTCTTACATTCTTAGTGGCCAGTACCACGTAAGCCTGGAAGAACTGAAGCCTTTGAGTTTTATGCAGGAAATCAGCTGATTGCTGCACCCTGCTACGTGCTTCAGATATCTCTACATGCTGATTTGTGTCACCTATGAGCGGGACATGTATTTTGCAGATCTGAATCCTTAATAAGCAATAACAACTGCCAATCATCCGTTTTCCATAACTTACCTAATTTTGCATCTGCATTCCTGCCACATTCCAGAATGCTTGGTTCTTAAAACGATCCAGGAACTGTTCCATGTCTCTGCTTATTTTTCAATGCATATCCAAAAGCAAGACGTGAACATTAAGAAAATGTAACTTTATTAAAAGCATTTAAGACAAATTTTGTTCCGCTGCTGCAAGTGTTTTGAAATGCAAATCGCAGGCAATGAGCAAGACTTACTAAAATATGCATGATAAAACAGCACTTGATTTCCTCTGTGACTTATTAATAGCCTCCTGCCTAATTAGTATTAATTAAACACACCCTCACATAGGAAATAGGAAAACTAGAACATGGGAGATAGCTTGCTATATTGTGTGGGCCAAGAAAGAAGCACCAGCAACATTAAGTTCTGATAAACTGCGGAAGTGGGTCATAGAATCATAGAAGTGTCTCATATGGGGATTGAATCTGCAACCTTGGTATATCAACACCATGCTCTAACTCAGGCATGTCCTAAGTCCATTTCGGGGCCTAATCTGGCCTGCTGGTTGGTTTAATCCTGCCCCTGTGGCAGTTTATTTCCTGAGGTAAAATCCTAAAAAAACCCTCAACAACTCCAACCATAAAAAAAGGTTAACGACTTTGGTCAGTCCTTTGATCGACCCTCATGGTCCTTCACTTAATCAAATCTGGCCCTCTTTGAAAAAAGTTTGGACACCACTGCTCTAACTGAGCTATCCAGTGATCAAATAGTTGAAGTTTATTAATTAGGTGATTTCCCTGCCATTGAAGACAGGGGGCTAGCGTAGGGAGGACTTCTGGGGCAATTGCCAAGCCAGCCCTGTCCCAGTCCTGCAAAGCCACTCAGCATGAGAAGGCTGCAATCAAAGGTGCATGGCTGTTGCATCCTTCTCATGTGCCAATGGAGTCTGCTGCGCCAGGTCAGCCCTCACTGCCAAAGTGAAACCAGCCCCAAGCAGCACCATCTGTCTCTGGCAACAGATTTTGAATGGGAGGTAGAGTTGACCCATAGCACACAATTCACTGGGAAGTCGTCTTGTGCATTCCCTATTGGAAATGAACAGGAGCTGCCTAGTGCACAGCAGTGCTGTAGCAGAGCTCTCCTTCCTTTTATCCTGTATATCCTTTGACTTGCCCTTTAAGGACGGGCGTCACATGGCCCCATTGCGCTGACCCACTCTGCAACATAACAGCCTCCTTCTTCGCTAGCTGCAGCCTCTGGATGGTCATCAAGGGCAGCTCCAGACAGGCTGCATTCCAGTAGCCCAGGTCACAAGAAGCAGGGGCAGTTGAGGCCAGGCTTTCCCAGTCTATAACTTAAGCTGGGCATAAAGCACCCTTAGCCATAAAAACCACTTGAGATGGCAGGGGCAACAGGAGTGCCAACTTGAATAAAATATTGGAGGGGTGTGTGATAAGACAAAATCGATCACAAAAATGCAGCACATGCACACCATTTGAATGGCAATGGCCATCAATTGGGGAGGTCCCCTCAATTATTTTATTGGGGGGGCTAGTTCTTCTTCTGCTTTGGCGATCATTCGTAGCTGAGTAAGATTGTCTTCCATGAACATGGTCTTAACAGTGAGTCCGTAAGTGACTGTGGAGGCCAGTTCTGGATCTACACGTCTTTCCACAGTGGGGACATAGGTTTCTGGGCAGGAGTTGATCACGGTGAGGGTTTGCCAAGTGTGCCTTCCTCTTAGCACATTTCTCCCTTTCGTCCTGAGTTTGAGCATCTTCAAAACCCATGACACCTTTGGTAAAGGCTGTTCTCCAATTGGGGGTGGCTAGTAGTTGGCTCCCAACGAGGGTGTGAGGGAACCCCAGCTTCTAGGAGTTGGATCCTTTGAGTGGCAAGCTGGAACCCACAAATAATTGGCCTATGCAAAATATTGCCCTATGATGGATTTTATTGGGGGTACCAGGGGTGCCAACTTAAATAAAATATTGGGTGGCTGGGAACCAGGTAAGCCCCCAGCCTCACAAAATCGACCACAAGGTGTAGCACATGGACACCATTTGAATGGCAACTCCCATCAACATTGAGGGGGCCTGGCCCTCTCAATTATTTTATTGGGGGGCTAATAACAGGGACGCGGGTGGCGCTGTGGCCTCAGCGCCTAGGGCTTGCCGATCGAAAGGTCAGCAGTTCGAATCCCCGCGGCGGGGTGCGCTCCCGTTGCTCGGTCCCAGCGCCTGCCAACCTAGCAGTTCGAAAGCACCTTCGGGTGCAAGTAGATAAATAGGGACCGCTTACTAGCGGGAAGGTAAACGGCGTTTCCGTGTGCGGCTCTGGCTTGCCAGATGCAGCTTGTCACGCTGGCCACGTGACCCGGAAGTGTCTGCGGACAGCGCTGGCCCCCGGCCTCTTGAGTGAGATGGGCGCACAACCCCAGAGTCTGTCAAGACTGGCCCGTATGGGCAGGGGTACCTTTACCTTTACTTTACCTAATAGTTGGCTCCGAGGGGACCCCAGCCTCTAGGAGTTGGAACCTAGGAACCTATGAAAGATATTGCCCTAAAATGGATTTTATTTCATTTCATATTTTTTCCCCTGGTGGCCCACCGCGGCTGCCTTGAAGGCTGGCCGGAGCCTTTTCGTTGGCCTTATCCCCGCCATGGCGGGAGGGCGGAGAGCAGCAGCAGCTCTTTCTGCAGGCGCGGCGCGAGTCTCGAATGGATGCTGAGGTAACCTGAGAGGAGGCGGAGGCGGCGGCGGCTGCTGCTGCCTCTCGCCGCCCCCCGCCCCCACCCCGCCCCGGCTGCACGGAGCGAACGAGGCCGAAAGCAGCGAGCTCCGGTTCGCTTATTTATTTATTATTCAGCAGCAGAGGCGCGAGCCTGAGGAGAGGAGGAGGCGGCAGCGTGGCGAGCTGGCAAAAGGGAGAGCGCGCGCCTTCGCAGCCGGCTTCCATGTCCTGCGGGGAAGCTGCCTCACAACACGCCCACCTCCCTTCCTCACAGACCGGAGAGTGTGTGTGCTGTGTTACTGCCGCCGCTGCTGCCACACTTCCTAAACTTGGAAGCGGCAGCCGGCCACGGAGGCAAGCCGGAGAAAGAGGAGGCGGCGGAAAGCGACGGCTGCTCGCGCGCGTTATCCTGCTCCCCTCCGCGCGCGCCTTGGCGCAGCGAGCAAGAGAAAGGAGAGAGACCCCGCCGCCGGGCTGAGAGACTTGGCTCGCTTGCTGGAGAAGCCGGCGAGAGGAAGAACTGAAGGTAGCTCCCGCTCCTTTCTCCTCCTCCTTCTTTCCCTCTGCCTGGGCGCCCAACGCTGCCGCCTCGTGCTCCTCGCTTCGGGGCTTGTTGTGGGGACGCGGTGGAGGGGAGCAACTGTTGGCAACGGGAGGGCGAAACGGGGACGGGAGGGAAAGGGAAGAATTGCCCCGCGTCCATCTTTTTCCTCCGCGTGATGGAGCGGAGGGGTCTGTGCGCGCGTGCAAGGGAGCAGTTGCTGCCTGCAAAGCTCTCGCATGCATTGGGAGAAGGAGGGTCGGGGCTGCTCTCGGGGTTGGCTTGGTGTGGCCACAGCTACAGAGCTTGTGGGTGGGTGCGTGGGTGTGTGCGCGCGCGCGCATAGGGGTCTAGGTCCCTTCGCCCCCCCTTAAAATATTTGAGAGAGCCAGCCCCCCCCCAAGTTGATGGGCATTGCCATTCAAATTTTGTGTGTGTATGCACTGCATCATGTGATCGATTATGTGGGAAGGGGCTTACCTGTCCCCCCAGTATTTTATTCAAGTTGGCTCCCCACTCTATGTGTGTGTGGGTGTGGGTGTGTGTGTGTGAGGAGGGGGGCGATTCCCGGGCTCCTGATGGGAAGCTGTGCTGGAGAAGGGGGGGCGCCATTTCGGGGCAGTTCCACCCTTCTCTGGCATCACCCCCCCCCCCCCAGGCTCTGGATCTGTGGCTGCCTCACACTTCTCACACACTGAGATTGACTCGCAGGGATGTGCATGCAGGGCCTTGGAAGCCTGTCTGCTCGGAAGAAAGCTGCATTGAGCACAGTGCGACTTGCTCCGTGGTAAGAATTGCAGCATTAACTGATAAGCACGTATCAGGTATGCATGTCAAAGGCACAAAACCTTTTACTTTTCTTCTATTTTTTTAAGAGAGAGAGGGGTGGGGGTGTGTGTGTGTGTGTGCATGCTCGCTCAGGCATCAGATAAACTCTGTCCTACGTGCATGACCTTGCCATAGTTATCATGAGGGGTAAAATAATTACGATCACACCCGCTGTGAAAAAGGACGCACACACCCCTTTTAACCTTGAGTGCGCCCAAGAATAAGTCGTTTGACACGGCTGCTATCCTCTCGGCCACCCACATGCAAATATGTGGGGGGGGGGGGTATGAACACTTAGGGGTCCAAATGCAATAGGTTGGATGGTGGAGGCAACTGTGTACGTAGTAACTGCAACTGCTTATGGGGACTGTGGGTACACTCAAGGCTTGAGTGGGCTGATGGAAACATGACTTGTTCCTTTGCCAGTCAATGTGCATGGAGCGGTGGCTTCATGGGCTGTGAATATTGCCATGGTTCATTTAGACTTTGCAACTGCATTGGGCGATTCCCCATCAGATATGAGGGGAATTGTGAGAAAACCGCATCCCCCTACAGTTCAGAGAGAGCACAGGTAACTAGAGAAGTAAGGTGAGATAACTTGGGTGCTGAGGAGGTAGCTGGGATTCTGGAAGGGCATCTGATGCTTGGGAGTATCAGAGTCAACTTGACAGTGTGTGTGTGTGTGTGTGTGTGTGTGAGGATCACAGTTTGAAGGCTTTGGTTGTGGTTTGTAGGAGGTAAGGGAGATCTCAACTTCCATTCTTAAAACAGGGGAACGTATATTTAAGGTAGGGGCAGTGCTTTTTGGGGAACCTTGCATTTTATTTTTTCTTTAGAGGGAGAAAGCACAGCAAACGGTTCAGAAGTGCTCAGTATAAAAAGGACCAGGACATTGCCTCATCTCTCCGCATGAAGCGAACAGGGAAATGAAGGACAGAATGGAATGCAAAGCACTTCCTCTCTGTATAGAATGCCATGTCCACAGATACTAGCATATTCGGGTGCCGTTTTCCCGAATCCTCTACTAGTTGGTTTGAAATAAGAAGCATTTAAAAAGCGAAGGTTGTATCTGAAGGTTGTATCTGACCATTGCAAATTCCAGGCAACACCTGCAGTTACATGGCTTGTCCCTTCTGAATGTCACCACTAGATCCCACTTGCTCCCTGTGTTGCTGGCGTGAAGTGAGCACGACATTTAATTATTTTTTGTTTTGTTTAGATATTCCTGCCTCTTTAAATTATTGAGCAAGCAAGTCGCCTTTCATTTCTTCCCTCTCGGAAAGGTGTTAGAATGTGAGCCAAAGGGCGGGTTACATACAGCTAAGTCATTGTAGCCCCTAAGGGCCTTTCTAAAAGAGGCAGCAGGTGAGGGATATGTAATCTTTTCTTCCCTTATCTCTTCCTTGCTCAGGTTCCTCCTCCCAGTAGCTAACACCTTCCTCTGCCCATGGGCATGGGTGGTCTCAGGAATTTCTCAGGGTGGGGGCAAACTGAAACACTGAAAGAGGAAGCAGGCTGAGAGAATCACACACAGAAAAAGTGAGAGGAATCGTGCCTTTACTTTTTTCCTCCTGTCTCAGGTTCTACAAATGCTAGAAACTTGTTATTTATTTATTTTTAATGATACCTGGGATCTGGAGATTATGGTTCATCTGCTGAGGTGGGGGTGCAGTTGCCCCACCCTACCCTTGGAACTCCATGCCCATGGGATTTGCAAGCATGTGTGAACCCTGAAGAGGGAGCTTCTGAGCTCATGGGTTGCAAAGAAGTGGCATGAAAAGGATTATGTGCACCATCAAATAGCAAATTAATTAGCAAGCGAGTAGGAAAACTTACTAGAATATTTGGAAACTCTGAACAGTTTGAAGAATCATGTTTCTGTCATTTCCATTTATTGATGGACTTGCTTATATCCCATGGTAATTTGCTTTACCTACCGTATATTCCAAGTTCATTTCCTTTTTAGAATTTCTGTTCAACAAGCTATATTTTATTTCCAAGTCTGACTTCCCTTTAAAACCTTTTAAGTTTGATAAATTAGCATCAGGAACCTGAAAATAATATAGACTTCACTTTTATTTCTGCGTGTACTTTTACACTGCAATCTCATACATGTCTATAAGAATTAAGTCTTATTGAGTCCAGTGAGGCTTACTCACAGGTAAGTAGGAATAGGATTGTACCCTTAGAAAGGTTATTTAATTCAGCCAAAGCTGTCAGCATTTTAGTGGTCAAGATTTAAGCAGGTGCTTGACTTTGGGTTGCTGCACCTTAAAAATCTGATGTTGTGATTTAAAGACCTAAAACCAGGGTAGTTTTTCTTCAATGGGATTGCTTTGGAGTTCATAGGCACAAAAGGAAAGATAAGGGATTGTATCGCATCCCTAACTATGTGAAACTACATTCCTGTTGATAAATATTGCAGATCTGAGGTTCACTGTGGGATACAGCAGCTATCCTACAGCCACAGGAGTGAGTTCATGGTATGAGGCAATGTTTAAGCTGGCGATTTCCTAGCTCAGAGCTCAGTCTGTTGACCAGACCACTTTATTTAGTCTATTAAAATTTTCTAGCACGCCCTTGAACCAAACAGTTCCCAGGGTGCTGCACAGTAACAACAACAATCAGAAAAACAACAATGTACAAAAAACATCTACAAAAAGAAAGATCAAGCCAAAGTTAAGTACAATTAATTCCAACTAGAGATATTTAAGCATGTGCTTTACTCCTCTTTCAAATTAATGCCAAACGAGTAACAGATTCCAAGACCGGTGGATCTCTAGTACCTGTGTTCTCTGCAGATATTGAAATTGAAATACAGTACTTTATTGTCACTTGTATACAGTGAGATTACACGAGCACAAATATTAAGGTTGTATCTGCTGTGTTTAACTGAACACACTGTTTACCAAAAGGCTTGAAGGATTTCTTAGAAGCAGATCTCTTTGAAGTCTTAAGATCTTCCAAGGAAACCCTGCTGTTAATTCTTTGGTGGGGACATGGAAACAGTGACACTATGGAAGCAGACTTCCTTAATGGTGTCACCCACCCTTTGAAATACCCTTCTCTGGATAGTTCAAGAGGTAGAAACAGGAACCAGCTTTAAATGCCACTTAAAAGACAAACATGTTTGCCCAAGCTTACGTGGATTCTGATTCCTAATTATTAAAACTATTTCTTTTTCTTTTTGTGCATTGCTCATTGTTATCTATGGTACTGTATATTATGTCATTCGGATTTTATTTAGCCTTTTAAAAGTGCTTTATATGACTCTACTTTTCCTGTTACATTTTACGTAAGCAATGTAGTGGTTTGTTTTTTATATTAAGTGGTTTTTTTATAAATTTAAGTTAAAAGGAGAGTTGCACATTAGTGTTAAAATCCTTGTCCGGAATGGGCACTGATGATGTGAATTCTTTATTGTGGTCACACATTAACTAAATCACTTTAGCTCTGGAACTTGGGGTGTGGGGAGAGATTGAATACCTCTGTGTATATAAAATGACTGTTCAACAGAATGGAGATAGGAGATTGTTGTCTTCTGTATTGGAAAACCTGATTAACATTTCAGCATTGTGATGGAGCCCATTTGAGATTCCAGCACTATCTCAGCGCTTGGGCATGTGAATTGGTATTCATCCCTGGTGAATGTTTTGCAGAGGCTTCTCATATCTGTTAGGGATTTATTTCATTCTCACAGCTGTATTTTGTATTGACTCGACAGCCAAAGGAACAATGCCCATTCTACGAAAGTATTTATTCTGTTGCTTAGCCACTCCTAACCCAACCACCCCATTTGGGGGGGTGTGGGGGGGTGCACTATAATACATATATTCCTAGCTCACAATGCATGTTAAGACAATGCATGTAGAAGTGGCTGAAATGCTGGTGATGTACGCATTTAAGATGTTTAGTATTCGGTGTACATATTCCGAAAAGTCAATGCATCGACTGCTTCCTACACTTTTTTTAAAAAAAACAAACCAAAAATACTTTTATCTGAACTTAAACATACAGCAGTCAATGATTTATTAAATAAATAAATAAATTTATTACAGTGGTAGCTCGGTTTAAGAACAGCCCTGTTAAAAAACGATTCAGTTTACAAACTCCAAAACCGGAAGTAGTGTCCCGGTTTGCAAACTTTACCTTGGTCTAAGAACGGAATCCGAACAGTGGAAGGGCACCGGTGGCAGGAGGCCTCATTAGGGAAAGCGTGCTTCAGTTTAGAGAATGGTTTCGGTTTAGGAATGGGCTTCCGAAACTGATTAAGTTTGTAAACAGATGTACCACTGTATTCAGTTAAATATATTAATTAGTTTCCTAAAATATATTTCTATACAGTGGTACCTCGGGTTACATATGCTTCAGGTTACATATGCTTCAGGTTACAGACTCCGCTAACCCTAAAATAGTACCTCCGGAAACAAATTAAGTACTTAACTTGAGGTACCACTGTACCATGTAATCAAGGTGCTGCACCTTTAGAGATATATTTTAGAGAAACCACAAGCCTCTACAAAGTCTGGAAAAGGGACCTCATATTGTTAAAAGTGTGGCGGGGGTGGGGGGAGAGGAGAGGGAATGCAGAAGAAATTGCCATATTTTAAGTTGATGTGCTACCATCTTTACAGCAAATGTCCCAAATTTATTCATACCCCTCACTGACTGTAAGAAACGCTTTAAAAAAAGAAAAGAAAAGCTGAAGTTATTTTTGTAGCCAGGAGAAATAACACAATCAGTTATTCAAGCAATAGAGCTAATAGATCTCTGTTTTATCAAACTGGATCTATTGGAGTAGCTATGCAAGTTATATTGAGGATTGAAAGAACTATTTAGACACACAGTGCTTACTAAACTTACTTGGGACAGGTATGGGTAATCTGCAGTCCTCCAGACTCTGGGCTCCAACTCGTATCATCTCTCCCTTTTATACCTGACTTAAGGTGTTGAGTTCCTGCTTTCAGACCAATATGTTCCAGATCAACTAACAGTGTTTAAACTAACAGGGTCATGACAACAGCAAAATATAAAAGCACAGTAAAAATAGAAGCAGAATGATAATGTTGGTGCTGAGCTTTAAAGCCCTAAACAGCCTCGGCCCAGTATACCTGCAGGAGCGTCTCCACCCCCATCATTCAGCCCGGACACTGAGGTCCAGCTCCGAGGGCCTTCTGGCGGTGCCCTCACTGCAAGAAGTGAAGCTACAAGGAACCAGGCAGAGGGCCTTCTCAGTAGTTGCACCCACCCATCAGATGTCAAGGAAATAAACAACTATCTGACTTTTAGAAGACATCTGAGGCAACTTTAGGGAAGTTTTTAATGTTTGATGTTTTATCGTGTTTTTGATGTTCTGTTGGGAGCCGCCCAGAGTGGCTGGGGAAACCCAGCCAGATGGGTAGGGTATAAATAGCAAATTATTATTATTATTATTATTATTATTATTATTACTATTATTATTATTACAGTGTCCAAGCAGAATTTAATACCCAAATGAAAGCATAAAGATGTAATACCTGAATGAAAAGGTCTTTACCTGATACCCAATAAAGGTTTGCACCTAGTGCCACAACTGAGAAGATCCTGTTCTGGGCTGCCTTTGAGGAAGTAATGGCTGGCTCATGTGGGAGAAGATGATGTTATCCTGGTCCTAGCCATCTAGGGCTTTAAATTTACAAGCCAACACATTGTACTAAGCCTAGAAATGCGCTGGTAACCAGTACAAATATGTTAAGACTGGTGATATGTGCCCAGTGCTGTTCAGTAATTTAGCAGCCATATTTTGTTCTGAATTTATAAACTAGCTTCACAGGCAACCCCAGATACAATATACAAAAAGGATGTTGGCAGAGCAGTAATAGTTGTGGCCTAGGTGACCTTAGTTGGCATTGGTGGAAAGAGTTTTGTGACACTGAGGTTACTTAGGCTTCCAAAGTAGTCCCTCCCCAACACATGCATAGAAACTGCAAATCTGATCCTTAGGGGGAGGCAAAATCATTTTTGCCTCCCCCTCCCAACCTTTGAGCAGATAACCCTCCATATTGCAAACTGCTTTTGGAGTGCCCTCTGTTTCAAAAGTTGGGCAAAATTTGTTGCTTTTATTACCATGTTTCTCCTATTGAGAAAAGTTTAAATGTCTGCCAGAACTTCAGATAATATACAATTGATTAGCCATGGTCTGTATCCCAAGTTATAGTCAATCACATCCAGGTATGTCCAGTTATATGCAGTTGGAGGGGAACTACCTTTTTTCTTGTTCCTGAACGGTTGCAAATTTGTTCAGTGAGCTTCCAGTAGAAACCACATCTACTTTTTTTCCAACTCCTGGGCTGGATCTAGACACATCAAAGAAGCGTTTCAGTTTTAAAGCGTTGTAAATTTAAACAGGGGAAACCAGTAGAGAAAAAACAGGACTCCACGTCGCCATCTGGTGGCACAATGTTTTATCGCATATACAATGGATGTACTGTAAATTGCTTTTTCTTTACCGGTCTAGCTGAGTCCCTGGACTATGTGGCTTCATTGATTTCAGACAAGTGTGGAGATCAAGTGATGTAACTGGTGATGATGCTTCATTGCAAGCTTTTGCAAACCATTTGGGGGATATGGGGCTTAGCAGAGGATGCTTTTGCCCTTAATGTTGTTGTTCTGTAATTGGAAGACTAGACCAGTTACACCTTTCTTTCTTTTTAAGATAACAGTTGTGTTTCCTGTTGGGTTTTAAAGCACCTGTCTTGATTGCTGTTTTAGATCATCCAGGTGAGCTGCTAAGTAAATTAACCATATTTACACATTCCTTTAAATAGCACAGATAAGCTGTACAAGTTCATAGGTTCAGCATGTACAGACTTTTTTTCTCCTTCAAACGTGTGTAATTTCAGTTGCAGCTTAAACTGGACAGGTTTGAGTTTGCTTCTATGATAGGAAGGGGCACTGATGGGATCAGCTGAGTACTAGAAGAGTATGTGACTATGGCAAGATGGAAGAGATAAAAATCAAGAGACTTGTTCAAGTGTATCTAGAAAGCATTAGGTGGGCTGTCAATGTTTATTAAGCTGGGTAGAAATATGAGGAACTGCCAAAGGTCCTGAACATCTCAAGAGCTTATTCACATGTAGCAGTAAAAATACTGCTAGTAAAATTCTAGTAAAAATACTGAGCATTTATTTATATACGTAATGCTAACATAGTATTTAGTTTTCTTCATATACGTTACTTTAGTAATCCTTACAGGAACCCTGTAAGGCAGGTCACAGTCATTATCCCGTACTGCATATGAGAAGAAGGGAGGGAGAGAAAGAGTGAAAAGCTGAGATGAACTGAATGGCAAACTGAGGTTTTCTGCCATGTCATGTGTGAGATTAGAACCCAGGACATTCTGCCTCAGAACTCCAGTCCCTTAATTATCATTCTGTACTGTAGCAGCTCTTTGGCCCTGGCAATAGTTTTCTCTTCAGGTGACTTACTCCCTGTGGCAGTGGTTTTCAACCAGTGTGTCATGGGCCCCTGGGGTGCCTTGAATGGGGGTCAGGGGTGCCGCAGGCAACCCTGGCCTCTATCCCCTCTGATGCCCTCTCACATCTCTGCCTCCCAAAGGCCTGTGCAGCTGTTTGTTGCAGCAGCCCTGTCTGCAAGCTCTGCAGGCAAATGGTGCCTCTGGGGCTGGCCAGGGGGTGCTGGTTGCCAGGAGCTGATTTGGCCTCAGAGTAAGCAAGTAAGTGGGTGAGTGAGCCCAGCCAGCTGTTGGGAAGGGACAGACATGTCCCAGGCCCCTGTGGGGCAGTGTGAGGAGGCACCCCTCTTTGGGACAGGGAGGGCAGCTCAGAGACCCGGAGCGGCAGCAGCAGCTGCCCAGCTTGACTCCCAAGGAGAGGGGAGAGGAGAGGAGGCTGAGGGTGTTTGAAAAAGGGTGAGAGGCTGCCAGCTCTGCAGGCAAGGGATGACATATCTCGGCTCCTGAAACCCACTGGGGTGCCACAGAAAGAATGTAGTTGGTCACAGGAGCTGTGGACTTTACCGGTGGAATGAATCAAGGAAGTTGTTATGATGCGTCAGTTCACATGTAACTTCAAACCATGGTTAGGCTGCATGACTGAACCTTGAACCCATGCCACCCCCCTCATCTCTTCCCCTTGTACTGGCCTTAAATAGCTACTTCCTTGTTTGTCAATACACCTGCATTGGTGAGTTGTGGTTGGTGCTTGCCCTGCAAGCTGTGATCGCAAACCAGAAAATGGAAACCCTGGTTTGCTGTTTTGGATGCAACGGCAAACTGTGGTTTGCCACAAACTAGAAAGTACTTAATTAAGCAGATTATAAGAAAATGGTCAAAAGTGATAACTGAATTCTGGGCCATGGACACATTGGGCAGGTTCTTGCTCTGTAACTGATAAATCCTGTTGGGATTCCTTAGCCAGTCAGTGTGAAATTTTAAGCAGGGAAAGGATTCATTAATTTAAGTCTTACTTTTTCAAAGCTGTCTCAGCATAGGGAGTCAGTACGTAAGTTGAATGCACAGCTTTGTATTAGTAGGCTGTGCCTATACTTTATTTATGGCAAGCTTCACTGGAAAATGACATGCCTTTGTAACATGTAAAGTGCAATACCCACAATTATCTCTTCTATTGCCACTTTCACTGTGATTTTTCCTTTTCAACATTCCCTTGGAAATACCGATTTGCAGATAGACAATTCAGGCACACCAGCAATTAACTCATTTTCAGTCACAAAATGAGCAGTTTTGTTCAGGCGTCTAACTATTGCAAGCTTCTGTTTATTTCCTTTTAGATGTTGCCTACCATATAGCTTCCAGTTTATTTAACTTCCTCACATATGCTAATGTAAATAAAAACAGTACAGGTCCTACTTACAAACACTGAACAAAGCAACAGTAACAAAATTGTTTTGCTTTATGTGATCTTAGTAATGCATTTAATCCCGTGTAAAAAAGAGAAAAGGAAGGCGAATGTCTTTGAAGTTTCTGGCTATGGAAATGTCTAGAACAATTACTTTTAAAGAACCTAGAATAGCTCAGTTGGTAGAGCATGAGACTCTTAATTTCAGGGTCGTGGGTTTGAGTCCCATGAAGGGTGAAATATTCCTGCATTGTAGAGGGTTGGACTAGAAGACCCTCGTTGTCTCTTCCAACTCTACAATTCCATGAGTCTATGAACATGTTTTTTAAAAACAACAACAACAAATACCACCTACAAATTTCAGTAGGATGCAAACCTCGTTCCTAAACCTGATTGAAATCTCACCTAAGAGTGCAGTCCTAAACCCACTTACCTGGGAGTAAGCCTCACAGTTGGATTTACTTCTGAGTAGACATGTTTAGGATTCTGCAGCGAATTCCTTTTTACCTGCAACTTTCCTTTTATGCTTCAGTGCAGTCAGAACAATCACAGCACCCCTACCATATAATGACTGAGCTAGATTGGTAAAGAAAAAGTGATTTATATGCTTTGTATATGTGATATAGGTGGCGCTGTGGGTTAAACCACAGAGCCTAGGACTTGCCGATCAGAAGGTTGGCGGTTCGAATCCCCGCGACGGGGTGAGCTCCTGTTGCTTGGGCCCTGCTCATGCCAACCTAGCAGTTTGAAAGCACCTCAAAGTGCAAGTAGATAAATAGGCACCACTCCGCCGGAAGGTAAACAGCATTTCCGTGTGCTGCTCTGGTTCGCCAGAAGCAGCTTAGTCATGCTGGCCACATGACCCGGAAGCTATCTGCGGACAAATGCCAGCTCCCTCAGCCAATAAAGCGAGATGAGCGCCGCAACCCCAGAGTCGGCCACAACTGGACCTAATGGTCAGGGGTCCCTTTACCTTTATATGTGATATAACGTTGTGCCATCAGATGGCGCTATGGAGTCTTATATCTCTCTACCTGTTTTCCCTGTTTAAATTTACAAAGCGTTTAACTGAAACACTTCTTTGATGTGTACAGATCCAACCCCAGTTTCCAGGCTATGATTTTCTTACACTTGGATATATTCAGGAGTAGGAAGAAGCAATTCATGGAGATAACTGCTTTCAGTGGCTATTGGCCATGATGGCTGTGCTCTGCCTCCATAGGCAGTATCCTTCTGAATGCCAGTTGCTGGAAACCACCAGAGAGGGTTGTGCTCTTGCACACTGGTCCTGCTTTTGGGCTTTGCAGAGGCATCTGGTTGGCCACTGTGAGACTAGCATGCTGGACTAGACGGGCCATTGGCTTTATCTACCAGGCTCCTCTTACGAAAGAGCTGTACAATATTATGTGTGGAATGGAGAAAGTGGGGAGTGAAACATTTATCTCCCTTTCTCACAATACCAAGAACCCAGGGTCATCCCATGAAGCCAAATACAGTCATACCTCATGTTACGTTTGCTTCATGTTACGTTCTTTCAGGCTACGTCCCGCAGCAACCCAGAAGTACCGGAAAGGGTTACTTCCGGGTTTCACCGCTTGCGCATGTGCAGACTCGCCAAATGATGTCACGCGCATGCGCAGAAGCAGCAAATCGCAACCCACGCATGCGCAGACGCGCCACTGCAGGTTGCGCTCTTTTCATGTTGCGAACGGGCCTCCGGAAAGGATCTCTTTCGCAACCAGAGGTACCACTATATTGGTAGATTCCGGACACACAAAAGGAAGTACTTTTCCGCAGAGGGCCTACAGACATCACTGCTAGAAGGTGCAATGATGCCCCCTAACTTGGATGGATTTTAAAGGGATTAAGACAAAGTCTGCCAGTGGCTACTAGTCATGATGGCTGTGTACCGCATCTGGTATCAAAGATGCTATACTTCTGAATGCCAGTTGCTTGGGGACACAAATGGTTGCCAGGGTTTGAAATTAGCCAGGCACCAGACATGTTGTGCACCTTCCTTTCGATCACTTGCAACCAAGTGAAGATGCCTGAGTGCCAGGGTTGTGCCTGACAGCTCCACCACCTGGAGGTGCATACCTGGGGATCATTGGATCTGGACTCTTTTCACACACTAATACCCCACCCTGTAGAATTCTATCAGTTATGTTTTATCTGCACAGTCAGAATGAATTTCTGGAACCAAAATGCTTTTTCTGTGCTGCCTGAGCAGGAGCAGCCACCATTAAGAAAAAGAGGTCGGAATAAGCCAGTATATGTGGACTGTCCCTGGACCAAGTGACTTTTCTTCTTTTAAGTTCTCAAAGCACTTAACCTAGCTCAGGGTTGTCATCTGAACTAGCCAGATGTTCAACTGAGAATCAATGACAGTCAGCTATCGTTTGAAAAATAAGACTTTAGAGCGGCCTTTCTCAACCTGTGGGTCCCCAGATGTTGTTGAACTACAACTCCCATCACCCCTAGCTAGCAAGGCCAGAGCTCAGGGATGATGGGAGTTGTAGTCCAGCAACATCTGGGGACCCGCAGGTTGAGAACCGCTGCTTTAGAGCCATCTTGCCCCCAAGTGGCAACTAAACATTCCATTTTGGTGGCTATAATCATGGTTTAAGGAGCCATTTGGCCCCTAGCTTATATATCTGAGTTTCTAACACTGCATTGGTGGAACTCACGTGCTACTTGTGGTCTTCCCATTTGCATCTGATTGGCCACTGTGAAAACAGGATGCACATCTGTAGTACACCAATGCTGCCAGCCTGGGAGCTCCTCTGACCTTGCCACCACCCCACCCTGTCCCAGTGAGTTCCAGCATTTCCATTCCATCCATCTCGCACATTACTGCTGTTTTCCCATTAAATTTAGAAAAAGGGCACACTGGAGACTGAGAGCAACCTGAAAAATAACCGCTTTCCCTGGTGCATTTCAGGATTCTTCCATCTCATTCTGCTGCATGTGTAGTCAAGGCTCTGGTTCTATACTGAAGTGAAACCAAGGATACCCTCTGATGCCAGGCAAGACTAGTGAGGAAGTTCAAGGACCAGGTTTGCACAGGCAATATGGCCACTGAAGTAAATTAGACGGCCAGTTGATTGGTCCCAAAGCCAACGTAGCTGTCATGTTCACCAGAACCTTGCAAAGAAAATACACACATTTCTTGGCCACCAGATAGATAACTCCTTGTGGAACTGGCATCTCCATACAGAAGCTCAGTTGTGCAGAGGTTCTGTTTGTGCAATTTAAAAAGAAAGGAAGAATTGCACAGATGTGGCATAGCAGGGTACAGAGACTGTTCCTCTTATTCAGCATTCTGATTTTCTGCTCATCCCCGCTGGATATATGAAGCTGGGCTATCTGAAGCCATTTTTGTATTTTCACATCCTAATGGGTGTTTTGGATCTTTTCAGAGCAGAAGCAGAACCCTGATAGCAGGGAGGATAACCTTTTGGTGCTCCAGATATTTGTTTGACTCTAGCTCTCTCAACAGCTCCAGGTAGCATGGCCAAATGAGTATGTAGTCCAGCAGCATTATGTAGGGCTACAGGTTCGCCACTCCTGATTTATACAGTGGTGCCTCTCAAGACGAAATTAATTCGTTCCGCAAGTTTTGTCAACTTGCGATTTTTTCCGTCTTGTGAAGCACGGTGTCGGGAAAGTTTTGGAAAAGCTTCAAAAATCACCAAAGTCTTTAAAAACCTCAAAAAAGGCTACCACACCGCGTTCTATGAGTTGCTCCTCGAAGTCAAGTCGCAACTGTATTAACGGTGTTAAGAAAAAGGAAACAAACTTGCAAGACGTTTCCGTCTTGCGAAGCAAGCCCATAGGGAAAATCGTCTTGCGAAGCAGCTCAAAAAACAAAAAACCCTTTCGTCTAGCGAGTTTTTTGTCTTGCGAGGCATTTGTCTTGCGAGGTACCACTGTAATGCTCTTCGATAATGGGAGTAATGGCTCTCCGAACAAAGCTCTTAATATTTCATTTCAGTCCAGAGGTGCATGTGCACCACAAGGCATACAGAGTTCCTCTATGCACAGGCCTTCCACATTCATTTCAGTGTGAAAAAGCTGAAAACAAAGGCATACATGTATAAAAGTGAATTAGAAACAAGCTGGGGAAATGGGCTTGCATCTTCAGCCTGTTGCTAATCACAGGGTTGTTTAGAAGCATGGAATGAGAAAAAGGCTATATAGCTATCTTTTGTTTGATCAAAATATCTGCTCACTGTTCAGTAATTCTGAATTCCTAGTTTAATTTCCTGTTCCTCGAGTATTTGCCTTAGACTCAACTCTTCTAATTCAAGCTATAACTGCTCTAAAAACTCAAACTCATAACTTGGAAGTGGGGGGAGGGACAGTTGCTATCATTCAAAGAAACAATAGTAAATATATGCATTATATAAAAAAGTCATTTTTGGAAGGTGAGAATAAAGGAATTTCCTCCTCCACCCTTGCTGTTGCTAAGCTGTAATCTAATATTGTCGAAAAGGCATAGGAGGGAGGAAGGAATAGAGAGGTCTCACTTATCCTCAGGATATCGCTTTGTGTTTTCAGTCTGAAGCTCCTAAGGTTACAATTCTTGCCAAAAGCATTTAAACAAACAAAACAAAAACAAAACATGGTTATAGCTGAATGGTTGGGGATTATTATTTTTTACCAAGAAGCCACTTGAATTGGATGGGCACATGCTACTGTTAATTTTAGAGTGTTTGGTTACTTATTTCATGCTCCAGTGCCAATTAAATATTATATTTGTGTGTCCAGAATTTCATAAAATCGCATTTCAATAGAAATAATTAGCATTATGCATTTATTTATTTTTTAAGATGCTTGGCAGGGGTATCCCAATTACAGTTCAATTCCATGTCCTCATCTTAATGCCAAATTACACAGGATCCTGTTCCAGGGCCCAGGGTTTGATATTGGCAGGGTGCCAGGCTCGTTTTGCCCCTGAAGATTCTCCCTTTGCATGCACCTCAAAAACTCAAGGATTACTGGCTGGCACTCAAGGATTACTGAAATGTATGTGCTTTGAAGCCTCGAAGTATACACTTAGGATAGACAATATGTTAAGGAGTTTAACAATAAAGAGTAGAGTGTTTTGAAAACTAAAGTACGGTACCAATATTTTTATTGTAAGCACCAAATTAAACATATATTGAAAATTTCTGCTAAATATGTGATATTAACAATCTGTCACTTATGTGAATCGTGTATTAGTTCATGCTTATCAAAATAATAAGTAAAAAGTGTTGCAAGGAAATACTAAGTTATAAAATGACAGAAAGGGGAAAGATGTAAGTTAGGCAGAGCCAGTCCAAAACATTTTGCTGCCTGAGGCACACAAGATTCCCACCTTTGTACAGAAGCTGTCTGAATGGCCGCCAAGTCTTTACTTCAACAATGGCATTGGGAAAGTGTATCTGAGGGCAGCAAGCTCACTTAGAGGGTGCAGGAGGTGCTCTAAGACCTTGCTGCTGCTCCTTCTCCCCACCACCCCACATCTGCTCCTGGAGATGACTGCCTCACTCTCCTGCCATTTGGTACTCAGTGAGGAACCACAAAGTGCAGAGGTTTTCAACCTTTATGAGTCCACGGCTCCCTTGACTAACTACATTCTTTTCGTGGCACCCCTGGGGGACTCAGGAGCCCTGTTATGTCACCCTTTGCCTGCAGAGCTGGCAGCCCCTCACCCTTTCTCCCCCCCTCCCCTTGTGGAGTGTTCCCTCAGCCTCCTCTCCTCTCTCCTTGGGCGTCCTCTTCACACAGCCCCAAAGGGCCTGGGACTTGTCTGTTCATTCCCAACAGCAAGGGCTGGCAGACTGGCTGGCTGGCTGGGCTTCCTTGCCTGCTTGCTTGCTTGCTCCGAAGCTGCCTCTGCTCCTGGCAACCAGCACCCTTTAGCAAGTCCTAGAGGCACCATTTGCCTGAGGAGCTTGTAGCCACGACTGCTGCTGCAACAAACAGCCACACAAGCCTTTGGGAGGCAGAGACGTGAGAGGGCATCAGAGGAAGGAGGGAAGGAAAGAGGGACAGAGGCCAGTGTTGCCCACACACCCCTGACCATCATTCAAGGCACTCCAGGGGGCCACGGCACACTGGTTGAAAACCACTGACATAGTGTGCTTTTACAGTTGTGACTAGGTATGACATGTTGCTTGCACTGGATGCCCCTCTGAAGCTGACTGGCATGGCATCAGAGTGGCAACTTCTAACGATAGAAGTTTGTGGTTAAATATATGTCTCTGAAGTTTGTTGTGTATTGCTTATCTTGGGTTAAAATCTGCACATTGCATTAGTGTAGTTGTAATTTTATATGCTAATAGGTATACCTTTCCTTCTGCCATGCCTGATTTCAATTCTTCCGTGCCTTGCTTCTCTTTTAGTTAACCTTCCTGTACAGTGGTACCTCACAAGACGAATGCCTCGCAAGACAAAAAACTCGCTAGACGAAAGGGTTTTCTGTTTTTTGAGCTGCTTCGCAAGACGATTTTCCCTATGGGCTTGCTTCGCAAGACGGAAACGTCTTGCAAGTTTGTTTCCTTTTTCTTAACACCGTTAATACAGTTGCGACTTGACTTCAAGGAGCAACTCATAGAACGCGGTGTGGTAGCCTTTTTTGAGGTTTTTAAAGACTTTGGTGATTTTTGAAGCTTTTCCAAAACTTTCCCGACACCGTGCTTCGCAAGACGAAAAAAAGTGCAAGACGACAAAACTCGCGGAATGAATTAATTTCGTCTTGCGAGGCACCACCGTATCTCCCTTTTTCCTGATACTTTACCAATCCATTAGAATTTGTTCACTTTGGTCCTATGGGGACTTACTTTGTGGAAGTTCATCAGATCTTCACTAGGGAACCTTGCTTCTGATCTCAGTCCAATAAAGCATGATTTATTAGACTGAGAATGCACAATTTGCCTTCTTCACCTTCTCACCTGAGGAACTGTGGTTCACCTCCCAACACCAAACCAGGCTACCCAATCCACTGGTTGATTCTGATATTCAGACTTGTAAGAAGAAATTAAACTACAGTATAATTTCCTGCCTTTGATGAAACACGAAACTATGGTTTAATAAACCTCTTAAAATATTTTGTGTTGTTCACCTGCTAAACTGTGGCAGGTGAAATTTGATAACTGTTTTGCAAAATTGAGCTGCCATGTGAGAAACATGGTTGGTTGGTTGTGTGTGTGTGTGTGTGTGTGTGTGTGTGTGTGTGTGTGTCAGTTCTCAGATTGCAAAATCCAATAGGAAAGCACCATTGCATGCCAACTTCTAGCATACTGCCAACATCCAAGGGTAAGAGTTCTGAAACTTTCATGTAAAAGTTGCTTTATTCAAGAAGAGAAAAGTAACCGTTCAGCCTCTTCCACCGCATTAAGACAGGATTTCTGTTATCTTTTCAGCCCTGAATAGTGGTCCCCCAAGTCATCTTTAATGCTACAATTAATTACCCACAGCCTCTGGACATATAGAAAAGCCAACTCACAACCACTAGAGAATTATGTTTAAAATTTGCCTTTTGTACTGCTTGAAATAAATAGTACAGCATGGTTTTTGTCCAGGGGTGTGTCTGTTGTGACCCAAACAAATAAAACGCTTCCTCCGTTTTGGGTGGGGTACCAAAGAAAGGCCTTCTGCAGATGCAGAATTAATGAGATGTTGTTGATTTTGGGTGGTGGAGGGGAGGAACCGAATTAGAGGAAATGTGAGTGCTTCCTTGCACAGTCTTGGATGATGACGACAGGAAGCAACTGTTTTGGTGACCGGATTGGATCATGTAACTCTATGTACAAGGAATCCGGTAGGAGAGGCTGAGAACATTCCATATCACAACAGCACGGGATCGTGAGACCAACTACATCCCAACCTTTAGTCCCACTGGCTGGATAATTGAGCTATATAAATAAATGGTTAAGTTATCAATGCCTCTGATGCAAATGTTTAAAATGTACAGTGGTACCTCGGGTTACATATGCTTCAGGTTACATACGCTTCAGGTTACACACTCCACTAACCCAAAAATAGTGCTTCAGGTTAAGAACTTTGCTTTAGGATAAGAACAGAAATCGGTCTCTGGCGGTGCGGCGGCAGCAGGAGGCCCCATTAGCTAAGGTGGTGCTTCAGGTTAAGAACAGTTTTAGGTTAAGAACGGACCTCTGGAACGAATTAAGTACTTAACCCGAGGTACCACTGTATTTTTAAACCCTTTATTTTGTGCTAACTTTTGCTAAGTTTGGATTTCCCCCTTTTTAGAAAAGCTATCCATCTTAAAATAGCTCTCTATACATGCAGGGATTTTGTATTGTTTTGTTTTGTTTCAAGAGGCATATGTTTTTAAATGATAATGTTGCTGCCATTTATCAGGGTGGGTTTTTGTTTTTGTTTCAGCTTTCTGTATGCATTGTATTTTCATGACCTTGTGAGCTGCCTTGAGTCTTCTGTGCCCTAAAAGGCAGCCTATAAATGATTTTATAAATTATAGCCCCGCCACAGTTACACCGAGAGACAGCAGCAATTGGAGGAATTATAGAGCCAAGGACTCTGTAATTGGACATATTCAGACTTACGCATGCAGAGAAAAGGAAAATAATTCGAGCACCTCATTTGAAATCCTATGGAAAGATAGATAAGGCATTAGCATGAAGAGTAATCACTAAAAATGCAGCTGTTATCTTAATGATTAATATGCCAACTGAAATGTAATTAGATGTTAATAATAGTAAGAACCACAGCAATATAAGAACTAGACAGAAAACATTGATCAAGGAGTGTGGGGAACCACATTGATTAAATTGTATACATTTGGAATCAAAAGGAATTATTTTGATATTAATTGGAATCTGTATAATTGGCAAAACTGTAGTATTATTGAGTAAATATTGGAAAATTAATAAAAAAATTAAAAAATAGAAACAATTTTATAAAATAAATCACAAGTGTCTGCAATACTGTACGATCTGAGCAATTAGAGCTCACAACATTTTGTTAACAGAGTAGCACAGTGGAATTCCTTCATGGTTAAATCTTAACTTGATTTTCTATACCTACATTGACATATTTTATTTTTTTAAAAAAAAGGTTTTATATGTGTGCAGTGTAATCTGTTAAGATGCATATGGTTCAATTTTCTATAGACAACCAGGATTCTAAAGTTCCTTTAAAGTTTGCAGTGCTTTATGGAACCAGGTGTGGCTTTCATCAGTTTAGCTAGTTGGTTCAGAATTTGTTTGTTTCTTCTGTAAATGCAGCAACTTCAGTGGACAGTGAAACGTTTTTGGTATAGAAAAATGCTAGCTAAGCTCAACCCACCTTACTAATTTTCAGAGGGTTAAGGAAAGCGTGAAATGCATTATAATGTGACGCCTTCCTTGAAGATTGACACAGTGGAATGAAAGCTGCTGGGGATATTCAGAACTTCATTTTGTCTTTCAAGTATAAACCCCGGCTTCACCTTCATCAGTGATGCAGTTCCAGGGGAAAAATCCTTTGCACTGGGAAATTTTATACTGTATATGCATCATGAAATTTTCTAGGTAATGCTAAAGGAATTATCTAAATTAGCATAATTTTTTTACTTGTATTTAGTAAACAAAGCTAAAACTCTGACACTCCCAAGCTTACCTAATATCATACTTTGAGTTGGCATTCGTTCATTGTTACTAAGGAGCTTAAAAAGCTGAAATTTTTCCACAGAAAGATAAAGCACTGGGGCGGGGGAATCAGCCCCCATATTGTTCACCCTCATATTCAGAGGAGAGAAAATTATGACATGGATTGTATATGTGAAACAAGTTCTCTTGAAAACGTCTGCTTTGCTAATACAATGCTATTTCTTTCGCTGATTTTAAATATAGTGAATGAACTTAACTAGCTTAATCTTTTGAGTCCCAAATTCTGTAAAAAGATTCTTTATCGAATTAGATTTGGTGACTTTGAAAATATGCTAATTAAAAATTTGCATAGGAATTGAAAGAGCAAATAATTCCACTGGCAGCATTAAATGTGAAAGGCTGATCCAAAATTATGCTTGCCCTATGGAGATTCAAGCAGCCCACTCTTTGGTGAGGAGGAGGTCCCATACCAAAGACATAAGCTCAAGGGCAGTGGAAGAGGTTTAGAGTGCAGTTAATTTTGTCTACAGATATGGCACCAATTCTTTCATTAGGGTAGAACTGGCCGGCTGTTAAGTAACCAATTTGTGGCTTAATTTGTGGCACATGGTTTATTTTCATAATTTATATCCCATCCCTTCAACAACCATTTCATGCTAACATTTAGAGGCAGAACAAAAGATAACAGTGTTCAAAAGAACTAAGAGCTTTTTAAAATCATCATCATCATCATGGCATGGGTAGGTCAGTTGGTTACAGCATGTTGCTGATAATGTCAAGGTTGCAAGATTGATCCCCACATGGGACAGTTGCATATTCTGGGACTGCAGGGGGTTGGATTAGATCAGGGTTATCCCGAACTTGGGTCTCCAGCTGTTTTTTGGGACTACAGCTCCCATCATCTGTTACTACTGGTCCTGCTAACTAGGGATGATGGGAGTTGTAGTTCAAGAACAGCTGGAGACCCAAGTTTGGGAAACCATGGACTAGATCAGTGTTCCCCAACCTTGGGCCTCCAGCTGTTTTTGGACTACAATTCCCATCATCCTTGACCACTGGTCTTGCTAGCGAGGGATGATGGGAGTTGTAGTCCAAAAACAGCTGGAGGCCCAAGGTTGGGGAACACTGGACTAGATGATTCTCAGGATCCATTGCAACTCTACAGTTCTTTGATTCTATGAATCTAATTTAGAACAGAATCACAAAGCTGTTTAAAAGTTCAGAAATTAGAAGTTCTTCAAAAGTTTAAGAAGCATGCCTGTTAAGGCAATTGGTTCAGCTTCTTACCCACTGCTGTCTGCTCTGGCTGACAGTAGTTTTCCAGGGTCTCAGTCAAGGGCAGGGGTCAGCAAACTTTTTCAGCAGGGGGCCGGTCCAGTATCCCTCAAACCTTGTGGGGGGGCCGGACTTTTCGTTCATTATTATTATTTGAAGAAAAATAATAATAATGAACGAATTCCTATGTCCCACAAATAACCCAGAGATGCATTTTAAATAAAAGGACACATTCTACTCATGTAAAAACACGCTGATTCCCAGACCGCCCGCGAGCCGGATTTAGAAGGCGATTGGGCCACATCCAGCCCACGGGCCTTAGGTTGCCTACCCATGGTCAAGGGCATTCCCAGCCATGCCACATGAGTTGCTTTTAAATAAGATGCTAGGGAATGAACATGGAACCTTCTCTGTGCAAGTTATGCGCTGTGCCACTGGTCTGTGGTCCCTGTAGTGGCCTTCCATTGCTCAGAGAGGGGGGATTTTTCTGTAAATGTAATTAATACCTTGTCAGAAATACATTGTGATCTCATGAGACAGAGATAATTCAAACAATTTTTATTGCAAGTAATCAATCCTTAGCGTACAGAAATGTTGCTGAGATCCATTGATTTTTAACAGGGAACCACTGGGTTTTTCTTGGGACTCAGCTACATGGGCAAAGAAAAAATGCTTTATATGTGTTGTTTATGCACTTTAACACTGCGATGCCAGATGGCACTGTGGAGTTCCCTTTTTGCTAACCCGATTTCTCATACAAAAGTTTGGCAACATGTTTAACTGAAACGCTTCTTTGATGTGTCTAGAGATCCAGCCTTGGTGTGATGTGGAGAACAACTGTAATTGTAGGCGTGGTCTTAGTTCTTCCCTCCCTTGACGTGTGGCCTTCCGACCTTTCTAACACTACCATATAACCATTTCTTGTTAATATCGCTCCTGGCATTTACCTTTTAAACTTAAATTTTCAGTGTGACATTTTGCTTTTGTTCAGCTCTAATCTTTAGCTCTTGCTGCTTCACCTGGAAATTCCACTTGTCTGTAGCTCTGCCTCCAACTTATGCTGCAGAAAATGTCAAGAGAGCAGGTGGAACTAGCAAATACCATTTCCTTTCTATGCAGGGGAGAATAAAATGCTAAATGGTTCTATACATGAAATGTTTGCTTTGCAACTGTCTCCCACCCTCTGGCATCAGATTTGAGAAACAATAAGCTACCTGCATTATCATTCTATCACAAGTTCTTTCTCCAGGCTATGCGAGAAATGACATTCCAAATGAATCTGTATGTGTATGGCTCCCATGCTCTCCTACATGAGCACCAGCATGTATGGCCAATAGTCAGGGATGATGGGAGTTGTAGTCTAGCATCTTATGGTAAACAAAGGTAAAGGACCCCTAGATGGTTAAGTCCGGTCAAAGGCAACTATGGGGTTGTGGCACTCATCTCACTTTCAGGCTGAGGGAGCCAGCGTTTGTCCACAGACAGCTTTCCGGGTCATGTGGCCAGCATGACTAAACCGCTTCTGGCGCAATGGAACATCATGGCATAAACCAGTGCGCACGGAAACACCATTTACCTTCCCGCCACAGCGATACCTATTTATCTACTTGCACTGGTGTGCTTTCGAACTGCTAGGTTGGCAGGAGCTGGGACAGAGCAACAGGAGCTCACCCCGTTGTGTGGATTCGAACCGCCAACCTTCTGATTGGCAAGCCCAAGAGGCTCAGTGGTTTAGACCACAGTGCCACCCGCATCTTATGGAGGGCCACAGCTTCCCCACACTTGCTCTACAAGAGGCCTATAATGCACCCTTTGGAAAGTACTAATCTCCTCTGTACTTGCATTTTGTCAAACTTTCAAAGGAATGGATTGAGGATTGCAAACCTATAGTGATCTTAAATTCGAATCAGAACATCTAAGGTGCAGCTGATATATAGACAGCTTGTTGCATAATACCATAGGGAAAGTTATTGTGTGTTCGCAATAGTCAGCATCTAGATCAAAACACTAATATATAAATAACTGAGCTACATTGAGATACTGTCAAAACATGGGGTGTTTGTAAGATTTTTGTTTCTCCCCAGGTTTACACAACTTTTATACTGTTCATCATCTTTAATGAATCTAGACCCATCTAAAAGTTGCAAAATTCCTATTGACGCAAGAAGAGGGACAATCATGATATTACAGGAGAGGCGGCAGGATTATTTCAAAAGAAAATAATCTCTGAATGATGACAATAGCCAAAATAAATTTAAGTGGAAAAAAGATATCTTAATGTGTTTAAATGACCTTAAGGTGTTTATTTGACTCTTACATGAGTTCTACAGCCCATCCCCTTTCTTGACTGGAAATGCATAATGATACTGTGGTCAAGCTGTCCTGTAATAAATATAGGTTAGAGGTCAGTTTCTAACTGTCAGAAGAGTGAAACTCTGGAACACTTTCAAATAATGGAGCATGCGTTCTAATTTGATGGCACAGTGTTGGTTATGTAGGCCATAACTTCTTAGAGAAAGACAGGGCTGGAGGGTGGATAAGTGATGGAGTGGATTGTCCTTTTAAAGAGCTGAGAACAGTTAATTTTCCTTTTCGTAGGTGTGTAAATGCTTGGGTCTGAATTCTTTTCTGCCAGAATGTTAGCCCTCTTCAGGCATTCAGCCAGATTAAAAAGGTAAAGGGACACTTGACCATTAGGTCCAGTTGAGACCGACTCTGGGGTTGCGGCGCTCATCTCGATTTATTGGCCGAGGGAGCCGGCGTACAGCTTCCGGGTCATGTGGCCAGCATGACTAAGCCGCTTCTGGCGAACCAGAGCAGAGCACGGAAACGCCGTTTACCTTCCCGCCGGAGCGGTACCTATGTATCTACTTGCACTTTGATGTGCTTTCGAACTGCTAGGTTGGCAGGAGCAGGGACCGAGCAACGGGAGCTCACCCCGGCACGGGGATTCAAACCGCCGACCTTCTGATCGGCAAGTCCTAGGCTCTGTGGTTTAACCCACAGCGCCATCCGCGTCCCATTCAGCCAGATTACTTAAGGGTAAATATACCCTTATAGAGGGATGGAAGCACTCAAGTCATCCCTGTCCCAATGGCACTGGACATGTTCCCTCCACTCTCTTTCCCCCCAAATAAATTTTTTATTGAATTTCCATTTCAAATTCTCATCTGTTCCCACTCCCTCCAATACAATTCCTTTACCATTTTTCTTCTACTACGCCTATCTCAAACCTTGCCCACGATTTCATTTGTTTTAAGTTCTATTCCAAGTAGTCCAAAAAGGGCCTCCATTCTTCCACGAACAGTTCATCCTTTTTATCTCTTTATATTGCTGTCAGCTTTGCTGTTTCTGCATAGTCTGTAACTTTTAAAACATTTCCCTTCCCTTGCAACCTTCATGTGTTAAGCAGAAAAGTCTGAAGGGGGTTTGTAAGCTGGTTTCCTGACATTGTAAGGGTGATTTTAAGCACATTTAGGCGAACACCCTTACAAAACCTCATCAGGCCTTTGTGCTAAACAAGAGAAGATTGAGGGTGGAGGAGGCACTAATGAAGAGGTTGGAGTTATTGCTGACAGGCATGCCCCCATCCCTCTCCAAACTTTTGCCCTCGTGTGTCCGAGCTGAATGCCTGAAGTGAATTACTGAGAATCCTTGATCTGCAATAGTAGTCTCAGGTTTCTACCAGAAATTATACAAGTGCCTTTCTCTGAACATTTCTTTTGTGTGTGCATATCCTCCAACGGTGTTGATTATGGTGATTTGACTATTTATACTTCACCCATCTGACTGGGTTGCCCCACTCTGAGTAGCTTCCAACATATATAAAAACATAATAAAACATTAAACTTTTTTTAAAAAAAACCTTCCCTATAAAATCATATCTCGAGTTGAATGCGCTTTGGGTTGAGCACATTCGAGTTGTGCTCCGCGGCAACCCGGAAGTAATGGAGCGTGTTACTTCCAGGTTTCGCTGCTCATGCATGTGCAGACACTCAAAATGATGTCACGCTCATGCGCGGAAGCGGCGAAACGCGACCCGCGCATGCGCAGACGTGCTGTCGCGTCTTGCGTTCCGTTCGGGATGCGAACGGGGCTCCGGAAGGAATCCCGTTCACATCCCAAGGTACCACTGTACAGGGTTGCCTTCAGGTAGCTCGGGGGTCGGATAGCTCCATACCCTCCCAACATTTCTCCCATGAAAATAGGAAAAGTGGAACATTCTGGGATCAGATGAGAAACCAGGGCTGCTTCTGTAAACCCGGGACTGTCGCTGGAAAATAGGGACACTTGGAGGGTCTGTGTGTGTGGCTGGACCATGAGGCAGAGTGCCAGCCTATTGGCACCTGTGGGTATACCTGCGGGTAAACTATTCTAATGTAGCTGAAGAGGGTTTTCATCATGGCTGTCTTGGCAGCAGGTAAGCCCCACGTAAGTGTTTCCATGATTGTAGCTTGTGGCTAGAATATTGTGCACAGTAACATGTACTCAGGTATTCCTTTAGGTCTGTGAGATAATATTTCATCATATGTCGATGGGTTTAGGATTGCAAACCTAACAGGCAGAGATGATGGGAGTGTGCTTAAGTTTAGAGAGTTAGAGAAGATACTTCCCCCCTCCCCCTTTTCTTTTGAAGGGGAAGAGAAATCCCTAGTTGGGATTACGTGCTGAGAAATGTGTTCATACTGCAAGGTTTATCTTGTTTTGATGATATTTCACTTGAATCTCTCCTTAGAAACCAACAGAGCACTTCCTCTCTGGCTCAGCAGAGCTATTCTTAAACAATGCTAATCAACAAGTGGCAGGATTTTCCTCATAAACACATGTTCTAGGAGGTAAAGTCAGGGCACTTAGGCTACACAGCACAGATTCCAGCTGCAAAGTCAAGAATAGTTGTAATCCTTTTCCCCCCTCACAGGTTTGCTTTCAAGATGTACATTTGGAATAGTTCAAGTATTCGGCCTAAATGATCAAAGTGCAACATGTTTTAATTGTGCACTTCTTTTTAAAAATGTGAAGTGTGTATGTGGCAACCATGTTCATCACATAGTTCATCTGCCCAATGTTGGCTTCCTGCTGTGTCTTCCTGTCGGCTGGCTGGCTGTCTTTGCTTCCACATAATGTGTGAAATAGCCCTCGAAAATATGTGATTGATTAGTTGCTTTGGGAAATGAAGAAGCAAGAGCTGACATTTTCCTTTCAAGACTCATAGGATAGATGCTTTTGGAATCTTAAGTCTCCAATAAACTGAATGCCCACCAATGTGTGACCTGGGCTGGGCCGCTAGGGTGGGGTAAGCAAAGTCCTGGTGCAACTGCCACATGGCCTGAATGATTGTGGCAGACCTGCCTGTTGCCCTAATGTCTGACTGGCGAGTGCAAGAAAACAAGCACACATAATAAATGATGTAACGAATGCCAGCCCTAGCTATGGAGCTGTTAAGGGAATTATTCCATTACTGGATCCCCAGGCTGCTGTTAATGCCACTAATACTCCCATCCATGAAAATAGCCCTTATCTTAAGTCACAATCTTTGGCTGTAGCAGCAGCAGCTGTTGTCAATCCTAATTGAAGTTGCTGGCGAAGCAGAAGCAATGGAAAGTTGAATGGTTACAATGCCTGGAGCCATGATTTAAATACACAGTTCTCTGGTGGCTGGGGGGATGCTGTGAGCCTGCTCAAACTGCACCCTTTAGTTGCTCCTTAAAACATGAAATCTGGCACAAGGGAGCACCCGCACTCGATAGCAAATTGATTCTGAACATGTATCTGTTATTGTACTCCTAGTCTGGACACACTGCATGGAACTAAGTGTCATGAATGCCGTTCTGCTTTCTGCATAGCAGCCCCGGTCAATAAGGAACTGTGCAGCTCATTCTGAATTTGAAGCAGGGTTTTTATACCTGTTTGTATGTTAACCCGTCTCCCTGACATGCTACTATTTTGCTTTAAGGGAATGTCTCCTCTCCCCCGTCCCTTTTGCTTTCAAATGTGTAACACTCTGCCCACACAACTTGAAAAGGTGTAGTCCAGGAAAAGCAATGCCACTTTATTCTAGTGAATGTATAGACTGGCTCTGAATGCATACAATAAAAACTTGCTGTAAAACATTGCCAAAAAGGGAGGCAGGGAGAGGAGCCTCCAGATGTTGTTGGACTACAGCTCACACCATCCTCTAACCATTGGCCATGCTGGTTGGGACTGATGGGCATTAGACTTCATCTGCCAGACTACTGGTTCCCCACTATTTATTTAGGGGATAGGAATTGTTGTTTAGTGCTTAGATTGATTATTTTAGTTACACTGTACCTTGAACCATGCAGGCAACTTCATCATATGTGCTGTATGTTCTTTGTTGTTGTACACTATATATTTTATGTATGGAGTGTGTTAGTGTTCAGAGGGGCAATCGGTAACGGATTATCTTCTTAAAGTGCAGGACATATGGAAGTATATGACCAGAGGTCAGCAAACTTTTTCAGCAGGGGGCCGGTCCACTGTCCCTCAGACCTTGTGGGGGGGGGGGGCAGACTATATTTTGAAAGGAAAAAAATGAATGCCCCACAAATAACCCAGAGATGCATTTTAAATAAAAGCACACATTCTACTCATGTAAAAACACCAGCAAGGCCCCATAAATAACCCAGAGATGCATTTTAAATAAAAGGACACATTCTACTCATGTAAAAACGCACTGATTCTTGGACCATCCGCGGGCCGGATTTAGAAGGTGATTGGGCCGGATCCGGCCCCCAGGCCTTAGTTTGCCTACCCATGCATATGATCATAATGTTCCCAATATTCCTATGATCTTAAGCATTGTATTTCTTTATTTTTTGATGTTCTGTCTCCCAATCACATAGGAGCCTGGGTATGAAAATATGTGCTTGTTTGAATTTCAGTGCTCATAGAAAGACTGGCAAATGTGCTTACTTGTATTAACCCATCTGTGTCCTGTTTATTTCAGGTTTTAGATTATTTGAGATTTGCCCTAGAAAAGACAAACTGGTGTGTGTGTGTATGTGTGTGTGTGTGTGTGTGTGTTTGTTTATTTCTTTGCACTGCCATTTAGTGCCAAGGAAATGAGCTCCAGGAATTTGGCTCAGGCAAAAGCTCTGGTAACTGTATCCAGGGCAAACGGTAGCACAAGCTGGTGCTTAATCATTCATTCATTAGTGCTGAGTACTTTGTGCCTGAAAGACAGATAGAGGGTAAGAAATGGTGTCAGTCTGTCTCAGAGGAGCATGCTGAAGATGAATTGGACAAGGGGAATGTCACTTTCTTGCATTTATCTTGTGCTGCTTCCTTAGCGTACAGCTGCTACTCCCATCAGCTTGGGAGAAATTCTGACTTGCCTCTCTGAAAGCTGTCAGTTGTCTTTTTTTAAAAAAAAAAGTTAATATGGTGTTTTAAGAATTTGCAATAAATAATAATAATGAACAGGAACCGACAGAGTTCCACCTCAGCTAGAGCACTAATATTGTTCTCTGCCATGTGTACTTATGTACTTTATATACTAAAGGCCTTAAATGGCTCAGGGACTGCAATACCTCGAATCAGCGCTTCTCCCCAGATGAACAGACCAGGGCCCTGTGATCATCATCTGAAGCCCTTCTTCCTCCATGAGAGGTCTGGAGGGCGGCAACATGAAAATGGGCCTTTTTGTGGTGGCTCCTCCCCGCTTGTAGATGCTCTCCCAAGGGTGGCTTCCCTGGCACCTTCATTACATGTCTTTAGGCATCCAGGGAAATAACATGTCTCTTCTCCCAGGTCTTTAGCTAATTAAATAATTTATGACCTTTAAGGGGGGAGGGGAGTATTGTTCTTTCGTTTGTTATTGGGATATGTATTTTTCTATCATAAACTTTGGATGAAGGGCGGTTTAGAAATTTAATAAATAATGCTTTAGAGCAGTGTTTCCCAAACTTGGGTCTCCAGCTGGTTTTGGACTACAACTCCCATCATCCCTAGCTAGCAGGACCAGTGGTCAGGGATGATAGGAACTGTGGTCCAAAAACAGCTGGAGATGCTGCTTTAGAGGAAGGGGTGCAGCTCAGGGGTGGAGCATCTTCTGTGCATCTAAGAAGGTTCCAGTTTCAATTCCTGGCATCTCCAGGTAGAGCTGGGAATGTCCCCGTATGTAACTGTGGTGAGTTGTTGTCGGCCAGTGTAGACAATACTGGGCCACACTGATCAGTGTTCTGACTTAAAACTTGTCAACTACAGTGGTGCCTCGCAAGACGAAAAGAATCCGTTCCACGATTCTCTTCGTCTAACGGTTTTTTCGTCTTGCGAAGCAACCCTATTAGCGGCTAAGCGGATTAGCGCTATTAGCGGTTTAGCGGCTTAGCGGCTATTAAAGGATTAGCAGCTAAGCTGCTAAAAGGCTATTAGCGGCTTAGAAAAAGGGGGGGAAGCGGGGGGGAATCGCAAGACTAGCAAGACGTTTCGTCTTGTGAAGCAAGCCCATAGGGAAAATCGTCTTGCGAAGCAACTCAGAAACGGAAAACCGGGTTTTCCGTCTTGCGAGGCATTCGTCTTGCGGGGCACCACTGTATATGCATACGATTTTTTCCTCTTGTGTTCGACTTGCCAGTGGATTGTCCTTTCAACACTGTCAGTATTTCCTTAATACAAAATTATTTTGTTGTCCCAAAAGAACTCCCCCACCGACCCATAGCATAAATTTCATTTGAAAGGCATACCATGGAGGACTTTTGAGTCACTGGGTTTCATAAGTTTAGCAGGGTCAAGATGGGAAACCACCCAAGCAAAACTGTGGGGTGCAAGGAAGGTTACTGGTGATTTAGAGTCCAACAACTCTCTATTCTTCACGAAAATTACAGGTAGCGTGTTGGTTTATTGGGGAGAACAATCTCAAAGTAACAGTAGGGAAATACCTTTCTAACAGCTGGTCTAATTAAGTTGCACTAAGGGCTACTGGGGGAAAAGAAGTTATTTATAGGCAATATTGGACTAAGTACATAGATAAAAAGCTGTTCAATATGGTACGTGTTTCTCATTTATAGGCAGGCACACACAGAGAGAGTTTGATAAAATGTGATTAGTACAGATGTGATATTTCTTTAACCTAGTATTCTTTCACGTAGTATTTTCGGGTAGCAGATGGTGAAAGCAGTAAGAGTCTCTCTGACCAATATTTAATCTCCCCTCCCTTCAAAAACAGGGACGCGGGTGGCGGTGTGGGTAAAAGCCTCAGCGCCTAGGGCTTGCCGATCAGAAGGTCGGCGGTTCGAATCCCCGCGGCGGGGTGCGCTCCCGTTGCTCGGTCCCAGCGCCTGCCAACCTAGCAGTTTGAAAGCACCCCGGGTGCAAGTAGATAAATAGGGACCGCTTACTGGCGGGAAGGTAAACGGTGTTCCGTGTGCTGCGCTGGCTCGCCAGATGCAGCTTGTCACGCTGGCCACGTGACCCGGAAGTGTCTCCGGACAGCGCTGGCCCCCGGCCTCTTGAGTGAGATGGGCGCACAACCCCAGAGTCTGTCAAGACTGGCCCGTACGGGCAGGGGTACCTTTACCTTTACCTACCCTTCAAAAACAAAAAAGCAGTGAAATCTAACTTTATCCATGGCTGTGTGTGTGTGTGTGTTGCAGTTCTCCACAAGTGCAGAATGTAATTCTGAACATAGAATTTACTTTCCTTATCTAAGTTTTCATTTATTTATTTTTTTTAAAAAAAGTTTAAAACACAAATTTAAAAACAAGCCCTCCTCATTGCAGAGTACATAGCGACTGATTTCTTCTCGCGAGCCACACCGTTTCCCAAATAAGATTATAAGTGGTAGTGGATCAGGGCCCCTCTTAGCTCCTTGTCCTTCCCAAAGAGTAACAGAAGAAATTGTGTTAATACAGGTAATGGAATTCAGCTTGGTGCAGTATTTAGGTTTCTTTGGCACAAATTTTTATATGCACATCCCTCGCTTCATTTCTCAGTCTGTTTGCAGTTCTGTTATGGTAACTACTGCTTGTAATCTGCCCTTCATTTCAAGCTGTGACCCAGCTTAATACACACATGGCACGGATGCTACATGGAATAATAATGTTTCCCAAATCAGGTTGGGCAACATACAGACGTGCTGTTGTATAACCAACTGAGATGAATTTTGCTTTAGCCATACTCACATGTATGGTTAGTGCAGTGTGGGGACTGCTGCTCCTGTTTTTATTGTAATTTGTTACTGCTCTGTTTTTCGTGATGATGTGCTAAGTATAAAAATATTACAGCGCCGGAACAAAGTGTATGGCTCATTGCTACTTTATCACAGGAGCGCCATATGTTGGTTGCATTCCAAATTGTGTCACTGTGGTGGAACTTCTGAATCTTGGAATTGCCTGCACTTGTTCCTGTTTTAATTCTGGTTTCCCTGGGATATCTGGAACTGTTGCTGGATTGTCCAGCTGTAGTGAAATATGATCCAATGCTGAATAAAAAGATGGAAAATACAAACTTGACTGACAGTTCTAGTGATAAGCTCACAGCAGTAAACTAGGTAGCTAAGTGAAAATGTGTGAGAAGAAGAGGTCTAAATATTGGTTATGGGAACGCTGAAGCAAAAAACACTTTCTTTGTGTGTCTTTCTCTCATTCTCTCTTCTAGTTTTAATATATGTTTGGTAATAAGTTACATAGGGATGCGGGTGGCGCTGTGGGTAAAACCTCAGCGCCTAGGGCTTGCCGATTGCATGGTCGGCAGTTCGAATCCCCGCAGCGGGGTGAGCTCCCGTCGTTCGGTCCCAGCGCCTGCCAACCTAGCAGTTCGAAAGCACTCTTAAGTGCAAGTAGATAAATAGGTACCGCTTTATAGCGGGAAGGTAAACGGCGTTTCCGTGTGCTGCTCTGGTGCCGGTTCGCCGGAGCAGCTTTGTCACGCTGGCCATGTGACCCAGAAGTGTCTGCGGACAGCGCTGGCTCCCGGCCTCTAGAGCAGTGTTTCCCAACCGGTGTTCCGCGGCACACTAGTGTGCCGTGAGACACCGGCTGGTGTGCCGTGGGAGGGAGGCGGGCGAGTCGGGCGCCTAGGAGAGAACAAAACCAAGTGAGCAGCGCGCGAGAGGGAAGCGACCCGAAAAAGAAGCGCGTTCGGAGTCCGGAGGCACTTTTGGGGCTGCGTACGAAGGGAGGGGGGGGGGCACGGACGGCGGAAGGGGGCGGGGCGCGGTTGCAGAAACCCGCCAATGCTTCCACCTCATTGGGAAAGGGAAGGGGTTGGGCCACCTAAAACTCTCCGCCGGGGCCACATCCTGCCTCCCAGCCCCCTTTCCTCCACCCACGGAGGGAGGGATGTTTTTAACACACCCCCCCGCTCACAACCCTTTGGTAGCGTTTCTCCAATCTGAGGCGAGCGCCCGCCGACGCCCCCTTCCCCTGCTCAGTCGCGCAAAAACCGAAGTCTCCTCCCTACCCCTTATTCCCTCAAACCCCGTTTCCATAAGGGGGGGGGGGAATAACCCCTTCCGTCGCGCGCGAAGCCCAGCTCCCTCCGCCCTTCGCGGTCTCCTCAGCACTTCAGCCAGCCGTTTACACTCTCGGAGCCACTGGGCAAAACTCGCTCTCAGAAGCGCGCGCGCGCAGAGAGAAAGAGAGAGGGAAACAAAGTTAACTTGTGGGGAGAGAGAAAGAGCGAGCGGGAGCTAACTTGTGTCCAAAGGCAGATACAAAGTAGCCCCCCCCGCCCCGAAGGCGACCTCTCTTGCTCTGCTCCTCTGGGGTGGGGAAACCAACTCCACCACGCGGAGCAGCCCCGAGGCGGGGAATTTCGCCCCTTCGTAATGTATGCATGTAAATGAGGCGGGCGCAAGGGGTGGGCGCGGAGAGGAACTCGCGCCTCTGAGGCCGCCGCCTCCTTCTCCTCCTCCTCCGCCCCCCCCTCAAACCCAGGCGGCGGCGGCGGCAGGAGGCAGCAGCGGCAATAACAGAAGCAGCTGCGCTGACAACAACACGTGTTCGCTCGGGCACCATGGAATTCGAGGAGCTGGGGATTCGGGAGGAGTGCGGCGTGTTCGGGTGCATCGCCTCCGGCCTGTGGCCCACGGAGCTGGACGTGCCCCATGTGATCACGCTGGGGCTAGTGGGGCTGCAGCACAGGTAGGGGACACGGCGGTGGGGGGGGGAGACGGTCTGGGGAAGCGGGGGGAGGGTGGGTTGCTTGCGAGACAGCGGAGGAGGAGGAGGCCGGCATGTCCGGGCAGCAGCAGCAACAGCAGCAGCAGCAACTCCCGGCGACGGCTCCTCCTCCGCCCGCTATCGCCGCCGCCTCAGCTGCCGCCGTCCCTCAGTCCCTCGCTCTGCTGCCTCCTCCCACCCCGGCAAGGGGAAGGGAAAAAACTTTCACTTTTGTGCGTCCCTCCCGGCGTGACGCTGCGCGCTGACGTCACGGGGCGGGGCTTTAATGGTGGTGTGCCGCGAGATTTTTTTCCGGTAAACAGGTGTGCCGTTGCCCAAAAACGTTTGGGAAACACTGCTCTAGAGTGAGATGAGCGCACAACCCTAGAGTCTGCCAAGACTGGCCCGTACGGGCAGGGGTACCTTTACCTTTACTTTTAATAAGTTACATATAGGACCCACCTATCTGCGTGGCATCTGCTTTCCTTTGGTGCTGCCCCAGCTGATTAGAAGCACACACACAATGTGGTTGCAGCACCAACAAGAGTTTTACCATTGGCACATGCAAATAGCACCATAAGAGAGAAGCTGCCAAGGATTGGGTGAAGAATTATAGTTGTATGATATTGCCAACCTTCAAAACAGGAGGAGGGGAAGTGGATCTGGCTGGAGGACTTCCTCCTTAATTCCCACCCACCCACCTCGCCTTGGCAGACCATCTTTGACAATTAAGAGTTCACAAGAGCTTGCTGTAATCCCTGATCAGTGCTGCCAGGGTCTTTGTCCCATTGGCTCCAGTAGGGATTTGCAGATGAGGAGCTCCTTTGTGTAGCGAATCCCAGTGGGGCCTGATGTCATCCAGCCCTGCTTCAAAAGGAACAATTGGGAACTCACTTTCAGTAGCCATTGTTCCTTTGTAGCCATGTCCTTCCCTGTTGCACACCTGACATCACAGATGGCATCAGGTGTGGGGGTAGGGGTGTGTGGTTTGGGAAAATGACCTTGTGGACCAAATTGAGACTTGTGCCAGGATTAGTTAGGCCCACTAGCCAGAGATTCTGTGCCTTGGATTTACCTGCTCTACACTAACACATTTTTGCTCTGTATTTGGCAGAGAACGCTATATTTGGTAAAAGTGGGGAAATTGCATACAGAAAAGCCATGATGAACTTTGAGAACAGTTGCTTGTCTTAGCAAGGTCTCAGGTACTTTCACCCACCCTACTTAAATTCATTTTACAGTACTTTCGTTTATGCAGATTTTAAGTACCGTATTTTTTGCTCTATAAGACTCACTTTTTCCCTCCTAAAAAGTAAGGGGAAATGTGTGTGCATCTTATGGAGCGAATGCAGGCTGCGCAGCTATCCCAGAAGCCAGAACAGCAAGAGGGATCGCTGCTTTCACTGCGCAGCAATCCCTCTTGCTGTTTTGGCTTCTGAGATTCAGAATTTTTTTTTCTTGTTTTCCTCCTCCAAAAACTAGGTGCGTCTTGTGGTCTGGTGAGTCTTATAGAGCGAAAAATACGGTAACAAGTGTGGTAGGGTTTGGTAACAATGTTGCTGCTTAAGATTTCCAGTTTCGAAACAGCTGAGGAAGACACTTCCTTAAATAACCAATCCACATATCAAATCAGTTACCCAAATGACTGGTTTTGGCATAATTGACTTTTAGGATCAAGTCTTAAAGTCACCCCTGTGTTTACGTGCTGCTTTCTAATTGAGGGTTTCCTTTAGAGATACGCTAGTCGTTATTTAAGAAGGGTTGTAGCTGAAACGGCTTGTTATGTGAAGCATAAATAATAAAAGTGTGTGCTCTCTTTTCAACATCAGTTGTTTGTAGTCCAAGGCAGGAAGTGGAAAAGGAAAGGCTCTGCCTAAGTAAAATATCCAGTTGTTGATAAGGTCTTGTTCTTTATGACTTCATACATTCATAGAAATGCTGTTGAAAGAGCTACACTTGTACACAGCTGTTGTGATGGGCGTTTGGCAAGCTTCCCTCCCCTCTCCTTTTTGGGTTTTGGTCTTAAAGCCAGGCTGAAAACTCATGTGCCTCAGACATTATTATAAGTAGCGTTTGTAGATATGTTCTTTTTTATATATGCGAAGCTGGTTTTCTTTTCCATGTTGTTTGTTCTCTTTTGGAGTATATCGACTGCTATGTTTCTTTCTAAACCATCTTAAACATTTGGGAAAGGAAGGGCATAAATGTTTTAAATAAGAGTGTGGTTTATGATTGGATGGTTTTGATGTGTGTTTTTTAAAGAAATCTATCAACGCTATAGGCGTTTTTAAATATGGGAGAGTTGGGTTTTGTTTTTGTTTTTTAAAGGGCATATTAATGGGTGGGGTCTATTTTCCAGATGGCTTATATCCCCTTACAGTGGTACCTCGGGTTACAGACGCTTCAGGTTACAGACTCCGCTAACCCAGAAATAGTACCTCAGGTTAAGAACTTTGCTTCAGGATGAGAACAGAAATCGTGCGGCTGCAGCAGCAGCAGTAGGCCTCATTAGCTAAAGTGGTACCTCAGGTTAAGAACAGTTTCAGGTTAAGAACGGACCTCCAGAATGAATTAAGTTCTTAACCCGAGGTACCACTGTATAAGGTAGAGTGCAGCCCAAATGGATGGGTATACCAACCAGCATGCTAAATGCTTATAATTCATAGAATCATAGATTTGGAAGGGACCCTGAGGATAATCTTGTCCAACCCACTGCAATGCAGGAAGATACAGTTGTCCCATTTGGGGATCGAACCTGCAACCTTGGCATTATCAGCACCGTGCTCTAACCAACTGAGCTATTGCTTGTCATTTAGAGCAAATCTTCCTTCCTTAAAGTTAAAGAACAAAGTGTCTCATCCTAAAGACCAACAGATTTATTGTGGCATAAACTTTTGTGGGCTGGCACCCTTGTCTTAAATGTTATTTGCTAAAGAGTGTCACAATATGGTTTGCATTTCCAGGGACAACAAACATGTTCCTTCAGCAGTTAGAGGAGTGTGAATACAGAGAAGAACACTGAACTAGAAATGCCTTTACAGACCCAGCATGGTTTTTTTAATCGTTCACTGGCAAAACGTTCAGCTAGTATAAACTGACACATATTGAGGCTTCCTTACAGCTGTCCATGCATACCTAATTGCTTGGCTTGTAAACATGGAGTTCAAGACTGGCAAATCCACAGAATGGAGAAAAATGGCAAGTGTTCCATGAAGCAGCACTGAATAAACAGATATGATATGGGGTTTACTCGTGCTCCTCTGCGTGCATTCATATGTATCTGTAGAGGCTATCATGTTCAGAGGCACAAAGGCAGGCACCGGTTCCTCTATGCCATTAATCCCAAGTTTACAAATTTCATAGGAAGAACGATGAACCATTTTCTACTCATCTATCTGCACAGAGAATCAGTGCACATTATGTTTCTCCACAACTGTTGGCTTGGCATCTGTAGCTGTAGCTTTGCATTCTGGTAAAGGAGGGTCACCATGTTTTGAGCTGTTTGGGCAATGGAAGTTAAGCAGTGTGCACCCCAGATAACAAAGCATGTTTTGGCTGAAACCCTAATCCAGGGGTCAGCAGACTTTTTCAGCAGGGGGCCGGTTTACTGTTCCTCAGACCTTGTGTGGGGCTGGACTATATTTTGAAGGAAAGAAAATGAATGAATTCTTGTCCCCCACAAATAACCCAGAGGTGCATTTTAAATAAAAGAACACATTCTATTCATGTAAAAATACACTGGTTCCCGGACCATCCGCAAGCCAGATTTAGAAGGCAATTTGGCTGGATCCAGCCCCCGGGTCTTAGTTTGCCTTAAAAAAGGGAGGGGAGGTAAAGGACCATTGACAGTTAAGTCCAGTCACAAACAACTCTGGGGTTGCGGCGCTCATCTAGCTTTACTGGCCGAGGCGGCCCAATGTTTGTCCAAAGACATTTTTTCCAGGTCATGTGGCCAGTAGTTTGCCTATCCATGCCCTAATCTTATAAATTAACTCAATGGAATACTTGGTCTTGTTCCACCAGCATAGTATACAGTGCCTATGTCTGCTGTTGGCATTTCAGAATCCAAATAATTGAATTGGTCACCAGTAAAAGGCGGAGCTAATGCAGGCAGCTAAGTGCTGTTGTTAGGAAGCCTTGATCTTTATGGTAAATGGATCACCAAGAGAATGGTTGCTGCAGCCCCTCCAGGCAACACTGACTCTTCCAGCATTTCAAAGTCTCAAACCACATCAGGGTATAGTAGGCAGATTTGCCAAAAGGATGAAATACATTGCAATTATCAGTTAAGTGTGTTCATCCCCGAGGTCTGATAGGGAATAACTACTAAACTTGTGGCTGTTACCCTAAATAAATAGCCAAGCTCAGTAGTTATGGGTTGACTGGAAGAAGGAAGCAGATGCAAGGTACCACTGCAGAATGCTAGCATTGATATGCCCCTTAAAAGTTAAGATTTCCCTTCAGGCATTTTGCATAACTGCACCACAATAATCTAAATTTGCAGAACCACAAGATATGCATGTGCTTTTTTCTGGGTGTGTGCTAAATGCAGTTTTGAGTGCTGATTGTGATGAATCCCCTCTGTTGTTGTAAGCTTCTACACAGAGTTTTGCCTAGTTCTGCTCAGAATGATCATCCTGTACTATTTATGATTTTTTGCTGAGAGGAGAAAAGTGCAATATTTCGAACAGTATTTATTACTGTGCATTTGGGGTTTAATTCCCTTCAAATAGGATAGGAATCTGTTGGGCAGCTCATTGTTGATTTGGAGTGCAACCAATGTTGGACACACCTGTAACATGTACAGTAAAATTGCTCTAACCATTGAGGCCCGGTGCAGAGAGAATTGGTTTGCATGTAACTATCCAAAGTACTCAAGATTAGAAACCATGCTTTTGATCTTGCTTTGCTTAGACAAACCACAGTTTGTCCCAGTTTGGCCAGAACCCTGGAGGTACTCCCAACCTTTTTGCCCTAATTGAGAGTGTTGCTTACACTTCCATCTTCATGGGAACCTGTGCATAAGTATAACATATATATAACACAAGGAGCCCTGTTTGCTGGAACTTGTACAGTCAAACCTCAGTTGTTGAACGGCTTCGTTTTCAAATGTTTCGTCTCCTGAACGCCAAAAACCTGGAAGTAAATGCTCTGGTTTTCTAACGTTTTTTTGGAAGCCGAACTTCCAACGCAACTTCCGCTTGAGTGCAGGAAGCTCTTGCAACCAATCGGAAGCCGCACCTCAGTTGTCAAATATTTCGGAAGCTGAATGGGCTTCCAGAAAGGATTACGTTCAACAACCAAGGTTTCACTGTATTATGTTATAAGACTTGCCTGCTGAATCTGGTAGTTTCCTTGTGTTCTCACAATTTTAAACTTCATAATCCATAAAAGCACATTCTTTTTTTGCGTGTTAGCTATTGCTGAGCTTTTAGTTCAATAGTTAATCTGGCAAGCAACATGAAGTGCTTGGCTTATTCCAATTTAGCATCCAGTCCCTTAGTATTTACTTTAGTGTGTGGCATGTCCAGAGGAAGACACTATCTGCCCTTTCCCTTAAAAGGATGGAGATGAGTCAAGAGGTCATAACAGCTGCATGTTCCTGTGGGTAAACAGAGAGATGGGAACTGCTTCGGACTCTCCCCTCCATTCCTTGCATAGCAGATGCTTGAATATCTGCTGATGAAAATAGCCGGAGAACATTTAACAACTTGACCCCCAAGACCGTGGCTAATTTCTCCCACCATCAGTGCTATCTTAAGCATCCAGTTTACATAAACAAAAACATGACTTGACCATCCATAATCTGCAGATACAATGTTTGGGCTGGTTATAAAAGCACAAGAAGACACCTGTATGTATGTATGTATGTATGTATGTATGTATGTATGTATTTTGCTGTAATCAACACTTCATTGCCTGATGATCACTTTGATTTTTGCAGTCATATGCACTTGGAGAACCTTACTTTAAAAATACTATGAATACAAACAATTCTTTACTTATTTTTGATGCAACTGTGAGGGCTACTGATTTTCTTTTTAAGTAAAGGAAAGCTAGGAACGCTCATGCAGAAGTGCTCCGTGAAGGCGCGTTGTTCGCATCTGTCTTCAATAATGAATAGGCTGGCATGGAATGTTGTCTCTGTAGTGCTAAGAATGTCTAAACTCTTAACCAGCTGCTGCTGCTAGATTAGGGTGTTTATTACCGAGCTATTTCTAAAAAGGAAAAGAGAGAGAGGGGTAGTCGTCTTTTAACAACAACAACAACAACCCCAAACTCAAAACTTTTTTCTAGTTCTGTTTCAGATGAATCTGAATTAAGTGAGAGTGGAGGCAGGCACTGCATAAACTGCCATAACGCCTTTCAAACTCACAGTTATCCAGATTTTGCAATGCAGTTCTCTAAGCAACCAGTGTTTACAAAAATGCATATGTTAGGTAGAAGTGAATATATAAATGAAGATATTAGCGAAGATAATATATGAAAATGCATTATATCAGGAAAAATCGCTTAGGGGAAAAACATCTCAAAACTGCGTACCCAAAAATATGTTTGTTAGGAGGCATATGCACTAAAATGCTCAAGAATTTCCTTGAAGATTTTTTTTTAAAAAAGACAATTTGCAAATTGCTGTAGAAATGTGGAGAAACTAATTGAAGACTGGGAAAATGAGAAACCGAGAGAACCAAAATTGACAGATTTTTCCATCCTTACTCTGCAGAGACCTCTTCCCTGTTGCATTGCAAATGAACCTTGTTGAACCCAACGGAATGTTCCCTTTACTGAAAACAGCCACTGGTGGCATTCTGGGGAAATGCCTTGAAACAGAAACTGAAGAGAGGGGAAATGTTCTTTGCTCCCATTGCTGCTAGAGATGGAAGGAAGTGTGTCTATACTGGGATTCATGGGGCAGTAGGGGCAAGGATTTTATGCCATGCAATTCAGGATATTGTTTCCTGCATTCATAATGGGTAGGATTGTCTTGACTTCTTTCCCCCCCTACCCTCGCCTAAAAAAAAAAGATATCTTAACACAATTGTCACTTGGGGGAAAATACTATTTGTCATTCTTGGTAACCCCACCCCCTCACTAACCAGCTGTCTTGTCCAGTCCCACTTCAATACTACCTCCAAAACTAAGGTGAATTCTAGCCCAATAAGATCTTAGAACCATGGGCCAGACCCAAAACTTACTCATACTGTTAAGTTGTGGGTGAACATATCAGACGACACAGCGATTCTTCAAACAGCTCTTGTTTATTCACAGGCCAGAACAGAACTGAACTGAAGGGTTCAGCCAGCCTGCTTATATAGAGCTCCTCTAGAATGCAACAGTAACCATTTTCTGTAACTATCCAGTCACTGAACATCACTTTCAATCCCTTATTTGCATATGTGGACCTGAGTGAAAACTATCTACAGTATCCCCCTGCTGACCCAGCGTAAGAACTTCAGTACATAACATATACTCTGGCCTTTCTCTGTACCAGAAAATGTACAGTGGTGCCCCGCAAAACGAATGCCTCGCAAGACGGAAAACCCGCAAGACGAAAGGGTTTTCCGTTTGCGAGTTGCTTCGCAAGACGAATTTCCCTATGGGCTTGCTTCACAAGAAGAAAGCCCATAGGGAAATCTCTGGGGATCTCTTTTAAATGCTGGCGGTGGGGAGCAAAGCCTTTCCCCCCCTCCGGCCTTCAGAAGAGGTCCAGGAAGGCCGACGGGGGCCGAAAGGCTTTGCTCCCCACCACCAGCATTTTAAAAGCAGTCCGGGATAGCAGGGAAGTGCTTCCCGCTATCCCGGACGGCTTTTGAAGGCAGGCGGGGGGGAGCAAAGACTTTTGCCCCCCGCCGGCCTTCAGAAGAGGTCCTGGACCTCTTCTGAAGGCCGGCGGGGGGCAAAAGTTTTGCTCCCCCCTGATCTCAGCGCGCGCAGGCTTCGGCATGCTGGCAACTCTCCGCAAGCAGCGGGAGCGCTCCCACTGCTTGCGGAGAGGTCCGCGAAGCCTGGGCGTGCTGATCTCAGCGCGCGCAGGCTTCGGCATGCTGGCAACTCTCCGCAAGCAGCGGGAGCGCTCCCGCTGCTTGCAGAGAGGTCCGCGAAGCCTGGGCGCACTGATCTCAGCGCGCGCAGGCTTCGGCATGCTGGCAACTCTCCGCAAGCAGCGGGAGCGCTCCCGCTGCTTGCGGAGAGGTCCGCGAAGCCTGTCCCGGATGGCTTTTGAAGGCAAGGGGGGAGCAAAGACTTTCGCCCCCCGCCCGCCTTCAGAGGTCCTGGACCTCTTCTGAAGGCCGGCGGGGGGCAAAAGTCTTTGCTCCCCCCTGCCTGCCTGTCCCGGAGGGCTTTTGAAGGCAGGCGGGGGGGGAGCAAAGACTTTCGCCCCCCGCCCGCCTTCAGAAGAGGTCCAGGACCTGTTCTGAAGGCTGGCGGGGGCAAAAGTCTTTGTCCCCCCTGCCTGCCTTCCCAGGGGCTTTTAAATCGCCCCGGACAGTGGAGAAGTCCTCCGCTGTCCCGGAGCGATTTTAAAATGCCGCCCGCCAGCATTTTAAGATCGCCCCGGACAGCGGAGAAGTCCTCCGCTGTCCCGGGGTTTTTTAAAATGCTGGGGGTGGGAAGAAAAGCCCTTGTCCCCCCCCCCCCAGCCTTCAGAAGAGGTCGGGGGACAGACTGTCCCCGGACCTGGTCTGAAGGCGGTTTCCATAGGAACGCATTAATTGATTTTCAATGCATTCCTATGGGAAACCGTGCTTCGCAAGACGGAAAAATCGCAAGAAGAAAAAACTTGCGGAACGAATTAATTTCGTCTTGCGAGGCACCACTGTACATGAAGTTATATAGCAGGTATTGCCCGAAAAATATCTCTGTAAATATCCTCACAATTGGATTGGATATCAGGGTTGGAGGAGAGGCGCCAAGAGTTAGTTTCTCTTAAGTGTGTGCAGCAGTGGCTTTCCCCATTGATGGGGTGGCTTGTTCAAATGGTTTGTTCAAATAAGTCAGCTTCATAACCCAGAGTTTGGGCTTGGCTTGTTTGAAGCAAACCATAGTTTAATATTAACTACAGTTTGGACCATGGTGGGAAAGGAGTGGGAAGATTGCTTGAGCTCGAGACTTGGCCACAGCTTATCCCCATCAAAAGGAATTATGCTTTATCATGATATCCAAACTGGCCCATGCAGTCTATTGTCAAACTACAGCTTGGAGAAGTGGGAGCTTCAGAGGTTATCATCCTATTTTTGCTAATTGAGTTTGAGCTAAGCTCTTCCCAGGAAAAAAAAGCCTCTTAGTGAATTACTTATTCAGTTCCTCTGGGTGCAAGTGTGATGGTTGTTACTGCAGCTTATAATTCAAGCACAAGAAACCTTTGAGAAATATAACTTCAGCTCTTTTCCTCGTGTTAATTGTTCCCAATGAAAACCAACCCAAGTAGCTGAGAAACTCAGTGTGCCTTTTGCCATTTGTTTGGTGAAGTTGCCAAAGATGTTTAGGTACACAGCGCCATGGCAGGTACTCTGCCTTTCGATGGAACAAGATTTGAGGGTAAGAAAATAATTTGCTTTGTGCTGTCTGAAATCACAGTATTTTCTGAATTATGAGAAACATTTGTTGGCCTGCGCTGCTGCTGTTGTTGTTGTTGTTTAAGAATGTGATGTATGATAACCAGTTTTCTTTCTGGTTTTGATTTTGCAATAATTATATGTTTATATAATATCACTGATTATGCACATATAAGCAAATACATCTACTGACAAAACTGTGATCCCTATCTGAAATGTAAATGAGGAACAGTGTTGTTAAAGGGGAAGAAGTTTTAATCTAATACTTTAATTTTATAATTCATTGTGCCAAGGATTTAAACAAAATGTTTCAGATTCCAGAACAGCATCGCATCCCCCACCAGCTCTGATTATCGCAAGTTTTTATTATGTTCTGTTGGTTTCAACAGAGAAATCTCCATCATTTTGACAGGCAGGATCTGTGTCAAGTTTTCATGTGTTAAGGGGATGCTGTGGAGGGTGGGCTGTTGTGCACAGAGACTCATGGAACATTGCACCCCTTGTTTCTGAAAGCCAGGCCATCCTGTGTCTGTGGAAATAACATATTTTGCCATTGCCCGTGCTAGCATCCCCAAGTGCTTTACGCACACCCATAGGAATAACCAGAAAGTATTCACTTATGTAAGAGAAAGTTAAGGGGTGCCCTTGTGGACAATGAGACTTATACTAGCTTCCTGACCCTGGTGGCATTGGCCATTTGAGAATCAATAGCCTGCTGCTTTGTGCGTAGCCTCACCTTTTCATCTGCATTGACCCATGCAGGGTTCTGTTTCTTGGTCAGTTTGCAGTGTGACAGACTGTCAAGAACTATCATTGGTTGGCTGGTTGTTCCCTGTGGCTCAAGAGAGGTAAAAGGTGAGATAAGCCAATGGCTGTTCAATCCTAGGAGTTTTGTGCAGGAGTGTACTGGTGATATTCCAGAGCATCCTTCCCCCAACTTGGTGCCCTCCTGTTGTTTCGTACAACTCACATCATCCCCAGCTGAGGCCGATGATGGTGGTACTATATTCCAAATCATCTTAAGGGCACCAGGTTGGGTAAGGCTTCACTGTGCCAGTTGCCAACAGTTGGGTTGCCTGGGTTGTGGCAATTTCTGCAATTCCGAATGGATGACTAGAGAATAGCAAGATCAGCATTGTACTTCTGAAAGAGCACTTGTTGCACGACACGCACACACTCCAGTGCTCATTGGATTCTTCTTCTTCTTCTTCCTCCTCCTCCTCCTCCTCTTCTTCCTCGCTTGCTTTCTCCTGCATAGTTTACTGCTCCAGTGCTCCAGACAGGGGAGATGGGTGGAGCAGCAGTCTGGAAAAACTCCTGAGGCACTGCAAAGTCTCCCATTCCAGTTCACACGGCATGGCAGCGTCTGAGAAGGGAAGACTTCTCAGTTCCTTAAATTGTTTAATACTCCATTCGCCTTCTAAATCAGATTACCTTGAGGCCACGTGGATGAAAGATATATATTGCAACAGTAGTGCTGATATATATATATTTAGAATGGTGGGAGAGCAGGAAAGTTTGGAAAAGTCTTGATGTTTAATGTGGTGAGTGACTGGGAGATCATATGATAACTGTGCAGTCCTATGCTAGTCTGCTCAGAAGCAAGTTTTACTCCCAAGTAAAAAGATAGTGCTACTGTGGTTTTATAATTTGTTGGAAGCCATTCAGAATGGCTGGGGCAACCTGGTCATATGGCTGGCAAATAATTCATTGTTGTTGTTGTTGTTGTTGTTGTTGTTGTTGTTGCTGTTGCTGCTGCTGCTGCTACTGCTGCATAAATATGATCTGGGAGATCTGCAGTTTTCAGCCTAGCTTAGAAATCACTAGATAAGTAAGTGGCATACTTCCTTTGGGAAGTTCTTGCCCACACTTTCTGAGTCTCCCATCTGTAACACAGGCCAACCTTATAGGGTTGTTGTAAGGAATACAGTGGGGATGCCCTGACCCAGCCGTTGATAGGGGTTGACCGGGAAACAGCTTGGATCCAAAGCCGTCCCAGTCCCCCTTGCACCCACGAACTAGGGAGAGATTTATACCAGCTTAATGGAAGTTCATTGATTTAACTGGGTCTGTTCTGAGTAAGACTAATATTGGGTACCACCCAATATATTTTACTTAATTTCGTTCAAGCATGGTTCTAGTGACCTTCATTGTATCAGATTTCAGGGTGGTGGTATACGACATAAAACTTGCTTTTAGTTCTTTTCATCTGTTTAGATCCTACCTTGTTTGTGTATGCTTCATTCATGTTTTTAATTAAAGGACAATGCAATTAATTGATGGGGCATATGGGGGGGGGTGCGGATAGAATAGTTGACATTAACTTGCTGCTATCATTAGGCAAAAGGGACGCGGGTGGCGCTGTGGGTTAAACCACAGAGCCTAGGACTTGCTGATCAGAAGGTCGCGGTTCGAATCCCCACGACGTGGTGAGGGCCGAGTTTGGGGATGCCTGGTGTAGACAATACTGAGTGAGATGGTCTGACTCCATATAAGTCAGCTTCATCTGTTCTTGATCTCTGCTACTCATAACCTGTTCAATGAACAAATGAGAGGGTTTGGCAGTTCAAATCCCCACGACAGGGTGAGCTCCCGTTGCTCGGTCCCTGCTCCTGCCAACCTAGCAGTTCGAAAGCACGTCAAAGTGCAAGTAGATAAATAGGTACCACGCTGGCGGGAAGGTAAACGGCGTTTCCGTGTGCTGCTCTGGTTCGCCAGAAGCGGCTTAGTCATGCTGGCCACATGACCCGGAAGCTGTACGCCAGCTCCCTCGACCAATAAAGCGAGATGAGTGCCGCAACCCCAGAGTTGGTCACGACTGGACCTAATGGTCAGGGGTCCATTTACCTTTACTATGATTAGGCAAGGAGAACATGTCCTATGTAACTCTTTAGATATTACATGTGCAATAAGAAGTAGCTCTTTTTATTTACTTTTAAAGTTGGCTTAGTGTTTTTAATTGACTTTGAAAAGTATTGGAAAATGCAGTTGGTAACAGAAGGGCAGGACTGCAAAGGTTTTTTTATTTATTTGTCTTCACAATGGAGAATAAGTTATATTTCTGAATGTACAATAGCAGTGTAAATCAGGTGCAATCTTTTTCACTTTCTGAGAGACACATTCTCTCAGGAGAATCCGTTGGGTACCACATGCCACATACCAATTTGTTTTCAGAGAGTTATAGGAGAAAGTTCTTTCCTCCCCAGAGACAACAAAGGAGGACATGGGCAGGCAGGGAGGAAGGAACCATGATGGGATGCAAGAATGGGAGAGGCTTTTTGGAAACATCAAGAACCACATAAAATGAAGCTAGGACTACTGTGGTGTAAATAAAAGGATGACTTCTTTCTCTGTAATCCGATTTTTTTGGTTGCATTCATTCTTTATGGTGATCTCTGCCGTGTAACTAAACAATGCATTAGTCAATCTTAACACATTCAAATACTTGGAAAAGAATTGCACTGGAAGTGTCAATGAGTGCAAAAAGGAACTTGGATGCTATCTTTAAGTTTCTGTTCAAAGAAGCTCTCTGGGGAACTTCTGCTGCTGACTGAAAACGTGATGTCACGTGCTTAAATGTTTTCTTATCTTGCAAAACAGTTTACTTTGCTAGATATTTAGTTTCTCTTCAGGCTAGATGAGTGCCAAGACCCATGAGTGGTACTATGTGGAGGACTAAACCTCTAACGAAGTAGGCTTAAGGAAAGGAAAGTAAAATTGTGTTGTGAATCAGGGTGGGTTGGAGGGGGGTGCCCCTTACTGGACCGCTCCTTTTTCTGTAAATGGGTTTCCTCAAAGCAAAACAAAATTACATTGGCTTGCCACCAGACAGGACAAACCTCCTGCCATACCCATGTCCATTCAGCCATATGGGGGAGTTTTTGAGTCCTTTCCCCCAGGTCCTTGCCTTCCAAAACCAGCTCTAAAATAAATATACAATGAGAGGAGCTTTGGACTTAAGTTCCCAGCCCAAAACCATCACCAAAACTTGTGAAGTGTCTTTAGGACACAAAACGTAGGCTAGTCATGCCATTTTAGCACATTGGGGGGGGGGGATTGATGAGAAGTTCAAGATATTTGCCTTTTAAAATCACTATAGCCAGCTGTCTAAATATAAATTATATTGGGAGGGGTTAACAGTAGAAGTTTAATAGAAGGCAACAATTAGGCTTCTAAATAAAATTACTAAAGCCAATCTAACTTACCGTAGTTGGCCAAGTTCCTTGCAGAGAGAAACTTCTGAGAGGAACCATCTTGGGACTTCTGATCACATGCTTCCCAAAGAATGCAAAAGCTTGAGGGTAAAACTTCACATATTTATGGGAATCTGAAGCCCATAGGACCCAGTCTTCTTCCTAAAACTGATTGGCGTTTGACCCAATGGCAAAATGAGACCCATGTCTGATGGCAGTCGTCTCTTTGGACAATCCAAAAATTACTATGAGCCTAGTTGCACTTTCCTAGTGACTCTAAACTTACACCAAAGAAGGCTTGGCAGGGTCAGCTCTGTCAAGCCACTGGGTGGGTGGGGATTCAAAGGCACAGGACAGAATATGCTTATTCATACTTCTTGACTGTATTAGAATATAGGGGCTTCTTACAAGTTTGGTTCTCTGGAATGGTGCAAGTTTCACACCAACATTCTATGCAGCAGTAAATATCCATAAAATGCTTGCTGATTTCCTAGACATGTAGAACTAAAAACAACTACATATCCCCACCCCACCCATAAAACCAGAAATATTTTTTTCCCCCTTGAATGTACTGTTGACCTGGGAAGAAGAAATTCCTGTTAGAGTGAATGAAGCATGCTGCTATCTTATTGCATAATCAGAATATTAGTTTGCACTGATAAAATAAACACATGAGACGTATGGGACGGGAAACGTTTGTTTTAGTTGAATGGATCACTTTAATAGCATATTGTTTTACAATGCTTCTTGTGGCTCTTTGTACTTTCGGTTAAGACAAGCAAACAAAAGTTAGAGCTTGCCAAAATATAACTAACATTATAAGAAAATTTCTGCTTGGCAGTTATTTGCCTTTTCTTCTTCTTCATTGTACAAGTGTGTTGGTGAAAGGTGCTCTTCATAGCCTGAGCAAAAAATGTAATAGTCCTGTTTATGCTACAAATAAAATTATATGTTACGATAGAAAGAAGTAGGCTTGAAAGCTGGAACCGAAGATGTGCTTGCATTGTAGATGGTGATGGGAAATCCAACGTGGAAGGTTCTTTTCTTGTATTTCCAGTGCAGATAACTGACTCTAAAGATGTGCTGCTATGTTTTTGTATTTTTAGGATTTTAACATTTCTTATTGCACTATATTTGCACCACATTTTCATTTCTCAGTTTCATCATTATCGATACGGTATTTATTATTTTGTAAAACGCTTAAGGTACTAGGTAAAGGTAAAGGGACCCCTGACCATTAGGTCCAGTCGTGGCCGACTCTGGGGTTGCGGCGCTCATCTCGCTTTATTGGTCGAGGGAGCCAGCGTACAGCTTCCGGGTCATGTGGCTAACATGACTAAGCCGCTTCTGACAAACCAGAGCAGCGCACGGAAACGCCGTTTACCTTCCCGCCAGAATGGTACCTATTTATCTACTTGCACTTTGACGTGCTTTCAAACTGCTAGGTTGGCAGGAGCAGGGACCGAGCAACGGGAGCTCACCCCGTCACAGGGATTCGAACCGCCGACCTTCTGATCAGCAAGTCCTAGGCTCTGTGGTTTAACCCACAGTGCCACCAACGTCCCTCCTTTAAGGTACTAATCGATATATAAATGTATATTTTAAGGCACATCTTGCCTTCAGAATGAATAAAAGCTGCAAGATGTCAGTAGCAGCAAAAAAAAAAAAAAAAGTTTGGGAACCACTTCTTTAACAACTTGGGACTGGTTCAACAATATTGACTGGTATTCAATTCCGCTTAAGTTTTACACAGAAGGAGACCTACTGAAATTAAATGACCCGAGTTAGTCATGTTCATTCATTTCAGTGGGTCTACTGTGAATAAAACTCAATTGAATACTACCCAATAATAATATTATTTCCCTCTAAGTAGCAGGACAGAGATTTTCTAGTGGAAATTAACCTGGGTGCTCTGCTGTCCTGTCTAGCCCTGTCTATCCTATAGTTACTGTAGCAGTTATAAGGTTTATATAACTGAAGCATTATCCCTGATATCCTAGTTTTCTATGTGCAGGGAGGTTTCAACCTTGCACCTGAAGTAGGTCATTTCAGAAGAGGCTTTAGCATTCAGTCCTGCTGAGTGTTCAAACTAACACACAACTTTAGAATGTAGAAGAGAAGGCAAGTGATGACCAGAAGACCAGTAAATACTTGCTCATTATGTGCGGGTTATGCCTAAGTAACTGTGCATAGAATCTCAGCCTAAACGTTCTATAGCTCAGAATAACAAGCAACACTGGTTGATACTGATTATAAAATGAAACATTTTTTTTTAAATCTAAAAATCACTCTTGGTTAATGCGTGATATGTCTCCATCTTGCTTTTTCAGTCCTGAGATTAGATTTGATGTCCATGTTAAGAGAAAGACCATATAGGATGCTGCAAAATATGTCTATTTATAGGGAAATCCTATTATTCAGTTAATGGTTCCAGTGGTGTTTTTGCACAATGTATGCCACATTTCATTCTGAAGACGCTAGCTCTCCATACATGTGCTTTTTTACTTGTATGAATGCCATTTCAGATTCAGTGCAAATAGACTGATTTGCAGGAAAGAATATACTGGGACAATCTCTCTTTCTCCCCTCCCCACCCCTCAAAAATAATGTAGCATCTACAGCTATTCTCTAGAGGCTTGTGTTCTCCAGTCTACCCCATAATTGCATTAGCATGTAAATGTCTTGATGGCCTGGTTTCCTGTGCCATTAAACTGACTTCAGGCACCTTAGGATGCTTGCAATCGAGGGCAGTTCCTTTTCAGAAAACCCCATTGCATTGGATTGTTTTGCCTGCCACCCCAGACCGAGGTGAGGAGTTAAAACATTGTGCATTTCTTATGCCTGAAAATGAGCAACAAATAATGGGCACTGAAAATAAAAGGGAATGTTTTTTGTTCTCTTCTGAACTTGTATTTATAGCCCAGGGATTTCACATAATTGGTTTTGCTAGATATAAATTATTGGAACACACTGCATTGTGTGAACTACACTTTCCTTAGGAACAATGAATGCTTCAGTTTCCCTCGCTATGCTGAATTGTATAGCCCTTATTTTCAAGCAACGGTATATGCACACTGTTTTGCTCATCTAGCCGACACTCGCTACAGATTTAAATTGGTTTTGCATTCGTTCCCTCTCCTCTGGGAATCCTGGGAACTGTAGTAAAGCTGGAGGGGCAGAGAGAAGATACAGCACCCAACACAACTTAAACTAGTACAGTGGTACCTCGGGTTACAGATGCTTCAGGTTACAGAAGCTTCAGGTTACAGAAGCTTCAGGTTACAGACTCTGCTAACCCAGAAATAGTACCTCGGGTTAAGAACTCTGCTTCAGGATGAGAATAGAATTCACGCAGCAGTGGCGCGGCAGCAACAGGAGGTCCCATTAGCTAAAGTGGTGCTTCAGGTTAAGAACAGTTTCAGGTTAAGAACAGACCTCCAGAATGAATTAAGTTCTTAACCCGAGGTACCACTGTATGTAGATATGCCCTCATACTATGTTTGTATACACCTGTTTTACTGTGTTTTTAATATTCTGTTCGGAGCCACCCAGAGTGGCTGGGGAAACCCAGCCAGATGGACAGGGTATAAATAATAAATTATTGTTTTATATCATACGAAGTTAAGTGCCCTGATAACCATAAACTGAGAAGGGTTCAGATGTATAAGTTGGGGCTTTCACCTTTTAAAAACACATAAAAGCTGTGATCTCATCTTTTCTCAGTAACATGGCCCAGTAGGAAGAACCAGCATTATTATTATTTTTCCAATCTCCACTCTGCACAGTGGCTCTGAATTTTGAACAGCAATTACAATTTTGTATGTGGATCTCTATCATGATACAAAGTTGCATGAGGAGTTACATTTAAGTGGCAATCCTAAACATGCTTACTAGGAGTAAGCTGCATTTGAACAGGGTTTCAAATATTATTATTATTAATGTAAATATTATTAAGACTTATATACCGTCCTTCATCAAAATATCTCAGGGCAGTTCACAAGACAAAAAACTAGGTAAAAGCACAAATACTGTTGTACCTTGGAAGTCGAATGGAATCCATTCCGGAAGTCAGTTCAACTTCCAAAACGTTCAAAAACCAAAGCTTGACGGAAGCTCCAGTAGCCAATGGGAATCCCCATCGGACGTTCGGCTTCCAAAAATAGTTCGTAAACCGAAACAGTCACTTCTGGGTTTGCGACGTTTGGGAACTATGCTGTTTGACTTCCAAGGAAGTTAAAACAGAAGCAACAAAACAATGCCACCCCAAGCACATTTAAAAGGCTGTAGAATGTTAATCAGCTCAAGGTCTGGTTCAAGAGGAACATTTTTGCCTGGCACCTAAAAATATATAATGATGGTGCCAGGTGGAACTCCCTGGGGAGAGCATACCACAAATGGGGAGCCAATACAGAAAAGGCCTGTTCTTGTGTTGCCGCCCTCTGGGCCTCTCATGGAAAAGACACATGAAGAAAGGCCTCAGATGATGAACACAAAGTCCAGGTTGGTTTATATGGGGAGAGGCGGTCCTCTTACATGCCTTGTAAGAAAGTGTCCCTCAGTGTGTTAAAATTAACATTAACATTTCTTTGCCTCATATACTGCCACCACTTCAGGGTTATTTTGTTATTTTTTTTGCATTCGGCCTGCATCTTGGGCTTTCAGTGGCACCACAAATTCTAATTGTCGGGCTAAGCAGGTTGGTTGGTTGGTTGATTTCTAGACCGTTTTAACACATAGCCTTCCAAACTGTGTGTCACGACAGGTTAGTATGTTGGCTGCAGTGTGTAGATATGTCGTGCAAACACTCCCCGCGCTCCTCCAGAGGCTGGAAGGCAGTCGGTTTAACCTCTGGTTTGTTAGCAAAACTTAATTACTGTGTCGTGAAACGACGCATGTCTAAAAAGTGTGTCACCGACATGAAAAGTTTAGAAAGCTCTGGTTTAACATATTAAAAGTATTTCTAAGTTGTGTCAGTGTAGAATGTATTTGTATTCAATAGTGGACATAGTTGTTTTGTTTTATAACATTATAATGTTTCATAAAGGTGGCAAAACCAGTGTGAAATACAATCTCCTGTAACTACAATTCCCATCAGCCTCAGCATGATCAGGGATTATGGGAGTTGTAGTCCAACATCTGGAAGATGCCATGCTGGCTGCTCTTGCTGGACAGTTTGCATCACTTACCATCCTGAAAACTGAAGCTGATACTTTCAAGCCTTGAAATATTATGGTTTGGGTTTTATTTCAATTGTGTTTGGTTACAAATGGAGCTGAAACGACTGCCTTTGTGGGAGGTGGAAAGTGATGTCAGTGGCAGAGTGAGCCTTGCTAGAAGTTCCTATTTTGCTATACTGCAGAGACTCAGCCTGACATTTACTTTCTAACATTTCTTTGTATGAATGGATTGAAAGGGGGGAGCTTGTGCGTGCTCTCCCCCCCTCTCTTTCCCTTTCTATAAACCAGCCCTCAGCCTTCTGACATCACAGTCCCATAAGGAGGCAGAGAAGGAATTTGATTTCAATGAGCTAAAAAAGGAGTCTTTGTAGGGGGTGGGGGGTGGGAGAGGCACGCGTCTGCTTCAAAGATCCTAGGCATCAAATGAGGTAAGCTCCTGTTTCTTATTCTTTCCTAACTCTATACAGCACAGGTTGTCCTGTCGTTAAGTGTTTTGTTCCAAAGAGTGCATTTTATCATAAAGGTTGCAGGCAGCGTGGTTGAGGTTTAAAAGAATATGCGGCTCCCATCTGCTGCAAACTATGCGGTAACGGTTGCAAATGTTATGTTTCCTTTTCCTGCCTTAATAACTTAAGACACTTCTTGCTTGTCCCAACCAAAATTAATCAGTTAGATGAAGTTAGCAGGAGTGGAGGAAATACTCTGCGCCTTTTCAGCATGCAGTTTTCAGAAGTAGCCTGTAATATTTTAGGAGAAATAGGTCTCTAAATGATTGCAGACCCGTTTCTGAGCTACTCGGAACAGCCTCCTTCTCCTGCTGCTGCAGTGCAGTGTAATGTACTTGGGGTTATCATCGGGATCATGCAGCTTTCTCCTCCTTTTCAAAGGGCTATTTTAAAACACAGCTTATACTTTTCTGCTACATGAGACCTTCTTGAGTACAGCAAATGGACACTGGAGAAACACAATAGGGGTAGCTAGCCTCTTGGGTTTGTACAGCACTTGTGAGGTCTGTCTCTCCTTTGACTTCTCTCTCGCTCTCTCCCATTCTAATAATGCACCCATTGATATAGAGAGTGTGTTTAATTGTGTCTGAAAAAGCAAGCATAGAATGGAGCCTTTATAACACCATTCTCCAAGCTGCCTCACACTGCTTCGCTATTTCTTTTCGTTCACTTAATTTAGTAGTTAAAACACTATTTAGGATTGTTATCCCAAGTTCTACTTGTTACCACTTAACTTGTTCACTGATGATTTATCAGTTTGCCTGAAAAAATTGTTTATCTCTCCTCTTTCCTCTCCCCCCCCCCAGTTGTTTTTAGTTCTCCCCCTCCTCACTTTCTTTAAATAGCATCTGTCTTGAGTTGTTTCTTGATGTATAATATTCTGGAAACTAGAGTTACCGTCTACAGTTTTAAAAAGTGTGCATCTGTCTTAACACAATTGCCTTCGGAAGATTAGACCATTTATTTTCATATAACCATTTTGGCGTGATAATATATACTTCAAACAATTTCTCATTCTGCTGGTTTGGTGTGGGGGCATCTTGCTTTCAACTTACGCTCACCCCTCCAAATTTTCATACATTACCCTACCAGACTTTTAGGAGGTTCTTGTTCTGAATAGTTACTTTGCAACAAGCTTGTTGAGTTTGTGCCTTCCTTTCATCATCCACCTTTTCTGCCTAATGCAACATTGATGAAAATGTGTTAATCAAATAAGTACCTTAACATAAGCCAGATGTGCTGCTTCTGACTTCATTGGTGGCTTTTCATCAGGAAATGGAGAATCGGTGGCTGCCGGGAGGGAGCAGCAGGAGGAGTGGGTTGGAGAAGGGAATGTCTTATTCATTAGGATTCCTTTGGTTCCTTTTGTCCATACAAGGAGGAGGAGGAGAGCAGTTTCTAAATCAGGCTTCCAGTGAAGTGAGCTGGCCTGGGGAATGGTTGGGTGAATGGTTAAGAAAACATAGGGAAATTACTGAGCTTACACTGCTAGTTAGTCGTCACATGGTAGGTCATATGTTATATCCCAGATACACCAATGGCATGTAAAGAATTTGACGGCATCCTGTTATACTTCCTTCTTGAAAGCAGTGTTGTAAGTCATTCCTTATTAACCTTTCCACACCCCAAAAGAAATAGCTGGTTTTGTGCTTCAGATATGAGTTTTTCACTAACAGCCACTACCCTTCAAAAATGACAAAATGCTTTGGAAACCACCGTGAAATCCCAAAGGACTTTGTGACACAGGATGTGGTCTGCTTTTCTCTCTCTCTTTTTACCCTTTCAAGAAAGAAATGATAGCACACGCAAGCTCTTTAGCATACCCACAGTAGCTGTTTAGGCCAATTTGCTGAGTTCAGCGTCCAGCAGATCTACTTTGCTTGTTTTGCCAAGACTCTGGGCTCATCTGCACTCCCATTTGTCCCATGAATTCTTCAGTTTGTCTTGTGATTTTATAGGCGTGGGTCTGAACATGTGAAGATTCCTGGGCGCCAGGATAGCACCTGAGATCTCCACCATCTGGAGGTGCATGCCTGGGGATCATTGGATCTGGACTGTTTTCACACACTAGCAACACATCCTGTTGAATTCTATCACTTATGTTTTGTCTGCACAATCAGAATGAATTTCTGGAACCAAATTGCTTTTTCTGTGCAGCCTGAGCAGTGAACGACGTTATAATCAATTATTGTAGTTTGTCTGCTCACAGTTGTAAAGAGTATTCTTACATTATGAATGGTCTACATCACCAATTAAAAAATAGAGGTTGGAATAGGCCAATATATAATGTGGACTGTCCCTGGATCAAGTGACTTTTCTTTAAGTTCTCAAAGCTCTTAACCTAGCTCAAGGTTGTCATCTGGGCTAGCCAGATGTTTAACTGAGAACCAATCACAGTCAATCCATCATTTGAAAAGTAAGACTTTAGAGCTGTCTTCCCCAAAATGGCAACTAGACATTCTGTTTTGGCGACTGCAGCCTTGGTTTAAGGAGCCATTTGGCCCCTAGCTTATATCTCTGAGTTTCTAACACCGGGCCTGATAGATTTCTCGTTTGCCCTGTCACTTTCCCTTGGGGAAACCCACTGTGTACTTCTGAATCAGAACAAACGGCAATCTAAAGAAAACCTGATGGGCATTCGTTCTAATTCAGCAGTAAATAACAGGTTTTCCCAGGGAAAGTGACAGGGCAAATGAAAGACCTCTCGGACCATTTTTCCCATGCTGGGACTCCCAATACCAGAAGTGACTGAAGACAAAGGGGCTTGGCAAGAGATGCTGAATGGAGACAAGTCACAAGAGGGGAAGAGTTTAGCTTCCTTCACCCATGTACCCATTTTGCTTTGAAGGCTGGATGTCCCTCATCCTATTACTTCCTGGCTGGGTGCATTCTGGAAAGCGCAACAGTTTGGCCTTAAGGTCCCAAATGTCCAAGCAGCGGACTTTTTCTTCCATCCTGATCACTGGAAGTTCCTTCCAAAAATGTGGCCCTATTGAAACAGTTGGATGCAGTTGCAAGACCCAGGTTATGTAGGTTCCTGCATGACAAGAGGTTGCGAGTAATTCAAAGTTGTAGTCTGTTTTGCTTTTTGATCCCTGTACTACCTCTGTTCTGATTTCCATACATGCTCTGATTCTCAGACACTTAACATTTTGTGGAATAGGAATTCCAAGAAGTGGGGGGTGGGGGGAATGTGCTAATAGTTTTCAAAAGCCACAAATAGTTGCAGTTCTACTACAGTACATTGCATAAATGTCACTGCTACATAGCAGCTGGAATCAAAAGGCAAAACAAGGCATGTGAGTGTGGAATATGCTACACTTACTAAAAATAACTCCTACGGAGTTTTAATTCTGATTACTTCAAGATGGCATCAGTAGAACTTTTGAGCACTGAAGCTATATGCTAATGTGGTGAAACTAGTCTGTTTGCATGATCTGTTCAGAGGGGAAGGTGGATTTCCATTTCAGGAATGGGCTCCTGTAAGGACAAAAAAATAAGTCTGATTAATTTTTGGTTTGTTTTACTATCACTGGCATCACTTTTTAACTGATGGAAAGGAAGTGTGAACTCTCAAAAGGGACTTTCGCCCCCATTGACCTAATTAGTAATTACAAGCATGTTCAAGCATGGGTTTCTGATACATTATTCAAGCCTCATCCTGTGTATTCTCAAAAGTTTATATTATCCCTCCTTCTTATTCCTATGGCAAGAGCACCCATGCTCTAGAAAGGCTGCTACCTTTCTAGATACTCATGGTCCAACTCTAGAGTCTATGTGACAGTGTGAAAGAGAAACCCTAACTGTTGAATGAGCGTCTCCACTCCCATCGTTCTGCTCAGACACTGAGATCCAGCTCCGAGGGCCTTCTGGCAGTTCCCTCACTGCGAGAAGTGAGGTTACAGGGAACCAGGCAGAGGGCCTTCTCGGTAGTGGCGCCTGCCCTGTGGAACGCCCTCCCATCAGATGTCAAGGAAATAAACAACTACCTGACTTTTAGAAGACATCTGAAAGCAGCTATTTAGGGAAGTTTTTAATAATTGATGTTTTATCGTGTTTTTAATATTTGCAAGTAGATAAATAGGTACCACTCTGGCGGGAAGGTAAAGGGTGTTTCCGTGCACTGCTCTGGTTTTGCCAGAAGTGGCTTAGTCATGCTAGCCACATGACCCGAAAAACTGTCTGTGGACAAATTTCAACTCCCTCGGCCAGTAAAGCGAGATGAGCGCCGCAACCCCAGAGTTGTTCACGACTGGACTTAACTGTCAGGGGTCCTTTACCTAGCTTCTTTAATGGTGCTATAGCTGAGTTCTGATTTACTATGCAGAAGTAATTCTCATTTATTTTACTGGGTTCTAATGGCTAATATTAGACCTATTTTTCTCACTTTACCTGGGTATTTATTTTGACCCAATAATATGTCACATTTATATGGGGCATGGTCGAGTCAGACTTAAATCTTTCCCATAGAAATCTATGAGACATCACAATGGCTAAGCATGCCCTAAACACTCCCATTGAAATAAATGACATAGAAAACTCTGATTGTATCATGTTTTCTTTTTTTAAAACCAATGTTTTATTTATTCATTCAACCTCTGTATCAGCTGTTTTTAATCTTGTGTTGGTTAGAGGCTTCTGGGCAACTATTTTCATTAGCCACTTGTACATCTGGATTTGTAAACATATGTTTTAATTAAAAGGATGGTCACAATGGCATGACCTTCAGGAACTGTGTAATGCCATAATTGCATGTCCTGATTTTAGGGTCTAAAATTTAGGTAGTCAGATGTGTATGAGAAAATTACGTAATGGGAATATTATCAGTATGAGGTTTCTTCTCTAATTATTTCACTAACTAGTAGTCAAACTCTTTTACCTTTTTGCTTTGTGTGCTAAACACAGAAGAAGTTGTGAAATGACCGCAAAGCATCATATTTTAGTAAGGCAACAAGAGCAATCAGGGAAATGGAACAAGCTTGCAAAGCAACATCTGTTTTATTTTAATAGTTCATATTGCACCAAGACTTCAGTAACAGGGCAGATGACCTTTTCTCTGTGAACAGAGTGGCCTTGTCTTCCCATTGGTAGGATGAAACCACGTATTACATGGTTGTTTTTCTTAGAAAAATATATTTCAGAAAGAGGCAATTTTGAGTGGTCTGGGGAGGTTCCTCCTCTCCTCCCTCCCCCCCCCCCTCTCTCTCTCTCACACACACACACACACCGTGTATGTGACTTGTAATTCTGTCAATGTAATTATTGAGTGTAGTGACACCGACAGAGAAGAACAGTATTCGGCAGCGGTAGGCGACTTGATACCCTCCAGTTGTTCTGGATTATAATTCTCATCCTCCCTCTTCATTGGCCATACTCGCTGTGGCTGATGACTGCTGGAGATGAGAACATCTAGAGGGTGCTTATGGGGGAAAAGACATAACATTCCAGATCACCCCCACGGATAAGAGATTGGGAGTGGGGTACAAGCTCCCTTTCTCTCCCTCCCTCCTCCCCTTTCTGGTGTAAATTCTCTTTCTGCTTCTTTCATCACCTTCACTATGATTTATCGTTATGTGTGCATGTGCTTATTCTGAGCAGAGTTCTTTCTCCTTAGCCAGAACTGGAAGCCAGGGTTTTAAAGCAGGGTTAGGACTGAACCATGGTTAACTGTACCTAACATCTGCTTCAGCTGCTTCTCCTGTTATAAGGAGTGCTTCCACAAGTCCTTTGCCACTGCCTACACATGCTGTGTCTTGGCTACGTATGAACCACCAGTTGGATTCCACTTGTCCATAGAAGTCCATGGGAGTGGCCGCCGAGACCTTATAACTCCGGTCCTGAAAGACCTTCATTGGCTCCCAGTACATTTCCGAGCACAGTTCAAAGTGTTGGTGCTGACCTTTAAAGCCGTAAACAGCCTTGGTCCAGTATACCTGAAGGAGCGTCTCCACCCCCATCATCCAGCCCAGACACTGAGGTCCAGAGCCGAGGGCCTTATGGCAGTTCCATCACTGCGAGAAGCCAAGTTACAGGGAACCAGGCAGAGGGCCTTCTCGGTAGTGGCACCCGCCCTGTGGAACGCCCTCCCATCAGATGTCAAGGCAATCAACAACTATTTTACTTTTAAAAGACAACTGAAGGCAGCCCTGTTTAGGGAAGTTTTAAATGTCTGATGCTGTATTGTTTTTAATATTCAGTTGGAAGCCACCCAGAGTGGCTGGGGAAACCCAGTCTGATGGGCGGGGTATAAATAATAAATTATTATTATTATATTATATAGGTCTCTTGCAGGCAGAGTCCATTGATATGTCTATATAAGCAAACCCCGAAGCCCTTCATGAAAATCATCCAGTGTTTTTTTGCGGGGAGGAAAGGAACCTTGAGAAGCATCTCATCTAATGTCCTTAGGTAGTGATATTACTGGCCAAACAGTAGGCAGCAGAGGGAATAGCATTCATCACTTCTTTTGCTCATAGAAGTAATGGGTTACAGCCCAGTGCACATTCGCCTTTGCTGCAGTGTGTTCAAGCGCTAAGGAAGCATATATTTTTTTCCAGCTTGCAGTGTGCCTGTTCTTGATCACAGTTCTAAACTGATGAGAGTTTTAGTTCTATATAAACAATGGTCTGATAGCTTTATTGGCCAGAGGCTAAGGTGATGTTTGATGCGTCACTGGGAGCTCTGCGAACATGTCAAAACTGTGAATGTTTATACGGAAGCAGGTTTGTCTGTAACGCAACATGTCCAGGAAAGGATACAGGGAAATAACCCTTCATGGTCCTTTGTAGTCGTAGTATCTGTAGAAGTGTCAGAACTCTCAGATCTTGCAAGACTATATATTTGTTGTTATAGAAATCACAGAACACTAGAGTTGGAAAGGACCACAAAGTTAATCTCTTTTCAACCTCTCTTTCTCTCATAGTGGGGCTCAAACCCCCAACCCTGAGATTAAGAGTCTCGTGCTCTACCAGCTGAGCTATATGAGCAGCGTTCAAACTGATAAAAATGGCTCTGTTGCAATAAGCGGTGGCAGGGGAACCTCCCTTAAAAGCTCCCATTTGCACTAAATGCAGCTTTTTTTCTTATGTTCATTGCAGAGGGGGGATTTTTGTCAGGAACATGCCTAGGAAGGTTAAAGCCTCCCTCTCTAACACCGTTGTCCTAACGAGAATCTTCCCTCAACACTACAAATAAAATTAAATCTCAGACATGGTTGCTAAACATGAAATAAAAGTAATGTCCTTTTTAACTGTTAGTTTGCTAACTGTCACTAGATCATAGCCATATTTGGCATCCAGTATCTAAACGGGGGAAACCAAAGAATGTGACAACTGCAAATTGAATATTTTAAATGCAAACACAAATTCTGCAATTGCAGGGGTTTTTTCCTTGATTTGTTTTGGTTCTAATTTCAAGCCGCATTTTTAGTTTCATTATTTTGCTTGTAATAAAACTTTTCAAAAGAGCAATGTTTAATTTATGTCCTGATTTCTGCAAGTTACTGCACACTTTCAACATATAGGTCTTTCATTCATTGCCTTAAAAAAAAACACCAACCACCCCTTCCTTTCTATTTAGTAGGGGCATAAGAAATCAAGGAGAGAGTGTGTGTTTTTCAGACCTTGTGCCATATTTATTAATAGCTACAGAAGTCACAGTTCATAATAAAGAAGCTATTGTGAATCAGCAGTGTGGTTCACAGTCCTAACTTGTCATTTTAATTTTGAAACCTTTTAATTCCTTAGCCATGCCAAATTCCCTCAGGATGTAAATAGATCTGTAGTGGGTTCTAAACCTTTACACTAAAACATTAATTCTTTTTCAGCATGTGCTATTTTTCAGTTATATTTGAGTGTTTATCCTGATCTCATATTTCTTCCCCGAACATCAAAATGCAGCATTTTCAATACCAGTCTTTCAAATAAGTAAACAGATGTTACCAGCCCATTAAAAAGTTTCATTAAACCAACTGCCTACCTATACTAAATTTAATCATTTGTAGCCTTAAAGAAGGAGAGAAGTGAATGAATAGAATTTTCCTGCTTGGTCACCTGGAGACTTTGTTTTTCACCACAGGTGACCAGATAGGTGAGTGCTTGCAATGCATTCTATCTAATTGTGCCCTTATGTGAAAGGAAAAAGTCTTTCCATAAACAGAAAAGCTTTTGATTTAATGAATGCCTCTGTTAACTGAAAGGGGAAATGATCTTTGCTGACTTCCTTTGCAGACTTCTACACCACCTTCCACAATCCCATGAAATTGGTTTTCAGGGTCTGGAGGAGGGTACAAGGGGAAGGTGAATGTGAAAATTACCTCTCTCTTGCACAATGCCCTTCCATTCACAGAAAGGGACAATTGGATCCCACCCTTTATCCAGTATTCTGGAAGAATCTCCTTATTTGTGAAGTGTAAATTAAGGTTCTAGTTCTGAGGAATCTTCTAAATCAAGGTTTCCCAAACTTGGGTCTCCAGCTGGTTTTGGACTACAACTCCCATCATCCTTGACCACTGATCCACTTGCCCAGAGGAGCTTTGGGCTTACCTTCCTTGAACAGCAGCCCAGCAAGCCATATTTGAAATTTGCATGAATGCTCAAAAGTGATTGTGATTGAGTTTGAGGTGGGAGGGAGAGAGAAAGATAGAAGTCTGTTGCTTAAAGAAAGTGTTCAAGAATTTGGCTGTGCCTAAAGTGGTACTGTGGGTTTTGGCCTATTGTATTTATCCAAGCTATGATGCAAAAGTTCAGGAACCCAAGTTGTAATTTCTCAAAGTGACAATACCCAAAAGACTGCCCCATAGCCCTGTAAGACCACACATATCATCTGGTGAAATTCTCTTTGTGGCACTGCACCCTACAGAATAGGGACGTGGGTGGCGCTGTGGTCTAAACCACAGAGCCTAGGGCTTGCCGATCGGAAGGTCGGCAGTTCGAATCCCCACTACAGGGTGAGCTCCCTTTGCTCAGGCCCGGCTCCTGCCCACCTAGCAGTTCAAAAACACGTCAAGTGCAAGTAGATAAATATGTACTGCTCCAGCAGGAAGGTAAATGGAATTTCCATGTGCTGCTCTGGTTCGCCAGAAGTGGCTTAGTCATTCTGGCCACATGACCCGGAAGCTGTCTGCAGACAAACACTGGCTCCCTCGGCCTATAGAGCGAGATGAGCACGCAACCTTAGAGTTGTCCACGACTGGACTTAACGGTCAGGCGTACCTTTACCTTTACCCTACAGAATATTAAAGCAAACCCTTCAAGTGTCCCTATTTTCTAGGGACGTTCCTGGATTTACAGAAGCTGTCCTGGTTTCTGATTAGATCCCGGAATGTCCCACTTTCCCTTATGACATCCATATTTTCATTGGAAAAATGTTGGCGGGTTTGGAGTTATGTGACCCCTCACCCAAGGGGAAAGGTTACTATGCAACCTTTAGAATTCATCTGAAGGCAGCCTTGTATAGGGAAGTTTTTAAAAAATGTTTAATGTTTTATTATGTTTTTATAAATGTTAGAAGCCGCCCAGAGTGACTGGGGCAACCCAGTCTGATGGATGGGGTGGTCTTCTTCTTCTTCTTCTTGAATGGGACGTTCCTATTTTTATTGGAGAAATGTTGGAGGGTCCCGTAGTTTTCCATGCATAAGATGAGGGGTTTTTTTACTCTAAAAGATTGTTAAAAATGGGGGGGGGGGTTCCGTCTTATACATGGATAGTGCAGAGTTGGGACAGGTGATTGCTTGCAGCCCTGAGCAAGAGTTTTTCTGTGGTGATCTGGGTGAATGGTGTATGCAGCCAGGGCTGCTTTGGATTGGCTGCTGCTGTGGCAGTTGGGTGGGTTATTGTTGGCTGCGTCAAGGGCTGCTGTGTATCGGCTGCCATTGCTGCCAGTGGGCGTGCGATTGGCGGCTGCTGGCTGTGATCTTGCAGGTGGTGGTGTGTTTTGCAGCGTTCTCCATTCGTGTGAGTGATTATCTGCGTTCCCTCTCCCCAAAAAACTCAACACTCTGGGCCATCTCCCCCCACTTTCTTAAATTGTAGTCCCCAAAAACGGGGCATCTTATACACGGGGACATGTTATACACAGAAAAATATGGTATGTTGTAGGTGGTGATTTGAAAACTTGCATTTCCTGTTATTGTTCCTGTACTATGGGGTGTGTTTGCCTCTACTATACCTAAAGCATCAGCTGCTTCAGGTCTCTTTTGGAGGCATATTATTTTGCCCAGGCTTTCCCTGATCCATAAGAACAGGTTTTTCTGCTTTTATATGCTTTTTATACAGTGGTGCCTCGCAAGACGAAATTAATCCGTTCCGCGAGTCTCTTCGTCTTGCAGTTTTTTCGTCTTGCGAAGCACGGCTATTAGCGGCTTAGCGGCTATTAACGGCTTAGCGGCTTTAAGAAAAAGGAAACAAACTCGTAAGACGTTTCGTCTTGCGAAGCAAGCCCATAGGGAAATTCGTCTTGCGGAACGACTCAAAAAACGGAAAACCCTTTCGTCTAGCGAGTTTTTTGTCTTGCGAGGCATTCGTCTTGCGGGGCACCACTGTACTGCTGTTTTAACAATTTTGAGCTATGTTTCTGTTTTAACCTTTTTTATTGGTTTAATGTTGTATACTGCTTAGAGGTGTGTTGTTTTTTTAAAAAAATGAGCAGTTTATAAATGCCTTTAAATTAAATGAATAAGGGGGGGGGGGGAGTTGCCTTGCATCTCACTGGGCTTTCTGTCACTTTAAAACAACGAACTGTGTGCATTTCCTCTTCCTCACCTGCGGAACACATTTTAATTCACTGCGTCTCAAAAATGCTATGAAATATTGAAATGCGAAAGTCAACTGTTGTTGTACAGTTCTTTGTTTTTAAGTTGGTCAATACCCTCATATCGGCGCTCAGTGACAAAACAAGCTGTTGCACCTAGCAATTAGTAAGTAGCAGCAATAACGAACGGAGGTGGGAGATAATGAAGGTGGATATTTTACTGGATTTCAAATGTGGCTATATAATTATTATAACGTTTTGCATGTACAGTGGTATCTCTGGTTACGAATGCGTCAGGTTATGAACTCCGCTAACCCGGAAGTAGCTGCTCCTGGTTGCGAACTTTGCCTCAGGATGCAAACGGAAATCACGCGCCAGATATATGCACGCAGCGGGAGGCCCCATTAGCGAAAGCGCGCCTCAGGTTAAGAACGGTTTCAACTTAAGAACGGGCCTCCGGAACGAATTACTGGTAAGTTTGTAACCAGAGGTACCACTGTATATGTGAAAAGCATATTCTCTTTCTTTTCTAGAAGAATTTGTTTCCCATTCTCATATAATGATTTACGGGGGGGGGGGGGGTTGCTGGGGGTGATGGTTGCTTTAGGCATTTTTTTGCATTACAAGGAATCTTATTTTTCCACAGAAATTCATTGTTGCTTCCCCCTCCCTTTCTGTTTCCTCTATAGAAATCATCTAGACTCTCTGAGGATGACATCAAGTTGAGAAAGGAGACAGACCGATATCGTGCCAATTTCCTGGACCCTGCTGGTGTGCATGCGGCAAAAGGAGAAAGGATGGAAATAGAAGCCCTGGCCTCCGAACGTAGAAGCATCACAGTAGGGACTTCAGCGCGCACAGCAGACAACCAAACTCACTTCGCTTCCCCTGCTGCAAGCCACAATGGACTTAAAGACAGGCACGAATCGTTGGACAGTGAGGTTGCTAAAGAGATCAGGTACCTCGATGAAGTGCTAGAAGCAAACTGTTGCGATTCGGCTTCTGATAACCCCTTTAATGGGATGACTTCCTCCTCCCCTGAGCCAAGTGCATCCATTGTTGTGGATGGCTCTGGTCCATCTGTTCACCTTGCTAATGATTCCAGAGCACCCAACGAAAGCAGCACCATTGTAGTTCGTGGGCAAGCGGCTCCAGTCGTGGAGCACAGTGGAATAAACGTTGCGCCTGGGAAGCTTAAGCCAAATGGCCACTCCATGGGCATCCTGCAAGAGGAACACTGTGACAGCCTGAAAGTGCCAGTGAGTCCATGCTCTTCCACAAGCTCGAGGTCTTCCAAGGATGGAGAAGCGACGTTGGCCACCATTAAGAAAGAGGCTAAGTTTGAGCTTAGAGCGTATCATGAAGACAAGAAGCCATCAAAGCTCTTTGAGGAGGAGGATCCAAGGGAGAATTACAGAGTGCGTAAAGTGAGGCCCTCTGAGGAAATGATGGAGCTGGAGAAAGAACGGCGGGAGCTCATTCGAAGCCAGGCTGTCAAGAAGAACCCAGGTATAGCAGCAAAGTGGTGGAACCCTCCCCAGGAGAAGACGCTGGAGGAGCAGCTAGATGAGGAACACCTGGAGTCTCACAAAAAATACAAGGAACGCAAAGAGAAGCAGCAGCAGCAGCCACCAATGCCTGTGAAACATGCCTCACATTTGTCTGCAGCACCTGATCCAGCTAGCAGTAAAAAGGTTGATGTTGTCACAGAGCAAATAGATTTTTCAGCTGCACGGAAGCAGTTCCAGTTAATGGAAAATTCAGGCCCGCCAAATAACACAACAGCAGCACCCAAGAGATCAGGGACCCCCAAAATGTTCACCATACAACCCTTCTACAAACCAATAGGTCCATCTCAAATGGACCGGCGAACAGCCTCAGTTACAAAGCCTGTCTCTCCGTGTGGGCAGACTTTGCTAGTTGGTAACAACGATATTACTGTTGTAAAAGCTGAGAAGGTGTCTTGCATCTTAGATGACAATAGCGTTCAGAACATCTCTGGTGACTCGGTGAGAGTCTCTCCATGCAGTGATGCCACGAAACATGGCCATTCTACAAAGGGATGGTCGGATGATGGCGAGTTCATGAGTGCAAAGGCAGTCTTTACAGTGGTGAGAGATGATGAGCAGGGCACCTTAGATCAGTTCTCGAGGTCAGTCAATGTGTCTTCCCCTCCAGAGGAACTGGACTCTGGGCTGGATGAGTTGTCAGTGAGATCTCAGGATACAACCGTTTTGGAAACACTTTCCAATGACTTCAGCATGGACAATATAAGTGACAGTGGTGCCTCCAACGAGACAATGAATGCCCTTCAAGAAAATTCACTCACCGATTTCTCCTTGCCCCAGACCCCTCAGGCTAACACTCCTTCCGACTGTCGAGGAGACGGTATTTTCAAGTCACTTAGCGACCACGGCTTTTATTCTCCATCTTCACCGTTACTTGACTCCATGCTCATTGATGAGCAGTTAGAATACCAGGCTGGCCTACTGGTCCAAAACGCCATTCAGCAAGCCATAGCTGAGCAGGCTGACAAAGCAAGTTTTAAGCAATCTGCTGCAGAGCAAAAGAACCTCCAGGTCAAGGAACAGGAAGAGGAGGTGGTCAAGGCACCATGCTCTGAGAAACGGCACAATCCAACATTTCAGCCACCTCAGGTCTCCTCTCCTGTGCAAGAAAAGCGAGATTCAGCACCAAAGACTTCTGCAGCTCAAGACTCTGTACTCAGGGAAAGGCAAGTTCCACAGCCATCTCCTGTTGCTCACACCACCAGACCAGTCACTGTGGAGGAAACCAAGCCAGAAGTCAGCTATTTCAGCAAATATTCAGAAGCCGCTGAGCTACGGAGCACGGCTTCTATTCTGGCTATGCAAGAAGCGGAGGTGACAGTAGGGCCTTTCAAACTAAGGTCAAAAAAGCAGAGGACTTTATCTATGATAGAAGAAGAAATCCGAGCAGCCCAAGAAAGAGAGGAAGAACTGAAAAGACAAAGACAGGGTATGCAGCTGGCACGCAGCCCTGTCGCAAAGAGTGCACCTCCTCTACCCACCAGAACTGTGTCTTACAGAACTGCACCAGGTAAGAGCCTAACTTTTTCCTTAATCAGCAAAATAGATGCAGACCAGTGGCAACCAGCATGGTACCCTTGATGTGTTTGTTACTGGACTCCAGTTCCCGTGAGCTCCAGCCAGAATGGCCATGTATGATGGGGGTTGTAGTCCTCCAACATCTGGGTTGGGGCAGCAAATTGGCTATCGCTGGTGGAGACTAGGTTGCTCTCAGACTACAGCCTTTCTGTTTGGTTGCAAACTTTCACCCTGACAAAGAACTCCTCTAGCAGAGCAAGCTTTGCTGGATCAGACCAAGGGTCCCACCTATTCCCTGCATCCTCTTAGCAAAAATGGCATCCAGGTGCCTCCAGGGTGCACATGACAGAACATGACGTTATTTCCCCTCCTTATTTGTTTGTCTCCATCATCTGGTCCTGATCCTGCCATTCTGTTGAGTGATCATGGCTGGTTGCCATTGATAGATCACTGCATTTCCTTTTGTATTTTGAAGTCACCCACTGTATCTTATGGCAGGGAGTAGGCTAATCTGCAGTGGGATGGGGGAATCTCTCTGAGTTCCCTAGGAATGGGAATTCCAGAGGGTCTGTGGTGTACTGCTGGATATCTTGCCTGTATGAATGATGGAACTTCAAGAAGAGCCTCAACTGAATATATTATGGCATGGGAAGGTGCATATGGAAAGGCACTTTATATCATTGCCATCTGCTTTTGAAATGTAATTAAGTGGTGGTCCACCATCCCAATAATTTTGGGTACTTTTGTTGCCTTTGATTCCAGTAGGGGATGGGAAGCATGGGCGTAACTTTCCTATTGATATCAGTAGATCTAATAACTATCTGTGCTACTTCCTAGAAAAGATAAATGATGTAGATGTAGAACAATAGTGTACAATGTAGATCAAATGATAGATGGGAGGGAAATAGGCTACAAAGGAGTGGGTGTGTCTTCAAAGTTATTTTTTCCATGTGGCATTCAGTCCTGACCTTAATGTCATCTGTTGTAAGATGTCAACTTTAAGGAACCTCCAGAAATTGGAACTGCAAGCTTCTGCTTTGAGAAAAAAACCTGATTAAAAGTGGGCAAGCTGGCTGGCTGCATTTCAATGTCAGCAACTTTGGGAAGACTGCTAGATCCATCTTCAACAGCATTTCCAAACATGTGCTTGAATCCGTGCTGGATTTACGTATAAGCTAAACAAACTATAGTTTAGGGCCCCACTCTCTTGGGGGGGGGGCAAAAAATTTAAAGGGAACAAAAACTGGATGTACATTTCCAAAATATAAGTTAAGTTCAACAATTACTTTGATAAAATCCATATTTCATTATGTGCAAATGGCTTTAGATACCTATTAGGTCCATAAATTACCATATAACATATATTCAACACAAAAAAACAGTGGCAATTTGTTGTTGACAAAAGGCAGCTGGACATATAAAGGGCCCCATTACCTTCAGTAGCTTAGGGCCTCATCAGAACTAAATCTGGCCCTGGTCTACATTATTTTTTTTAAGCTAATAAATATTCTCACTCTATTTCACAACTTTGCAAGAAACAAAGAAGGTGAATAAATCATCTTTTTCTTTTTTTACCCTGGCAAATAGCTAACAATAAAGCCTCATACATCTCTTTGCTAGTTGGGAATAGAATTCGCTGCTCAGTCATATTTTCAGGTTTCAAGAAAGTGGTGAACTGCACAGATTATGTAGGTCAGGGAAGGGTTGTTTTGTTTTGCAATTTGCAGGAAACCTAGATGCTAGTAAAACGCTGGTGAAATGTGAGATACGGTTGAAAGAGAGATAAACCTGGATTCATCTTTATTTAGAGGACAGTGAAGGTTCTGGTGAAAATATACAGGTTGGTTAGAAAGACAAACCCAAATAGGATGAATGCAAGAGTGAAGTAAACAGAAAAGTAAGTATGTATTGGTGGTTATACCTCTGTATGTAGTGCTTTTATCCTCCCTCTGTAGCATTCCTTAGAAGTTCTGTGTGACACAGGGAAAAGGCACTATAAATAAGTCAAAAATTAGATTGTTATAATCAAAGAAAAAAATCCCTATGGAAAATCGCGTACAAAAATTTCCTGCTCTCTGTCACCATCTGGTGTTGCATGTTTATAGTGCATCCAGATTGTTGGGGTTTTTTTGCTATTGTAGCTGAGTCCATAGTCGTTCACAGGCCTGATTTAAATGTTATGCTGGCCATGTTTAAAAAAAAACTTGCTGGAAGCAGAGAGGTAACCCAACACTGAGAAACTGAATACTAATAATGTTGGGTGTAGTATATATTCTAAAATTTACCAATATTGTTAAACACCAAGAAGAGAGACAAAGTAATAGAAGTTTTGATGTAAAATTGTCTTTGTTATGCACTGGGACAATAAGGTACAAGCTTATTAGAAATCTTGTGAATCGCTAGAAATTATTGTTCTTTTTGTGTGCGTCTATTATTGCTTTCGGGATGGGATTTATAATTATTTTAGAATACTTAATGTCTAGAAGATGTTATCAAGTGCATTGCACTGTAATAATAACCAAGTGCCTTTTGGCATCTAAAGGCTGGCAAATGTATTGAAAGATGTTTTCATGGACTCTCGTGACACTTCTTCAGATGCAGCTTGAACTACTACAACTTGCAGCTCAAACACGTTGACTATTTTAGTATAATTTTCTACAGAAAACCAGATAAGCCCTTATTTCATTTTCAGTTCTTTGCTACTTTTAGTGCCTTGCTCTTATTGGACTACATTTTACAGTGTCTATAGAGTTCTCACCCTCCAGCTAACCGCATAACACACCTTTGCTACTTTCTCTGATCTTGGTATTATTTTCTTCATAGATATAACTGAGCTGAGGAAGAATTTACTATCCTGTATTCTTTTGTTACACTCAGGGCATTGTGCAGCTTTCAGTGAGGGACGAAACCATCCATGTGTACCAGATGTCTCATCTGTGAACACCAGGAAATTCCTAACAGGATATGACTGATGCCTCATGGCAGCTGTAGCTTTCCCCAAGCCTCCATTTATGACCCCTATTAGTGTCCATGAATAAACAGTTGCTTCACAAAGACAGAAAGCAGGTTGCCGTTTTCGCTTCGGCTTCAGCTCACCCCCCCCCCCATGTATACATACATCTAAGGCTGCAAATCCTATATACCCATTTTACCTGGGAGAAAGCCCCACTGAAGTCAAGCATGCATACTTCTCAGTAGACATCTATTGTACTATAAATTAATTAATTGACTGGGGAGAGTCCTGAGGCCCCTATGACTGCCATTCTCCATCCCAATAGATCAGAAATCAAAGGATGCAAATGGAAGGTGAATTCCCAGAAGGGTCTTAAAGGGACAGGGAAAATATTCTCATTATTTTGCCAGGTAACTTAGGTGTGCATTGACCAAACCAGCTCATTCAGCCCTAGCTCAACATTATTTTTCTGCTGCTGAAATTCCATTCTTCCTAGGTTATTTTGGTATGTAAAGTGATGGGAACGAGTTCACTTCTCCCTTGTATGCCTCTTTCTTTGCCACAGAGGTGAGCACAAGATAGATTTCAGGCCGTTAGTAAGCCATGCACAGCCCTCTGTTTGCTGGGATTCTTGCAGAGAATACTGGTCTAAGCAGACCTTGGTCTGATCCACTGCAATGTTTCTTAATACCTTCAGCAAGAGTTGCATACTATGGACCACTTAAATGCAGATTTGTTTCTGCCTAGACTGTCAAGACATTCTAATTACGTATTCTTGCTTTTTAAGGATAATGCCTATCAGTGGATCATGATGGTACTATGCAAAAGTACAGCACAGATGGGGAAACTGGCCCTTCCAGAGGTTGTAGGAGTTTAGAAATCCTAGACAGTATGGTTGATGGTCAAAGCTTATGGGAGCTGTATCCCAGAAACATCTGGCGGGCCACAGGTTCCCCTCACCATGCAAACCAAAGCTAGACTTCTTCGTTCTCCAAGAACCCCAGCAATTAGCAAGAACTAGGTGGTCCTCCAGTGGTTGATCTCTGCATATTTTTGCCAATGAGATACACACCTTTATTGCTATTTTTATCTTAGTCCCAATGGAGACAATCCACTTCAAAATTTGGTTAATTTCAGTTGGAGGGGGAAACAAAGCATGAATTTAACCCATTGAAATCTGTGGCACTTAAACATTCTTAACCTTGGCTAGATTCTGCAAAAACACAGATATAATACTGGCAGAGTATAACAGACAATTTTAATGGCCCATGATCTCTGCACAATCAGATCTTCTTTTGTGTCGAGCAAATTTAGTTTAATTCCCAGGCAAATCTTCTAAAGATATTGTACAAGTTTTCTCCCAGGATGAGTACCATAGTAGAAATGCTTGCTTTGTTTATAATCCATTGATTGTTTGGGTGGGGGTCGGGTGAGGGAGGAGATGACATTTGCAGTTCTTCTGGTAGCAAAATTTCAAAAATCTGTAGCAGGGGTGGGGAATCTTTGTCCTTCCAGATGTTGCAAAACTACAACTCCCATCATCCCTGGCTATTGGTCATGCTTGCTAGGGGTGGTGGGAGTTCCTCAACATCTGTAGGCTCTCTGTATCTGATCAACAAACTCAAAAATAAGCACGCTTGGTCTCCTATGTAATTCAAGGCTGCATTTCGTTAAAACCATGGTGTTTGCTAGTTCCAGCCAGATTATCTGAAACCTTCTATCAATGTAGCTGAGCTCTTCCCACTGTGGTAAATAAAAGCAATGGACCTCAGCTGTAAGTCATGTTGGTGTTCACTTCTTTCTTAAACCGACTATTCATTCTAAGCAGATATTTCTCTGTTTCTGCTCTGTCCCTGACCTCTAGTGGCCACAGTCATTCTAACTCATTGGATGAGCTTCTCTTAAGATTTTTGTGTACATTGGGTGCATTGGGTGAGGAAAATGTAGCCTGGGTAATTTGTTAACCTATTCAGGTAGGTAGGTAAGTAGGTAGATGTCTGCTGTTATCTTCAGGGAAATGTAATGGGAGCTTTCCTTTTATCCCTTTTTGATCATGTGAACTACTAATCATCTTGGACTCTAAACTCGTTTATCAGCTGCAGACACCATAGCCAGTGGTGATAGGAGCTGGAGTACAATAAGATCTAGAAGGTCACAGGTTTCCCACCACTGATACAAAAGCTGATGACCAAGGCAATAGGGGCACCATACTGGGAAGGGGGAAGAGTCTTTCCCTTCCGCTTCTTTCAGACTCCATTCCTCAGATATACCCGCATCTCAAATTACTATTTAAAGAGTAGAAGCATGTTGTTTTAAATACATTGCATTTTTTGCAATTTAGCCTTGCATATAAACAACATAAGGCAAATAAACCTTGCTAGCAAACTTGCCCTCCCCTACACTGAAGCCAATGAACCTAGCAAGCAGTTATATGCTCAAATGCAAAAAAACCCACACACAAAAGCACATTCAATGTCCTATCCAGGAAGCATAAATCCACAACAATTTTTAGAGCAGTGAAAATACTGTAGTGGTGTTTCCCCTGCTATGATACTATCAGCAGTTTTTGTTGTGGCATTTAAACTTGTTCAACCTTGCTGTCGGAACTTCACTTCTATCCATTTGTGGCTGTGTACATTAGACTTTACTGTGACTGGTATTTCCTAGATTATAGCAGTGGTAGCCCACTTTCCAGGCAGGCATGCCAAATTCATTGATTGAGAGGGCAACATCTAGTGCAGAGTCCAGTGCACTCTGGTATGCAGTGGAACCTTGGTTCTCGAACTTAATCCATTCCAGAAGTCTGTTCGACTCCCGAAACCTTCAAAAACAAAGACGTGGCTTCCGATTGGCGCAGGCATCCCGGAAACAATAGCCAACAGCAACATGGAAGGTTCAGCTTCCGAAAAACATTGGAAAACCGGAACACTTACTTCCAGATTTTCAGCATTCAGGAGCCCATTTGTTCGTCAACTAAGCCATTCAAGAACCAAGGTTCCATTGTACAGTCAAACCTCAGTTGTCGAGCTTCTTGGAAGCTGAACAGTTCGGAACTCAAACACCGAAAATTCGGAAATAATTGCTTCCGTTTCCGAACGTGCCTCAGAAGTCGAACGGCTTCCAAGGCTCATTTTTCCTTTTTTCCCATTGACTTTGCAGCCAGCTCTTTCATCCTTGGTTTTCGGATGTCAAACGGTCTTCCAGAACAGATTAAGTTCAAAAACCGAGGTTCCACTGTATATGAAAGTGCATTGGAACAGTAGCATAGTACTTGAGAGGAAGGCAGGAGTGAAGGCCTATATACCATAACCAACTCCAAAGGTAGCGCTACCTCTGACCTAAACTACCATAAGTGTCTGTCAAAATTCACAGAAACTTTTCTTAAATAAAAAAATAGTTTGAGAATCTGAATGCAAAAATTCTGTCCTGGCCCTTCTTTCTTCACGAGAGCAAACTACCTTGACTCAGTAATTATCTCTTCAGCCCATGCTTAATTTCAGCTCTCTTTCCTTTTGGAAGTATGGTGGTGTGGTTTTGGGGATTTTATTTTTTTCCAGAATCTTGCTTGCGAGTCTGTTACCTAGAGAAGGAAATTCTGATTGGGTCTTTGCAGGTAAAATAGAGAAGATCAAGCCACCTCCATCCCCAACCGCTGAAGGCCCCCCCTCGCATTCCGACTCGGCATCAGACGAATCGGGAGGATCCCAAAGACCCAAGAACCTGATGCAGACTCTTATGGAAGATTATGAAAGTCACAAAACCAAGAGGCGGGAGAGGATGGATGAGAGCAGCGTAAGCATATTCTGTTTCCTCCGCCCCCAATGCCCCCCCTTTTTTACATGCAGTAGGTTTTTTTTAAAAAAAAAATTAACAAGTTTCTAAAACTTTTCTAGATCACCTTTCCAAAATTCAGCACAAAAGGGCAATGTGCAAGGCCAGTTTCAGGCACACTTATTATGGGCTCCGTTCTGAAAAGGGTCTTTTTAAACAGTACCCTTTTGTTGGGAGCTTTTATAAAGAAAAAGCAGTGATAGCACTGATACCTGAAAAACTTGCCAAGGTTATTGGACGTTGCTCTTAATCAAAGCCATCTCCTGTGGCTGTAGGATCAAGTATGAATTTATTTGGTCCCTTGCAGCATATCCACAAGGAACCCTTTCCCTTTCTCTCCCTCTCAGAGATGAGGAGTTCACATTGAATATGGCTGACACCCCCCCCCCCCCGATCGTGTACTTTTGTGCAGGACAGAAGGGGGTCCTAGCAGTAACACTGTGTTCTCCACTGTCCTCGTGACTCCACTGCGGAGCTAAAATGCCATACTTAGATGCAGACGGATCCTCTCGCTTAGATGTTCCTGGGAAATCAGTGGGGCACTTGGGGCCGAGGCACAAAGCTACGAGACCCTGCCGTGAGCAACATAACTACAGCACAAATATTGTCTGTTTACCTCCTCCCAAACAACCCTCCTGTTTTATCATCACAGCTTGTACCACACCCAGTGTTAAGTTCAAGGCAAAATTCCATAGAGATGGCATTTTGCTTGAAAGCTCGAGTCAAAAACTGCAGCAGAGCCGTTGTTGACCTTAAAATTTACTGCACGCAATCCGTACTTCTGTTCTTGATACTCGAGCAGCAGTTAAACACTGTGGAGGATTTTGCTGCATGTTCCTTGCCTTGTGCAGTCGCTGGTGATTTTTTACTTGTAGGAAGTTGGCTTTTTATGTTGGCAGAATGACAGCGAATTTTCTGAACAGTGCCAACTGAAGTCTAGTGAGTACAAAATCAATAGCCGCCTGGCACAGGGAGCTTCACAAATTTGCTCCTCGTGGAGGTTAGTGGAACTGGTGAATATAAATGCTTCATGAGAAGTAGATTTTGAGATGCACCTGAGAGCTGGGAGCTCATGTGTCTTCCCTGGGCCATGTCCATCCGCCAGACCCCCTGTTTATATGTGCTGTTCAGTTAGAAATAACAGTTGTGGCACAATTAGCAAGACCAAGAATATGTTTAGCACCAACTGGATGCAAAGCACTTACTGGACATTTGAAACACTTCCATAGCTAAAGGGAAGAGATCTCTTCCTTTCTCTGCCTGCCTTTTCTGGAGGAATCAGATATAAAATGGTACAAGGCATATTATTATTATTATTATTATTATTATTACTACTACTACTACTACTACTACTACTACTACTACTACTGTTATTATTATTTCAAATAATGAATAGACTAAAATATTAAATTAACTGTACCAGAATTCATCATTTAGATTACCAAAACAGTTAAAGCAGTGGTGACTGACAAACAGCTTCCTTGTTTTGTTTTTATTCTTAAATTGGCTACTATTTTGCTTGTCTAAGCAGGATTTTTTTTTAGGTTGGGGTTTTTTTTGGGGGGGGGGTTGGTAACAAACAAGGCTGCAATCCTATGCATACTTACCAGGGTGTAAGCACCACTTAACTCATTAGGATTTACATCTAAGTAGACGTGAATAGGATTGCAATGTAAAGCTAATTTAGCTGAACTGTGAGATAGATGCTAGTTCTCAGTTTAATTTGAACTCTCTCTGTCTTTTCTTTATGAACTAATGATGGTCTTTTCCTTTTCTGGCAGTACACCTGTAAATTACTGTCTAACAAGGTTACCTCTGAGGTACTTTTCAAGCACTTGCCTTTGCTTAACATCTTTTTTATTTTTGCATGAGGATTTCAAATGCATGCTGCTGCAGTTTGCTTTCCATTGCTGTTTGCATAACCACTGAAGTGATGGCTTGAAAGATGAAGGCCTTTGTTTTGTCCAAAATACTGTTCCACCACCTCACTGAGCATTTTCACCCAACTGGGCCTTAAATTCCTTTTCTCCCCCCCCCCTTTTTGGGGGGGGACTAGGCAATGAATTTGAACAAAATGTGTGATGGGAAGTGCAGCTGGATCCCAGGTATAACTGCCCCTAAACCAGGCATTAGGGAGCTGTGGCCCTCCAGATACTTGGACTCGGACTTCCATCAGTCCCAGCCAGCATGGCCAGTGGTCAGGAATGATGGGAGTTGTAGTCCAAAAACCTCTGGAGGGCCACAGGTTCCCCATGTCTGCTGTAAACGATGATGGCCACTAGTACCTAGCCTCAGTTTTGGGATCCTGTTTACGATGTTGCAAGAAGAACACAGGACCACTTTCAAGATTCAGATCACAATATTTGAATTATGACTATGACTGCAGTCGTGTGGTGTGCTGTGGTGTTCATCCTCATGACTTAATGTGGGGAGTGGTCAAGAGTGATGCCCTCCATATGCTCTGAACTACAATTACTATCATTCTTGGCTATTTGATTGTCATACTGGCTGACGCTGTTGGAAGCTGTAGACCACAGCAACTGGAGGGCACTGCCTTGATTTCCCCAATTTAAAGCGAGGGGGGTGTCTGTAAACTGTGCACTAGATTTACAGCCCCATGTGTACCATCCAGCGAAGTAATTACCGTATTTTTCGCTCCATAAGACGCACTTTTCCCCTCCTAAAAAGTAAGGGGAAATGTGTGTGCGTCTTATGGGGCAAATGCAGGTGGGAGGCTCTGTCAGCGCTCCCTTTAAAGAGCCACATGGAACGTGTGTGCAGCTCTTAGGAGCTTTTCCTGAGGAGGGAGAAGGGCTGCCCTTCTCCTTCCTTGGGGAAAAGCCCCCAAGAGCCGCACACACACTCCGTGCGCTCTTTAAAGGGAGCACGGCTCTTGGGGGAGCCCCTCCCAAGTAGGGGATGAAGGTTCCCCTTGCCCGGGAGAGGCTGCTCACGGCTAAAGAAGCCAGGACAGCGAGCGGGATCCCACTGGCTGTTCTAGCTTCTGGCTTAGCCATGGGATGAAGTCTCTGCAGGGGAGCGGGGAGCCTCCCTAAAAACTAGGTGCGTCCAATCGTCCGGTGAGTCTAATAGAGCGAAAAAAACAGTAAAGTGTTTTCAGCTCCAGTGCTGTCATTGCGATTGTGCTTGAACAACTTGATCGCATTCCTCCTGCAGTGTCGTAGCAATCACTGATGCTGCCATGCTAAAGGTAGCCACTCAGAGTGGCTAAGGAAACACAGCCAGATGGGCAGGGTGTAAATTATTATTATTATTATTATTATTATTATTATTATTATTATTACTATTACTACTACTACTACTACTACTACTACTACTACTACTACTACTAATGGCTGCCCAGCCCTTATTGCAACATAGCTGTCCTTAAAGGGCAAGCAGTGTGACTCAAGCAGAAGATTTTTGCACTTCACTTACATAGCATCCTGGCAACCCATAGAAATGAAGGAGGTAGGGCTGAGCACCACTTTTGGACAAAGCTCAGCATCACCAGGTCTGGTACCTCTCTGCTCTCAAAAGTTCTCAGCAGGAGTAGCAACTCTTCAGTTCTGAAACTGAAATGTTGCATTGCTAACTCATGAGTTTTTAAGATTGTGTAGGTCCATTTCCTCTCTGTGATTTACTACAAGAACTCTGGTAGGCGTCACATATAAGTGGGCAATGGAAAGGCAGAGGTCTGGGGGGTGGGGAGCCTGAACTTTCCAGTGGAGTTTGGTGGGAAAGCCTATAAGCCTCTGCCCCAACCTAAATCAGATGGATTAAGTTTGCAGCAGTTCTTCAAATCGGAATCCCCTAAACCTCAGAAAAAGTATAATGACCAACGACTTTTTAATTGGGCCTCAAATGTCAAATTGCATATTTTTATTTTTCATAACCTGTTGGACTGCTTTGCTTGGGTGGTGGGGGTATATGTTTTGGTTTTTTCCACCACCAGGGTTCATCTGCATTGTCTCTGTACTGCCGCCAGGCAACAGACTTGAAAAAAAACAACCTCTTGCAGTTTGTTTGACCAATATTCTTCTAACTCGTTCTTTCCTTTGTGGAAGCAAACTTCAGGGCACGGCACAAATATGAATTTATGGCCAGTAAAAAAGGTAAAGGGTAAAAGGACCCCTGACCATTAGGTCCAGTCGTGACCGACTCTGGGGTTGCGGCTTTATTTTGCTTTATTGGCCAAGGGAGCCGGCATACAGCTTCCGGGTCATGTGGCCAGCATGACTAAGCCACTTCTGGCGAACCAGAGCAGCACACGGAAACGCCGTTTACCTTTCTGCCAGAGCGGTACCTATTTATCTACTTGCACTTTTTGGGGGTACTTTTGAACTGCTAGGGTGGCAGGAGCAGGGAACGAGCAATGGGAGCTCACCCCATCGCGGGGATTCGAACCGCCAAACCCTCTCATTTGTCCATTGAACAGGTTATGAGCAGCAGAGATCAAGAACGAGGAAGCTGACTTATATGGAGTCAGACCATCTCACTCAGTATTGTCTACACCAGGCACCCCCAAACTCGGCCCTCCCATCATCCCTAGCTAACAGGACCAGTGTCAGGGATGATGGGAATTGTAGTCCCAAAACATCTGTAGGGCTGAGTTTGGGGATGCCTGGTCTACACTGACTGTTAGTGGCTCTTTCAGGGTTTCCAACAGAGGTCTCTCACAGCCCTGCCTGGGGATGACAGGGCTTGAACCTGTTCTTTCTGCATGCAAAGCAGATAATTCTGCAACAGAGTTATGGCCCTCCCTCTCAGAAACATTTCTGCTTGCTGTTGAATTTTTAACTGTACCCTATAGTTATTTGCATTAATTTTAGAGCTTATCACATATAGTAAACAGTAGTATTCTTTTGCTAAATGCAGCATTTTGAAAATGTAAAAAAACAACAACACATGAGCACAATTCAGCCAGATGTAAGCACCATTGATTGTAATGGAAGATATTAAATGCATGCATTTACTTCTGAAATGAATGGGACTTCATTCATTGCTTAACTGTGGCTGGACTGCATTGTAATATACGTAGAAAATAGCTCAGTTGGTAGAGCATGAGACTCTTGAGATTAGGGTTGTGGGTTTGAGCCCCATGTTGAGCAAAAGATTTGTGCATTGCTGGGTGGGGGTTGGACTAGGTGACCATTGCGGCCCCTTCCAAATCAATGATTCTATGATTAAGTCTTCTAGCCACAAGCTATAAATGTTACTAAACGATGCATCTGAGTCTTCTTCAAAGGGCAGAACAATCTATTCAACGGGCGACAAAACTTCCATTACTCAAGTGTAATTAGTTAGACCAAATGGTTTTATTTTGACCGCTTCAAGGTTCACAACCTAGATGCTTTAAAGCGTGCCATGAAATATCTAATGTGTGACAGCAACATGTCTACAAGCACACCTATTATGCAGGTCCCTTTGACTGGGAGCTGTGTTTGGCCACAACTTCCTCTACATGACACACTCAATGAGAAACCCAAAGTTTACTTAGGTATAATGAGCCAAAAAAGTTTGTTTTCCAAATTATATGATTTCATAGCTTTCCCAGCTTAGCATTGCAAATTGTTTTTAGGGGGGGGGAGGGGGGAAATGCATTCCTCCACTTTAAGATTTTATTCTCCCCCCCCCCACACACACACACTGGGGGCAACACATCCCATTTGGCTGCATGAGGCAAATGGAAATTGGCGTCAGCACCAGCGCCAATTCTGGATGAGGTCACACCAGTTTCTGGCAAGGTCGCACATGCTTGTGCGATTTCAGCGAGATTTTGCCAGGTTTATTGCTTGACCGGAGACGATCACACCACACAGGCAACCACCTTTTAAGATACTAACAGTGCAATCCTGCAAACGTTCTCCCAGATTAAGTTCCGTTTTTTAAGAACTGCAATCTTGAAAACCATTGTCAGTCTCCTGTTTTTAAAAAGCTGCTCTCAATACAATACGCTGCCCTAGAGAACTTCCCTCGCAGGAAATTCCCAAGAAAATGCCAGGGTGTTGTGTCTCAGGGGTGTGTAACATTTATAACAAAGCTATTACAGGCAACATCCCTCGTTCTCGTTTTTACCTGTTTCCGTATCTTGGGATCCTGTGGGCTCCAGCCCTCATCCCAACTCTTTTCTGCTTTGTTGCGGCTATAGTGAATGGCCTGATAATAGGAATGAGAGACTACCGGAGATTAAAATGAAATTTCCAGAGACTAAAAGGCAAATGCCTGTTTCCATCCAGCCCAATGTTTAGACCACGATAGTACTTAGCAACTTACATGGTGCTCTGAAGTGTTTAAAAGACTTTAGGTACTGAGTCAGTAACCTTCACAACTACTCTGTGAAATGAGTCAGTGGGTTCCCCCCGCCCCCATATGACAAATGGAACCAGGGCTGAGACTGAGGAAATAGTAGCTTACCTAAGGCCTCCAAGTGATTTTGTGGGTCAAAATAGATTTTAAGCCAGAACTTTCCAACTTCTTAGCACTCCTCACACACTAGCATGGCATTGCCATGCCCCTTTCCCCCTCACTTCCCATCGGGCATCCCCATGACGCCATCATTCATTCGTACCCACTGGGTGCCAGGAGGCTGTGCCCCTGAAAATGGCAAACGGGGTTAAAGACCCACAAGCCAGCGAGGACCTTTGGTTCCTTGCTGGATGGTGAGTTTTGGTCCCACCAACCATCATTTTTAGAGATACAGCCTTTTCCTTTCCCATATAAACAAGTGGAGACATGTTAAGAACTCCCACCCCCACCCTCACCCTGCAATTAAACATTGCCAGTCTCACTTACCATCACGTTTCAGTAAAGTAGTATTTGGGCAGTACAGTAGTTAATTTTTTTAAAAAAAAATTAATAGTCTCTTGCAGTATTCTTTTTTAATGGCCACTCAAGTGAATTGGACCTCCCACTTTCCAGCCACAGCCGATATTGCACACCCATTGGCATGGATGGAACATAGTTGTACACAGAGAAAAAGTACAGCATTCCCCAAATAGCATGGAAGGTCAACTGCAAGTCAGCTTTAGCTTGCAGCAGAAGGACAATAATTAGTTATGCTGGTAGGTGCCCATCTGCAAACAGCTCAGCTCTCCTCTAAAGTGTGTAGACGCAATGCTTGCTTGCTTTTGTGTCCCAGCCTCAGAAGTTCGTTTCATGGTTTAAAAACAAAAGCAACTGTGATCATCAAAAAAAATTGAGCATGATTAAGACCTGATCGAGTATTTCTAAAAGGCTTTGTAAAGTCACAGATGGAACAGGGGAGAGAAAAGCCTTCTGCGGTTCTTAGTCTTGGGCTTTGATCATCTGCGGATGAAGTGCATTCATTGTATATTAAGGCCACAGCCACTCTGGGTTCCTCTTTGAGCCTGACGCTGCCACAGCCCTACCATTAGGCAAAATGAGCTGCAGACCTCAGGCAGCTTTTTTTTTGAGTGTCAGGAAAGGGGAGCCAATTTTTAAGTTACTTAAATATATTGTTATTGCCTTTTACAGCCGGGGAAGAAGAGAGGCATTTATTAGCTGTTCTGTCTCAGGTGCCAAAATAACTTGATACAGGATTGGCGGTGGGCGAGGGTGACATTTGCTGTTCCACCTCAGGCAGCAAAATGCCTTGTGCCCGCCACTGCTTGCGTTGTTTCACAGTGAAATTGCAGTTCATCCCGATGTTGCTGTGCTCTTCCTTGCATGTTGGCTTTTCCATTGACGTGCTTAAATTCAAACGTTTTAGCCTGTGGCTGTGCTGACATGCTTTTTTCATCCCAGGGAGTAAGAAATGCAGAATGCTGCAAGGTGGATATGTCTTTCAAGTTAACCAGGCTCTACTGATGCAAACTTTTTAAGTGCACAGAACTGTTCAGTGGCTGCCCATTTCAGGAGAATTTGAGATTGGTAACCGAATAAACGATTCTCTCTTTCTCGCTCTCTTTCCCCCCCTCCTCAGGTCCTTGAGGCTACGAGAGTCAACCGCAGAAAGAGTGCCCTGGCTCTGCGGTGGGAAGCAGGCATTTATGCTAACCGAGAAGAAAACGAATAGTTCTCTTGGCAAAGTAAGAGAGCAGTTAAAAACAAGACAACAATGCAGAGACGAAGAAACCAAATAGAAGAACAAAGTTTTAATTTTTTTAAAAGGAAAGCTTCAGCATTTTAATCCGGTATTTATTACAAGTGTATCGATCTCTGCAACCCATGTTTAAACAGAAGCAGTTCATATATGCATAGATATACGCACAAAACACGCAGAAAAGTTATACTAAGGGAAAGCATCTGCTACTCCACCCCCCCGCACACACACCAAAAAGAAAAAGGACGCGAAGAAGCAAGCAGCAACCTTGGTGCTGATATCATGGCTGTGTCAAGAAGCAGCAGCAGCAGCGACAACCCAAGAGGACACATTTCAGAGCGAGCAGAACGAACACGTGTTTCTTTCTGAATATTGTCTTCTTCCCAGCCTTGTATGTGGAACAGGAAGGGTTGGCCTAGATAGTATTTCACCACAAGATGGCACCTCACATGGAAACAAACAATTGTTCAAGCTATGTTTGAGCTTGACAGCAGCTCCTCATCATCCCACGTGTAGCGTTGAGAAGAGGGCTATTACTCTGATATATCCTAGACAGCCATAATATAGCACGGTTTATTTTTATTTTTGCTGTTAACAAATGGGGGGGGCGGATTCGGAAGGCTGTCTGTTAATTTAAAAGTTTTTTTGTTTTGTTTTTAGAAAGCAACAAAACAGGCTGTTAACTTGCAAATGTGAATGTACAATCCCATACATTTAGCCATAAAATACGATGTATTTTTTTTCCTGTTTATTTTTGAAAGGGTTTTTGGGGGAGATGGCAGATTGTTCGCTTTTTTCTTAACTTATAATGGGGTGGTTTTTGTTGAAGATTTGCCATCCCATTTTTTCCTCCACACATAATCAGTATGCTTAATAATGTTTCCTTTTAACAGTGCTGCAAAATCCATAGGTAGCATAGAAGAGAGAAATGCCAAATAAGGATATCTTAGTTTTAGTGGGTCTATATGCTTGAAGTGAGCAGTTTGGCCTCCTCTCTGTTTCTCAGCGCTTACCGGCATTATCATCTGCATTTAACATGAAAAGGACCATTGGAAGAAGAGTCGGGCTGAGTTGGAAAGATATGGGGAGCATCTGAACCATTGAAAATATTTTTACTTGAGGCAATAACTGACACATGAGTTGGAATGTTACAGAGAAGGAACGAAAGAAAAATAATGGAATCTTTAACTATATTTATGCTATGTAAAGGTCTTAGTTAATAGAGCGGGAAGGGCAGAGATGTTTTGCGTGACCAGGAAAATGAAAAGTTGGAGAAGGTAACGGAGGGAGTTGGGAGGAGGGGACCCAGGGCCAAAGGACTATTTTTGCTGTTCAAACAGTGTTTTCAGAGCTAAAAGATAATATTGCAGCTTTAGTTCGAGTGTAGGGTGGGAATCAGTGACAAAGGAATATGGAGTGGTTGTGAGTGTGTTTGCTTGTGTGCGTGTGAAGTAGAATGGTGAAGACAAAGAAATGTGGGTGTAGAGATTATTTTCTCCAAAGCTGTTTGCCAGCTCTAGGGGTATAAACGTGTGTGTGTTTTTTTCTTTTATGAAAAGGGATATAAAAAAAGGCACTAAAACTGATGCAGTATTTGTTAATAACTAAGCTGAACTGACATGGTATTTGCATGAGTTAACATTTCCAAAAGTATTGAACAATTTTGTAATCTTGACATTTAGGAAAGAAATGCGGTATTTATTCTTATGCTTTGCCGTCTGGCATAGTCTTAGAGGCTGCTGGTTTTCTCTTGTTGTGTCAAGAAATGCAGTAGAATGTGTTTAGTGATGGAATCCCAAAAAAATTCTGGACTAGAGCTTGTCACATTTTAGGCAACTCAAGAATGGTACATGCATCTTAACTAAAAAATTACTTTTCATTGATTTGTAAGAGGAGGCAAAACAAAAAGCCAGCCCTCCACAAGTTTCTCTTCTGTTTCCATTTTATTTTATGTTTCATGTTATGAACAGGATCTTTGTATTCCGCTGTTTAGACGAACAAGGAGATTTCATGTTGAAATACATTAATTTCCTCCTGGTAAATGTCTAAATATAAACAGAGTAGTATGAACACAACAGCCTTGGCAAGGATTCTGTACTGTGTGCAGAAACTAAAGTAGAAATATTTGGCTATAACATAGACCAGCTGCTTGGATAACATCTGTACCGAATTCTGATGCAAACCTCCAAACCAAGCTCCTCACGTATATAGAGGAGCCAGTCATAAAGAATTGAAGATAAGAGTTTTGCGTATACAACGGGAGCTTTCCCTGCCAATAGGAGAATCCACATTCTGTGCATCGGCAACGCTCCTGGGTTACGCGCCAGGCTAGCTATCCTCTGCTTACCTCATTAGAAAACATGGTGGATCCTATGCCCTTTGCAGATTTTGTAATCAGAAAATCCAATCAGAAAATATTTTACATAAATGATCTTTATATTAGTGGTTTGCACACTTTTCTGATTACTTTTTTAAAAAATGGGAATTTGGGGCACAAACCAGCTAAAGTTAGTTGCTGTTGTCCTATAGATTTCCATAGGACTACGCATTTAGCTGTTGCTTGTTTAAATCAGCGGAGGGTTTTGCTTTGTTTTTAGTGTTTAATTTTGGCTGGGTTGTGCGATAGGTGTTTCCTGAGGCTTAAATGCTGCACAGGAAAGAGGAATCCAGCTAATGGGCTGAGAGGAAAAATAGGTATGTTGAAAGAGAGAGGGGGAGAGATGCAACACAGTGGATTCGAAACCAGAAAGGGCCAGAGGCCAGAATTTAGAAAATTCTTTCTTTCTTTCTTTCTTTCTTGCCTGCAAGGGTCACCCAATATTTTCCACTGTTTTCTGAACCTTTTAACAAAAACTGCCTGTACAATCAAGTTGGGATTTATTTATTTTTTTACTCCAAAAGACTGTGTCTTTCAAAAGTGAGGTTAAAAAAATAAAATTCTCAGGATTATGACGAAGCAGATGGATTCTGTGCTGAAGATGTTTTTAAGCCAGTAGTGAGTAGAGTAGTGCTCTGAAAGATGGAGCGTGGAGAAGGTGGGTGATCAGCTTACGTTACACACAACCCTTGCTGAGAAATGGTGGTTTTCTTACAGGGGAGGTCAAGCCAAAGATAATACATTTGCTTGGAATGAGAGGCTTTCTCCTCCTTTACAAGGTTGTAGTCAACTCAAGGTGAAAGAGCAAGGAGTTGTTATGGGAAAATCCCCTTTTTTTCTAGAAGCAAAAATAAAAAAGCCACTTCAAAACATACATTTCGTTTGTCTCTACGTATCTTGTTCCTTCCCCCCCCCCCCCCCAGTGTTTCCACCCCAGCAGCAAAAATCTGAGATGGGTATCGTGGCATCATGGGATAACTTTGCTAAAAGGAAAGAGAGGCTTGATTCATTATGCTATTCCCACAACACAGTTTTTGGTGGTTATTATTGTAAACTACTGACAAAAGGACAGTTTCTTTTTCAGGAATTACGGAACCTTAGCTACCATTTTCAGCGAGTGCTTTGATAATGAAGCAATGGACTCGTCTCTTCATTATTCCCACCACCACTGCTTAATGTCTTTAAATATATGCCAGTACATGCGAATATATTCAACAACAACAACAACAACAAATTAATGCAGAATAAGCTTTGCTTCCAGGCACATACAAAGAGTTAAGAATTATTACTTTTTTGAAGCAAATACTGATAAAATTGAACTGTGCGTTGACTAATAGTTAAGGATTGCAATTTTGTGACGATGTCCAGGATTCTATCCCCAAAATCTTAACTGCAGAGCAGTTTCCTCAGACCAGTTCTGACCATTTCATTCCCAGTCCAGAAGGATCCATTGCAGAATACTGTGGCAACTCCGTCGTTGCAAATGACCAACCACTCTCGCTGCAAAATAGCGTGGCTTCTTGTATATGTTTAACCACTTCATTGCTGTACCCTGCTTCTGTTTTATAGTGACTGTGAGGCATACAATGCAAGTATACACTTATTTTCTCATTAAAACTTAAACTTGTCTTGTGTTTCTTATCTGAAAGCAAAGGGGGTTGTGGGGATGTCGCATTGTTGGCAGTGCCCTTCGGATCGAGTGTTTGCTATGACTTGCTATGGCAAGAAGCCCATAGGCCAGATTAGGCCTGCGGAACTTGTCTTCTCAACCACCTTCCCTGTGACCCTGTCATTCTTCCATTGAGATGTGGTAAAGATTTCACCCATATTTTCAGCTGGAAAGGAAATCGGCTTGTTTAGAAAAGCTGGGAGGGAGGAATTCCTCACTTTATATACACAACATATGCCCGATATATATGGAGACTCCATTTTCTCAGCGCCTGGCGAAAGAACAATGTTAAATAACAATTGATGACCTCCTACCGGACCACAATAGAAAGTGTCCTCTCATATTGTATCACAGTGTGGTACGTTGGCTTGACAGCCACGGACAGAAAGTCTTTACAGAGGGTGGTGAACACAGTACATGATATCATGGGCTGTCCCCTGAACCCACTAGATGGCATCGCAAGGGATTGTTGCCTTAGGAGAGCAAGAAAAATTCTAAGGGACGATTCACACCCCAGCCAGCACCTCTTTAATCTTCTACCCTCAGGCAAGAGATATAGAAGTATAATCAGTCATACCAACAGGCTAAAAAACAGTTTATATCCGTGTGCTGTTAGGCTGCTGAATGGAAAATAATTTGTGCAGCTGACTTTCGAGGTTGGTGTATTGTATGACAAGCACATAGCGTGCAATGAGTTTGAGTGTTTGGGGAGGGGGAGGCTCAGTTAATTTCATTGTACGCAGGTTGTACATTGACAATAAAGGTATTACTACTACTACGTCTACTATCTTATAAAGCCAAACCCATAAAATGGGGCCTAAAGCAGCCTCCAAGAATATAGACATTGGCTGCCCATGGGCTACTTGTGAATCAGCATGAAAAGGCAGTACCATGAAATCCTTGCGAGCAAACTGCTGTTTAGTCTTTCTCCACCTAGCCCTTGAAATAACCTGGAATTCTGGCATGCACAGCCAATTTTGTAAGTGTAATTAAGCCTTCAAATAACCACACAGACATGGGCATATTTTTCCCCATTGTAGAAGGTGGGTGAAAAGATGAGCACTAGACTTTCAGTCCATACCTGAGGCAGGCTAGAGGCAGCTTCGTATTATGGGAAAGCAACAAAATCAATGTGCTTCCTCCTTGCACATTGTCCTGTCCGTGGTTGAGCAGTGGAGAGCCATGCACCTCTCGTGTAGGGAGGTGTGTGCTGCTTATTTTTTGTGCCCATGCATTCACCTACAGAGGAAGGCCTCATGCCAGTGGGTGGTGCTGTGGTCTAAACCACTGAGCCTTTTGGGCTTGCCCATGGGTAGGCAAACTAAGGCCTGGGGGCTGAATCCAGCCCAATCACCTTCTAAATCTGGCCCACGGATGGTCCGAGAATCAGCGTGTTTTTACATGAGTAGAATGTTTCCATTTATTTAAAATGCATCTCTGGGTTATTTGTGGTGCATAGGAATTCGTTCATTATTTTTTTTTCCAAAATATAGTCCGGCCCCACACAAGGTCTGAGGGTGAAAAAGTTTGCTGACCCCTGGGCTTGCTGATCAGAAGGTCAGCAGTTTGAATACGCATGATGGGGTGAACTCCCATTGTTCTGGCCCAACTTCTGCCAAGCTAGCAGTTTGAAAGCACGCCAGTGCAAGTAGATAAAAAGTTACCACTGCAGCGGGAAGGTAAATGGTGTTTCAATGCACTCTGGGTTCCGGCACGGTGTTCCATTGTGTCAGAAGCAGTTTAGTCATGCTGGGCACATGACCTGGAAAGCTATCTGGACAAATGCCAGCTCCCTTGGCCTGAAAAGTGAGATGAGCGCCACAACCCCATAGTCTGCTTTGACTGGACATAACCGTCCTGAAGTCCTTTACCTCTTTACCTTTACCATGCCAGCAAAGGTAAATCATGTTCCTGTTCCATGAAAACCTCTGGGATTTAAGTTAGTTGCGACTAACCTATTCCCTTGGAGTTAGGCTGCATTCCAGATGTACTTACTCTGGAGTAAGCTCCATTATGCCACATTGGACTTCTTTGGTATGCAAGTTCCTGTTTTTCACGTAAGATTTGGGAGCATGGAAAAAGAAGGCCTCACTTTCCCTTCCTCTCTCACATACTGTGAGGCCAAGCCAAAAAGCTTTCATTTCTCATTTCTAAGTGCCCATAACATCCCTGCGAGGGCAGCTTCTTTTGATGACCCATATACTGATGCAACAATAGGTCAAAGAAAATACAAATTTCCAACTGGAACTTTTAAGAGGGGAACTGCTCTTGTAGGAGACACAAGTTTGAATCGGGGATTTCGGATGGATTCATGTGCTGCAATGCCACCTAGGACACAATTTAAGCAATTCCTCAATTATACAATTGGTCTCATAGCATCAAGCCCTGACTGAAGCAGCAGCTCCCCTCCCAAATCGTGGCGGGAAAACCGCTAATGTGCTAGGTGACAATTTGTTTTCTCATATATCGCCAATTCTCCTTTTTCCTTTTTGCGTTTCATAGGTGGTTAGCAGACAGTTTTTGAAAAACTAAAGCAATTAAGTGGTCAGAGTGTCTTGTGAGCCCAGTGTCCTCAACCCACAGAGGAGCTGCCCATTGAGTATCTGCATGAGTCACTGCTCTTACCAGCCCTGTGTCTTCTCAAAGTCTGCTGGGCAATAATAATGCTAACCTGTCTGCTTTGACAGAGGTTGGAGCATTTATACAGGGACACAGCAGAATTGGTCACCCCCTGCACCCCTGCTTGTCTCTGCATGAGTCACTGTTCTAGATTTGCCTCCTTCCAACTAAGAGTGACACACGGGGGGGGGGGGGAATGGGAGACTTCTCTGACGTTAGGCCATTCTTCTGCCACACCCTCTGCAAGTCAACCTCTTTAAGCACAAAGCATGCCTATGATTCAGAGTAACCCTATCAGAAGTTTGGGAAATCCTGGCGCCTGCCCAATTTCCCTCTCAGCCGTAAAGGTGCTTGTTCTCTGCATCAGTTTAACAGCTTCTGCTTGCAGAAAAGAGCCTTTTTGCTGGCTTGAGTGATTACAGCTAGAAGTGTGGTCATGGGCCTCAGCCTCAGCTTGGCTGATAAGAACAAACCCAGCCTAGTGCAAATGGGATGATGCCCTGCAGCCACTGTGGAGAATCACTAGTGCAAGGGAAGCCCCACTAGCCAGGTGAGAAACAGGCCTGTGACCCAAACCTAGAGTGATAACCCCAGGCATGTCTATTCCTCCTTAATTTAGCATCACCAGTGCTATTTTTTCTGCTGTATGTGGCTTTATTGTGTGATGGTTCCAATTGGAGTCCAACAATGGGGGTACACAAACTCCCTATCCCTGAAGAAGGTGAGGAATTCAAACAGGAACTCTAACTGTGAGAAGGGCTCAGCAGTAGAGTATATATCAGGCATAGGCAAACTTGGCCCTCCAGGCGTTTTGAGACTACAATTCCCATTGTTAAGTTGTGGGTGAACATATCAGACGACACAGCAAGTCTTCAAACAGCTCTTGCTTATTCACAGGCCAGAACAGAACTGAACTGAAGGGTTCAGCCAGCCTGCTTATATAGAGCTCCAGTACAACGTAACTGTAACTACTTTCTGTAACTATCCAATCACTACAAAAAAAATTCCTTCCAGTAGCACCTTAAAGACCAACTAAGTTAGTTCTTGGTATGAGCTTTCGTGTGCATGCACACTTCTTCAGAAGTGTGCATGCACACGAAAGCTCATACCAAGAACTAACTTAGTTGGTCTTTAAGGTGCTACTGGAAGGAATTTTTTTTGTTTTGACTATGGCAGACCAACACGGCTACCCATCTGTAACTATCCAATCACTGTATGTCACTTTCGATCCCTTATTTGCATATGTGGACCTGAACTATCTACAGCAGTGTTCCCCAACCTTGGGCCTCCAGCTGTTTTTGGACTACAACTCCCATCATCCCTCGCTAGCAAGACCAGTGGTCAAGGATGATGGGAATTGTAGTCCAAAAACAGCTGGAGGCCCAAGGTTGGGGAACACTGATCTACAGTATCCCCCTGCTGGCTCAGGGTGAGAACTTCAGTACATAACACCCATCATCCCTGGCCTGTTAGCTAGGGATGATGGGAGTTGTAGTCCCAAAACATCTGGAGGGCCGAGTTTGCCTATGTCTGATATATATCTTGCAGGGGGAAAGGTCCTCCCAGATTCCTGGAATCTCCAAGTTGCCCTGGGGAAAATCCCTGCTTGAGACCTTGAAGTTCTGCCAGTCAGAGCAGGCAGGATTGGGCTCAGGTGCTCAGTTAGTCTGACCTTTTGAAAACCACCTTCCTATGTCCCTAGCAGCGGTGTTTACAACTGCACAAGGAACATCCCTTCTTTTTGCATGTAATACCTTGACCACAGACTCTTGCTTCCCAGTGCCTCCTTGCTATTCTTGGAATCGCCCCTCCCAGATGATAAAGCACCAGTCATCTCTGTTTGCTTTTAATCATCCTTCAGGTATGTTACAGCTCATTGCGATCCTTATCTCTGGACACAGTTTGGGAATTGCTGGTCTCCCAAGTATATATGCCAGGGCCTCTCTCTCTCTCTAGTCCCACGCCTTTGCCCTGTTTGCAAAACCGAATGAGGTTGATTGGTAAAGGTGCTTCTCTGCTGTGCAATTCACTCTCCCCAGCATTACTCAAGAGGTTCTTTCTCATGTTTATGGAGCCAGGTTGCAGGGGGTGCTTCTAGGACAGACAAGATAAATGGGCTGAGAGCAGCAATTGATCATCAGGCAGTCCAGCAAAGACAGCTATTGATCCAGAAAAGAAGAGAGGGAAAATAAGGGTCAGTGTTTCCTTCTTCTTCTTTTTAATGAGACAATTGATGTGCATGGAGGATATCTGAGGGCTATTCTGCTACACAGTAGGGATGGAAACACAGTTAGCTCTTTGCTATGGAAAGCCCAAGGGATTGGGCTGAGTGGTCCCTGCCAGGTAGTTATGTAAGGATTTTAGAGGAGAGAGGCTATTTCGGAAGATGCACCCCTGTGTTCTGTCTAAATATTATTTTCCACTCCACGAGACTGTAGTAGAAACCAGATGCCCTGTAAGGCTGATAGACAGGTGTCGCCAAGAAAGGTCCCTGATACCTGGTGCGGTTTGCACTTTTAAAAAAATGTCATTTTTATTATAAACAAGACAACAAGCAATTTATTTATTTTTTTAATGACCGAAATGGTTAAGCGTCAGCATGGGAAGGCCAAGAGAACATTTGGGGTTTTTTTCTGGAATGCAAGCCTGCCACTTCTATTACAAAATCAAACTCTCTCTTTTAATACAGTTTTATTTATTCTGCTAAAGAAACACAGACACAAAACAACAGAACATATCCAATTGGAAAATTTGACAAATCAATAGACGTTAAAAAACACGCCAGTCAATACAAGATGATCAAACTGTAGATCATCATCATCATCATCATTTTATTTTTATGCCGCCTTTCTATAGTTAAAACAATGCTCAAGGCAGCTTACAACATGACAAGGTTTACATCAGGGGGAGCCAAGGTTTACCTCGCATGGGCTGTTGTTGTTTAGTCGTTTAGTCATGTCTGACTCTTCGTGACCCCATGGACCAGAGCACACCAGGCACTCCTGTCTTCCACTGCCTCCCGCAGTTTGGTCAAACTCATGCTGGTAGCTTCGAGAACCCTATCCAACCATCTCATTCTCTGCCGTCCCCTTCTCCTTGTGCCCTCCATCTTTCCCAACATCAGGGTCAAAGTATTGGAGCCTCAGCTTCAGGATCTGTCTGTCAGAGACTGCCTCCCGGTCTCAGCTCACAGAAGACCAACGCTAGCCATTAGAACTGTACAGAAGTCTTTATTGGCATTTAGTTTCCATTTCCAAACACTAGCGTGCGTCTCTACGTCTAAACCCTAGACCAGCGAAGCCTCGTCTGAGTCTCCGCCCCCTGTACACCAGCTTAAGACTCTAGCCTTACTCCACCTTCTTCGTTTCTCCTTCCTCCTCTGGGTCCTACTACCCCCCTGGGTGCCTTCTTTCCGGGATGCCTCGGAAGCGGACCCTTCGGACTCCTCCCCTTCTCTCCGGCGGGCTTTGGGACCCGGCTCTCTCTCCGGACTGCCCATTGCGCCCCCCTCCTGTACATTTGAACTTGGCGCGCGCGCGCTGCCCCTGACCTTCCTTTTGACCGTTACCTCGCTCTCTGATGCAGGCGTGGCTAACCCTGACTCATGTCCTTCCGCTGACGGAAGGCTGCCTGCTGCCGATGTTTGGGACTCCTCCCCCTTACTGCTCTCCGGTGGGAAAGTTGGTCCCGATTTCCAGCTGCTGCTCTCTGAGTCCCCTCTGGCCCCTCCTTCCTGGGGTGTTCCCTCTGGCAACCCCCTGGCTCTGACCACTGGGGCCCCTTTCTGTGAATCCTCTGATTCACTGGAGAGACTTAGAGACCTCGGATGGCTACCCTCGCTGACTTCTCCCTCCGATTCCTCTCCCTCGGTCTCTACTTCCTCCCTCTCCTGTCCCTCTGCTCCTGAACCCCTGACATCCATCCCCCCCTCGAAGCCCCCCCTTCCCCCCTCCCCTCCTTCCGGTGCGGGTACTGGGTGCTCCGTCGTCGCGGGGGTGCTTGCCGGATACAGTTCATCCCCCATGTACTCGTCAACGTCGCTCTCCTCTGCTTCCATCTCTCTGTCTTCATGCTCGAACCCCACGTTGTCCCCCAACACGTCCATGTCCGTCTCGCCCCTCTCCCCCTCTTCTGGTGGTCCCATCCAAGGACCCCTCAGCCACTTCCTGCGCCACTGCTCCTCTGGTTGATCGTCCCACCAATACGAGTGGTCTGAGGCAGACCCCGGTGGCGAACCCACCTGAGAGCTGGGGACTGGTGCCTGTTCCTCGTCCGAGTCGAACCCCAGGAATGTGCTGGCTGAAAGAGTGGGTGTGAAAAGCCAGTCATCGAAATACTCTGCTGGCATGGGCCTGTGCGGGAAGAGGGCATGAAACTCCTCTTTGAGCAGCGGTTCCTCCAAGGCATAGTCCGGTACCCAGCTGTTGGCACTGGCCGGGGTACCCTCTCTGGCTAGGAAATATTCTACTCCCTCTTCCCCCCATCTGGAGTCCAAAATCTCTGTGACCTCATTGATGTGTCCCTTCCTAGGCGGCCCCCTCACTCTGGGCCCTTCACTGCTCTGGTCTGGTGCTGTGTCTGGCTCCTGAAACCTATGAGGTGCTTTGTAGGGCGTGAGCACCGATCTATGGAACACCGGATGCATTCTGGAACCCTCCGGAAGAGCCAACCGGAAGGCCACTGGATTGACCTGCGCCTGGACTTGGTAAGGTCCTAGCTGCTTATGTCCTAGCTTCTTCTTAGCTAATGATCTGGTCGGCACTGCTTGCGCTGCTAGCCAGACCCAGTCACCCACCTGTATGTCTTCCCCAACTCTTCTGTGTCTGTCGGCCTGCACCTTGTATGCGTGCTTTGCTAGTTCTAGCTGCCTCCTGAGCTGTTCGTGGACTTCCTGCAACTCTGACGCTAAGGCTTCCGCTGCCTGTGGCTCCCCCTCCCCCACTCTCTCTAAACCCGGGAAGGTTCTGGGATGCCTCCCGTTGTTGGCGAAGAACGGCGTCACCCCCGTCGACACGTGCTTCATATTGTTGTAAGCGAACTCGGCGAGCGGCAGGTAGTCCACCCATGTCGTGGGCTGCTGGTTGGCGTAGCATCTTAGGTACTGCTGCATGACGGCGTTGACCCTCTCCGCTTGTCCGTTGGTCTGCGGGTGTCTCGCCGACGCCAAATTGACCTTGACGTTCAGAATGCCCATCAGCTTCTGCCAGAAGTTCGAGATGAACTGTGGCCCCCGGTCGGAAAGAATAGACCGTGGCAGACCGTGGACCTTGAACACGTGGTCTATGAACAGTTTGGCGGTCTGCTCTGCCGTGGCTACCTTCGCACACGGAATGAAGTGTGCCATCTTAGTAAACATGTCCACCACCACTAGCACTGCTGTCTTTCCCCTCGAGCTGGGCAGATCCGTGACGAAGTCCAGGGCCACCCTCTCCCACGGTTCAGACGGTGTCTGCAGCGGTTCCAGCAATCCCGCCGGCGGTCTGTGAACTGACTTGGCCCTTTGGCAGGTGTCACATCTCGAGACGTAATCCGCTACTTCCCCCCGCATCTTGGGCCACCAAAAGTCTCTGGCTACGAGTTCGACAGTCTTTTCTTTGCCAAAGTGCCCTGCGGTGGGAGCGTCGTGTAGCTGCTGCAGGACCCTTGCGCGGAGGTCGTCTCCCGGCACGTAGAGTGCTCCCTTGTGGAGGAGCAACCCATCGCGGATCTGGAACTCGTCGGCCCTCGCTGTGCCCCTGTGCACCTCCTCCATCTTGGCCCGTGCGAAGGGGTCTTCCCGCAGCGCGCGACGTACGGCGTCCAGGTCCACGGTTGCCGACGCGCATGCCCACGCTTCCGGTGCGAAAATGTGCTTGGCCGCCGACGGTGCCGCCTCCTCCAGGTATTGCGGCTTTCTGGACAATGCATCCGCCATCACGTTGTTGTCGCCTGGGATGTACTCTATCTTGAAGTCGAAGTCCGCGAAGAACTCTGCCCATCTAATGTGTCTCTGGTTGAGGAACCTAGCCGTGCGCCAGTACTCCAGATTCTTGTGGTCCGTGTGGACCTGCACTGTATGTCTGGCTCCGATGAGGAAGTGCCTCCATGCCTTGAATGCTGCATGTATGGCTAGCAACTCCCTGTCCCAGATAGTGTAATTCTGCTCCGACTTGCTGAGCTTCCTCGAGTAGAAGGCGCACGGCCTCCAGTCCCCCTGCTGGTCTTGTTGCAACAGTACAGCTCCCACGGCTCTGTCTGAGGCGTCCGTCTCCACCCTCATGGGTCTGCTGGGATTCACATGCAGCAGCTGCTCTTCGGACGCGAAGAGACGCTTGAGTTTCTGAAAGGACTGCTCCGCTTGCTCCGTCCAGATGAATTTCTTCTTCTTGGAGCTGAGCGTGTCGGTGATGGCCGCTGTCTGCATGGCAAATCCCTTGATGAACTTGCGGTAAAAGTTGGCAAAGCCGACAAACCGCTGGACTTCCTTCCGATTGCGTGGGCTCTTCCAGTCCAAAACTGCGCGAACCTTGGCGCTGTCCATGGCGAGCCCCTTGTCCGACAACTTGTAGCCCAGGAAATCCACCTCCGTCACGTCGAACTGGCACTTCTCCAGTTTGGCGTACAGCCTGTGCTCCTTCAGTCTCTGCAGAACTTCCCTGACATCCCTCTCGTGCGCCTCTCGCGATTCTGAAAAAATCAGGATGTCGTCCAGGAAGCATACGCACTTCTTGTAAAGGAGCCCCGCCAGCACGTGATGCATAAAGGCTTGGAAAGTGTGAGAGCCATTTTGTAATCCGAAGGGCATAACTCTGTATTCGTAGGTGCCCAGTGGCGTGAACATGGCCGTCTTCCACTCGTCTCCGTCGCGCATGCGAATCAAGTTGTACGCGCCACGTAGATCCAGCTTGGTGAAAACGCGTCCTTTCCGCACCGTCGCGAGCAAGTCGTCTATCTTGGGCATGGGGAAAGCTGAGGGCTTGGTTTTCGAATTCAAGATTCTGAAGTCCACCACCAGTCTTTTCTGGGGCGTATCCCGCTTCTTCACAAAGAATACGGGACTGCCCCCCACTGCTTTCGACTCCCGGATGAACCCACGCTTCAAATTGTGATCTATGAACTCCCTGAGTTCTTGCAGTTCATCCTCAGACATGGAGTACAGTTTCCCAGTAGGCAGCGTCGCCCCCGGCAGGAGGTCAATCTTGCAATCATAGGGTCTGTGAGGGGGTAGCTTGTCCGCCTCCTTCTCGCAGAACACCTCCAAAAACTCCGCATACTTGTGGGGTACTGCTTGCAGCGTGCCCAACTGCAACTGCGGGTCCTCCTCTTCCCCTTCCGGGCTGGGCATAATGCAGTGTTCTGCACAGTAGGAGGAGCCAAAAGTCAGGTGGCGCTGGTACCACGCCAATGCTGGGCTGTGCCTGTGCAGCCAACTCATGCCTAATACTATAGGCGTGTCGGACAGCTGGGTGACATTGAAACTGATGACTTCCCGGTGATTCCCAATTTGCATCACCATAGGCGGCGTCTGCTGCACCACCTGCCCCCCTAGCAGTTCCCTGCCATCCACCGTGACAACCTTCAGGGGCAGTGTGGCTGGCAGTAATGCTACGTTGTGTTGTTGAATGAACTCCAATCCTATAAAGTCTGCGTTACTGCCAGAGTCAATTGTAATAGGCACTTCTAAGGTGAGTCCATTGGGCAGCTGAAGCAATGCGGTTAGCTGCACCACTGGCTTGGGCGGGAGGGGGTCTGTGGGCTGCAAAATCTCTGGGGACTTCCTCACTGACTCGTCTGGCTGGGCCCCAGTGCCTCCTCTTCCAGCCAGACCTGGTCGTTTCCCTGCTGTGGTGCTCTCTGCTGAGTTGTTTCCAATACTGTCACTGAAGCTGCAGTGTGCTTGAAACTCCTCTGGGGACACTCTTTCGCCATGTGCTCTGCACTCTCACATATATAGCACTTCCTGTTCCTTCTAGGCAGCTTCGATTTTACTGCTCCCGGCGTTAATGCTCTGGTAGCTGAGTGAGCCCTAGCACCGCCAATCTCCATCTGCTCCTCGCCCCCTCCCTGTGGAGGCGTGGACTGCGCACGCGCTGCCTCTCTGGGCAAGAAGGAGGGCACTCTCGCTGGTGAACGTCCCCAACGCCCTTCTTCTTTGCTCCACGGACGTTCTTCCTGCCTCACCCCAATAGACAACGCTCTTTCAACCACTTGCTGAGTGGTGGTGGGTCTCTCACCCCTTGCCATCTCATCCTTGATCTGTGCATTCAGACCCTCCCAAAAAAGGTCTCTAACCGGCGGAGAATCCTTATCCCAATGCAGCGCGTTGACCAATGCAAAAAACCGGGAATGATACTGCCTTACGCTGGCTTTCCCTTGTCTTAGCCCAAATATGTCCCTCCGGGCAATGTCCAGGTCTATTTTGGATAAGAAACAGGAGTCCATCGCCTTAATGAACGCATCTGCGCTTTGAAGCGCCGGATCCTTATCTCTCCATAGGTTGCGCAGCCATGATTTCGCGTCCCCATGCAAATGAGACAAAATAAACCCCACTTTTTCCCGCTCATCTCTAAAGTCTCTTTCCAGCAGCTGCAGCGCAAACAGCACATCTGCTCGGAAATTGGGGTACTGCTGCAAATTCCCGTCAAAATGAGATACAATGCTGCCTCCTCTCTTCCCCAAACCGATCCCCTCGGACCTGGGTGCTGGGATCCCCTGCTTTACAAGCCCTTCCAACCTGGCTTGAAGATCTCTGCATGCAGCTGCCGCTTCTTCCTCTCTCTTCCTGGATGCGATTATTTCAGCGTTGAGTAGCGTCACCGCTTCTTGCAGGGAAGCTATTTTCTGTTCTGTAGTCATCTTGCCAGACTCTTGTGAGCTCGCAAGGCACCAGTCTTCCACCCTCCCTGCCTCGCTTCCTTAGCGATGCTTGAGGCGAAGAAAAACCGATGGTAACTTGAGACGAGGCTTACTGTCAGAGACTGCCTCCCGGTCTCAGCTCACAGAAGACCAACGCTAGCCATTAGAACTGTACAGAAGTCTTTATTGGCATTTAGTTTCCATTTCCAAACACTAGCGTGCGTCTCTACGTCTAAACCCTAGACCAGCGAAGCCTCGTCTGAGTCTCCGCCCCCTGTACACCAGCTTAAGACTCTAGCCTTACTCCACCTTCTTCGTTTCTCCTTCCTCCTCTGGGTCCTACTACCCCCCTGGGTGCCTTCTTTCCGGGATGCCTCGGAAGCGGACCCTTCGGACTCCTCCCCTTCTCTCCGGCGGGCTTTGGGACCCGGCTCTCTCTCCGGACTGCCCATTGCGCCTCCCTCCTGTACATTTGAACTTGGCGCGCGCGCGCTGCCCCTGACCTTCCTTTTGACCGTTACCTCGCTCTCTGATGCAGGCGTGGCTAACCCTGACTCATGTCCTTCCGCTGACGGAAGGCTGCCTGCTGCCGATGTTTGGGACTCCTCCCCCTTACTGCTCTCCGGTGGGAAAGTTGGTCCCGATTTCCAGCTGCTGCTCTCTGAGTCCCCTCTGGCCCCTCCTTCCTGGGGTGTTCCCTCTGGCAACCCCCTGGCTCTGACCACTGGGGCCCCTTTCTGTGAATCCTCTGATTCACTGGAGAGACTTAGAGACCTCGGATGGCTACCCTCGCTGACTTCTCCCTCCGATTCCTCTCCCTCGGTCTCTACTTCCTCCCTCTCCTGTCCCTCTGCTCCTGAACCCCTGACACTGTCCTTCCAGTGAGCACTCAGGGCTGATTTCCTTCAGAATGGAGAGGTTTGATCTTCTTGCAGTCCATGGGACTCTCAAGAGTCTCCTCCAGCACCATAATTCAAAAGCAGTGAACTCGCCTGGGCTAGTTCACTCCAGCGGAGATCCCTCCATGGGCCAGATTATGTGCGTGCGTGTGAGTGGCACAGCCATGATTTCCGGTGTCTGCGCAGACATGATTTCCGGTGTCTGCACAGACGCGATTTTCAGTGTCTGAGTATGCGCACGCGCAAATTCCAGCACCGCAGAAGAGAGTCCCCACGCCGCGCTGTGCCTGTTTAGCACAGTGCATGGGGACTCGCCGAGTGGGCAGCTCGGTTCAGGGGCGACTCGTGGGCTGGTTAAATGACACACGTGGGCCGCTTGTGGCCCATGGGCCTTAGGTTGCCTACCCCTGGTTTACATAATTACCAACATAACAAAAGTCATAAGCAATAAATAAAACACATCAAAAGGTACACAACCAAATGGAAAACAATTTCCACATAAATCATAAAATCTAAAACTAAAAAGACAACATTAATATCAATAACAATTTAAAATGGCAGAGATAAAAAATATAAAAAAATCATAAATTTGAAAAAAACACAACATGGGTGAAAAATACATTTGGGTAGGCTTGTCTAAACAAAAAAACCCCCACAAAACTTTTCAGGAGACATTGAAAACAACACAACAAAGGAATCTATCTAATATTAATGGATGTCTTCATGCTAAAGACTTGACAAATGACAATATTCACTCCACCTGCTTCTCTCCCTGCCTCTTCCTCTGTCTAATAATTGTCCCTTTCTCTTGCTTCTCAACGATGCTGGTACAAGCCTGCTTTGGGAACTATTAGAAAAAAGTATCTGCTGCTGTCATCTATTTTTTCATCCATGTTTGTGTGTGTGTGTGTGTGTGTGTGTGTGTGTGTGTGTGTGTGTGTTTCCAAAGAGTCTTGTAATCCTACCCTATCACCCAGTGCCCTCAAGCATACACAGAAAGTGCCATGGTTGCAGCCAGGATTTTTGTTGGGGGGGAGGGCAGGACTGGGGGGGAGCAGAACCGATGTGGTTGGTCAGTTAAGTATTTCTATTGTTTTACTTGTTCTAGGGAGGTGGAAGCTGGCCCCTGCCTGCCCCCTTCTTGGCTAAACCCATGGGAAGTGCCCTGATTATTTGGCTGAAAAGAAACTGACCAAACTGCTTTCACTTCCTAAAATGAGAAGGAGAAATTCCCCAGGCAGGGCCATGTGACCTCTTGAAGCCACACCAGGAAGAGTAAGAGAGTGTAGGCGGACTCCAAACAGAGAGAGAGAGAGAGCGAGAGAGAGAGAGAGAGGTGAATGTTTGTCTGTGTGGACTGAGATATCGTAAAAGCAGTCGCTGCCCTGACTCCTGAGCAGCCTTCTGCCTCTGAAGCTAATATAAGGAGTCCTGCTTTTATAACCAAAATCAGAAACCCTGAACTGGCTCCCAGCCTCTTTTTCTGCCCTAATCAAAGGCATCAACAAACAGAAGCTTCCTGTGACCATGCTTGGTGGGATGGAGATGAGGACCTGGATTGAGCCTGTGGTTGCTGGGGCTCAGCTTGCGAGCTCTTTCTACGACACCGGGCTACTTCTAGTGGTGAAGAACTACTACAACCAGACCAACTCCTCGGCTCACTCCAACGAGAATTCTCAGCAGAAAGCCATCTCCAACTTCTTCATCATCTACAAGCTTCTCGACGGCTTGACGCCGCTGCTGTCGGCTTACGGCCTGGCTAAGCTGGGCGACCTGAAGAGCAGGAAGATCTCCATCTGCGTGCCTCTCCTGGGCTATTTGCTCTCCCGGATCCTGCTGCTGCTCCTCATCCTGCAAATGTGGCCCATCGAGGTGATGTATGGGGCTGCTGTGTTGCACGGGCTGTCTGGAGGCTTCACCACATACTGGGCCAGTGTCATGGCTCTGGTGTCTAAGGGCTCTTCCGAGAGCAGGCGGTCGCTTCGCCTCATCGTCGTCGAGCTCATCTACGGCATAGCTGGCTTTGTGGGGAGCATCGCTTCTGGGCACCTCTTTGTCAGCTTCCACCTCAGCTACCGCCACGGCGCAGTCCTGGTTTCTTCCAGCATTGCCTTATATGCTTTCTGTCTCCTCTACAGCCTCTTTGTCCTCAGGGTCCCCAAGACTGCAAGGTCTTGTCCTCTTGCATCCTCAGAGCCAAACCATCCAGACATCAAGCTGGCTGAGGATGATGGCGGAGAGCCTCACTTCCATGAGAGTCGCTCCTCTATGGTACCTTCCAAGCTCATCATTGCCATGCTTTTTGTGGCCGCCATAATGTATGACTCAACTGTGGTGGGAGCCATGGATGTGCTGCCATTTTTTCTCCTGAAGGAGCCCCTGAGCTGGGGGCCGGTATATATTGGCTATGCCAACGCTGCTGGCTATCTGATCTTTATCACCAGCTTCCTGGGAGTTTTCATGTTCTCCAGGGTTTTCAGAGACACCACCATGATTATGATAGGGATTGTGTCTTTCTCAGCTGGCATCCTCATCATGGCCTTTGTGCGATGGACGTACCTGTTTTACGTTGGTGAGTAGAGCCATCCTAACTCAGTGGGTTTATTGTGCTTCTGTTCTGATGTCCCTTGTGAATTCTTGAGTATGGCTTACATGAGGTACCCAAGATCCTCTTTAGGCACTAACCAGGCAACACGGGTGGCGCTGTGGGTTAAACCACAGAGGCTAGGACTTGCTGATCAGAAGGTCGGCGGTTCGAATCCCTGCGACGGGGTGAGCTCCCGTCTTTCGGTCCCTGCTCCTGCCAACCTAGCAGTTCGAAAGCACGTCAAAGTGCCAGTAGATAAATAGGTGGGAAGGTAAACGGTGTTTCCGTGCGCTGCTCTGGTTTGCCAGAAGCGGCTTAGTCATGCTGGCCACATGACCCAGAAACTGTACACCGGCTCCCTAGGCCAATAAAGCAAGATGAGCGCCACAACCCCAGAATTGGTCACGACTGGACCTAATGGTCAGGGGTCCCTTTACCTTTACCTTTATTCTGATGTCCCTTGTGAATTCTTGAGTATGGATTACACGAGGTACCCAAGATCCTCTTTAGGCACTGACCAGGCAAGTCAAATTCTGCATCGATAAAACCTCAAGTTCTGAGACTTTTATAAATTTTAGAGATTCACACAATTGTATATTGCACACTTCTTCTAGGTTTGACGAAGGAGCTGTGCAAGCCCTCAGAGCATCACCACCAGCTATTGGCAGTCTTGCCCACCCATCCCTCTCGCTTTTGCTCCCAAACATGCCTTGAGTAATCACGAGGGCTAGTAACTCTAAAGCTAAGGTTGCCATGATCCCAGATTCTGCCTCCAATTCTGTCCTGCGTTGTGGGGAGGTGCAGCATTAATTCCCGTATGCAGCAGAATAAGGCGATAAAATATATATTCAAATTATTTATTAAATTTGTATACTGCCATATACCCGTAGATCTCAGGACAGTTCACAACACGGAAGTGTTTCCCAGGTCAGATTGCAAGTTGGGGAGCAAACTCCGGCTTTTTGCCGACACTGAGCAAAAAATTATAATAATAATATAAAAGAATAGGGACGCAGGTGGCGCTGTGGGTTAAAGCCTCAGCACCTAGGACTTGCCGATCGAAAGGTCGGCGGTTCGAATCCCTGCGGCGGGGTGCGCTCCTGTTGTTCGGTCCCAGCGCCTGCCAACCTAGCAGTTCGAAAGCACCTTCGGGTGCAAGTAGATAAATAGGGACCGCTTACTAGCGGGAAGGTAAACGGCGTTTCCGTGTGCGGCTCTGGCTCGCCAGAGCAGCGATGTCACACTGGCCACGTGACCCGGAAGTGTCTCCGGACAGCGCTGGCCCCCGGCCTCTTGAGTGAGATGGGCGCACAACCCTAGAGTCTGTCAAGACTGGCCCGTACGGGCAGGGGTACCTTTACCTTTACCTAATATAAAAGAATATAAAGGGAAAGTGAAAAGAGAAAGAGTACATGTTGAAAAGAGAAAGAGTACATGTTGCGTTCATTTGATGCATGCAGGAAGTTGTGATGTAGCGTGGGTGACAGGCTGCGCTGCACTGATAATGGGCATCGTCAGCCTTGGTGGAAGAAAATATCCTTGCTTGTTATGTCTCTCTGACGATCTCAGAGCAAAACATGTGGGTGTAGCTGAGCCAAACCTGTTTCCAAAGGGTATCGCATAGCAACCACAAACCATGCACTCATTCTGGTATTCTGCACTGCGTTGGCAGAAAGCTATTAATACCTTCCTCAGAAGTGTTGCTCAATGCTTAAAGGTGCTTCCTTGTCCTCCCATTCCAGTTCAACCTGTGTTGTTCCATTTTTGCACACCTGCTGGGACTGTGTATATCTGCTTTTCCTGACCTGGTGCTGTCCAGCTGTTTTGATCTACAACTCCCATTACCCTTGACGACTACTGGCTCAAGTTGGTGGGAGCATTAATCCAAAACATCTGGAGGGTGCCAGCTGTTTGCCGGGCTACAATCAATAACAGGCTATTGTTCCGAATGCGGGAAGCAGAGCAGAGTTAGAAGACATTTCCTGGTAGAAAGTTAATGTTTGCAAGATTCCCAGAGCGCTTACCTGACGGAAGAGGTCTTACAGCACAATCTTCTGCATGTTGAGTCTGGTGTTAGTCCCGCTAAGTGGGGCTTTCTCTCAGAAAAGTGTGTGCAGGATTGCAGCCACAATTAAATAGGCTTTAATAAATGAACGAGCTGGTGGCAGATGTATAAAAGTTCACACAATGTTTTCATAGAATCGTAGAGCTGGAAAGGGGTCACAAGGGTCATCTAGTCCAACCCCCCGCAATGCAGGAATCTTTTGCCCAACGTGGGGCTCAAACCCACATCCCTGAGATCATGAGTCTCATGCTCTTCCAACTGAGCTATCCAGTGAGGAAAAGCAATGATACCTCCTTTTTAGATTATTCAATGGCCCCGACTTGGTGGAACACTCTGTCACAAGAGACTAGTGCCCTGCGGGACTTGACATCTTTCTGCAGAGCCTGCAAGACAGAGCTGTTCCGCCTGGCCTTTGGTTTGGACTCAGTCTGACCCTTACGTTTCCCTCCCCTTATGGTCTTGATTTATCGGCTACTTTTAAAATGAGGCAGCATTTTAAATTGCATTTTAACCTGTATTTTAAATTGGTTTGTGTCCCCCCCCCTTATGTTTTTTACTGTGATTTCATTGGTGTTAGCCTCCCTGAGCCCAGCTCTGGCCGGGGAGGGCGAGGTATAAATAGTTTTTTAAAATATTATTAATTATCATTATTATTATTTATTAGCTTGTCTTTTTAAGTTCTAACATGTGCACTACTTCAACTGCAGGGACGTGGGTGGCACTGTGGGTTAAACCACAGAGCCTAGGACTTGCTGATCAGAAGGTCAGCGGTTGGAATCCCCGCGACAGGGTGAGCTCCCGTTGCTCGGTCCCAGCTCCTGCCAACCTAGCAGTTCGAAAGCACGTCAAAGTGCAAGTAGATAAATAGGTAGCGCTCCGTCGGGAAGGTAAACAGCATTTCCGTGCGCTGCTCTGGTTCACCAGAAGTGGCTTAGTCATGCTGGCCACATGACCTGGAAGCTGTACGCCGGCTCCCTCGGCCAATAAAGCGACATGAGCGCCGCAACCCCAGAGTCGGCCACGACTGGACTTAATGGTCAGAGATCCATTTACCTTTACCTTACTTCAACTGCTAGGCAGTGGAAGTTTGGTCTGATGATTACATGAACCCTCTCCGTTCCATTCTCTTCTGCTCCAGCCCGTGGTGTGATGTTGTTTGCCCTCATTCCCATGCCGACCATCAGATCTTTGCTGTCGAAACACATAGAAGGAACTTCCTATGGTAAGTTGCTGCTTTGAACATCTTGGCATTGTTCATTTTAAATGCAAAAAAAAAAAAGTTTACTTATTTCGTTCAGAATAAGGCTATGAAGAAAAGACACATTTCTATCATTTTGTGTAGTGGATCTAAGGAGGATAGATTCCCTCGCCTCCATCTTTCAAATATCATCATCGCACGTGACATGGGTGGTCGATAGATTAACTTAATGGTGCAGGCATCTAACTTGGAGCAGACCGAATTAATGGAGGGTCTCTAAGCAAGCTGCCTGATAGTACTAGATGCTAAAGCCAGGCTTGGTTCCTTTTTTTATTTAAAAAAAATTTGCTTTTATTAAAGATTTTCTTGGGTTACAAAATCCATTGCCTGCTGACCAACAGAGAGTCTCTCCTCTCCCCTAATAAGTAGCACTACGTACTAGCAAATGTATTGTTACAAAAGTTGGGCGCCATCCCCACTCTCTCCCAAACAATAGCAAGATCCCAGGGGGTTCCAGGCATAAACCCCAGGTCTGTGTTCCTTTGGAGAATTAAGACATGGTGGAGACTGTCGTAGCTTTGTTTTTTTTAATTGGCTTGTTCACCTGTTTACACCTTCAGTCTGCATGAATGGGTTTCAGGTCTTACAGCATGGTCATTTCAAGAGGGGCTTGTCCCCCACAGCAGTGCAGCCAGCCTTCAGCCAGCCTGCCCAAGATGGATCCCAGTCTTTTCTCTCTCTTCTTCCCAGAACACCTTGTTCAAAAACTCTCTTTTCCTGTCACCTCAAACACACAGCCTTGGCAACACCTGTCTCTCCAGGCCAAAGGATTCCTCTCAGGTGGTCCATCAACCCCTTTTATCATGATAAGAGATCTGCTGTTTGCTAGGCCAGCCAGGCTGGTTTGCATAATCCAGCCCAGGGATTCCTTGTCTGGCACAGTTCTGAAGCTTGTACTTTCATCCGTACCCCAATTAATTAAAATCATACCATTTATCAATTTTTAGGATTTAAGCCCCCCACCCCCAAATCTATAACGGTACTGTGTCTGGGTTTCTTTTATCTTCACTTTTTGGGCTGCAATAAATTCTGACCTCCCGTCTGCTGCCAGGTAGCAGAAATAAGCTGTTTATTATTTACCGGCTCACTTTTCAGAAGCCAAAAGAGATGCAATTTTAAAAAGCCCTTAATTACTCTGGGGCTCTTTAGCTCACTTTCAGCATGATATGTCTCCACCTTGGCCATCTTTTAAAAATTTAGAAAGCTTGGGAAGTGATAAATAAAAAGCGAAGCTGTTTAAAGTGGTCGCTGAGTGTTATTTTATTGTGTTCCACTTCCACTCTTGTTTCTAGGAAAGGTGTTTGTCTTGCTGCAGCTTTCGCTGGTGATCACAGGTGTTGTGACCTCAGCTGTCTATAACAAGATCTACCAAAACACCTTGGAATGGTTCAGCGGGTTCTGCTTCCTGTTGTCATGTGGTGTAGGATGCCTGAGCCTCATCCCTATCAGGTAAGCAAGGCAAATGTAAACTGCTATTCTGACAGCCTGCCCTTTCAAGAGGATTGTTTTTGTATCTGTGTGTGGCTCATAAAAACTCTTTTATTTGATCAGGGGTTTTATTGAACTTTTAGCTCTTGTTTATTATTCTAGGTCTACTCTGTGTTTCTGTGTGTACCGTGGTACCTCGGTTTAAGAGCTTAATTCGTTCCGGAGGTCCGTTCTTAACCTGAAGCTGTTCTTAACCTGAAGCACCACTTTAGCTAATGGGGCCTCCTGCTGCCCGAGCACGATTTCTGTTCTCATCCTGAAGCAAAGTTCTTAACCCGAGGTACTATTTCTAGGTTAGCGGAGTCTGTAACCTGAAGCGTATGTAACCTGAAGCGTATATAACCTGAGGTACCACTGTAAATGGTATCTGTCAGGGGTTCAGGAGCAGAGGCGAGGGCAAGGGAGGAAACAGAGAGCGAGGGGGAGGAGTCCAAAGAAAGGATGAGTGATGACGACGACCCGAGATCTCCGAGTCTTTCCAGTGAATCGGAAGATTCACAGAAAGGAGCGCCAGTGGCCAGAGCAAAGGGGGGGCCTAGGGGGACACCCCAGGAGGAAGGGACCAGCGGGGGTTCAGAGGGCAGCAGTTGGAAATCGGGGCCAGCGTCCCCACCAGAGCGCAGTGGAGAGGAAGGACGTCAGGGATCAAGCCCTGGCAGCTCGCAGCAGGGAGGAGGGCATGAGTCAGGAGTGACCACACCCCCATCGGGGAGCGAAGAAACGGTCAAGCGGAAAGTGGAAGGCTGGGCGCGCGCGCCAAGTTCAAATGCACGGGAAGGCGGCGCAGTAAGCAGCCCGGAAAGGGAGCCAGGTCCTAAAGCCCGACGCAAGGAGACAGGAGGGTCCGGGGGGTCAGCGTCAGAGGAGTCCCGGAGGGAGGAGACCACGGGGGGCAGAGGGACCCAGAGAAGGACGGTCAGGCGGAAAAGGTGGAGTAAGGCGAGGATATTAAGTTGGTGTACGAGGGGCGGAGACTCAGACGGAGCTTCGCCGGTCTAGCCATAAGACGTAGAGTTGCACGCAGCAGCTTGGAAATGGAAACTGTAACTCAATAAAGACTTTTATAAAGCGAACTCTGGCTAGCGTGATCCTCTGTGAGCTGGGATCGGGGAGCAGCTCTGACAGTATCTTTCAGTTGGCTTGCTGTTTTCAAAACAATTATTTTTTCCTGTGTTAGAAGTGATTAGCTCTCTTTTATAATATGCTACTTTTTTTCCAGGGACGCGGGTGGCGCTGTGGGTTAAAGCCTCAGCGCTTAGGACTTGCCGATCGAAAGGTTGGCGGTTCGAATCCCCCCGGCGGGGTGCGCTCCTGTTGTTCGGTCCCAGCGCCTGCCAACCTAGCAGTTCGAAAGCACCCCCGGGTGCAAGTAGATAAATAGGGACCACTTACTAGCGGGAAGGTAAACGGCGTTTCCGTGTGCTGCGCTGGCTCGCCAGATGCAGCTTTGTCACGCTGGCCACGTGACCCGGAAGTGTCTCCGGACAGCGCTGGCCCCCGGCCTCTTGAGTGAGATGGGCGCACAACCCTAGAGTCTGTCAAGACTGGCCCGTACGGGCAGGGGTACCTTTACCTTTACTACTTTTTTTCCATATAGAAAGTTACATTTGTTACTCAACAATTATATTCCAGTTCAACAAAACTAATGACTTCCCTGCTCGCCCAACATCAATGTTCATAACCCAAATTGCATACAATTGTGTTTTAAGGGTCTGTCTTATCAAATTTCATCCTCTCCAACATGTTTCTTAATACGTTCGACTATTTTCTTACATTTCAAAGCCTGCTGTGGCCTTCAAGTATGGGAAATAACTTTTTATGAAGACTAGAAAAGGTTCCCAGTCTTCTTTGAAATACTCTTTTATCATAAGTGATGAGATATTGAGAGGGCCACAGAGTGCTCCAGCAACTGCCCCAAACTTGGTGCCTTCCAGCTCCCAACATTCCCAGCCATTGGTCTCATACAAGTTGGGTTTGATGTGAGTTGTCCTCGAGAAACATATTTAGGGGAGAGCTGCTTCAACTGCTATCTGAGGACTGAGGGGAAGGGCAGGTTCAAATCCTCACTCAGACATGAAGCTTACTAGCCAAACTTTGGCCAGTTGCTATCTCTCAGACTAACCTCTCTCTCAGACTAAGGCTGTTGTGATTGGATCCCAGTACGTTTCTGAGCACAATTCAAAGCACTGGTTGTTGTTGTTGTTTAGTCGTTTAGTCGTGTCCGACTCTTCGTGACCCCATGGACCAGAGCACGCCAGGCACCTCTGTCCTCCACTACTTCCCGCAGTTTGGTCAGACTCATGCTGGTAACCTCGAAAACGCTATCCAACCATCTCGTCCTCTGTCGCCCCCTTCTCCTTGTGCCCTCCATCTTTCCCAGCATCAGTGTCTTCTCCAGGGAGTCTTCTCTTCTCATGAGGTGGCCAAAGTACTGGAGCCTCAGCTCCAGCCTTGGCCCCTTATACCTGAAGGAGTGCCTCCACCCCCATCATTCAGCCGGAATCTGAGGTCCAGCTCCAGGGGCCTTCTGGCCGTTCCCTCCCTGCAAGAAGTGAGCTTACAGGGAAGCAGGCAGAGGGCCTTCTCAGTAGTGGTGCCTGCCCTGTGGAATGCCCTCCCATCAGATGTCAAGGAGTTAAGTAACTATACAGCCATTAGAAGACATGTGAAGGCAGCCCCGTATGGGGAAGCTTTTAATATTTGATGTTTTATTGCCGTATTTTTTGCTCTATAAGACTCACCTTTTCCCTCCTAAAAAGTAAGGGGAAATGTGTGTGCATCTTATGGAGCGAATGAAGGCTGTGCAGCTATCCCAGAAGCCAGAACAGCAAGAGGGATTACTGCTTTCGCTGCGCAGTGATCCCTCTTGCTGTTCTGGCTTCTGAGATTCAGAATATTTTTTTTCTTGTTTTCCTCCTCCAAAAACTAGGTGTGTCTTGTGGTCTGGTGCGTCTTATAGAGTGAAAAATATGGTATGTTTTTCTATTTGTTGGAAGTCACCCAGAGTGGCTGGGGTGACCCAGTCAGATGGATGTGGTATTATTATTATTATTAGCAATAGCAGCAGCAGCAGCAGCAGCAGTATCTGCTTTGCCAAACACCTTTGTGAGTTTTACAAGGTGGCAATGGCTGGGCAAATTGCCAAATTGTGAGCATTTGCCCTGTATAGCGGGCTACTCTTGAAATTTGGCAGAGGCTCCATCAGCTTGTGTCCCAGTCTAGCTCCCTAGTACAGTGGTACCTTGGTTCTCGAACTTAATCCATCGCAGAAGTGCATTCGACTTCCAAAACCGTTCGAAAACCAAGGCACAGCTTCCGATTGGCTGCAGGAGCTTCCTGCACACAAGCAGAAGCCGCGTCGGACATTCAGTTTCTGAAAAACAGTACAGTTTTGCAAGGAAGTCCACAAAAGTGAAAAGCTCTTTTTGAAGCATGGGTTGCATGGTTACCTAGATGTCATGCTGTAGCAGTGGAGTTCCTACACTGGCAAAGGGTTGCACTAGAGGATCTATCGATCCCACACACATTTATTTATTGCCAGCCGGCCTATGCGTGACCTCTTGCAGGCGATTCTCGCTCATGCAGCTAGGCAACCGGCTGCGTACAAGGTGTTACTTCTCAATCTGCCAGCAGATGGAGACACCTGCTACCCTTTTCTCAGCCACCTTTGCCAACGTTAAAGTCATTCTCCACAGCAGATTCTTGTGAGCTGGAGAACACCATCCACACATAAGGGAAAGGTTTGCAGAAGTACCAAAATAAAAAATGCTGAGGGTTGCTAGGTGGTCCAGTTCCCTTCACAAAGCTACAGTCCCTGGAGAGAGGGATTGATTGATTGATTGATTGATTGATTGATTGATTGATGATTGAACCACTCTGGGAACTGTAGCTCTGTGAGAATCGAGGTTGCCTAAAAAAACTCTCAGCGCCCTTAACAAACTACAGTGTGTCTGTTTAAAGTATCATCCTAGTGTTTTAAATGTGTTTTAAATGCATAATCTGAGTGTGACCTTGTTGCAGGTCCCACTTCTCCCTAATACTTTATTTTATAAGCCATCTGGTCACTGATTATGCTACTTTAGTTTGTGGCAATATTTTTTTTTTAAAGATATGACTTCCAAACAGAAAAATGGTACATTTCAATCCTATTCTTGGGATTAAGAACAGGCACACTTATCCCTTTGATTTTACACATTAATTCCTCCCTGTGTTTTGCTTCTTTCTCTCTCCTCTGCAGTATTATAGCATGGAAGCAAAAGGCACCATCTGGTTCACTTGAGATTTTGACGGACTGAGAGCAGAAGGAAGTGGCTGTACCTATTTCAGAAGCAGACGTACAGATCAAGAGCATGACTTGAGGAGCCCAGCAGTTGGGCTGCTTGGAAGATGGCCTGTGTCTTGCAATTACCTGCATGGAGAGAGATGTTCAGTATCTACTGACTGGTCTCTGTAGCGTTTCAAGGGGACGGTACTGCAGGTTAAAATCAAGATGCAACAAGCGAGACAATTGGCAGCTACAGAAGAGGAGGTGGCATTGTCACTGTAACATGGTTCTCCTTCCACCCAAAACGGTTGCCATCGCTAATGCCAATTCCCTCGTCCACATCACTCCAGCTCTGAAAGCAAATGTCCTCCCCTCTGTAAGCAACAAAGGTCTTGCTACCCTCTTTCTAGAGCAGAACATGCCACACTAGAGGCCTTCAAACAGAAGCAGGTCAGAAGCTCTCGATTGCCCACACTGAGCAATTGGGTTAGACTATATGGCTTCCAATGACCCCTTCCAGCTCTATTCATCTATCTCACTGAAGTCGCAGTAGCATTTGAGGTCCAGCTCTGAGGGCCTTCTGGCGGTTCCCTCATGGCCAGAAGTGAAGTTACCAGGCAGAGGGGTTTCTCAGCAGTGGCGCCCTCCCTGTGGAACACCCTCTTGTCAGATGTCAAGGAGATAAAGAACTACACAACCTTTAGAAGAATCTGAAGGCAGCCCTGTATAGGGAAGTTTTTTTAACGTTTGATGTTTTATTATGTTTTTATATTTTGCTGGAAAGTGCCCTGAGTGGCTGGGGCAACCCAGTCAGATGGGTGGGGTATAAATAATAAAATTGTTGTTGTTGTTAGCTTTCATAGTATGAGTTGGAATGTTTAAGGGACCACAGACTGCTTCTTCTTCATGTGCATGTCTTCGCTTCAATGTGCGACTTCACATTCTTACAGATGTCCTTACAACAGGAGCCAAGGATGGAGAACAGTTGCTCACACTTCCTTGCTAGGGGAATAGAAGCAATGTTCTATAATCCTCTTAACAGTGACTGGACCAGCCAGTCAGCAATTCCACTCAGGAGTGAGTATATACAGTTTGGCAAGATATATCTATCTAATGGGCTCTTCCCCCAACAGACTATTTATCACATTGTGCTGCAACTCAGCAGGGCTTTCCTCCATTATACCCTTGTCTAAGGTCACCTGGGTACCATGATTCTGCCTCTGTTACACTACAGCTTGGATTATTGCCATTTATCTATTCGGGGGGCAGGGGTTGTTAAACATGGTGCTGGAACTCACAACATGAAACGAGGACAAAGAGGTCACATCTACACCGTGCATTTAAAGCGCAAAGCTTACCTACCCCCTACGGAATCCTGGCAGCTGTAGTTTGTGAAAAGTGCTGGGAATTCTAGAGGTAAACTATAGTTCCCACAACTTCTCCTTTGGCCATCTAATCTATGTTGGTGCTGTAAGCAAGGTCCTAGGCGCAGGGTTCTTAGTTCACCTGTTCCATTCAGAAGTCAGTAGGATGTAAAAATCATTCTGCTTTGGCTGCAATGATGCCTGGTGTCAGAAAGGCAAAAGGGTTTGGGGGGGGTGTCATCACAAGTATTTAAACCTTCAATTCTCAGGCATCACACCAAAAGCATCAATAAGCACACACCAAAAGCATCGTATTTACTGGTAAAGCAATTTAATCCATTTACTGATCCAGTCCTCTTTTTTTGTCAAAGAAACCATCCTTATACACACAAAGAGTTTATCAAGCATTATAAATTATTTTGCCTTTAAAAAAAAACACCACTACAGAGTCAACACAGCACAGTACTTATTATTTTGTACATAGGCATATAAAAAAAGATAAAAGTGAGCAGACCACATGCTAGCACCTGGACAGACCTGGAGAACCCAATTCACAGGGAAGCTCCCTCAGAAAGCCCCACCATGCACAAACACAGCTGACTTTAGCCTTGGTAGGGCATACAGAGAAGAACTTCCTGCTGGAAATATCCTGCCTGTCTCCCAGAACAAGAAGGGAAATGGGTTCGTCATGTGCTTAGTTGATATGTAAACTGGAAGTGCTGGGAGAGGAGAGGAATAGAACCAAGAGGTCACCTGCAGCTTCCATTTTGGTGGTCAAATTTAGCTCACAATACATACACATTCATCCACACGTAGTCTATGTTTGGGATGGCTGGTGTGTTTTGCTGATGACTCATCGAAAGCTGCCACTTTGGGTTTGCAATCCTTTCCTTGGTTTGGCTGTGACTATTTATTTTCTTCCTTTTTACTACTGCTTTCACTTTAGCTTTTAAAAAGCACAGATGGGGATTGAAAGACTGCAAGAACATATCCCATGCTATTCATCATCGGCTTAACTTCTGCCAACAGTTACTAAAACACAGACGAAAACAGACTCCGGCAACACACTCCATGTGGGTCTCTAGCAGATGAACTGCAGAAAACACTTGACTGCAGAGACAGTCTAATCTCCCATCCTCCCTTCCGTGCATCAAACCATTTCCCTACATAGCAATCTTTGGAAGGGGGTGGGGAAATTGTGGCCCTCCAGATGCTGTGGACTACAGCTCCCATCAGCCCCAGCTAGCATGGCCAACAGTCAGGGGGCTGAGAGTCCAGCAACACCTGGAGAACCTCAAGGCTCCCCGTTCCAGAGTTTTGCTCTTTCACCTTGAACTTGCATCTCTTTTCAGACACTGGCATGGCTCAAAACCCATTCAGAGGGATGCTGCTGGGTGCCAAGATTGTGTCTGTTGCTATAGCAGGGGTGGGGAATTTGTGCCCCTAAGAAGTTGCTGGACTCCAAGGAATTCAACATCACACTAGGTTGAACATTTGAGGATGCCAGCTTAGCAGGCAGAAACATCCCCCCTCTCCTTTCCCTGTGCATCACGGGGGGGGGCAGGGTTCTCCCAACCCCCTCAAGTGCAGGAAGGAGAAGCAGGAGAGGTAAGCCTTATTGCGCAAAAGGAAGCCCCTACCTGCCTGCTCAGTGTCTCGCCAGAGTGGTACATGCCCTGGTGATCTCCCACTTGGACTACTGCAATGCGCTCTATGAGGGGCTAACTTTAAGGGTGACTCAGAAATGCTCAGCTGCACCTAGAGAGTCTTTGAGAAAAGCTTAGAGATACGTATTAAAACGGGAAGCCAGTGAACCCAACTTTTAAATTTTGGACATTAAATGCACATTTAAATAAGCAACTTTTGAGTATACCTAAAAGTCTAGCTTATGATAGGAAGATGGTCATCTAAAACACCTCTCTGTTTTGCTCCAAATTGCACTGTGTGCAAATTAGTGTTTGGAAAGGGAGAGGCCACTATGTTAAGAATGCAACTATTTTTAACGCTGATCATAAAGTGTCTGAAAAATGTTTTGACATTTATATGTTTACTGATTCCATGAGGGCGGAGAATCGCTCTGATTCCACATGTACAAAAATATTTGGGCAAGAGCAAACAGTTTGCCTTTAAAAAACAAAAAAAAGAAAGGGCAGTTATCTTTGTGAAAAGACCTTTAATTGTTCAGAGTAAGAAAAGATTTGTCAAAAAACAGCTAGTGGAACTAAAATGATTTATAATATGTGTGGGGCACTGAATATGTAAATCTAAAACTGACACCCCGGTATAGCTTTATAGGATCTGAAGTGCTTACTGTAATTACAAAAAGCTAAGGCTTTTTACACTACCTGTCTCAGCTTCAAAACAATCTAAGTCAAGACACCCTTTCAGAATGCATTGGAATCATAAGTGTGTTTGGTTTCATATACACACAGATGGATTCACTGTCCAGATCGTCACATGCGACAATGAGCTACACAAGGGCTACTGTGCCCACTAAACATGACCACCTTCCTTTCTTTTCAGAGGAGGGAGACCTGGACTCAGCAATACAGATCACCTCTCCAGGTGGCAGGGGTGTAGTATGGATGGGGCCCTGCCTGCAAAATTCTTAGGGGCGCAAAATTTCAAAAGTAAACAAGAAGAAAATAGTAGTAATAAATAAAGAATAGTGTGCCCTTGCCCTCACAGAGAAAATCTCCCAGTGTCCACATGGACAGACTGAGGAACAGATCTGGGTGGTGGCCGGTTGCTAGAACGTCTTCTGCATGGGTTTTAGAAAGATATCCGCTCCTGACCAATCCCCTGTCCCACACTCCACCATGCTGAACACTCATGGGACACTGCAACTGCCACTCGAGTAGGTCGCTGAGGTATTGCCCCTTTGTTTCAGCCTATTGGGCAGTGTCAAGGATACTTGCCTTGCCCTGGACACTAGCAACCCTTGTTACACCACTGCTGGGTGGTGAGAGTCGGAGGTATGTTAACTCTTCACACACACACAAACACACACACAACTCTCAAGCACAGATCAGTAGCCAGGCCTCTGTGCTACATGTACTTAAAATGGCCATGACCTTCTTCTAAACATGAAACCCAATCCGTATTGACTGTAGCAAGAGCACTTTTCAATACACAATGCTAACTGTACTATTGCCTCTGTTCAAAGCTTTGTCCCTTCAGCCTGATAAACAAGAGCTTCTACTCCAACTGCAAAGAGAGGAGCTCCTAGCATCTTGCCAATTGTGCTCTGCTGCCTGCAACAGGCTTTTTTAAAAATATAAAGAAAATCATACAGGAAGATATTGAAACCGAGAGAGCAAGCATTAAGATGTTTGATTTCAGAAGTGAACACAGCCAACATTACAATCTAAGTTTCGTTTTCTCATCAACAATACAATCTATTGAAGTGCACGCATGTCCTCTTAACATCCAATTTCTGCATGGAGAAAATTGTAAGACATTCAATTTGTTACATGAGCCTTTATGATAGAATGGGAACTCAAAGCAAAACACCTTATCCATTCAATAAAAATTAGACTTGTTATGTCTGTGTTTTAGAAAACATTTTTCTTTCTTTCACCCACAGATTCCAGTTACTTGTGATCTTGGAAACAGACAATCCAGTGCACAATCTCTCCTTTATTTTAGAGCTTGCAGATTCTCCATGTTGTCAAAATTGGAAGGCGATGTTTTGGGAGATCAAAAGAGATTGAGAGCTGGTAGACTGCCTTGGAAGGTGGCAAGTCACTGGAAGTGTCTAAGCAAAAGCTGGATAGCCATGTGTCGGGGATATTATATTGCAGATCCTGGATTGAGTAAGTGGGGTTGGAATGGGTGGCCTCTAGCATCCCTCCCAGTGATCATGTCTCTATCATAAACCCCATTAGACACAGCCCATACTTCTTATTCCTTCCAAGATATTAAGTTACATGCTGGCAATTTCCATGTTTCTATATATTCTTGATCCCACAAGTTGACACAAAATCAAAGTATTGCTTGATACTTTTGAACACCACCAGTTCTGGAACCTTTGCTAATCTAAATGAGAAATAACTCCAAACTATTGTACACGTATCTACAGAGAGGTAGCAGTTCTTTTCCCCAAACTAGCTGCAGCTAATAAAAAGACTGTTTCTAAGTATTAATTGCTAACATCTATTTTCAAAACAGTCTCGGTTACATCCATTGAGTGTTTATTGGAACAGATGGCAAGTGCCGGGGATTTTTTAACAAAAAAATTAGCACAAGTAAAAAAATTAATGCACAAAATTGCTCATTGTCACTCCCCAGCACAAATGGGGGAAAACTTGTAAAGCTGAGTAAAATCCCCTTAGTACTTTTAAAAAGGCAGTCTCCACTCTGTCAAATAATTAGCACTTATTTAGTGCCTTTTAGAGTCAACAGCTTCATATGCAATTTCAATATCCCTTCTAGTCCCTTTGCAAGGTAATTTAGTATTATCCACTTATTAAAAATGAGGGATACAATGGTACCTTGGGTTACAAACACCTCAGGTTACAAACACTTCGGGCTACAGACTCCGCTAACCCAGAAGTAGTACCTCAGGTTATGAACTTTACCTCAGGATGAGAACAGAAATTGTGTGGCGGCGGCGGCGGCAGGAGGCCCCATTAGCTAAAGTGGTACCTCAGGTTAAGAATGGTTTCAGGTTAAGAACGGACCTCAAGAACGAATTAAGTTTGTAACCAGAGGTACCACTGTACTGAGAGGTAGTGGCTAGAAAGTTCATGGCAGACATGAAATTTGAACCAAAGGTTTGTCAGTTCATAGCTCAATCTCCCAGCCACAATACTAGGTCTCCACTCATAATGGTACATACACAGCCATCTTAATGAAAGGCAGGGGGAAGAAAACGGTTGCTTGTTGTGAGAGGTCTCTCTTCAGCTACACTCCCCTGGGACATGTTTAAGAACAGTTTCACTGGCTGTTTTTTGTTGTTGCTTTTACTGAAAGCCCAAGGTGAGAAGGATACATTTGGTGAGACTTGGGGATCACTATGAAACAACATCCATCACATGGCAAACACTAGCATTCAAAAAATGCAGAAAAGGTTCGATTTTTATTATTATTATTATTTTAAGAAAAGATTAATAGTTTCATGTACAGACTTTGGGAGGCACACAACACCCCACACAACTTCCCCCATCCCCAGTAAATGGCTCAAAGGCTCTGGAACCTAGCTGCCTACATGCCATAGCCCACAAGACCACCTCTGAAATATTCTGCAGGTTTCCTGTGCATTTTACCAAGACCGTACCAACTTTTGCCCTGTGGACCTGACCTTCCCATCCACAAAGCCCAAGTTAATTCAAAGAGACCTTTGAGAATCCAGCAAGTGTCTTCCGTCAGCCAAATTCCCTTTCCACATATGGAGGGTGGGAGGAGGGGGCAGAAATCCAACAGATTTTGAAGAGTGAACACCTGCAATTTCATGGTCAACCACTCCTTACTAAACTAACAAGAAAAAGGAAGGACAATAACGATGTGTTGGCACCTTGCATTTTAAAGAGTCCTTTATTATTATCATCGTAATTATCATCACCATCATCATTATTATTATTGTAGTGTTCCTCGTATCAACTTCATTCAATATAAAGCGGTCCAAAAGGAGAAAAGTCCCTGTAGTTTCTTTGCAGTCAGCCAAGGATCATGAGTAGGAGCATTCAAGGCCAACTCGGATGGTTTAATAAAAAGGTGGCACAAAAAATGTACAGTTTCAAACTTTTTTCAAGTTGGATCAGTCCCGAGGTTCAGCACAGGTAGTTGTTCCTCCAGGGGGGTGGGGTGGGAAAACCCAAATCTGACACCAAGTCGTGCATAGTGTATCTCCAGTATGTTTAGTGGTACCGTCACTTGGTCAGAAGTCCGTGGTGCAGGGAGGAAAAGGGTGGGGAAAGATGCGGTTTCTTATTTGGTCTCAGGCTTGTCTTGCAAAAGGGGTATAATAGATTCCCACGCCGTAAGGCACTGTTTGAAACAAAGACACAGAACGGCAAACCCATCAGTGCTTCCATTTAAAACCAGCCACTTCCAGAAGCCCCTAAAGAAAGGACATTGCGGTTGAGAGAGGTGCTCTTTTAGGTACCCAGGGGCCTGCGGTAAAATGTTTCACAGGGGAACAGAGCGGGCCGGAGGCACCACCTTGCAAGCGTGATGGATAGGGGCGTCCTGACGTCACACTCAGGAGCATCGCACCTCCCTTCCTAAGCTGGGCAGAAGCTTCCTGGGCTTTGGGAAGGAGGCCCCCATCAGGAAATAGCCTAATCCCCTCAGTCCACTGACAGCACATCACTGCCTGGGCCTCAAACCACTGAGAGCTTTGTATGCCTCTGCACCTTGAACTGGGCCTAGTAGCTCACTGGCAGGGAATGCTGCTCTTTCAAGACCAGTGAAACATGCACCATTGTGCAGCGCTGCTTACCAACCCAGCAGCTGCAATTTTATTTTATTTTAATTTTTTTCAAAACTGTTTTCACTGACACAATTTTCCTGGGTGACGAAGGTACATATACTGTCTCTGTTTACAGTTCATACAGTCCTATCTACAGGTCAGTTACATTCGGTGTGAGACGCTGCTATCATGGGCATTTTGAGGTTGTGGGGAGAGATAGGTGGGAGAAAGAAGGGGGAGCGATGATTTCTCTCTCTGTTTTTGCACTTTATGCATTATGGCTTTTGTGTCAGTGTCACATGGGCAGGTTATTCATCCATGCATTTATTATGTTTCCTTGGTGGTGAGAGGGATTGGGGAGCCCAGGGCATATTAGTAGCTTGCATTCGGTTGATGGCAGTTGCATTTTAGACAACCTTTAGGACGGTGGTACATGCTAATCAGAAAGCGTTATAAGAATTCAAAGACAGATTCCAGCCAGGCAAAAACACTTGAGGAGGATATGGAGCAAGGCTGGCGAGGGATGTGGCCTGAGGAAAGAGGTCAGAGTGGCCTGGAGAGCTACATTTTGCCCCGCCATTTAGTCCCCCATCCCGGTACGAGAACATTCCACATAAATAGTGACAGTGTGAAAAAGCTAAAACTCGATGGTGGTAAGCAAGAAGCATTCAGCTCTGCTAAACTCTCGTTATTGGGAGGTTCCACAGTCTTTTCACTACATAACAGCGACAACCTTAGAGAATTACCTTCTCGTAATATTGGATGTTTTTGTCTGCCATTCCCATCAAGAGCTGCCGAAAGTCTTGGCGCTTGTTGTTCTGCCACCGGTCCATATCTGCCTTCAGGTCTGCGTTGAAGCATTCCACGCGGTCCTGACACTTTTCAACCTCAGTGGGCACCTGGGGAGAGAGCGAGAAAAAGGAATCCCCCAATGCTGTTGCAGACACAAGTTAAGGGATTTTCTTGGACCACAAGTCCTTTTATTATTTTATTAATTTTCTCAACAAACAATCATTACACTGAAAAAGGAAAACACAAAATAAAACAATTAAAACATCTATATTCACTCTTAATATTAATCCATATTTTGGGAATCATCGAATCCGCTGACTTCTCTCCACTCCCTCCCCTTGTTCCTTTGTGTTATTTTCTTCTGTGCATGTCAACATTATTATTTTTTATTATTTTACTATTATTATTTTATCCTTCTTTAGTTTTTTATTTCTTTTCCTCTCGCTTTCTTTTTCTTTATTTTTCTCTTTTCCTTGTCTTTTCTTCCTACTTGATTCTCTTTTAGACTAAGTAGCTGTTTTATCTCACTATATTATAAAAAAGATACTTTGTAATGGGTATGTATTTCCTGGGAAAGGAGGAGGTGGAAGAGGACTGGAAGAAGTTTAAAGGTTACCTACAAAGACTTTATAAATTGTTTGAATGTTAAGAAAGTGCATGAAAGGAAGGAACTTGGCATCAGCAGTCTAGATGAGAAATGTATGAGAATAAGTTGAACCATAAAGATGAGATTTGAACTAAGGTTATACCTAAACTAAGTAGTTAAGTATTTGATGGAAATATCTAAAGCTAGAGGTATAACACATTAGATTTAGAACATAAGATCTGAAATAAGGCAATAAATTGCGGAACATAATTTTTGTTCGGAGAACGCAGGAAAGGGAGACGTGAGGAAGTCCAGAAGATTTTGAAAAAATGTATGAAAGGTTGTGATTTGTTATCTCTTTTTTTATATATAATATCTGTGTTTGTTATATATTTGGTGAATTTCTCTTCTTAAAAAATTGCAATAAAATATTTTTTTAAAAAAAAATGTAATGGGTATGTATTTTTGTATTTCTTTGAAAAAGTATCAATTATTATTTATTTTTTTAAAAGAAAAAGAAGGTACCGTATTTGCTTTCCCAGACTTAAGCCCTTGGGTGTTCAGCTTCGGGAAACAATCATTTGAGACAGGATTGATGGGGGTTTGAATGCACCCCTTGCATCAGCCACTCCCCGATGACACCCCTGCATTGGGGGTACACCTGTACCAGGGCAGCTGGGTGAAAATGCCTAGGCTGTCCCTGTGAGCTGCAATGCAAAGGAGCCTTTAGGGTGGTGGCTCATAGGCAGTGTCAATGTTGCATCTGGGAGACTGCCATGCTACAGACCCACCTCCTAACGCAGGAGTAGCTGGGGGGGGTGGTACAGGGGTACACGCAGAGCAGATGTGTCTTGGTATCCTGCATCATGTGATTATAGTCACATGACACTTAACACCCAAATAGGGTTTTAATGCTGGCAGTTATGGAGTAGCACCAGCATCTTGGACAAGTATCAAGGGCTAAAGCTTTTATTCCCAAGAATCTACACTGGCTCCCAGTATGTTTCTGAGCACAATTCAAAATGTCAGTGCTGAACTTTAAAGCCCTGAATGGCCTCGGCCCTGTATACCTGAAGGAGTATCTCCACCCCCATCGTTCTGCCCAGACTCTGAGGTCCAGCGGTGAGGGCCTTCTGGCGGTTCCCTCACTGCAAGAAGCAAAGCTACAGGGAACCAGGCAGAGGGCCTTCTCAGTAGTGGCACCCTCCCTGTGGAACACCCTTTATGTCAAGGAAATAAAGAACTACACCACCTTTAGAAGACATATGAACACAGCCCTGTATCAGGAAGTTTTTGATGTTTGAGGTTTTATTATGTGTCTCTGTGTTGGAAACTGCCCGGAATGGAAATTATATTATTATTATTATTATTATTATTATTATTATTACTATTCCAAGGCCATATTTCCTTTCAGCTTTCAGCTAGGGAGACAACAAGAGATCTTTGTATAGACAGTGATGTTGTGGCTACACAATGCAATGAACCAGCCTTGGACCAGCCTTTCAGTCTACTCTAACTTACTTCACAGGACTGTTCCAAGGTTAAAACACAGTTCCTAATACACACTGTCCTGAATACATTTGAAGAGCAGTGGAGCACAGATGAGATAAATCCAGAGCTTAAATTGTTAATTGTTCTATTAGCTTAAAGAAAAGACGAAGTGGAGAGGCTCTAACTGGCAAAGCAAACCTATTAGTTGTCACTGCTTTCAAATAAAATTGCATTAATTAAAGGAGGCTGTGCCTAAGATGAAAAGAAAAAGATTAACTTCAAAGTGAATTAGTATAATTACTAATTTTTAAAGCTTTTAAATATTGGTGGCACGGTGGATAAGGCCTCTGCTGCTTATTCATCAGTTAAGGAATCAATGTGCATTCAAGCACCAACACTAAGGTAACAGCTTCTATTCTCCAGAAATATAGTGACAAACGTAGTTACCCCACTAATGGATAGCTCAATTCAATCTATGTGAAAAGAACCTTAACATAGGTTCTTTCAAAAAACCTTAAATTGAGACCAGGAATGGAAAACCTATGGTCCTCCAGATGTTGTTGATCTCCAACACCTGTCCGCCCCAGCCAGCATGGCCAATGGTCAAGGGTGATGGGTGCTCCGGTCCAAAATTCAGAAGGCCAAAGGTTCCTCATACCTGCCCAAAAGCCAGCCAAAACATGCTGTGAGATAAACCAAAGCTGGTTGACGGGAAAGTATAATTTACACAAGCAATGGATATCAATAATTATTGTTCAAATCTGCGTATATATTTTATTACCCCTTGTCACAATTAAAATAATCAGACCACCAATTGGCCAACCTGGGATATTCAATTGTTTGTGGCATTGAGCAGTTTTGTTTCCTTGTGTCTCGAGGATCTCTCCTACCCAAACAAATGATCTTTTCCTCACCAAAGATCAAGTCCAAGAATCCAGTTTGCAGCCCAATAGATTGCTTTTTAGTCACCTGTATTTACTGCCCTTTTCAATGTTCCACAAAAGCTTTTTAATCTTGCTGAAGACAATGGAGTGGGAGACTTAGCCCAAAGAGGACTAACCTTGGGGCGGTCTTCTCTTTTTAAGACCACAGCTTCCAGTTTGGCTTCATATTCGGCTTGAACTTGATCTCTTTTCTTCAACACATTCTAAAGGGGGGGAGGAAAGAGACAGGATGCAATCAGAGGAGATGCAAGGGTTATGTCCACACACACACTTCATACGAACTTCAGCTTGTCACCCCAAGCCAGCTGTAGTCCACTTGAAACCAGCACTACTTAAGTGTCAGCAGTAGAGGTCTATTGGCTAGGAAGGGTGATGGCAGTTGCATTGTCTTCTTGCATTAGACCAGCTATGGGAAACCTATGGCCCTCCAGCTGTTGCTGAATCACAACTCCCATTGGCCAAGCTGGTTGGGGGCTGGTGGGAGTTGTAGTTCAGCAACATCTGGGGTTGACCACCAGTTGGGAACCACTGTTCTAGAAGGTCAGAAATGAAGGTCCAGGTCCAGGGGGGCAAGTTCAGTAGCCAACAATGGGGAGCGCATTCTCCTAGTGTTTTGACCCTACCTGCTTGTGCAGTGTCTTCCCAAAGTGGTACATGCCCTGGTTATCTCCCGCTTGGACTACTGCAATGTGCTCTACATGGGGCTACCTTTGAAGATGACCCGGAAACTACAACTAATCCAGAATGAGGCAGCTAGACTGGTGACTGGGAGTGGCCACCAAGACCATATGACACCAAGACCATATGACCTACATTGGCTCCCAGCACATTTCTGAGCACAATTCAAAGTGTGGGTGCTGACCTTTAAAGCCTCAGCCCAGTATACCTGGAGGAATGTCTCCACCCCCATCATTCAGCCCGGACACTGAGGTCCAACTCCGAGGGCCTTCTGGCAGTTCCTTCACTGAGAGAAGAGAAGTTAAAGGGAAACAGGCAGAGGACCCTCTCGGTAGTGGCGCCCGCCCTAGGGAATGCCCTCCCATCAGATGTCAAGGAAATAAACAACCACAGTGGACCCTCGGGTTACGTTACCTTCGGGTAACGTAACTTTCGGGTTGCAAATGCAGCAACCCTGGAAGTGTATACTTCCGGATTTCGCCGTGCATGCATGCGCAGAAGCGGCGTTTCATGTTGTGGACTTTTCAGGGTATGTAAGGACTCCCAGAACAAATTAAGTCTGTATCCAGAGAGTCCACTGTATCTGACTTTTAGAAGACATCTGAAGGCAGCCCCGTTTACGGAAGTTTTTAATGTTTGATGTTTTATTGTATTTTTAATATTTTGTTGGAAGCTGCCCAGAGTAGCAGGGTATAAATAAATTATTATTATTATTATTATTATTATTATTATTATTATTATTATTAGGGATCTTCCAGATTGCAGAGGTAGACTGGAAGGATTACGACTATTTGAGTCAGTGAAACAATCCTTATTTCAGTGCATGATCATCATCATCACCCTTCAGAAGGGATAGGGAATCTTGGATAGTGTTTGCAACACAGTGGCTTGGTTGTGAAAAAGTTCAAAGTCAGCTATGAAGCTCACACATTTTAAGCTCCTTTCAAGAACAGCAGGACGGAGATCAGAAATCATTCCATCACGGCAAAACAAATTTGGCAGGACTACAGAATGCAGCTCAGAAACTTACAAGCTACAATCATTTTCAGCCTCGAGCAAATCCTTGCTCTCGTAGCAGTGTAAATCTGTTGTAAAAATTAACTACTGCCCCCCCACACACTCAAGCACTACAAACTGTATTAGTACCTCCAAAACATTTGATTACAGCAAGGCACTCTATTTAAATCTGCCTATCCCCCAAACTAAATACTTAGCTTTGAGATATCAAGCACATCTCCTGAAAGCAATTCTGAATGGCTGGTGCTCTCAGGTTTGCTACCTACCTCAAAACTTTAAAGATCTGGTGAGGGTAAGATCTAGCAAGCAACATATGAATCAGATCGCATATACAGGCAGCCCTGTCTAGCAGCTATCACTGAAACGGTTCCAAGAGGCTTTGCGGTTACAAGGTTTGGTTTTATTGGCTTGTGGGCAGGAGAGGCTTCAGCAAATGTGCAGAACAACTTGTTATTTGCCCATCAAAACCCATTTCACCCAGTTATGCTTTTCAGCAATAAATGTCATTGGAAACCATTTATATAAAGGCAACGGAAGGAAACCGTTTTAAAGAAACACCTTTTCATTCATGTGAGCCAGCAAATTGCAGCGCAAGAAATAAAGGGCAGCTATTTCACAGCCCTTTTTTGACACTCCATCTGACAATGACATCCCTAACCCAAACAGAACTTTTCAGTACTCCAGTGATGCCAAAGTCTTTGTTCAAATCGTGGGACCGTTCTGATCAGGTACATTAACTGCAGGAGATGTTTCTAGCTGTTCTGTGTGCAAATCTGACACTGAAAAGGAAGGCAGGTAGGTAATCTAGTGCTGAAGTTTCTTTAAACCTGACCATAATAGCACCTACCAAATTTGTGATCCATTCAACAGCTGAAAGATATGCACTTATCTGCTGATGTGATCCAATAACTTAGGATGTGTGACACTTGCATCATGCATGCTTTCTGCAGTTTAAAAGGCACAGCTTTCTTTTCTCTGGGAGAACCACAGTGATGTGCAACTTTTCCCTATAGTTATTAGAGAGGTAGATAAGCCCTTCCAATTGAACAGGTATTTCTGCTTTGGTGCAGGTATGTAAAAATGCTAATAAACTAGTTGCCTTCGGCTAAAAGAAATCTGCCTGCAGAATATGTAGAGATTCGAACTTACGGTTTAATCATTAATATATTGCATTCGAAAGGCACATGGCTAGCAAACAGACAGGTCTGGGACAATGCATATTTGTTTGCGGACAGAAAGAAAAGGTGAAGAATGATCACGTCTGTTTCTGGAGAAAGAGGATTGATGTTGCCTTCTCTAGAGTCCTACACAGGTGATGTGCTGCCCTCGTGTGATTACGCATAGGGGAGATGGGTCTCACTGGCTCTGCCCCCCATATTTTATGTCCTCATCACCCAGTCAGTCCCACTGCCATCCACACAGTGGAAAGGTCTGGAGCAGGGATGCTGTTCTATTAATGTACATTCCTCAGTTTAGAACTTTGACCACACAGGAAGTCTACACTTCAGAATTCTCCAAGGAGGGAAGGCTGGTGAGAGCAGGATCCAGCAAACACATCCCTGCACTTTCCCTCAGACTATGGTAACGGCATAGGGCAGATTGCCTGTATAGGGATTGATTTATTGTCTCCCACCCCATCCCATACCACTGAATGCTAGCTCAATATTCCACCCCATTAATGGAAAAGGAGCGTGTTCAAGTCCATCTCAAGTTATATGCAGACCTCTATATTTAATCACACACACAAAATTCACAGGTTCTCTTCAAAAGTTAACCTCCAAGCTAAGATTAAAGGGGACTGGATGATATATGCTCAAATTTACTGGTGATTAATATGCTGCATTTCCCAGAGTTCTTTGGGGGAAGCCACAACTGTTAAAAAGTGCTTTGATACTGCTTCAAATGCATAGTGCAGATGAGGCCTTCCCCTGGATGCAACCTGTGCTTAAGCCAACCTTCCTTTCTTTTTATATTTTTAAAGTACTTCCTAGTTTCTTCTCTCTCTTTTTAAGTTGCATAAAATATCAGGGGGGCGAAAAGTTCTCCGTTTAAAAACGGAGTTTGTGTTTTGACCTGGGCCAAGGACTTTAGCCATTTCTCACAGTAAAGAATAGGGAAAATTAAAAAGCTCTGCAAAAAATAAAAATAAAAAGGATAGTTACGTATTATTCATTATATGTTGTTCTACAGGCAGAGCATTGAAGCCGATGCATTAATACAATGGTAGGGGATTTCTTAAAGCTGCACAAAGTTGTAATTTCTCAAGGGACTGGAGACGGCAGCTGACTGCTGTACCCACATGAGAATTCATCTGCATGCTTTCAGCTCCTCAGGCATATACATACATATACACGCACACGCACACACACACACACACACACACACACACCCCAAAAAGCCCAACCAACCGTTAACTCCATTTACCTAATATCAAAACATTCCACGGGGAACTGTTTGTACTAACTGTGCCCAGAATGCTTTATATCATCTCAACAGTTCCTACTCCTGCTTTTCCTTTCTTGTAATAGCAAATCAGCATGAAAATGATACATAGCAGGCCCCGAGGCCCTTCCCACAGCTTATATATCATAATCGGTGCATCAGAGAGGCACGTTTGGGCAACCCCTTTCATACAGGGGCCACATGCGACTTCTCAAAGCAGTGAAGGCTGCATCATGATGGTAAGAAGAGAATAATTATTTATCAGTTACAAGGCATGGGGATATGCAGGCTTGCAGAAGAAGGTAATGTCCCATCTTCATGGCTAATCAGTCCCCATAACACCTGGAAGCGGCCTGTTACACCCAGTGTTCGAAACTCCCATTGTTCTAGGCGTGTTTTGCGACAGGGAATTTCATTAGTGCAAGCAGTTTTCGAGCTCTGGGCACAGTAATGCGCCTAAGATTTCAGATTAAAGCTCCAGAGTGGAAGGAAAGGAGGGCTTTTTTCTGCCTCCCTACTTCCAGCTACTCTCTTAAGAATACAGTGGTACCTCGGGTTACATACGCTTCAGGTTACAGACGCCGCTAACCCAGAAATAGTACTTCAGGTTAAGAATTTGCTTCAGGATGAGAACAGAAATCGTGCTCCGGCGGCGCGGCGGCAGCAGGAGGCCCCATTAGCTAAAGTGGTGCTTCAGGTTAAGAACAGTTTCAGGTTAAGTACGGACCTCCGGAACGAATTAAGTACTTAACCCGAGGTACCACTATATTAGAGGAGTGGGGGCAGGGGAAGGACTAGACCATGTGAAAAATGAACATCATATTTTAGCTGCAGTTCATTCATTTTCAGCTATGTATTCTTGTTGTTAAAAAAACAACAAAAACACCCGGACATTTCGTTGTTGCAACCATAACCTAGGTTTAAGGTACCATTTAGCTTCTACCTTTCCTAACTCAGTTTCTAACACTGGTTACACCTATTTAAAATCCTGCAGACAGCTAGCACTGCCATGGATACACACGCACACAGGTATACCCTGGAGGTAAGGATTTTCAAGTATTTGGTATGCTAGCGAACTCACCTGTCATCTATGGGGACTACACATTGCCCCCCTGCTAACCATGCTTAGCCAGAATTGAGAGGCAGCACCTGCAACCTGCCTTCCATCCCACACCTAGAAAAAAAGATTATTACATCTTCTACCCTCAATCACAGCTAAGGGTTCACTGGCACCAACATTACTACTACATAATGTGGTCGCACCCAGATTCATCATGGTTAGGGCTAGCAAAGTGTGGCAGTAAGTCAGGATCTGAAGAACTGCATGTGATGTTAACATATGAGAGTGCTGGAGGTGAAATAGTTAAACAGGTTACCCAATCAGAACCCAGGGGGTGGAGTCAGAGGGACTATAAAACCAGCTCTGGGAGGGGCGAAGAGAGAGAGTTCATTGGGAGTTGGGTGGTTGTTTGTAGTGGAAGTGAATTGGGATAGAGTCTGTAGGTAGGTTGAGTTAGTGTAGCGAAATAAGCTGAGTCAGGAACAGTTAGGAACTACGAAGACAAGTAAATATCTGAGAGGTGGTTTAGTGAGTGAGAGCAGGTAGTGGAAGTTATAGGTCTGGATAGGCACCTATGATTGTAATGGACCGATACTGTTTATGAAACTGCACGCTTGTTAAACTGCAATAAATAAACAGAAGTTTATGTTCCAATTTAACCCTGACTGGAATCAGTATTGCACCAGGTAGGGCCTGGGTGGTGGCAGCAAGAAATAAAGTGGTGGCACAGGGATCAATAGACGGTGAAACGTCCGGGGACCCTGTGTGATCGCCACACTGCAGGATGAAATCAATTTCAGAGGCTATGTTGCAAGGAACCCTAAGTTAAGAACACGGGTGGAATCCAACATCCCACTACGGCAATCAGCTTGCCAGATAGGACAATCCTGCCTCCCCTTCCCCAACACGCTGTTCTGGATGGAGTTTCTATAAGTTGTCAGTTATACCTTCAATTTAACCCAGTAGCAAAGCGACAACCAGAGGAGTTCTTTCAGTATCCGTGTTACATGGTCCTAACTGGCTGGACCATTCAATAGCCAGAAAGATGAAGTCAAATGTCTGCCATATTAAAGGAGAGACGGTGAGATTTGTTCCAGGGAAGGAAGCACATCGTTTCTGGGAATAGTTCTGACTTTGCTAACCAAGATTAGCAGGAAGCCAGTGTTACATCTGCGTGAGTTCCATGATTTTGAAAGTTTGGGGTACTTTATCTATATATATAATTTCTGGAACCATTTTGTGCCAAAATGAAAGCAGCAGGTAGAAGTGGCCACACAGAGATCTCCTGAAGGGGATGCAGTAGTTTTATGCCCACAAAATGTCCACACGCTGGCATTTCTGGCAAAGCTGTTTTCCTAGATGCAAACATCTGCCTGCCACAAATCCCATGTTACCTTCATGGACTCCGAGTACAGCATATACTCTCTTAGGACAGGAAGAAAGTCTTCGGTCATGTCTTCGCTCAGTTCCTCGAGTGCCGTACAGCAATTCCCAATGCAGGCAGATACTCCTTCAAGAGGCTCCGACAGCTCTTTCTCTAACCCACTCCAGGTTGAGTAAACAGGACCATACTCTCGGAGCTCCACAAGGTATTCTGCAAGAGAACGATGCTATGAAAATAAAAGGCAGGAAAGTTCTGGTTTCTGGGTTTCGAGACGGCACCAGAGGGTTTGTGTGTTTGTTTTTAAAGTCAACAAGCCTAACTTTCAGATCAGAAACTTCTCGTGATAAGGAAAATACCAATAATAAAAGTGTCAGAACCTACAAAGGAAGGTCTAGGACCTTTGGGTAATTGCTGTAAGCATCTTGCTACAACTTAAGATGCAGGAGGACAAAGAACGACAAAGGAATTTAGCCATTCTGAATGCACACGCAATACATTTTTAATTCCCCTTTTTCAATTATATTTTATTAAGTTTCAACATTTTAAACATATACAGTCCAAAAACAATTTCATCTCTTCTCAAATTTATCAACTTCCCCATTTTCCATGAAGTTTCTCACCTTCTGCTGCACTATATATTAAATCATAACCACAATAGTGTTTGTTGCAGAATGAACATCTTTTTCGGACTACTAAATGAAATATTATAGTATGATGAACTCGCGACAGGATTTGAGCTATGAGCAACAGATGTAATTATATTTTTGATTCCATATGCAACACATATTCTGAAAATGTATATACTGGGGATGGAAACCTATGGCTTCCCAGACATAGCCAGGCTATAATCCCCATTATGCTTGACCACCAGCCACTTTGGCTCAGCTGATGGGAATTGGTAGTCCAAGCATTTTCCAGGGGGCCACAGGTTCCCCCAGCGCTGGCATCCAGACTTTGCTAGCGGAGCAAGAATTAGAGTTATAAAGAAAAGCTGCACATGCTACTCACCTACTTCCTCCTTGATAATTCGCTGTGCTATCCTGTCAATGGTTCCAAGCTTCAGAGAAAAAGTATCTAGGTAGTCACCAATGGCAGCAAACTCCACCGGTCGACTTCTGAGTTTATAGCTTCCTGTGACATATTTTACCGATTCTCCCATCTTAGAAAGCAAGGCCATTCCCTGCTTTTTATAAGCATGAAGATCCTATGGACGACAAGAGCAGCCAATTAGCTTTTAGATTATGTTTATGTCTTCCAAATACAGTCGTACCTTGGAAGCCGAACGCCTTGGGAGTCAAACGTTTTGGCTCCCGAACGCTGCAAACCTGGAAGTGAGTGTTCCAGTTTGCAAACGTTTTTTGTAATGCGAACATCCGATGCAGCTTCCTGCAGCCAATTCGAAGCCGCGCCTCGGTTTCTGAACGTTCTGGAAGTCAAAAAGACTTCCGGAACTGATTCCGTTCGACTTCTGAGGTACCACTGTATATTTGTTCAACAACAAACTTGGGGAAGCTAGAGTTTCAGTCTATTCTATTCTGAGGACCGCAGAGAGTTACAGGCCCTTACAACCTGTGTTAATGCTCCAAAACTCCCATTAAGAGGAGTTGCTTTCATTTATTCCAAAATAAATACATTTGCAGAAGTTACACTCTTAGGGCTGTGCCGAACTTAGGCCTCATCTGCATTAGTGGTGATTTATAACAACAACCAGAATGCAAGCAGCAGCAGTCACACCACTGCAGTAATATTACGCAAAGTAGATATTTATAACAGGTGAGGGAAGGAGGAAGAGAAACTTTGTGACTCCCTACCACAACATGTGGGGGCGGCTGCCACGTTAGAAGACTTTCTAGTGGGCTTCTCAAATAAATCTGTTTAATCATTGAGGGAAACCGAATTTTAGAGTAGACAAGCCTTTGGTCTGTTCACAGTAGGATATCTTATTTCTGTTTGCTTCTCCCATCCACCCACAGCTCAGTCTTCTCTTTTTCTTGAAAGCAAACCTCTCAGTTTCCCCTGTATCCAATCTCTGTCCTAGCTGTTTGTTTGTTTGTTTGCATTTATATACTGCCCTATACCCGGAGGTCTCAGGGCGGTTCACAGAATAAAAACAAAATATAAGACCACAAAATACATAATCAAAATAAAAACAACAACTGAATAAACATCCCCCCCCCCAAAAGAAACACCCCACATTTTAAAAGGCCGTAGGATGTCAATCAAATCTACCAAAGGCCTGGTTGAAAAGGAACGTTTTTGCCTTATGCCTAAAGGTGTATAATAGGGACGTAAAAGGTGTAAAATAGGGATGCGGGTGGCGCTGTGGTGTAAACCACAGAGCCTTGGGCTTGTAGGCTGAAAGGTCGGTGGTTCGAATCCCTGCGACGGGGTGAGCTCCTGTTGCTCGGTCCCTGCTCCTGCTAACCTAGCAGTTCAAAAGCACATCAAAGTGCCAGTAGATAAATAGGTACCGCTCTGGTGGGAAGGTAAATGGCATTTCTGTGCACTGCTCTGGTTTCACCAGAAGCGGCTTAGTCATGCTGGCCACATGACCCGGAAAAACTGTCTGCGGACAAACGTCCGCTCCCTCGACCAGTAAAGCGAGATGAGCGCCGCAACCCCAGAGTCATTCACAACTGGACTTAACTGTCAGGGGTCCTTTACCTTTAAAGCTGTATAGTGAAGTGGCTAGATTCTATTGTGCTCTTTCAAATGCTAAGCTTAAGGTATACTGAAAAATATATACTGTATTTTTCCGTCTATAAGACGCCCCATGTATAAGATGCCCCCTATTTTGGGGGACTCAGATTTAAGAAAATGGGGAATGTATCCATGTACAAGATGCTCCCTAATTTTTGACATTATTTTTTAGGGGAGAAACCTAGTCTTATACACAGAAAAATACGGCAACTGTCAAATACTGACACCCAAAGTAGCTGTATAACATGAGTGGTTATCAGATGAATTTGATGGTGCTATTTAAAAGCATGTTTAACATTGATAAGCAATCTTTCATCAGATTCTAAACAAAGGCTTCCACCTCTAAACACATCCATTGAAACACAGTTCTGCACAGGTTTGCTTTACTTACTTTGGCAGTAAGAAACACATGAAAGTGTTCGTTAAAAGAAAGCACAGGATGATCAGCAATCCTTTTCAAAAATTTATCCAAGGCCTTCCTCCTCGTCTCAACAAATTCTTCTGAAAAGCGATCAACGACTCCTTTGACCACAAATTTCTCTGGGAGAGGCTGGAAGGGAACAGGAAAAAATCTTAGGAGCTTAGAAGGACAAGAAAATCTCTATCCTCAAGCTTTGATGTTTTAGAAAACATGCACATTCAAGTTTTTCTTCCACTACAACAGTAAACAGAAGTTTTTAAAAAACCGAAGCAAATATTTTGTAACAGCATTTTCATAGTTCATCAGTGTACGGAGAGAGTTGTAGAGCACAGCACAGATGTTACGAGACATCACTGGGCCAGAAGAAACTGCTGACTTGCACCTTTTCACCTAAAAATAAGTTTTAAGCAGTAATTGTTTCTGAAGGGAAGACAAAGTTGTGTTCACCCATTCAGAGGAAGCTTTTTTGAAAGACTGATTTTTGAAGCTTTGCTGACTCCAAATGCATTCTGAGTAATGTCATGTTGTTAGAGAGATCTAATGAAATAATATGCAAAATAAACCCACTTAAGTCAATGGGCTTAAGTATTTTAGGTCCATTGAATTCAATGGGTCTACTGTGGGTACAATGAATGTTTGATATCAACCAGTGAACCCAAATTAGGTAAACATGGAGCACAACCTGAAAGTGTTGGGCCAGGTAGCTTCTAATGGCTTGTTACCTGTGCAAGTCCCTCCCAAACATATTTTTGAGAGCATCACACCAGCAGACAATTCAGGAAGAACTGAGAAACATTTTTTTTTTTTTTTTTGTGATGGGGCAGGTCTTTGAATCTTAGCCCACAAGAAGTGAGTGAGGGTTCTACATCATAAAAGGTATTGTTGATCTAACATGCTGTTTCAGTAATTTTTTATCTGTTATTGTGCACTTTTTCCTGTTTTTATTAAATACTACACAATACTTCTGAAAAATAAAGAGGTTCTTAAAAATTAAAAGATTTTTGTTGTTGTTTAGTCATTTAGTCGTGTCTGACTCTTCATGAACCCATGGACCAGAGCACGCCAGGCACTCCTGTCTTCCACTGCCTCCCGCAGTTTGGTCAAACTCATGCTGGTAGCTTCAAGAACACTGTCCAACCATCTCGTCCTCTGTCATCCCCTTCTCCTTGTGCCTTCAATCTTTCCCAACATCAGGGTCTTTCCCAGGGAGTCTTCTCTTCTCATGAGGTGGCCAAAGTATTGGAGCCTCAGCTTCACGATCTGTTCTTCCAGTGAGCACTCAGGGCTGATTTCCTTAAGAATGGATAGGTTTGATCTTCTTGCAGTCCATGGGACTCTCAAGAGTCTCCTCCAGCACCATAATTCAAAAGCATCAATTCTTCGGTGATCAGCCTTCTTTATGCTCCAGCTCTCACTTCCATACATCACTACTGGGAAAAACCATAGCTTTAACTATAAGGACCTTTGTTGGCAAGGTGATGTCTCTGCTTTTAATTAAAAGATGCCACCACATAAATGCCACAATGGATGTATAACCTACACACATTATGATATTAGTGTAAAAAAAAAAAAAAAAGCAATAGCTATTAGTGCTTTTTAAAAAAAAATATCCTGTTTTTGTTCTCATTGAAGAAGTCAAGTTTAGCCACAGAGTACAGTTTCTAAGGATCAGAAAACAGTGCAAGTAAGCAACTGTAATACAGACCTATAACGTCAGAATATATGAAGTATAAATTAGTTCAGACAGGAATGTTTTGGAGTGTTCTGTTTTGCATTTCGCCCACAAAATAATTGAGGCAAGCATTTTCTTTATCTCTCTTTCATTTTAAACACACCTCAAATCCATTACTGCTGAAAAAGCAGAAATGTGCACTTCTTATAAGTGCATTATTTATTCCAACAAACAGTGGTCCCGACTTACTACCTACGGGAATGAGATGAGTGGGTTGAGATTCCTCTAGTTTATTCCTGAGCCAGTCAAAATCCTGGTATCTTCGGCGCATGGAATACTCTGGCAAGTCAAACTCTGCACGTGTGGTCTAAGAATAAAAATGAAGCGAAAGGGGAAAAGCGAGCAAGAGAAATCAGACAGGGTAAGTAAAAATATATATGCTTAAATCACTAGTCTTTGCATTCACTGTATTATTATTAAATTTCTTTTACCAAACGTTGACTTCTATACTGGCTTGAAGCCAAATGTACCAGCCATACCTCAAGCCGAGCCATTCAAGCATTAGCAAAGAAACAAATTTTATTTTCATATGCCTCTGGCAACTTAAGATGCACAACCTGGGAATCAACTCAGTATTGAACTTGGACAAGTGCCCCTATTTTGAAAGCTCTTTTTATTAAAGCTTGGGGGGAAGCAATATACAAAAGTTAACATCAAATATCAAGCATTTTTTAAAAACATAAAAACTAAGGGACAGAAAATAAAGAGGAGGGAAGGGGAAGGGAAGGACTTATTGGACAAGTGTGTAATGGATATGTCAACTTTTCGTTATTTGAATGGAACATTCCTTGAGGAGTGGGAAATGTAAAAGATAACCTTAACATAGTAACTGAGCCTATGAATTTTTTGTATCTTCAATGGATGCATTCCCTTTCTTTGTTCTGGAAAATTAAGACTTAGGGTTGTATCCCAATGAAGCTGTATCGTTTTAGCACAAGAACTTTCCCAGTGCAATGGGAATTCCTCTCCGTGCATCCCCTCTATGTACGACACTAAATTTGTGCTTTGCTGGGAAAAACAAGAGCCAGCACATTGGGGAAAAACAAAGCAAAAACAACAACAACCCCACACCACCGTCTCTTCATGTTAATCTTGTTTCTATACCAATGGTTCTAATCCAACATCAGTCACACTTGGACTTAATCCATTAAAATTAAAAGACATGACTAACTTAGGTCCTTTAATTTCAGCGGGACTCTTCTGAGTAAAACTTAGTTGGATACAACTGAAATTGAAGTATTTCACCCATAGTGGAGATTGCAGTTTTTCAGGATAGATGGCAGCAAACCTGCTTCCCCCATTGTTATACCATCAAACTGGGAGGAATTGTTCAAAATGAATGGAAGAATTTATATGGGAAGATTTCTGAGGTGAATGCCAAGATTCTCTACTCTCTCTTGCTTATGAACACAACACCATCAAAAAACAAGCATACATTGCTTGTTAGTTTAGAGGCATTATCCAATACAAGGTACTGGTACTCATTTCACACAGAAGTATACAAGCAATAGAAATATTCATGAAGAGGGAGAATCGCATTCCACAAACTACAAATGAATGCAAGACCTTCGAACACCAGCAATGGCAGCACGACCTGGAAAATTATTACATTCTTGTGGCAAGAAGGGGGGGAGAGGGAAATAAGTTGTGTGCTCTCAACCGTAGACACCCATAGCCCGTGCCTATGAGAGAAAACTCTCTAAGCTAGTGAGTCAAAAAAACTGTGGAACTTAGAAGTCAAAGAACTATCTTCCGCAAGAAACACAGCTCTGCAAATGTTATTAACCACACAATACAAAGCAAGTTCTCAGCGCTATGAGAAAGCCAAGTGGGTTTAATAAAGCAGATGACTAAAGCTCTCCCCAGGGATTCCTTGAAACTAGGAAGAAATCTGGAGATCTAACAGAATTTTTTAACACTTGTCACTTTAGACACTAGATTTTCCAGAGAAGCCATAACAGCTAAAGGCATACAATACAGATATTAAGCCATAAAGTGGGCATGACAGCTTCCTTTGATGCAATGTGCTAACCCATCCTAACTTGAATGGGTGAGAGGAGAGGCCTGTCACAAAGTATTGTGGGCTACACACAACATCACTGTGCGCGTGTGCACACACAAACACACACGGTCCCAGTCTCAAATAAGGCATATGAACAAGAAAGGAGATTCCAATTAAACATCAGAAAGAACTTTCTGACAGTAAGAGCTGTTTGACAGTGGAACGTCTCCCTCAGGAGGTGGTGGACTCTCCTTCCTTGGAGGTTTTTAAGCAGAAGTTGGGTGGCCGCCTGTCATGGCTACGTTAGCTGAGATTCCTGCATTGCAGGTAAAAGGTAAAGGTAAAGGTACCCCTGCCCGTACGGGCCAGTCGGGTCCGACTCTAGGGTTGTGCGCTCATCTCACTTAAGAGGCCGGGGGCCAGCGCTGTCCGGAGACACTTCCGGGTCACGTGGCCAGCGTGACGAAGCTGCTCTGGCGAGCCAGCACCAGTGCAGCACATGGAAACGCCGTTTACCTTCCCGCTATAAAGCGGCACCTATTTATCTACTTGCACTTAGGGGTGCTTTCGAACTGCTAGGTGGGCAGGAGCTGGGACTGAAAGACGGGAGCTCACCCCGCCGCGGGGATTCGAACCGCCGACCATATGATCGGCAAGTCCTAGGCGCTGAGGTTTTACCCACAGTGCCACCCTGCGTCTGCATTGCAGGGGGTTGGCCAAATGACCCCCCCCCCAGTATCCCTTCCAACAATTCTATGATTCTATGAACCACAAATAAGGTGTGAGCTCCAACAGGATATGAATCAATATGGCTAACCTGATTCAAAAACATCCACCCAGCCCACTCACACATGAAAACAAAGTTCAACACAGCCAGTCACAAACGAGCAACCGCACCCTAGACCAACCCCAATTTCTCCCACCACCAAAGGAACACAAGCGAATAGCAAAGAGAACCTGCACAAACGACGCTGACACAAAACACCACACATACATTAAGCAAAATAGAAATATTGCCTCCCAACCCCACCCCCACCCACCATGGCCGCTTCCATCTCTTCTCCCCTTTTTTTCTTCCTAGGTTAAGGTAAAGGGACCCCTGACCATTAGGTCCAGTCGTGACCGACTCTGGGGTTGTGGCGCTCATCTCGCTTTATTGGCCGAGGGAGCCAGCGTACAGCTTCCAGGTCATGTGGCCAGCATGACTAAGCCGCTTCTGGTGAACCAGAGCAGCGCACAGTTTACCTTCCCACTGGAGCGGTACCTATTTATCTACTTGCACTTTGACATGCTTTCAAACTGCTAGGTTGGCAGGAGCAGGGACCGAGCAATGGGAGCTCACCCCGTCGCAGGGATTCGAACCGCCGACCTTCTGATCGGCAGGTCCTAGGCTCTGTGGTTTAACCCACAGTGCCACCCGCGTCCCTTCTTTTTCTTCCTAATGTAACCCTAATGTAACTTGAAAAGAGAGACATTGTGCATACCTTTGTAAACCATGAAAACTTTAATAAAAGAAAAGAAAAAGAAAAGAAATGAAAAAGTGTGAGCTTACTATGTAAAGCCAGTTGTGCAAAATAACCTTGAATGGGGTGGGTTTCATAAGGCGATCAATACAAAGGGAAAAGAGAAATATCCTGCAGGAAAGACTTGATTTAGCAGTACATCTCAACCATGCTGCTTAGCAGTTCATGTCAGACAACAAACTTATTCTTGGTAATGCTACAGAACAGTATAATGCTGCCTATTTGCAGTTTGCATTCCATGAGATAGAAATTGCTTCAGCAATAGCAAGGTTACAAGCAGAAAAGCTACTTAACTCATATGCTTAACGGCACTTCAAACATTAAAGATGGGCCACTGAAAAAATGTTCTCTAGGAAACGCCTCCATTCAAGGCTCTTTACATCTGTTCGTCATATAAATATGTATTAGGGCTGGTCGATATCTGGTTTTCAGCATCGTGATATATCACCAGCTAAACACTGTGATATACTGATATATCGCGTCTGAAATAAGGATTGAGCTATATAGCATTGGCTGATTTTTCCCACATTGTGATTTTTGCATAGCATACACACATACATCAGGATTTGCAATATATTGCCACGTCAAAAATCATGAAACTGATACCACGATATGGACTCCAAACTGGTTTTGGACAATATATTGATATATTGCTCAGCCCTACTAGTGCCTGAATACTCTGCTACAGAAGAAGAGTGTCTCTACTCAGTGAGGTCTCATCCATGCACAAAAGATTCCAGCTACTAATCTAGAAGACGAGGGACGTGGGTGGCGCTGTGGATTAAACCACAGAGCCTAGGGCTTGCCAATCAGAAGGTCAGCGGTTCGAATCCCTGCAATGAGGTGAGCTCCCGTTGCTCGGTCCCTGCTCCTGCCAACCTAGCAGTTCAAAAGCACGTCAAAGTGCAAGTAGATAAATAGGTACTGCTCCAGCGGGAAGGTAAACAGTGTTTCCGTGCGCTGCTCTGGTTCGCCAGAAGCGGCTTAGTCATGCTGGCCACATTACCCGGAAGCTGTACGCCGGCTCCCTCGGCCAACAAAGCGAGATGAGCGCCGCAACCCCAGAGTCAGTCACGACTGGACCTAATGGTCAGGGGTCCCTTTACCATTTACCTTTACTAGTCTAGGAAACTAGTCTCGACCTGAAACAAATCAGAGAACAGAGCTGAAAGCCACAATGCACAGGGAGAAAGCTACAATGTATTACCTTGGTTGTGACCCTGTACGTGATATAAGTCTCCATCGTACAGACATGTTTCTTGGGATCATCAACAGTGACAAAGAGATCTCTCATCTCCCCATCCAAGTCATCATCCAGCTGCAGTCTGTTCAGAAGTGAGGAAGAAGAGGCTGGGCTTGAAGTGTCTACAGGAGTACCATTGGGCAGACTGAGGTCCTGGAAAAAAAAGCAAAATGGCAGGTGTGAAGGAGGAGGAGGAGGGAAACCAGCGGCAGAAAGAATCAATTTCTGATTTTTAAAAGCATCACCCACAAAGGCAGACTGGGTAAGTGGTTCACGATTTGCCGCTTCCGCGCATGTGCGTGACATCATTTTGACCGTCTGCACATGTGCGAGTGGCGAAACCCAGAAGTAACATGCTCCATTATTCCGGGTCGCCGCAGCACACAACCCAAAAATACTTATCCCAAAGCTACTTCAACCCGAGGTATGACTGTACAGAAGTTCACAAAAACAAAGCCCAGGTTTTTTAGGTACTCAGTTCTTGCAGCTCCTTTTTTATGGCCTTCCACCATAGCTGGGGAAAGTATCTGGATTTTCAGAATGCGGTATATTTTACCAAGCCCTGCTGTAGTATTTGTTGCCGCCCATTCTTAAATTCCACAAGCCTAGCATTAAGCCTTTCAAGCTCTGTTTGCTGAATTGAAGCCAGCATTTTTGAGAAAGCACTTCAGTATTCCCTGGACACATCCGAAAATGCATTTGATAGCCATGAATGCAAGCAGCACCCTCTCTGAAGTACTCTGAGTGTGTGTGTCAGATCTTTCATACTGAAGAGCAAAGGCAGCCAATATCGTGCCCGCCCGATGTTGCTGAACTCTGACTCCCATCAGTCTCAATCACCATGGCAAATGGGGTGGGGCGTGATGGGAGTTGTAGTCCACCAACATCTGGAGCAGTGCCGGATTTACATATAAGCTAAACAAGCTATAGCTTATGGCCCCACTCTCTTGGGCCCCCCCCAAAAAATTAAAGGAAAAAAACAAGTGGATGTACATTTCCAAAATGTAAGATAAAAAACAAATAAAATAAAACCTACATAGAGCAACAGTGTTTTGTGTTGTGTAGGCTCCTATGATGTGAGTAATGGGCCCTGCCTGCCAGCCTGCTCCCTAAAATATCACTGGTTTGCTCATTTCTATATAAAGGGTGCCTACATTCTGCATGGACTGGTTGCATGGCAACATGGGCAAAAGGCTTTAGATACCTATTAGGTCCATAAATTTCCACATAGCATATATTCAACACACGCACACAAAAAGGGGCAATTTGTTGACAAAGGACAGCTGGACATATAAAGGGCTTCAGTAGCTTAGGGTCTCATCAAACCTAAATCCGGCCCTGATCTGGAGGGTACCAAGTTAACTACCCCTCCTGCAGGTTCATTGCAAGATGTTAAATCGTGGTGTCTCTCCTCTGTGCTACCTACTTGTGTGCAAGTTAAGTGGCGAACCTTGACATCTTTGGCATCTTTATCAGTATCACCCACAACAGTTTCTGCAACTCACTCTTCTGCGACAGGAACTCCCAGGTTTCACCCCACAGCAAAACCTTTATGTTCTAGAAGTTCAGAAGCACAAGTTCTTTGAGACACAACAGCTCCAGAGCAAAACACACTTACAAGAGAGTAAGCCCCTTTGAGCACAGGCCTTCTGAGTAAACAAGCTTAGGGATGCACTGAAGACCTAGTACTCAGTAGTCAATTTTTTATTAAGCTTTAAAATCTTAACATATATACCGTATTTTTCGCTCTATAGGACGCACCTAGTTCAGGGGGGGAGGAAACAAGAAGAAAAAAATTCTGAATCCCAGAAGCCAGAACAGCAAGAGGGATCTGGCTTCTGGGATAGCCTCTTGCTGTTCTGGCTTCTGGGATAGCCGCTGGGATAGCTGGTCTAGCTTTGCGCGAAGCCTCCGCAGGGCATGGGGAGCCTTCATCCCCGTGCCCTGCGGAGGCTTCTTGGACAGCCCGCAAAGCCTCCGGAGGGCAGCGGTATGAAGGTACCCCGCTGCCCTGCTGAGGCTTTGTGCAGCTAACCCCGAAGCCTTTGGAGCGCAGCGTGAGGTCCCACTGCACTCCAAAGGCTTCAGGTGGCTATCCCTGAAGCCTGGAGAGCGAGAGGGGTCGGTGCACACCGATCCCTCTCGCTCTCCAGGCTTCAGCGAAAGCAACGTGTAGCCTCCAGAGCACGGAGAGAGCACTCCCTCTGTGCTTTGGAGGCTTCGCGTTGCTTTGGCTGAAGCCAAGGAGCCTGCATTCGCTCCATAAGACGCACAAACATTTCCCCTTAATTTTTGGAGGGGGAAAAGTGCGTCCTATAGAGTGAAAAATATATTCCAGATTCCAAATTTGGTATACGTGTCTCTTTAAACTTTTGGCTTCCTGCCTTTCCCTCTGAGATGTTCTTAATCCCATCCCATTTACACGCTGCATTCTAATAAACATTTCTCCAAAGACACATTCTTCTGTTTCGTATATAACCTTCTACCGCTGCTCCTATTTCAAATCCTGCTCGCGATTTGCAGTATGTTTACAGCAAAAAAACAAGAGTCTGAAGCCAGTTATTTAAATTAAGCTACCCAAGGTTCAAATGAGGACGAGAGAAAAAGCCTCACCAAGTTATGTATTCTTGGAACACACAGACACAAAAAGAGGGTCTTTGCTAAACAATAAACCACAAGATAAACTTTGAGGACAGCAGATGCTTATCACTCATGTATTTATAGGCTGCGTCCTTTTCTTCATGCTATCCCTATTAAGGAGTGTGCAGTTTTTCTCTGCCACAAACTACCCTCATGCTTGGTTTCCCACAAAAATAATGCCCTGAACTGCAGGAAACACTTGATCAGAAGCCGCCATGTCATTCAAACTTTTCCAGTTGTGAACTTAAAGTCCTGAAAATTTTGAATTCTAATTTTAAAACCTGCTGAATCAAAATGCACAACTGACATTTAAAATGGCTATATTTCATCAAGTGAAGGTTAGTTATAGAATTATGCATCTTGCATTGAATTGCACTGTTAGTAGTTTATTTCAGTACCAGTAACTGGGGGGGGGGCTGCACCTTCCCCCCAAAGTAGGAGAAAGCCATACTGGGTCTGTTTTGGAGTCGCAGTGCTCTCTATATTAATTTAGCACATTCTGTAAGAGGGTAGCATTACCACACCATTTTGGACAAACATGCGTGATTCAGATTTGACCCAACACTTCTTAGCGGTCAACTGAAGGTGGTGTTTTTTCTTTAATATTAATGAATTCTTGGACCTGCTTGTAGAATTTGGGTGTTTTCTAAGTACAGTGGATGCTTGGGTTGCGATCGTGATCCATGTGGGAGGCACGTTCGCAACCCGCAGCATTCGCAACCCGCAGCGCCGCGTCTGCGCACGCTCGGGTTGCGATTCAGTGCTTCTGCGCATGAGCGAGCGCCGAAACCCGGAAGTAACTCGTTCTGGTACTTCTGGGTTCAGCACGGTGCGCAACCTGAAGCCTCTGTAACCCGAGGTCTGACTGTAATAAATGGCACAACTACTTAGAACTGCATGGGGAGTACAAAAGGATTATTCTTCATGTCTCAAAACACATACCTACAATTTTTTCCTGGCTCTTGCAAAAGATAGAATTATCTGAAAAAACACAAGTTGTTTACAGAAAACGAGACAAGATAGAGATGCATGAAAGTATTTGTTATCAGAACATGGTGTGTTGTGGCAACAGGAATGGGAAGGAGTTCAACTGGTCTTTTCTGACTTTTATTTCTCTGTATTTCTCTTCTATAAATGCCAGCTCATCTGAGAATTTATGAATGATGCAGATGTGCTGCTGTGTTGTATACATGTGCTATGAATTCTTAAGAGTAAATAAGCTTCATTTTTAGTACAGCTAGGCAAATAAGGCCAAAAGGGTTTCTAGTCCGTAAGGTATTCATTGTTGGGTTGCTTTAAAAAACCCTCAAACTATTCCACCTTCCCACACAATCAAATCATGTATGGCCTGCCAGCAGCCTGAAAAGAAAAGAAAAACTGCAAGCATTCTTCATTTATACAGTGGTACCTCGCAAGACGAATGCCTCACAAGACAAAAAACTCGCTAGACGAAAGGGTTTTTTGTTTTTTGAGCTGCTTCGCAAGACGATTTTCCCTATGGGCTTGCTTCGCAAGACGGAAATGTCTTGCAAGTTTGTTTCCTTTTTCTTAACACCGTTAATACAGTTGCGACTTGACTTCGAGGAGCAACTCATAGCATGCGGTGTGGTAGCCTTTTTTGAGGTTTTTAAAGACTTTGGTGATTTTTGAAGCTTTCCCAAAACTTTCCCGACACCGTGCTTCGCAAGACGGAAAAATCGCAAGATGACAAAACTCGCGGAACGAATTAATTTTGTCTTGCGAGGCACCACTGTAAAAGCTTTCCATACTGGGATAGGAGAGCTGAGGAAAAACTTCACATCTGGAAACCAATGTACCTCTTTGGATTCAGATAGTACATGGGTAAAAAGGTAAAGGTAAAGGACCCCTGACAGTTAAGTCCAGTCATGAATGACTCTAGGGTTGTGGCACTCATCTCAGTTTACAGGCCAAGAGAGACGGCTTTTGTCCGCAGACAGTTTTTACGGGTCAAATGGCCACCATGACTAAGCCGCTTCTGGCGAAACCAGAGCAGCACACGGAAACGCCGTTTACCTTCCCACCGGAGCAGTACCTATTTATCTACTTGCATTTTTGGGGTACTTTCAAACTGCTAGGTTGGCAGGAGCTGGGACAGAGCAACAGGAGCTCACCCTGTCGCAGGGATTCAAACCGCCAACCTCCTGATCGGCAAGCCTGAGATGCTCAGTGGTTTAGACCACAGCACCACCCACGTCCCTTAGTACATGGGTAGACGAGTCTAAAAAGCCTGGGACACAAATTTTCACAGCCCTCTAACAGCTTCATTTATCAGAAGTAATGTATTTCACATTAACTCTGGAAGTGTATACTTGATTCTGACTAAACTACGCTTTCGAAGAGATTTTTCCTCTAGGAGGCTTTTGCTCTAGATCAGGCATGGCCAAACTTGGCCCTCCAGATATTTTTGGGACTACAATTCCCATCATCCCTGACCACTGGTCCTGTTAGCTAGGTATGATGGGAGTTGTAGTCCCAAATCATCCGGAGGGCCAAGTTTGGCCATGCCTGATCTAGATCATTGTTTACCAACCCTGGGTCTCCAGCTGTTTTCAGACTACAATTCCCAGCCTTCCTGACCACTGGTCTTGCTAGCTAGGGATGATGGGAGTTGTAGTCCAAAAACAGCTGAAGATCCAAGGTTGGGAAACACTGCTCTAGATGACCCTTCTGGGCCCTTCTAACTCTATGATTCTAGGAACGCTCTGCACTGCAACATTTTGTGCCAGCTTCTGCTTCCGTTTCAGAATCCTTATCTGGGCCTTTGGAATGTTGAGTGGCTCTGCTAATCTAGAAAATCCTCCCAATACAGCCAACACTTTCTTTTGAGAAGTGCATCTATGCATCTATAACAGGGGTCTGCAACCTTTAAGACAAAAAGAGCCACTTGGACCCGTTTCTGAAGAAAAAAAAACTGGGAGCCGCAAAACTCGTCATTATAAAAATAACTTTTTTGTCACTTTTTATTATTTCTTTGTTTGACCCCTCAGAATTACTCCTCCTCATAGAAATAAACGTTAAATTAACAAGTTACCTTTTTTTGTGTGTGTGTTCTTCACTCCCCTTCAAAACAGTGACCAGCGTACATGCCCCCTTTCAATGCAGTGACCAGCGTACATGCCCCTTACAATGTAGCGGGCGGGCGGGAAGGTGACCGCCCCCATGCGACGTCACAGCCAGTACAGCGCCCGCCACAGTGGGGAGTGTCGGGGCACACAATGCGCCTCCTCCCCTCGCTAGTATCCGCCCCGGAGCCGCGGCAAAGGTGTAAAAGAGCCACATGCGGCTCCGGAGCCGCAGGTTGCAGACCCCTGATCTATAAAAAAACAAACCCAGACCTGGACTTTTTCTGAGTTGATTAGAATATCCCAACTTAGTTTCACAATTGTCTTTTTTTATTTGGCAGATGAAAAAGCATACAAATCTCCCTATTTGAGACATTTGAAGAAGTAGTACCAGCTGGATTTTTTGCATCTGCTTAGCCCCAATGTGCACTCTGTGTCTCTTAGCAGCTAATCTTCCCTCCTTCCTCGCAACCATTATGGAAGAGTAGAAGTGGGAGATAACCAGAAGGATCCTCTACTTCAAACTCTCTAGCTACCTATAACCCCCAGAAGGCAAGACTGCAAGTTCAGAAGGAGTGGAAAGGCTATTTGTCATATGCCAAGTGCAATGTATTTAACGCAACTGCAAGCACAGAAATAACTGTTTCATAAGAGAGCATCTTCTATTAAGTTTTAAACAACAAAACTTACCCCAATTTCTCACTGTGGTCACATCAACACCATACATTTAAACAGTGCTATTTTTCTAGAAAAAGAGGTACCAGAACTCACCATGAACAACTCCCTTGTTCTCTTATAATGGAAATGGCACCCAACTGAGTGGTGCCGGAACTCAGTTCCAGCTGAGAAAAAGCCCTGCATTTAAATAACTCCTATAGGGACGCAGGTGGCGCTGTGTGTTAAACCACAGAGCCTAGGACTTGCCGATCAGAAGGTCGGTGGTTTGAATCCCCGCAACGGGGTGAGCTCCCATTGCTCAGTCCCTGCTCCTGCCAACCTAGCAGTTCGAAAGCACATCAGAGTGTAAGTAGATAAATAGGTACCACTCCAGCGGGAAGGTAAACGGCGTTTCTGTGCACTGCTCTGGTTCGCCAGAAGCGGCTTAGTCATGCTGGCCACATGACCCTGTACACCGGCTGCCTCTGCCAGTAAAGCGAGATGAGAACCGCAACCCCAGAGTCATCCACGATTGGACCTAATGGTCAGGGGTCCCTTTACCTCTATACCACTTTAAGAGTCATGACTTCCCTCTCAAAAACCTGGGAACTGTGACTTGTTAAGGGTGCTGTTAATTATTAGGACACCAGGATTCTTTAGAAAGTAGAACTAAACTCTAGTAAAGTCCTCCTCCTGGGCGGGCACACACGAAGCAGGGGAGCAGCATGCAAGCCCAATGCTATGTTCAGGCTCACTGAGGATTCTCTATGTACTACTAAATCATGGGTCAGCATTGCATGCAAATGGCACCTTAGTTTGTACCTGGCCAAGAGGGGACAGATTGACGAGTTTTACATCCAATATGGGCACAGGGTCGCCCTACGTCCAGAATTTCCTGGATATATCCGGAATACTGCAGTGTCTCGGAAAATCAGGACGTATGCCAGCCCATGTCAGCAGTGCTGACTTTTCCTTAGAAATAGTTCAAAAACATCCCTCTCTCTTTTTTGCGATGTTGCTCAAGAACATGGGTAGGCAAACTAAGGCCTGGGAGCTGGTTCCGGCCCAATCGCCTTCTAAATCCGGCCTGCAGATGGTCTGGAAATCAGCGTGTTTTTATACATGAGTAGAATGTGCCCTTTTATTTAAAATGCATCTCTGGGTTATTTGTGGGCCATAGGAATTCATTCATTTTAAAAAAAAAATCAAAATATAGTCCGACCCCCCACAAGGTCCTGGCCCCCTGCTGAAAAAGTTTACTGGCTCCTGCTCAAGAGCTTTGCCAAAATAAGCTCAACAACTTTTCTGTCCGGATTTTCAATGTGTGAAATATAGCAACACAAACATAAACAGTTCCAACAGATCACAAATTGTTGCCTTGCCTTGGTGCTGCATGCATCAAAAATAATTTGGTACCACAAACTACGGAACTGATGTTCACCTTCTTCCCTCGGCTCCTATATTAATTGCAAGTTTGAATAACCCTTTTTACATCACATATAGCTCATATGCTCCCTTATTCAAGTACTACCACCCCTGCCTTTTCTGGCTCATGCGTAGGATTTGTCAGCCCTCGGCTGGCCACATTACGTAAGTTATCCCAGAGGTTAGCAGATCTGCTGAGAAGAAGAAGAAGAAAAAGCCCATTTCTCCAAAACAAGCACAGGGGGAGAGAGGGATTGCAGTGTTACCCTGAAATCCTTTTATTAATAGAAAGAGGATTCTGCCGCAGTGCTAAAACGTTTGCATCCGTCACATACAATCCTTCAATGACACAGGCAGACTTGACACACATTAAATACCAGGCAGAGGCTGCCGTCATGCCACCTGGCGCATTGCTTTGGATTTAAGTGGCAAAGAAGAACATCAGTCACAAATGTGTGAGATTCTCTTCACTGCACCCATTTCTATTCTACCACTTAAAGCTTGTGTTGATAGCTGCTACTTTTAAAAATGATGGCCTGGATGACAGATATTATTTTATCAGTTGGATTCCTCCTCAGGCAGGACTGCCATCCATCCATCTGCCTGCTGCTCCCCAGCACTGAGGAGCCCAAAATAAACAATAATAATTTATTATTTATACCCCGTCCATCTGGCTGGGTTTCCTCAGCCACTCTAGGCGGTTCCCAACAGAATTAATGATAATGATAATGATAATGATAATGCAATAAAATACCAGACATTAAAAACTTCCCTAAACAGGACTGCTTTCTGATGTCTTCTAAAAGTCAGATACAGTGGACGGCCGGGTTGCGAACATGATCTGTGTGGGAGACACATTCGCAACCCGCAGCGCCACATCTGTGCATGCGCGGGTTGCGATTTGGCGCTTCTGCTCATGAGCAAAGTGTGATTTAGTGCTTCTGCGCATGCACCAAAACCCAGAAGTTACCCATTCCAGTACCTCCATGTTTCGGCGTGTCCATATCCCGAAAACACACAACCTGAAATGTCTGTAACCCGAGGTATGACTGTAGTTGTTTATTTCCACAGGGCGGGTGCCACTACTGAGAAGGCCCTCTGCCTGTTTCTCTGTAACCTCACGTCTCGCAATGAGGGAACCGCCAGAAGGCCCTCGGTGCTGGACCTCAGCAGAGGGTTGTGCATGAAACACTAGCAGTACCTCCCTGCCATCTTCTTTAAAAAAGTGCAACAGAAAATGAGAAGCTACTCCTCTTTCTAAGTTGGCTCAGTCAATAGGGCATGAGACTCTTAATCTCAGGATTGTGGGATCGAACCCCACGTTGGGTGAAAGATTCCTGCACTGCAGGGGGTTGGACTAGATGACCCTCAAGGTCCCTTCCAACTCTCTGAGTCTACCATGGAGGAGGGAAAGTTCCAATGGACTGTTTCACCCAATGGGTGACATCAGCAGCTAGCCTCTGGGAATCTGAATATGTGCACCATCTTGGGAAATCCGTTTCAAGCACGAGATATCTCTACTAAGAATGTTAGTTTATTTTACCCCCCAAGAATGGTAAGACTGCAATAGACTTAAGTAAAGTTATTCTTATTATGCAGATTTCCCCCTGAAAGCTTCCAGATTATAAAAGCAGCAACCTTCCCTGTTTGTCCACAGCATTTGAGCTTAAGATGTGAACTATCTCTGAACAAATAGGCTCCATGTCATGAATTAGTCTACTTTTTGTCCAATTTCACAGTCAGTATCATTGTTATCTTGGGACATGACGGTGTGAGCTCCCATTGCTCTGTCCCAGCTCCTGCCAACCTAGCAGTTCCAAAGTATACCAGTGCAAGTAGATAAATAGGTACCGCTGTGGTGGGAAGGCAAACGGCGTTTCCGTGTGCTGTGGTTTTCCATCAAAGGGTTCCGTTGCGCCAGAAACGGCTTAGTCCTGCTAGCCACATGACCCGAAAAGCTGCCTGTGGACAAACGCTGGCTCCCTCGACCTGAAAGCGAGACGAGTGCCTCAACCCCATAGTCGCCTTTGACTGGACTTAAACATCCAGGGGTCCTTTACCTTATCTTGGGACAGTGAATTTTTAAGTTGATTTTGTGTCTGTGAAGACATTTCTGTCCTGGCTTCCCTTATCAGTCATTTCCACCAGGTGATTCTGAATTCGGTTGTTATGGGTGAAAACTGTTAACTCTAATAACACAATTAGAAATCAAGCTCCGGTGCAATCAATGAAACGTCTAAGCGAATTATTTAAGGAACAGGATGTAAAAACCAGCATGACTTTATTGAAACATTATGAATGAAGTGAAGCAGAAAAATGTGCCAAGCGGTTCCACGACATAATTTAAGCTCCGTCAAGATTTTCCTAAGCCGATTACACAACAATTTGCACATAAATGTGTCCAGTGAAAGCACCTCACATCTTTCTCTCCCATGATGGACTAATGGTCTCCCAAATCCAAGTAGTGGGAAGGGAAGCAAAGCTGTATTAGCCATTTGGTTAAAGTGAGACAAGCTGTGACAGGCAATGGTCATTAAAAAAAAATTGCATGGCACTGAATGAATTGCTTCAAAGGAGCAGATTTCACTTGCCAATCATAATATCCCTAGAGGTTTAAGGAGAAAACATGCGCCACATGGTTCTTAATTTATTCCAACATATCCGCAAGATTAGATTAGGCTAAAATATCAACACTCGTTCATAAAGCTTCATGAGGTTCATGTTCAGCCCAGATTCATAAATCACCTCTGCAGCCTGGTGGCTTCTGTAGAATTATGCCTCTACGGCTGAATCTCATGATGCAACAAGAGTTTACAGATCACAACTAGTTCAGATGATGTGAGTACTCTCTATGCTTGTCTCTCCACCATCCAAGCAGGGCTCCTGGTGCCAATATGGGAAATAATCCACCCAATATATAAATCCATTACCATATGGAACGGGAACAGTTCTGCAGTCTGAAATCAAGCCACATCCAAATATCATCCACTGCACTGCAATAAACTGGAGACTCATGGAGATTCAAGCTTACTCCTATTTGGGAAGCCAAAAGTCCTTTGTAATTCTTTAACACAGGCTTCCTCAACCTCGGCCCTCCAGATGTTTTGAGACTACAATTCCCATCATCCCTGACCACTGGTCCTGCTAGCTAGAGATCATGGGAGTTGTAGGCCAAAAACATCTGGAGGGCTGAGGTTGAGGAAGTCTGTTTTAACACCAGGACTGAAGTGGACAAGGCCAGTTAGAGTGTTCATCTAAACCAGTGTAATGACTGTGATGCACACAACCACCATTCTGAAGCATCTTAGAAGACCATTCTTCAAAAGAATCCTCAAGTTTTTCAATATTAAAAAAAAATGAAATTATGTAGTGCCACTGCACTTACATAAAAAGATCCATTTTCTTGTAAGGGGCCCACTTCAATGCTTTTATTCCACAAGTCAGGGGGAAACCCTTAAGATAACCCTACGGCTTTTAAAATTATAGATCTTCCACTGGACTGCACCCAAGAACAATCTGCAGTTAATCAACTTTATCCTCTTTAGCCAATATCAATATGGAGGAAGCTACTGTAATGTTTTAAAGGGACAGGGAAGTAATTCAACCTGATAAAAGCTAAGCAGCCAACCTTGACAGCACATGAATTATCACTTTGCCTAACGCACAAGCCAGTCGCTGCTTTGTATCTGCTCCTATTCTCACATCACAGACAACTGTATGGAGCCTTGGAAGTTGATGCAATAGCTATTGGATCAGCAATTGTCAAAATGCCCACTGCACAAAAGAAATCTGAAGGAGCAGGTAGTATTTTAATTTCAAATGTAAAATTCTAGCCTGCAAGAATGTAGCAGCCCTGCTGAATCGGACCAAATACCCATCTAGTCCAGCATTCTGTTTTCATATCGGTCAACCACATACCCTTTGGAAAACCCATAAGCAGGTCTTGAGCACAGCAGTACTGCCCTCTCACTGGCCAACTGGCATTCCAAGAGAAACTGACTGCTACTAGATGATATATTGTTATCATTAGTAACAACTGATAGCCTGTATAAAAAGGGGTGGGAGAATTAGCCAGAGTGCTTATTCAGCTAAATGTGCAGCTATTTTGTGCATTTGATTAGAAATACAGCAATCACAATATTTAAGTGGTTGTCAAGTCTGCGGGCATCTTAATACCTGTGTAAAAGAAGGACATTAATTTTATATGGTTTAGGACAGACTTGTAAATGAGCCAAAACTGTATTCAACTGCTCCAGTGTTGGAAATTAGCCGGGCACCAGGTGCATTTTGCGACTGGGGATTGCCAGAACGTGAACACTTCAAGAAGCCTTCTTGTCATGTATGGAGACTGAGACTCAAGAATAAAATTGCCGCTGCTGATGCTGAGGGTGCAGGAGGAGAAATGCCTCTCTACCTGACTCCCAAGTAGGGTTGCTGCACCGCTTCCCGTGCCACTGCATAAGTCACATCTGTAAAATGACAAAATGGAGACTAGACTTTCTATTTCTGTACCCATAACCAAGGTCGCAGGAGCCATGTGGCAAATAGCTTTTCTATCCTAGTTTCTAATACTTCTTCCCCACATCCCCCAAATCACTAGCCTGCTGCATGGAGGGATGAAACACTTCCTTTCTACACTGGATGTTCAGGGCTGGGCATTCCTGCTTCTTATAGCCCAGTGTCTATGCTGGGTGCAGAAGAGGAAGAGAGATTGCTCCATTCCTCCTCCTCCATCACCCCTTCACCTATACCTAGCCTATGACTACCAGGCCAGCACATAAATACAAGGCCTCATGACATTACAAAAGTAGATCTAAACTCTTCAATAAACAACATACAGTGGTACATCGGGTTACATACGCTTCAGGTTACATACACTTCAGGTTACACACTCCACTAACCCAGAAATAGTGCTTCAGGTTAAGAACTTTGCTTCAGGATAAGAACAGAGATTGGGCTCCGGCGGTGCAGCAGCAGCAGGAGGCCCCATTAGCTTAAGTGGTGCTTCAGGTTAAGAAAAGTTTCAGGTTAAGAACGGACCTCTGGATCGAATTAAGTACTTAACCTGAGGTACCACTGTACTGCTGACACGCGAGTCCAGGGAGATTAAACTCCCACAAACACCTTCACCAGAAAGGTTACATGCGGTGTTTTGGTGTGGGGGTTTTTTGACAGGGAATGTACACTTAGAAAGCAAAGGATGAAATAAAAACCCTAAAGATGTTGCCATTCATCCTCATGCCTTGCAGTTGCTGCAAGTTCTTATGAGTACGTGGTTAGCTACAGCAAGTCTCTTGGTAAGCCAGACACTAGGGCTGTGAGTGGCGGCTCACCACAAGACACAAGCCCATTTCGCAAGTTGCCTTCATGCTTATACTAAGTGTATGGAGAGGAAGTGGGTGCTGTGGGTCCTGGCTGCGCCCATACATTCTGCACTCTGCAAACCCCACTGCTGCCTGTTTAGCACGATAGTGCAATCTTGCTTCCCTTTCGCATGATTAGGAGTAGACATGCAAGAAGGGCCAGTACAACTCAGCATTTGCAGACTGCCTTCGATCAGAGGTTTCAAACAAGCGGCTCATGGAATTGAGCTCCCATGTGGGTGGCCTGTAGAAAAGCTGCAGATCAGTTAAAAATCATTTGTTTCAGTATTTTGCCCTGCGCTTAATTCTTTTTGCCAATGGAGATTCAAGGCCATTTTGACAAGGTTCAATTTTATCCAACGGAGTGGCTAGCAAAGGACCGAGGGCTTGTGATTTTTCACGTTATGCTGGCGCTGTCTACAATTTTTTCTCTACTATACACCAGTTCAGAGAGCCCTTCTCGGCACTCTGTCCTAGGGGGTACAAGACTTTCCTAACACTGTGCTGGTTTTGATGCTGATGCCATCACTGGAGAAAGAAGCTAATTAAGACATGCGCCAAGGCTCCCAGCAAAATTCAAGTGGTGCAAACATACAGACACTGAAGTCAGGAAACGGCTGCATTAGATACTTCAGAGCATTTCACAGACACGGTCTCATGGCTCCTTGGAACAATTCAGTAAGGTGCACCAGTATTATTGCCCTTATTATGGGTGAAGGCCAACGGAACAGCTTGCTGAAGAATAACCTGCAAGTCTGATGGACATGCATTTGAGCTGGGGACCTCCCAGTTCATGCATGAGTTGCTAAATGCCACTGTACTACACCGACTGAAACAGAAACTACTTGTTTCAAAATCAGCCATTGAAAGGATGGGAGCATATGTACACACACTGTACACTTGACATGTGCAAGAGATGGCAGGTATCTCAGTGCTGTTGTATACGTACCCCTTGTACAAGCCAAGTTGCTCCAGAACAAATTGCTCCTCCCTACCAGTTTCCACGGGACGCGGGTGGCGCTGTGGGTTAAACCACTGAGCCTAGGGCTTGCCGATCAGAAGGTCGGCGGTTCGAATCCCCGCAACAGGGTGAGCTCCCGTTGTTCGGTCCCTGCTCCTGCCAACCTAGCAGTTTGAAAGCACATCAAAGTGCAAGTAGATAAATAGGTACTACTCCGGCGGGAAGGTTTGCCAGAAGCAGCTTAGTCATGCTGGCCACATGACCCAGAAGCTGTCTGCGGACAAACCCCAGAGTCGGCCACGACTGGACCTAATGGTCAGGGGTACCTTTACCTTTACCTTACCAGTTTCCGCAGGACAGAGACTTTCCCAGAAGTTAGCAAATGGTTGGCTGAGGGTTCCTTCAAGCCAGACACCTTTGTTTTGTAGGTCATCATGACTATTAGGAGGTCTCTTGGGGGGGAAACTACACTTTTAACACACTTAGAGATAACCCTAGCCTAATAATGGCAACTTCATTGTCCCATGAATATTATTTGCAGTTTCCAAGACAGAAACAACAGGGGTGAAGGGTTGCTCAATCCTAACCGTCAGAACTCCCCCCAGCCACTTCATGTCATGTGCCATTTTACATCTTTCTATGCAGCCTCATAACATAAAATTCCCTGGGTGAATTATAATAAATAAGTAAAAGACACAAAAATTTCAAACAGTTAAAGAAAATACATATACAGTGGTACCTCTGGTTGCGAACGGGATCCGTTCCGGAGGCTCGTTCGCAACACGAAAAGAGTGCAACCCACAGCGGCACGTCTGCGCACGCACGGGTTTCAATTCACCACTTCTGCGCTTGCGTGTGAAGCCATTTTGCGCTTCTGCACATGTGCAAGCGACGAAACCCGGAAGTAACCCTTTCCGGTACTTTCGGGTCGCCATGGGACGTTAACATGAAGCGGACATAACATGAGGTATGACTGTATGAAAACACCATCACAAGTTACAAAAGTTACAAACAGATTTTTAAAAAGAAAAACAGGGTCAGAATACAGAGCTTATTTAAAACGGCTAGGTGAACAACAACCACCACCCCTGGCACCAAACCACCACCCAGGCAAAGCTTTCTGAAAAGCCTGTTGCATAACTGAGATGCCGCTACCCAAAAGGCCCTGTCCTTGGAGGTTTACCTAGGTACATAGGGACGGCTGCAGACTTTCAGGTAACCTAGTCTCAAACATTTGGGGCTTTGAAAGGTTAAAACCAGCCCTTTAAATGGGGCCTTGGAGGCAGAACAGCTGATGAAGTGCAGACATAATAAGGTCAATGTACCCAGTTCCCAGCGGCTGAAATGTAGCCTGCTGTAGAGTTATGTCCATTGCTCCACCCACTTCTTGCCTCTTGGGCATGAAAGAATTCATCTCCCTGGCTGGAAGAGGTTCCCCATCCCTGCTATACATGATACACTCTTCAGGCTAAAGCATATTTATGGTAACAGATCTGAGACGAGGTCAACATCAAGCTTCCACCACCCAGATTCCCAGCAGTATGAAGCTGGTGCTGATTATCTAGGACCGATGCCTTCAAGGAACACTCACAGTCACATACCAACCAAGTGTAGAGAAACTGGGTGGCAGCACACGAACGTTGCTTGGCTGCTACACAAGGGTTCTCCTAATGCCAACCTCTAAACAATGAAGGTGCCATGTTCCAAAATGCATTCTGAAGACCAAACCAAAAACCCTTACCCAGCTCTGCTTCTCAGCAGGTATGGGCCATAACAACAGATCTCAATGAAGCTTCCGCAGTCCACACATTTCAAGAAAGAGAGGCACAGCATTCAGGTCCAAATCCCAGGAAGAGGGCTTGAACAGACCTTTTTGCATGCAGGCCTAACTGGATAGCTGCTGTCTCTCTATATTAAGCATGCTTGCAAAAACTGCTAAATTGTTGTCAAACACAGTCAAGTTGTCAGTGTGTCTTCAAGATTGGGGGAGAGCAGGGTTTACTTCAAGCCAGAGTTGGAGCTTTTATAAAGATCTATTTTGATATCAAGGTTCAGAACGAGTTAATGGCTGCTAAGGACATGCAAAGTATATTTTCCTACATAACCTCTCCATGGGGGGCAGGGCATGCAGCTTCTGGCCAGGTTTGACCCCAAACCCCTCGCTCAGTTCAATTGCCTGAAACTACATTCCTGTTGTCCCTTGTCTCAGCACAAGGTACAACAGTGACCCAATAAGTCTGGGGCTGGTAAAGTGTCAAGAACTCAGATATACAATCTAGGTGCCAAATGGCTCCTTAAACCAAGGTTGCAGTCACCAAAACGGAATGTCTTGTTGCCATTTTGGGGCAAGACAGCTCTAAAGTCTTATTTTTAAAATGATGGACTGACTGTGATTGCTTCTCAGTTAAACATCTGGCTAGTTCAGAGCTAGGCTGAGAACTTTGAGAACTTAAAAGGAGAAAAGTCACTTTATCCAGGGACAGTCCACATTATATACTGGCCTATTCCGACCTCTTTTTCTTAATGTTGACTGCTCCTGCTCAGGCTGCACAGAAATAGCATTTTGGTTCCAGAAATCCATTCTGAATTGTACAGATAAAATATAACTGATAGAATTCTACAGGATGGAGTATTAGCGTGTGAAAACTACCCAGATCCGATGATTGCCAAGAATGCACCTCCAGATGGTTGAGATATCAGGTGCCATCCTGGCACCCAGGAATCTTCACTTGGTTGCAAGTGGCCAATAGCCCGGTGCAAAATGTGCCTGGCATCTGGCTAATTTTGAACACTGCCGGTGCAACCTTCCTGTGCTGGTTAAAACTGAAAGCTCCAGATCAGGAAAAGGCCAATATCAGGGGCCAGCAAACTTTTTCAACAGGGGGCCAGTCCACTGTCCCTCAGACCTTGTGGGGGCCAGACTATATTTTGAAAAAAAATATCAACAAATTCCTATGCCCCACAAATAACCCAGAGATGCATTTTAAATAAAAGAACACTCTACTCATGTAAAAACACGCTGATTCCTGGACCTTCCACGGGCAGGGTTTAGAAGGCGATTGGGCCAGATCCGGCCCCCGGGCCTTAGTTTGCCCACCCATGGCCAATTCTCACCTTGCACATCAGCAACTTATCTGATGTAGCACTTCCAACGTTATCCGAGTGGCACAGATGGGACAATTCATACAGCAGCAGCAGCTCCTAAGAAAAAGCAGCCTGTGGAACTTACGGTAAATCAACCCTTCATGACCAAAAAGGAACAAGCAGGGATCCTAACCGGAGCTGTCACACAAGAGTCCTTTGGAAGGCAAGGATGAAAAGAGTCCCAGTGGCTTGAAATCCACTGGCTTGCTGTCAACAAAGCAATGCAGCCCAGGGTAACTCAATCCTTCCATCATCATGTAGCCCAGGTATACGGAACGGAGGCCTATTGTTTGTTCACACACCTGGTACAAGATTGATACCTCATGGGAAGCCAATTACATGATGTTGTACCATGCGGAACTGCCGCTTGTGTAAAACTCTCAAGGTGGTTAATTACTACAGTGCCCCCGTGTGCAGCTGTTAAAACCACAACAGATCTGCAGAGTTTTGGGTTGGTGCGTGGAACACACACAAGTTAAGGTGGCTCTCCTCCAGCATATTTTGCAGAGTCCCTTCTGACGCGTCCTGAGAAAGGACTCAAAACCAATACATTTGTTGCACCTGCCAGATTTCTCAAGGCAAGCCACAGACTTTCCCCTGCAGCCTGCAAACACATGACCTCTCTTGACAGCAACACCTGGGGAAAAAGCTATGAAGCTGGGCTGCTTGCACTTATCTCTTTTCGGGTCACAATGCAGCAACCAACTTTGGTACTCAGGAAGCAAGCAAGCACTGGAGGCTGGTGCACAGGGGCAAATGAAGAACCTGCCTGCCTTCTTACTTGCAACTCGTCCAGTGGTGGCTCTGCATGTCACCAGCTCCAGCTTCATATACAGCCCCTCTTCCCCTGCCTTCTGCCCTACGAATCTCAGGAGCAGCATAGGAAGCCCCAGCTGAAGTGAGGTACTCAGAACACAGGGGAGGAAAAGTGCAGTGGCTTTTGGAAAGGGAGCAAGGCCAATGCTCTTGACTTACTTCCAGGAATTCGTAAGCTGCTGTGCGGAGGGTGTTGCTCAAAAAGCTTGTAAATAAACAAATAAATTCAGACCACTGCTATGCCTCTGGTTGCTTATGGCACCAATATTTTGCAGCTCAGGTTATACAAGCTATGCTTAACTGGGGCAGAATATTCTCTCTTGCCAGATATAAGATGTTGTCAGAGCCTCAGACTATAGTGTCTTGAGCAGGAGTCAGCAAACTTTTTCAGCAGGGGGCCAGTCCACTGTCCCTCAGACCTTGTGGGGGCCAGACTATATTTTTTTTGGAGGGGGAATGAATGAATTCCTATGCCCCATAAATAACCCAGAGATGCATTTTAAATACAAGGACACATTGAATTCATGTAAAACATGCCGATTCCTGAACCGTCTGCGGGCCGGATTTAGAAGGCGATTGGGCCGGATCCGACCCTCGGGCTTTAGTTTGCCTACCCATGGTCTTGAGTATTCACTAAACGTACATCCAAGAAGACACCTATGTCTAAAAAGAGGACAGGAACTTGCTTAATGCCTGGGCATCTGTGCCAAGCTCTTTAGTCAATCTACCATTTGGGGCTCCGAGAACCAACTTCCAAGACATCCACATGCCATTTAAAGTCAGCTAAGAATACCCCAAAGTGCCAGCAAATACAGGCCTTGATCATGTTTGCACTTCTTCAATCGTCCTAAGTTGGGAATCGAAGAGGTAAGCGATGCAGTTTCTGAGAACCTTTCCCAACAGGTAATGGCTTCTGGTGGACACACCTAACTGGCAGTAGTACTGTTGGGTTGTTCTTAAATATACTGCCGACTCCCCCAGGGAGGACTTGTCTTAAAGGTGGAGCAGAGGCAAGTCAAGAAAAGGAAGCCAACCCATTTGGGTCATCAAGGTCAGGTGCACAAACCAAACTGGCAGATAGGAAAAGAGCCTGGCACAGAGCCAAGGGTTGCTTCACTGCGCCCCACACTTGCAACACAGCCTGCATTTGTGACAGCACTGCAAACCCAACCTCCGCACAAGTGTCCTCCACGCACTTTCAACACGAATGAGTCAACACACCATCACAAATTACTGTGTCCTTATTACGAGCCCAAAACAGAAGTTGCTTTGTTGTTTTCCCATTCTTGCCTTGGCTGTGTCAGAGCCAAAATATACTCAGATGGGTTGCTTACCCACCACACACAAACACAAAAGGAGAGGACAACAGGCAAAAAAGACTGAAAGAGGACTTTTTTTAAAAAAAGATTTGCACCATTTCACCAACTTAGTGAAGGGGGCAAGATGTTGGTGGAAGGCTGAAGTCCAGGGGTGCCAACTTGAATATTGAGGGGACACCATTGATCACATGATGTGGGGCATGCACATTATTTGAATGGCAATGCCCATCAACTTTGGGGGGGAGCTCAATTTTTTTGGGGGGGGCGAAGGGTCCTTAGCCCTAAGGAGTTGGCTCCCACGCTGAAGTCCCTCTTGCACACATGCCCCCTTGCTTTTTGCACGTTTCCTACACTGGAGATTACTCTCTTGCAGCCCTGAGCGACCCAGGTGTCCAGGTACGGCAAAGAAACGCATTCCCACGACCCAGATCGACCACGCACGCCCGGAAGCCAGGAGAAGAACCGAGCCCAGCCCTCGCCCCGCGCAGGCCCCACCGGCGGCCGCTACCTTGTCGGCGATGCTGCGCGGCAGCTGCAAGTCCGGGCTGGGCGTCAGCTCGGCGCCCGCCTCCTCGCTGCTGGAGGCGGCCAGCGGGTGCGGCATCTCCCGCAGAGACTTGGGTCCCGACGAAGGCAGCGCCTTGGGAGTGCCCGCCCCGCCGCCGCCGCCGCCCGCGGCTGCGGACATGGCGGAGGCGGAGCAGCGAGGGCCACGGAGCCCGGCCCGAGAGGAGGGGAAGAAGCCTCGCCGAGCCAGCGACCGTCCGGAGGCCGCGCGGACGCTCCGCTCCTGGGCTGGCCGGGAAAGGGGCGGAGGGAAGCGGCCGTGACGGGCAGAGCCCCGCGCGCCTTCTCCGCCCCGCGCCTTTTGCGCGCCCGGAGCCGCCCCCGGCCCGCCCCGCGCAGGAAACACCCGCGCGCGCGCCTCGGAAAGACTCGACGTTGCAGCAGCAGCAACAGCGGCGGCCGCGGCTCCTCGGAGCAATTTCCCCCGGAGAGGCTAAGCGCCGAGGCTCCGCCCTCCCCGCGCCGAGAGAAGGAGAGCAGCCATAGGCGGAGGAGGGAGCAGCCGCGGCGCCTGCTTCCCTCCTCGCCCGCTGCTGCTCGGCGGGGCGGCCGCCCCTCTTCTCTCTCTCTCTCTTTCCCGGATGATCCCTGGGAAATGGATTTCTCTCGCGCCCGCCAGCGCGCATCCCTGTTTGGTGGAAGAAGCACCGGCTGCCTCGTTATGCTGCTGGTGCATTCTAACCCCGTTTACCCCACGACACTCAACAGGTCTTACTTCTGAGTAGACTGGGGTTAAGGTTGCGCTGTTCCCCTCCCTTTGTTTTGAGAATCGTAGAATGGTTGGAAGGGACCCCCAAGGTCCTCTAGACCGCCCCCCCTGCAACTAGGGCTCTCACCTTTGTTCTGGCAAAATACAGGGCGGGGGGCGATTTTTCTCTCTCCATCCGGTGCTGAAGTGACTTCAGAGCAATCCATTACAATCCATTTCAGCCTCACAAGATGGGCCATCTGGCATTCGTCACTCATGCACACACGTTCACGTGAATTTGTAAATCTGTCTGTGCTTGGCTACCCGGAGATAAAATACATGACCTTTCGCACACCCTTTCAAACACATGTATTTGGAGAGGATCCCTAACTTGGCTGAGAGAGAAGACCTGAAGTGCAGGGCAAAACTGTATCAATACAAAATGTAGCATTTTACATTGAAATACAGGACAATTCTGCATTATACAGGACAATCCTGAGTAATATAGGACAGGTGGCAACCCTACCTGCAACGCAGGAATGTTTTGCCCTAGGTGGGGCTCAACCCCACCCCCCTCCTGCTCTACTGACTGAGCTGTTTCCTGAGGAGATGTTCTTAAATGTGTTGTGTGCATTCAATTTGCTGGCATGGGGGGCGTGCGGTTATCCTCCTCCCCAACCCCATTCCGTTGGTGCTGGTTCCGACATGCAGAGCACCCATGCAGCGATGCTGTGTGTGTGTACATGTGAATACCAGGGGTGCCCAAACTTTCTTCAAAGAGGGCCAGATTTGATGAAGTGAACCGTTGAAGTTGCTGACCATTTTTTAGGATTGAAGCTGTTGAGCTTCAATCCTAAAAAAATGGATTTATTGGATTTGACACCAATAAATAAACTGCCACGGGGCCAAATAAAACCGGCCAGGGGGCCAAATTTGGCCCCCAAGACGGACTTTGGACTTGCCTGGAATAGACCATCACAGGTATCCATCACACCATCCCTGGAGTGCCTACATTTTAGACCACTTCCACTTTTTCAGTGAAGTCGCTTTGCATGTGCAGCTGCAAGCCACTAAAAATCTTTGGGGTGGTTCTAAGGGTTTGTCCTTGGGGGTGGGGAGGACATGGGGATTTGGGTGTGATGGCCTTCAGCGGACTTCCCGTCTCTGAGCAGGTTTGCATCCCTCCTCACCATTGCTACCACTGTCCATTTGTTTGGCCACCCGCCGCCCCACCACCAGCAACAAAAGTTTTGGCCATCTCCCCTGCATCCTCCAGTCACAGTAGCTGCTTTAATATTATTTGACATATACATGCTTACCCATTTTCACTGCTTTCAATAGATATATTAGTATTACACACACACATTTAATCAATCAAAGTGAGGAATAGCTCGTGTTTTAAACAGTGCAGGAGGAATAATAGTTTCTTACAAACAGCACATCGCAAAATCTCCGAGATCCATTAACTCTGATTTATTCTTCCTGTGAATAAAGCATATCTGACATAGTGCACTCTCTCTCTCTCTCTCTCTCTCTCTCTCTCTCTCTCTCTCTCTCTGTCTCTCTCTCTCTCTCTCTGTTTTTCTGCTTGCTAATCTTCTCTGGCTTTCGTTTGATTCAAATTGTCCTCTCTGGGCCTCGTCTCTGATAAACATCAGTTTTATCTTTACACTAACTGCATCAGAAAAAGATGTTCCTTGATTCCAAATGCCAAGTGACAATAAGCTATGTATTCTGCAATGTGCAGACAGGAAGGATAACATCTTGCTAAAGTGACTGAGGTGACTTTAAAACAGGAGACTTTTCCTTACAGGTCATCATAGGGATGCCAATCAGCCAGTATTTTAATGGTTGTACCCATTAAACTGTATTTCCAGGTTGGATAACTTTTGGGCCTCAGATGTTGGACTCCAGTGCCCACCACCCCTCAACATGGCCTGTGCTGCCTGGGGCTGATGTGAGTCTGTCAACATCGGGTGGGTTATAGATTCCTCACTCCTGCTGTATTTGATCAGATAAGTAGCAGGGTGTCTGAAAAGCATGTGAATTTGAGATTCTGCCTTGGCTCTTCACCTGTAACCAAACAGGTTTCTATTTCGCCTTATCCAGGACTACCAGGTTCCATCATGACTTCACTCTTGACCCGCCAAGTTCTGTCCTGGTTTTAAAACTCACCCATGACCACCAGATTGTGTCAAGGTTCTCTCCACCCTGACCTTCCTCTTAGTCCCACACAAGAGCCCAGTGCTATAAAAAAACAAAGTTGATAAGCGACATGGCCACAGAAGCAGACTCGTCATAACTGCATCAAGAATGCTATGCTTTTCTATATTTGCATTGGGAAAGCAGAATTTGGGCTTGGCCCAGAAAGAGCTACATTATATGGGGCTCCTGCACCTTTAATAGCTGTGTAGAAGTGGGGATTTCAGCAGGTGTAGCTTGCATGACAAAATTCCTGGCTAAAATTGCTACACCACACTTAAAGGTGCGGGAACTCTGTCCTTTGCCTCTATGACTCAGTGGCGTAGCGTGGATTGCCAGAGCCTGGGGCCACATGGAGAAAGGGGAACAGATGGAGAACACATGCCCATTCAACTGTCTAATGGCATCTGCATCACCCAGGAAATCACAGCCACAGAGATAAAAAAAAAGAAGAAGTAATTCTGTCATCTGGAGAGGTCACTTCCTGGTTCATATGGAGAAGCCATTTTCAGTGGAGCCCAGAGATGGAAGTGCACAGCTGTACTGAGGCAGCACCAATTGTTAAAAATTTGCACCCCTAACAATTTTGCATCTGGGACAACCGCTCCTTTGGCCCTTCCCACGCTATGCTACTGGCTACCCTGGTTCTACACCTGGAGTGCCACAACCTTGAAGAACTCTGGTGGCTACCTGTCTTAACTCTGCTTCCCCTGTTGCCATAGATCCAGCTTGGACAAGTTCTTCTCTTCACACCTCAGTAATCCACATATAAAGCAGGAGTAAACGGTGATTGATCGGAGGGATGGTTACAATGAGGCTTGCGCTAGGGAAAATTTGTCAGTTATATATGGAAATTATTTGTCTATACTTTCACACACTCACAGCCTGCCTTTCTTCCCCTGTGGAAACCAAGATGGCAAGGAAGCCAAGAGGTGGTGCCTCCATGAGCAAAGAGCTCACCAAAATCTCGCAAGATCTCACTGAAATCTCATGAGATTTCACAGAACACAAGAGATCTTGTAAGACGTTGGTGAGATCTCACAAGATCTCTTTGGAAGCCACTGGCATTGCTTCACATGCCCCACAGTGTAAGTAAGGGAGGCAGTGCGGTGGCATATTCGCCTCAGGTGGCAAACAGGAAGCGCCACATGTGGTTTCCATACAATCACCTTCCAAGCACTAGCCCAGGGGGCAGCAAATTCTTTAAGCCACAGGCTGGACCACTGTCCCTCAGACCTTGTGGTGGGCCAGAGAAGTGGCATGGGGGCAGAGCTGGAATAAGAGAAGAGGGGGGACAGCCGCTGTGTTTACCTTGCCAGGGGCGTGATCCGTAACGCATTTCACCTCAGTGGGCTTGAGCAGTTCTTCAGGCACTGAACAAGCGGCCTTGAAACAATTGAAGCTTACTTGCAAGTATGTGCATCCTTAGGCTCTTAGGGTCCATGCATCCAATGGCAGAGCAGGGTGCAGCTGTGCTCTGAGATGCAGCGTCTCCTGGCGGTGCAGGTGGAAGCTGACAGGGAAGGGAAAGCGGACTTCCAGAGGTGGAAAGGTGAGAGGAGGTGGTGGACGCTGCCTTGCTTCCTTGCAACGGCAGGAAGAGGCTGAGCAGCAGTGGCTCTGCCAATCAGATGCCATGCCTAGTTTACCTCAGCATGGCGAGGGGACGTCTCTGCCAATCAAACGCCACTGAGGTAAACCAGGTGCGGCAATTGGGTGGCAGAGCTGCCGCCACTCAGCCTCTCCCTCCTGTCACCATCGCCGGGAGTCTTGGCTTCGCGACAGGTTCTGGCTTCGCGGTGCGGGGCAGATTTATGACCCAGGTGTGCCTGATCCAGCCCGCAGGCCTTAGTTTGCCGACCCCTGCACTAGCCAGTGCCAGACTCCCATGCCTTCAGAGCACACTCTAGCACTAGTAGCAGCAGCAGCAGCAGCAGTGATGCAATTGTGTCCAGTCCAGATACAGTATATTTAGCCCACCCGAAACACTGACTCTCATGTCTCTTGGAACAGCAAACCTTCTAGAACCTTCCGCCCAAAAGCTATTCATACATTTCATGTATTTTACTACTTCTGTTTTTATTTGTGGATAGATGCATGACTCCTTGCAAAGGGCAGCTGGCAACATTTGTGCTTTTCTATATTTCCCTGCTAAGTCTAAGTTGTTGTTCCACATCTTCACATATTCTGCCCTCTCTTTCTGATTGCCTCCAGACAGTATTTTGCAGGAGGGATGAAAAGACATCCAGGAAATTTTGGTTCACACAATTAATGTGGATTAAAGTGCTCTGTTGTATGGGATGAACAAATGAGTAATGGGAAGGTTTATAACTGCTGTGGCAAACAATTCAGGTGGAATGCTCATTGTCATTATAACCTCCCTGTAAATAAATCAGGATGAATGCTCAATAAAGACCAGACATAGCCTAACGTCCACAAAAGCTTTGAGCAAGCAAATCAGAATGACTGTTTAAACAGGTTAGCAGGAAAAGTCCTCTTTCTCTTTCTATTATTGCTCCACACCTGCAGATCCCTTTACCAGCTGATATTTATTTAACGGCTTCTTACACCAAAATGACTTAAGATTAATTTTTACAAGCACTAGGCTGTATCATTGCCAGCTGGTCTGCTCCCATCCCCTTCATAGGGTTGGAAAGGCAGAAATCAGCAAGTGAAGCTTTTAATGGCATGGACCTAAACATTATTACTTGCTAATCATTGTAATTTAAACTGCTATTCAAGGGAGGGTTCGAAAGCTAGCAACTCCATCTGGTGAAATAATTTAAAACTATTTCTAAATGCAAAAACTATTTGTGAAATCACGTGCTATCAACAGATTAGAATCATAGAATCATAGAGTTGGAAGAGACCACAAGGGCTATCGAGCCCAACCCCCTGCCAAGCAGGAAACACCATCAGAGCACTCCTGGCATATGGTTGTCAAGCCTCTGCTTAAAGACCTCCAAAGAAGGAGACTCCACCACACTCCTTGGCAGCAAATTCCACTGTCGAACAGCTCTTACTGTCAGGAAGTTCTTCCTAATGTTTAGGTGGAATCTTCTTTCTTGTAGTTTGGATCCATTGCTCCGTGTCCGCTTCTCTGGAGCAGCAGAAAACAACCTTTCTCCCTCCTCTATGTGACATCCTTTTATATATTTGAACATGGCTATCATATCACCCCTTAACCTCCTCTTCTCCAGGCTAAACATGCCCAGCTCCCTTAGCCGTTCCTCATAAGGCATCGCTTCCAGGCCTTTGACCATTTTGGTTGCCCTCCTCTGGACATGTTCCAGTTTGTCAGTGTCCTTCTTGAACTGTGGTGCCCAGAACTGGACACAGTACTCCAGGTGAGGTCTGACCAGAGCAGAATACAGTGGCACTATTACTTCCCTTGATCTAGATGCTATACTCCTATTGATGCAGCCCAGAATTGCATTGGCTTTTTTAGCTGCCGCGTCACACTGTTGGCTCATGTCAAGTTTGTGGTCAACCAAGACTCCTAGATCCTTTTCATATGTACTGCTCTCAAACCAGGTGTCACCCATCTTGTATTTGTGCCTCTCATTTTTTTTGCCCAAGTGCAATACTTTACATTTCTTTACATTAAATGAGGACTAACAAAACTACTGACACCAGCAGTGAGAGAGAACATTAAAATATTCCTGAACACTTCCTTAGCAGTTAATTCTGTTGAATTTAGGGTGACCGGGGGGGGGGGGGAGGAGGCTTCTGCACCTTTAATATTGCAGAAGACCCAATCTCACTCCACAGACACTAGCTGAAATCCCCTCTCCTGCACAGCTATTAAAGGTGCAGGAGTGCTGTCATTTTCCACATCCGATCACCCTCATTTAAATTAATGAAAGCATTTATTCCAGCGAGTCATTGGGGTTTGTGCCTTCACTCGATGAACAGCCTGTATAACTACAGATACTTGTCAAACTATTGTCTATCAAACAACATTTCCAAAACACTATGTGGGGGGGGGGGGGATAACACAGCATTAACATGGTGGAAGCATGCCATTTTAATAAAAGGGGGCTTTTATGCTCAGCAGGGGCTGGGTCAATTGCTGGTAACATTTTGCACTGATGGGGAAATATCCACAGGGTAGAATATTTTCATATTCCTTGTTAGGAGCTATTAGCTAGCATGGAAGTAAAAAAATGCTGCTCTGCTATTACTGAAGATCGGTTTGTGTCTTGAGATGTATTTTCATCGCAGTCGTTGCATTTGCTCAATAGGGGACAAGAAGATAACCTGTTACTTTGGTGTTAGAAATTCTCTATTTTATTTTTTAATACTTGGGTCTGTTGGCAACTGTGTTTGGGAATGGAAAGCCATTCAAGGCCATCCTGCGGTTCAGTCTCCTTCAAAAGAACAACCAAAATGCCATAGTTTTTATTGCATATACATAGGGAATCGTAGGTATTTCCGTACGTCCAAATTTCCCAGACAAACCCAGAATACTGCAGTCATAAGCAGTATCCGGGTGGAAATCAGCAAAATGTCTGGGGAAATCTGGACATAGCTCAAAAATGTCAGCAACTACACCCCCCAAGCTCAGCAACTTTTGTGTCCAGATTGAAATATAGGAACCCTAACATAGGGGACTGGCTCACAGTCTGCTGAATATAGTGAGAAAAGCTGGAAAATATTGTCGTGTGCCTTCCCATTAAAGTGGCTACCTTTATTTATTACCATCCCCTGCTCTTGTGACTTGGTCAGCTGTTTGATTTGTCAGGATTAGCAGGTGGTAATATTTATCTCCAGGTCCAGAAAGCTTAACCTGCTACTAATTTCTGCCACTCATGGTTCTTTAAAAGGCACAGGAGCAAGTATTTGGGATCAGCTGGCAAACCTGTTTTCAGTTATTGTAAAACATCTCTACAGTATCCTGGGATTTTCATATTGTTTGGTTTGTACAGCTACGTTTCAAATTGTGATTGGCTTTTAGGTTTGCAGAATTTTATGGCAGAAATCACTTTGGGGCAAAAAGCAGACTACACTTTTTATAAATCAACAGCAATAATTATTTTGGTACATTTTCTTTAAATCCTTTCCTAACATAACCCTGTTTTTACAGTCCTCCACACAATGGGAGTACGAAGGCCCAAATCATCTTCTTCTTCACTGTGCAAAACCTAGGATATATGTTTTAGAAGAAATGGTTGTCATTTCCCCCTCTAATTGTCTTGTAGGGCCAGCACTACCATTAGGCAGAGTGAGGCAGCTTCCTCAAACAGCAGACTCTCCAGGCAGAACATCCAGTAGCCCTCTGTTTCCCTTGTGCCACCCAACCTAGTCTACTGCCCCCAGGGCAGGGCAGCATCTCATCCCAGTGTTGAAGCAAGATTCTGCTGCCAGTTGGATTCTAGAAGTGGAAGGGGAGGGCGCCATTTTGTTCTTTGCCTCAGGCAGCAAAATGTATTGTGATTGCCCTGCCAGCCAGAAGCTGAGGCCTAATAGTTGATGCTATAGTCAGTGTATTTGTTTGTGATTGTAGTGTTGAAATGTCATTGTTGCTTGCTTGATACCCAGACGTCTCCAAGTGACTTAAAACACATTTGAAAACAAAAGCAGAACTACATTACAGCATTAAAAACATAAAAACACCATTCATATTTTTCATACCCTCCAACATTTCTCCAATGAAAATAGGGACGTCCTGTTCTATCACCTTCATTTTATTATTATTATCAATTATTTAATTCACATAATATACATTCTTTACAACAAACAACTCCAAAATAAAACCATATGTAACAAAACCATAAGTCTCATGTTTTCATTTACACTGATCTCCTCTCCGATACCTTTACTTGATATTTCTTGCTGCTTTCTGCTTTCCTTATAGAATCTTTATGAAAAATTAAATCTCTTAAATCCTATACCAATCTTTAACAGTTTCAATTAATCCCTTCACCTCCCTCCCCCACAGCCCAGTACTTCCCTCCACCAGTGTGCGATCTTCTATACCTACTATTATTTTTGTGATTGTTGTGTCTTCATTTTATTCTTTATACCCCGTCCATCTGACTGGGTTGCCCCAGCCACTCTGGGCAGCTTCCAACATAGTAACATGAAACATTTTTTAAAAACTTCCCTAACCAGGGCTGCTTTCAGATGTCTTCCAAAGGTTGTATAGTTATTTATCTCCTTGGCTCAGGGGTTGCATAACTCCATACCCTCCAACATTTCTCCAATGAAAATGGGGACTTCCTAAAGAAAAGCGGGACATCCCATGATCAAATCAGAAACTGGGACAGCTTCCGTAACTTTGGGACTGTATCTGGAAAATAGGGACACTTGAAGGGTCTGATATATGAATGTTCACATCTGAATGTTCAAATCCCATTTTCTTTCTGGTGGGAGCAGGAGGTGAACTTTTGAGTCTCAGCTTTCTTGCACAAGCATATAGGAGATAGGTTTTTGGAGAAACATGACGTTTTTTGCATGCCTGTGCTCTTTATTCCACTTCCCCTCGGCCAAACAGAAAAGATTAAAGCAAGCAGGCACAACTTTTGATCCTGAAACACCAACACATACATAGCAGTTGTGCAGAAGCTTCACGAACATCCTACTTTGCTGATTTCCTTGACTGTGAAAAAAAGAAGGATTCTCAAACACCTTGCACAAGGATGGGGAACCTGACGTTGTTGGACTCCCTGTTTTCACTCTCAATCAGCAAAGCCAATGGGGCAGGAATGGTAGGAATTGTAGTCCAACAACATCTGGAGACCCATAAATTCCCCATCCCTGACCTAGCAGGACACAATATTTGTGTGGTCTATAGTCAACCATTTGGCCAGTCCAGCCACAAACTGTGCAGGCATGAAATGAAGCACATATGATGTAGGAAGCGAGTAAGCAAAATGAGTGGTTAAAAAGTCAAAGCAAACCCCCAAAGTGCTTTTCTCATAGAAAAGCTGCTTCAAGAAAGGGGAAATTAGAACAGAGAACTGATGGCAGAGGAGGCTTAACCCTTTGAAAGAGAAATTCAGGGGAAGTCACCCAGTGGAAAACACAATGTCTTCACAAACAAACACCCCAAATGTATCTGCTGAAAAATCAGCAACCCCCCCCCAAAAAAAGCATTTTGCTGACACAGAAGTGGACACCCAGGATTTTTGTTACAATATGTGTCTGCTTGCAATGATGCCTTTCCTTAGCCATCAGAAAATAAAAAATTGAGCATTAAATATGTTCATAATACAATCTTTCCTTTGCTAAGGAGGCCACGATTGAAAGCACAAACAGCAACGGCAATTGCATTAATTCGGTGGCGTAGCGTGGGGGTGCAGGGGGGGCCGGCCGCACCGGGCGCAACATCTGGGGGGCGTGCTCCACGGGTTAGGGGGCGCAAAATCCACGTGTTAGGGGGCGCAAATTACTTGCCTTGCCCCGGGTGCTGACAACCCACGCTACGCCACTGCATTAATTGATACGTGCACCCATGACACGCAGATCTGTTTGTTTTTCCTACAGCTCCCCGTGCCTAAAGGCACATTCCCCATCTACTCCAGTAACACACATAATGAAACCGTACCATGGATGAGCAGCGTAGCAGCTGCCTTTGAGCTGGTTTAAATCCTTTATGCACATTGCCAGAAGGAGCACGTAATGGGACCCCAGGTATGAATGGGAGGGGGTGAGAATCCCAGGTGCCTAGGCATAGCAGGTGCAGGTGCAAATCAAGGCCAAACAGAAAGAAAACACAGACGCAATACATAGCAGGCTTAATGAATAAAAAGAAGGCCAGGGTAATATTAAGAAAAACAATGCCCAGGTTGCTAAGGTAACTGTCACATGTCCTCCATTGTGACATTTCCCCCTGCTGGCTCACCTGTCAGATAACCAGAGGTCTTTTGTGAGAGTAAGTGCTTGATGCTTTTTTTCTCCCATTTTGTTGGCATTTCTCTCCCCCCCCCCCCAATAACTGCTATATTTTGAGTCTCGCACTATGGTGTACTAATAGGACAGGAGACTGAGGTGGTGCATATCTAGAAAACTCCGCAAACTGTAAAGAAGGTCTTATCACCTGCTGATACTGAACTCTCCCCAAAGCTGAGCTCCTATTGAGGAGCCAGTAGAGCAGACATGGCCAAACTTGGCCCTCCAGATGTTTTTTGGGACTACAATTCCCACCATCCCTGACCACTGGTCCTGTTAGCTAGGGGTGATGGGAGTTGTAGTCCCAAGTCTGGCCATGCCTGTGGCCTAGACTGAGGAACAGATTGGGGTGAAGAGCAAAGGGGATAATTGAGACAATATCCAATGATCCTAACGCACAGAACATGTGTGTGCCTGCGACTGACTTGTCACATCAGTAGGAAATTGTTTATTTGGGAAAAATAATTACATACTCCTTGATCATAATATAACCTCAAAGCAGTTTACGGAAAAGTAAATTTGTCGATTAAAAGCAGCTAAAAATAGCCTTATAAGAAAAAACATTCAACAACTCATTAAAATCAACAATGAGCTAAAAACAAATTAGAACACATGAAACTACTAAATGTCTGGATCGGTTTGCCTAAATAAAAAAAAATGTTAAGTAAGCCCCGGAAAGAGTATAGTGAAGACACCTGCCAGGTATCTTAAATAAATAAATTATTGCTTATAGAGAAAAATACAAAGCTTAATATCTTTCCCCTTTTTTAACTAAACTAAGACGTCTATCTAGATTAAAATAAAAACCACAAAAAGGGGAGGAGATAAAGAAAAAGAAAAAAGAATAGAAAACAGGTTAAGAGAGAGGGAAAGAGGAATAAGAGACACCTGCCAGATATCAATAGAGAGTTGTAAAGTGTAGTTGGTGCCACACTAAAAAATCAGTTTGAAATGATGTACATGGGGATTGTGTGTTCATGTCGGATCACCTATAGGGGGAACATGGGGGTTGCATTTGTTCCTGATTTGGCTGGTGGCAGCGATTTGTTCAGTCTGAAAATACTTTTGTTTTCTAGACCTTGACCAGGTGATTAAGAAGCCTCTGGACAACACTTCCTGAAGAGAGTGAATGTGACAGGGGGGAATTCGATATTCAGAGATGTAAGTAGGATTTCTTAGCAGCTCTGTACTCTGGTTCTAACACTATACATTTGGAACGGTCCTACCATAGGGCAGAGTGCGGAAATTGCCTTAGGCGGCAGGTGCCGGGGAGCTGCCACGGCAGCCTCCCTGCCATTCCCCAGTTGCTGCGTGAGAGGCGTACATATTATGCATCCCCTACACTACTCTGCTGTCCTCAGATTCAGCTGCTAGTCCAACTGGCTTTTGCCAAACTCCCTCAGACAACCAAATAACATGAGCCAGGCCTGCTATAGTTCAGAGCAGTTCTAGGGAATTCCTTCCTCCCAGCCATGGCAGGGTTTATTTTCAAAAGATAGACCTATCTTGAACGGTTCAAGTACAGTCTTACCTTGTGTTGCGTTTGCTTCAGGTTGAGCGTTCTCAGGTTGCGTCCCGCGGCGACCCGGAAGTTCCGGAAAGGGTTAGTTCCGGGTTTCACTGCTTGCGCATGCACAGACGCTCAAAAAGATGTCACACGCATGCGCAGAAGTGGCGAAGCGCGACCCGCAGATGCGCAGGCGCGGGTTGCGTTCTGCTCAGGTTGTGAACAGGGCTCTGGAACAGATCCCTTTCACAACCAGAGGCACCACTGTACAGTAATACCTCTGGTTACGTACCATCCTCCTTGTGAATGCTTCGGGTAACAAGCTCCACTAACCTGGAAGTAGGCGCACCTGGAAGCAAACTTTGCCCCAGAATGCAAGCGGAAGTTGTGCAGCAGCGGCATAGCAGCAGCGGGAGGTCCCATTAGCGAAAGCACGCCTCAGGTTAAGAACAGTTTAATGTTAAGAATGGACCTCCGGAACGAATTAAATTTGTAACCAGAGGTACCACTAGTGGTACTTCTTTGCTTCAGGATGAGAACAGAAATTGTGCTCCAGTGGCACAACAGCAGCAGGAGGCCCCGTAGGCTAAAGTGGTGCTTCAGGTTAAGAATGGTTTCAGGTTAAGAACGGACCTCCGGAATGAATTAAGTACTTAACCCGAGGTACCACTGTACTGGGAGCCAAAGCAGGTCTCTCAGGACCAGTGTTATATGGTGTCGCCGGTCACTCCCAGTCTCCAGTCTAGCTGCCGCATTCTGGATTAATTGCAGTTTCCGAGTCAACTTCAAAGGTAGCCCCACGTAGAGCGTGTTGCAGTAGTCCACTCTGGCGAGACAGTCTGCAGGCAGGAATGGTCTCAGTCTGTGTACTGGATGGAGCTGGCGGTCCAACATCTTATGAAGGGCCACCGGTTCCCCATCCTAGAGGGCTAAGGTAGACTAAGCTCAGTAAAATAAGGTGGCGCCACAAGCCCCGTTCCTCAGCTTTCCCCCACTCTGTTCAAGGTTGGGAAGACTGCGGGCCCTCCTTTCAAGGAGGAACACCAATGCTGCTCCAGCGGAAGAGGAAAGTGTAAGTGCTCCCGAGAGAGATCCTGATGATTCCTTGGAAACCCTTCCCAAGGGCAGGCCATGCACGGCCTACCACAGGATGCAAGCTGTGGGCCCTGAATCCAAGGATCAGAAGAAAGGGCCTTCCAAATCCTGGAGGTTTTGCCATTGCAGAGCACAAAGGGATGTTTCGGTAGGGGAAGGGGGAAACAGAAGGCTGCTCTGGGACTGCTGTGGGAACTGCAAGACCAGCCCCCAAAGCTTTAAACCACTACAGGAGAAGCAAGACCCAGTAATGGAGAAGAAGCAACCCAATGTTGATCGGCTTGATGTCCGTGCCCTGACAACCCACAACTCGCTAATACTTACGAGCACCACCCCAGAGAGCACAAGTACAATTGGGGGTACTATAGGTAAGGAGGTGCCGGGGGGGGGGGGGATAAAGTGGGTTGTTCAGACAAAAGCCAAGAATCTGGTGAATTGGGTCAGTCACAAAGACTGAGGCAGAGGGGTGGGGCCTGGTTGCAAGGGGTTTTTCCATTGCAATGATGGCACCAAATGGCTCTGTTCCCAATGGGCAGGGAGAAATTAAATATCTATACTTCTTCTTCTTCCTCCTCTTCTTCTTCTTCTTCTTCTTCTTCTTCTTCTTCTTCTTCTTCTTCTTCTTCTTCTTCTTCATTTATTACAAGAATTACATTTATTTAAAAAGTGGTAAAAAGAAAAGAAAAAGAAAAACATGAATGAAAATAAAAAATAGCAACAATTTGTTGTTGACAAAGAACAGCTGGATATATAAAGGGCCTCATAAAACCTAAATCCAGCCCTGGCTGCACCCCTTTTTGATGAAGTATGGAAATACTGGTTTTCCAGTGCTGTTTTGACATGAGTGCTGTGGGTGCCAACCTAAAATGACTGCCCTGGGCAGCAAAAAAAGAGAGAGGTTCTGGTACTCCAGGAGTACCCACTAAAAAGGCCCACTAATCTGCTTCTACCATATCTTTTGCTGTAGTTTCATCATTCAGTACCTTGGAATCTACGATCCAGTCGATGCCCTCGATCTATTCAGAGATGGGGAACTTATCAGATCTTGACATCATCGTTAATATGATGGAAACACCTAATTGTGAAGAACAGGTACAAACTTCCCCTTCCTTCCTTCCTGCCTGCATGCCTGCCTGCATGCATGCCTGCCTGCTTTTGAAGCAAAACTTGTTTTTGCAGGATCCTGATCACATGGTCACTCCCACACCATGCACTGAATGATGATGATCATTTTATTATGTATATCCCACCCGCCTGGCTGGCTTTCCCCAGCCACTCTGGGCAGCTTACAGAACACACACAAAATTGTAAAATGTACACAACTGTCATAGACAGGTAACTGCAATTATTGATCTCAGTTATATATATATATAAATACAGAGTTCATCCACACTTATGCATGTGGTGTGCCTATAAAGCACAAGTCCTGGCAGTTTCCCACTTGACCAACACTTTCTCATCATGGGTCCAGGGAGTCTTCTCCTTGTCCTGCTCCTTTCCGAGGGAAAACCTGCTCTTCAGTGATATATCAGAAAAAAATAGCAATCTGGGGAAAACCCAAATCCCTGTTAGCTCTGTTTGAGCACTACAGATATTGGGAAGCTTTGGTCCCCCCCAAATGTTTCTGAACTATATTTCCTGGCCATTGACTATGCTTGCTGGGACTGGTGGAAGTTGAAGTTGAGTCTTCAGGGCTGCATAAAATGTAGCTAAGCGAAAAATTGAAGCAAGGATACACTGTCCAGACATATTGCTACTCTCTCTGATAGTGACTCCAGGAGCTCAGTGCCAACAACACTGCAGCTGAAACGGAGCCACTGAAAAACAAAGGGGATGTCTACACATTCTCAGGGGGGACTCTGAGAATTTCAGGTTATGCCCAGTAACCCAGGAATGCTGAGAGCTTGGCAAGGTGGGGAGGGCAGTAACTCCAGGTGGAGACAGAACAGCTTGCTGCAGAAGGCATGGCTAGCTGCATTAGGAAGAGCACTCTCATTAGGAGGTGAGAGTACAGTGCAATATTTTATTGCAGGCTCTCCTTCTCATTATATATTGTGGAAATGCAATGTATCAAAGGACAGGGTTTATAGTGAGGCGGAAGGAGAACTTGGGGGGGGGGGTGTTAGGGGATCGCATCTGGCAACCAAAGCACCCCTTTGGTTTCAGGTAGTACATGGGTAGACAAGTCTAAAAAGCCCATGGCAAACATTTTCACAGCCCTCTAGCGTAGCGCTTTCCAAGTTGTGTGCCACAACATGTTGGTTTGTCGGCTGCAGTGGGTAGGTGTGTTGTGCGAACGTTCCCCACACTCCTCATGGGGCTGGAAAGGGGTTAGTTTAAGCTCCGGTTTGCTAGTGAAACTGAATTACTGTGTCATAAAGTGATGCATGTCTAAAAGGTGTGCCGCCAACATGAAAATTTTGGAAAGCTCTGCTCTACCAACTGTGGGGTTGCGGCGCTCATCTCGCTTTACTGGCCGAGGGAGCCGGCATACAGCTTCTGGGTCATGTGGCTAGCATGACGAAGCTGCTTCTGGCAAACCAGAGCAGCGCACGGAAACGCCATTTACCTTCCCACTGGAGCGGTACCTATTTATCTACTTGCACTTTGACGTGCTTTTGAACTGCTAGGTTGGCAGGAGCAGGGACCGAGCGATGGGAGCTCACCCCATCACGGGGATTCAAACCACCGACCTTCTGATCGGCAAGTCCTAGGCTCTGTGGTTTAACCCACAGCGCCACCCTCGTCCCTCATTTATATACTGGATTCTAAGCCTCCTGGTGTATATTTTGCTCTAGGAAGCTTAGTTTGGTCAGAATTGAGTAACAGCAACTCAGCTGTTGGGTGGTCAGGTGGCAGCTGTTGCATACCATGCCAGCACCTCCTGGTTCAGGCTGTGTTTGCCATAGTTTACATAGCCAAAACAGCAGCATCCACACAGAAGTTAGCCCCAACATTCACCAAAGTACAAAAAAAAGTTTTACACAAAAAAACACACACCCTAAGGCAGGCTTCCTCA